>NC_081294.1:49128928-49762857 GCF_030435805.1 Mustela lutreola | reverse complement strand
CCATCATCTCCATCTATGTTTTTAAACTTTGGTCAATTTGTACTTTTGAGCCTTGCTATGCAAATAATACTACTAGTAACAACTCTAGTGGCTAATATTTATTTAATAAATATCAGTTGATTTGCCCTCATTAGTTTGTTGTCTCAGGGTAGTTTTCTATTTGACCTAGGATTTCTAAAGACATTTCTAGGCATGTTCCAAAATCTACCAACTGTGTATCAATAGAGAGTTTCAATTATTTTGTGCTTTGGTCTAGGCTGCTAGTAACTTGTTTTGAATTCTCCTCCCCAGGCTATTAATTCACATTTGAATCCCATGTACATTGTTCAGGCAGGGCACATAGTAGGTGCTCAAATAGGTTCTGGTTGAGTGAAATAGACACAGTTTTTTTTTTTTTTTAAAGATTTTATTTATTTATTTGACAGAGATCACAAGTAGGCAGAGAAGCAGGCAAAGAGAGGAGGAAGCAGACTCCCTGCTAAGCAGAGAGATGTGGGTGCGGGGCTCCTAGGATGCTGGGATCATGACCTGAGCCAAAGGCAGAGGCTTTAACCCACTGAGCCACCCAGGCGCCCCAGACACAGTTTTAAAATGATATTATCTAACAGCCTTTCCTAGCTAAATCTTGAATCAAGTATCCCAGATCCTGTTTTGTTAAATGTGTCTACGGGACCCTTTGTTTTTGTTTTTGTTTCTGTTTTTTGTAAGATTCTAGCAACACTGCTTTGGTGAAATATTTTTTAGAATAGCAATTTTGGGGGCAGCTGGGTAGCTCAGTCAGTTGAGTGTCCAACTCTTGATCTCAGCTTAGGTCTCTATCTCTTGGTGGTCCTAAGTTCAAACCCCATGATGGGCTCCATGGGCATGGAGACTTCTTTTTTTTTCAAACAAAAATTGAAATATTTTTTAATATATATATTTAAGATTTTAATTATTTGACAGAATGAGAGAGAAAGCACAAGCAGGAGGAGCTGCAAAGAGAGAGAGAAGCAGGCTCCCCACTGAGCAGGCAGCCTGACATGGGGCTCAATCCCAGTACCCTGGGATCATGACCTGAGCTGAAGACAGACACTTAATCTACTGAGCCACCCAGGTGCCTCCCAAAATTTAAATCTATAATCAAAATAATGTTAGGTCTCTTTAACAATGAAATTATTATCTCCCCTTTTAAGAGTGGGCATGGAGACTTCTTAAGGAAAAAAAAAATCTTTTTTAAGTCTGTCAGTGCATTTCTGCAAAGTAAACTTAGATTCTTGCACTATTTTGTTAGGAGCTTAGGGATTATATCATATGTACAACAACAACATAAAATCTTTAAAAATACAGAACTCAGAGTACTTGAACGCTTGTAAAGTATTTTTAAATTAATTTTTAATGAGTCTTAATATTTTAATATTGTACTGATCTTAAGTAAGAAAGTTGTTCTTGTATTAGACGGTGGTGTACAATATTACTTCATGGGATAATGTTTAATTAAAATACACTAATTTATGTATTTGTTTATTAGCTTTATCCCTAAAGCGGAGAGAACTGCTGCATAATTTTATGAAAAATGTAAATGAGGGTTTTGACATCACTAATAAAGTTCAATTAGCATAGGTAAAAATATATGCTTTCACTTTCAAAACTTTATAAAAAAGAACCCTGAAATGTTGATTTGACATATAATAAAGATCACTTTTCAGTGAAAAGATTTAACTTCCATGAAAACAACCTTCTATTTTTCTAATTTCCTTTTGGCTTTATTAGGTTTTACCTGATTTGTTCTTGTCTCAAAACATTTTCTCTTGTTTCCATAATTGCGGGAGTCATTTTGATGCAAGGACATTGTAGTACCTTTTTTTTTTTAAAACATTTGGAAATAGTTAGCTCCCCTCACACAGTACGGTCCACTTTGAGTATTGATGTAACAAATGAGAAACACCTTATTGAATGTTATATGTTCTTTGCTGATTTTGCTTACCCCTAACTTAGATTTTACGCTCCTTGAGATTGGAGTCTGGTTTTTGTGAACTTCTGCTGCGGTTTTGACATCCTTCATATTTTAGAAATAAGCAATAGTATCATAGCCTTAACCTTATTATTATGGAACTTATTAGCTTACTTTTCCTTTTAAAAAACAGTTTAAATCTCTTGATAAAGGCAAAGAGAGAAAATGAAGAGGAATGGCATTCTCTGGTTTTGCAGAGTTTTATAGAAATGTTCTAGATACCAGTACATAAACATGTCCTGCGTTTCCTGTCCTGGGTGCCTGGGGTACACCTTCAGTAGCATCATGTTTCCAGGCAGAAAAGAAAACAGATTCAAAGTGCATTTAAAAGGGGACCGCCCTGAGATATTTTCTCTCCATTCTTTCTTTGTTAGTTATTTATATTCACACTTCTTCACTTCACTACATTCCTTAGTAAACAGCTTGCAGGGGGGTTGATGTTTGTTAATGAACTGTCAATAAACACATGTTCTTCCCGACTTCTTAGAAAAAAAAAAAAAAAAAGACTGTTTTGGGGGGAGAGCGCGCTGGTTTCCAATTCCTGTTCACGCCCTGGAGACAGAGATTGGAGTGTTGGCTGAGGACCCGGCCTCGGGAGCTGGGCACGGTTGCAATCACGTGGCAGAGGCTCAGCCTTTGTGCCCGGAGGAAGGCGGCAGGTTCTGACAGAGTGTGTGCTAGCAGCTTTAAGGACGAAGTCGGGAAGTGTTTGGAAACAGGGCTGCGAGCATTCCCAACAAAGCTGGAGAAGTCTCTCCAAAGAACAAAAGGCAACACGCACGCACGCGCGTGCACACACACACACACATACACACACTCACTCAGGATGAGGACTTTCTTCTCTGTTGACATTAGCTTGAGTCAGAGGCTGACCCATGTTTGGACAGAGGACAAATAATCCCATCTTTGTTGAGGGAAACAGGGCCCAGTCATTTTCTTTTCTTTCTCCTGTTCTTAGTCTCTCTCCTGCTCCTCTTTCCTCTTGACACTGAAGTATCTAATCAAGTCCTTATGAGTACAAAATGTCCATGGAGAGGAACCTCAGCCATTTGAAAACATAACACTTTCCTTTCCACCGTGGTTCACTCAACGTGACTTGTGGGCAGAGGGAAAAAGAATGATATGTTACCCGGAGGGTGGACACGGTGGAGAGACCAGAAGCATGCCCTTTTGTTGTTGGCAGTCTGGAGCTACAAATTAAACAAGAGAAACTTAGAACAGCCTTTAAAGAAAACTATTTATAATTTCATTAGTATTATTACTACCCTCTATTCATTGGGAAACAAATTGTCCCAAGAGCAACAATTCTGGAAATTTGTGCTTTAGAAAAAATGTTGAATTTCCCAGTATCCTTGTCTGTTTTTTTTTTTTTTTTCCTTAAAAATTTCATGCATTGTTAGGGAAGAAAAGTCTAGTCTAACTCACAAATGCATCCTTATTCTCATGTATATTTGATACCGGCCCCAGTCTAATCTGATAAAGTGCACTTTGCCTGTGGTGTCTTACAATAAGCTGGCTGCATTAGTGCCGGGAAAAATCAATACCGATTTATAATTTACCATCGCAAAAACCTATCACTTTTTATGACCCTCCATCCTGGCTCATTAATATTACATTAAAACACACACACCCACTGCAACAGGGGGAAATTGTAGCTTGTCAGGTTTACAGCCATAAAGAAACCTTTAATTGGGTTTAGTTTGGGAATTCAGGCACAGATTTTGTTTATTTGTTTTCTTTTTTAATATATGATATTTACCTTGGTGGGTTTTAAGAGGATGCATGATATACCTATCTATTTCTCTGTAAAGAAAGAAGAAGAGTGTCACAGAAATTCTGAAATATACTTGTGCATAGCTTTCCGAGTAGGCATTTTAATTGTACGTAATGGTAGCTTCCCTGTTTATCTATAGCCTCTGAACCCTTTCCACTTCCTTCTTTTCTCTTTCTGTGTGAGTGTGGGGTTTCTCTCTCTGTGTGGAAGCATTCCAGGGGACGGTATTCTCTTATCTTTTTGGGTTGTCATAGTTGATATTTATTCCCCCCTCCTCAGATCACGAAGAAGCTAAATGCCATCTTTTGCATTGTCTGTCTCCCAAAGGAAGGATGCATATTTGATATTTCTTCCACCCTGAATGGAGAATATTACGCTGACCCTGCTTGGAAACGGAACGATTCTCCCAGTGCTTGCTTTTCCCCAGCAGAGAGCTATAGAGTGTGTATGTGTGTCCTCAATTCTCTCACCTTAAAGAAACCCCAGAAGAAAAATTAACAATACTCGTTCCTTAAAGACCATGTCTATTAAGCAGCTTGACCCTCATGTGTTTTTAGACTTAGAAGTCTTATATCTAAATTCTTTCCAGATAATGTAGAAAGAAAATGATGTCACTGTTTATGTTGGCAGCCCCAAGGTGCTCTATTTATTTCATACTATTCAAATAGTTTCCAGGGAATTTTTCCTGTTAATCTCACAACGAACCAACCTTACCAAATGACTTGCTCCCTTTCCTCAGCTGCCTGAAAGGGTAGGGTCTCCTCCCCCACCCCAACACACCTCAAAAAGAGGTAAAATGAAGAGTAAAGCAGAGCCAAATAAATAAATAAATAAGGAGAAGGGGGAAATTCAGTGTGTTCTCAAGTGTGCAGTAGATCCGCACCATGCAGCAAATACATGTCGTGATTGGGTTTTTAAAAGACGTCCGCCTCGCCTCTGACTGACAGGGCCTATTGATTTTTTAGGTTTCTGCCGTCATCGGTTTCCAGCCTCACAGCGGCCGCGTGTCGGGGGTCAGGGCGCACCGGGGCGCAGTGAGCCAGCCCTCGCCACTTCCCAAAGTGAAGGGCCGCTGAAAGAAAATCAATCATGTCATAAGTGAGAAGCATCAAAAATTTTCCCCCTGTATGGCCAAGTCCCATCAGCCTGTCTCCACTCAGTAGCTAAGGTTAGGCATCTGTCAAGTCAGACTAGGTGAAAAGTATTAAAAATGCCAGTTAACCCATGGGTAGGCTGTGTCGGTGCGACGCTGCCTCTTCCCTTTGTCTGGCTATCCCAAGATGACGCAGTTGGCATTCTCACTTCATTTTGGAGCCCATGGCCCCGGTTTCACATCCCTTTAAGCCTCTATGTCTCTCTCCGCTCTTCTCCCGCTTGCACGAGGCAGGATGGCACGGGGCTGGACGCCGTGTTCACCTAAGAGGTGGTGAAGAGTCAGAATGGATGCTTTTGCATAGCAGCCACCTGGGAGGGCAGGGCTGTTGTGTTTCTCCAAGTCACAGTGCGTGTTTCCCTCAACGAAGCAGATTTTCTCCACCCATTGGGTATCCAGCTTTGGAAACACACGTTACGCAGATAAGTCAGATTGTGAAGTTAATTGTGCACATCATGTGGTAGGAAATTGTTAGTTGACCACTGTGCTGATGTTTCTGAACTGATGGGACACTGCGTTTTCTTCCTGTTGGACGAATTGGAAGGAAATTTATTTTCATGTCTCAGAGAAATGATCAGGAGAATGCTGTTCATTGGAAAAGCCTTAAAATACACACACACACACACACACACATATATATATATATATATATATATATATATATATATATATATATATATTTCTCACATCCCAGGTTTATATAATTCCATTGTATAGTTTGGCAAAAGAAACAGCGTTAAGTGACTCCTGTGGGGAAACCCTTTGACACATCCCTTCTAATTCTGCCTTTGGTAATTGGCTAGAATGGGATGATAGGTACCTTTCAAGATATAAATTATAGATGATGTGTTCTGTGGGAAAATGATAGGCTTTGATTCTCATATTTTAGTTTGCATTTATTTTAATCAATACAGGGAAAATGAATAGTTTTGTTTTCTTGTCTGTTTTGCTGGTCAGGAAGGGTGGGCTGGAGAGCGGACTTGCTGTCAGCCTGGCCTTACCTTGTGCTTTCCACCCACTCAGTGCCTCTCCTTTCAGGCTTGTCTCTGTTGGTTGACAGTGGTTCCGTTCCATGATAGTCACTGCCAAATGAAGACCAGTTTGAAAGCTCCCGAGAAGAGCTTCTTTCTGGAAAATCTGCGGGAGGAGTTCACTTAGGTGGAGGGGCAGATTCTAAGATCTCCTCTGCTTGGGGTGGCCACCTCAGGAGCATTAGAAGAACCTGAACCTGGATTGATACTGAGAGCTCTGTTGTAAGTTTCCACACCTAAATTGACATTCACTGCCTGAACCAAGATGTATACTCACTAATAAATATTTCAGCTCTCTATGCTTTGGTGATTACGCTGGCCATTCCATACAGATAAAAAGACAAAATGTTTCTTTAATCAGTACTGTGATGTGAGACCGTTAAGGTAATAGTGCTTGAAACTATTAGAATCTCGAAGATATTGACTGGCTTGCTTTTGGCATGGCAATTATAATTACATTTTTAGGTTACATTTTATGGGTTTATACTAGTTATTCTAACATAAAAGAAATTGCTGTCCAGACTTTTAACAGAGGGGAGAATGATCTAGGTTGAAATCCTCAGCAGTCCAGGCATCAGGGACTGTTAATATACGATCTAATTGTGATCAATACTTTCTTTTCTAGTTTCTGTAATGACAAGGCCTTTGCAATAAAAACACTACCATCTTTTTGAAATCCACAGAATGATAAATGACCCAGGCCAACTTGAGGGGGAAAGTGTAGTGTATTTTACATTCCTAGTGATTTATTATGGACTTGTGAACATAGCTGGTGTGAAATCAAGCTCAGGGAAAAGAGAGGAAAAGTACCCAACAAAGAAATCCATTCTGCCTAAAATGCCTTGGTTTAAGTCCCATTACCATTGATGTGAGCTAAGTACTGTCATCGAGGGGCTTAGGAACTCTTAAGTATTTAGATTCTTTTTGTTACATTACAGGAAAGGGAATAAAGCCAACACAATGAACCAGTACTTTGCTATGTATGAATGGGTAGGTCAGCCTAACTTACGTGTTACATAAAAAGGACCAATTTGAGTCTGCCTTGACAATAAATGAAAGCTTAGCTTTGAAGGAATTCTTAGCTGGGTCTATTTGCTTTCAGAGACAGTATTTTGGGCAGGCTCTGGAGGTAGGTTATTTCAGGTGTAAGAAGAGTAATCCGCTTTTTTCATTAACTATTAGGGACTTCCTTTCGCATAAAAGCTCAGTCCGGTCGTCCCCAGCCAAGTTTCGCCTGTGCGGGAGTGCATTGCTGTCCTGATCCAACCCAGCTGGTCATTCAGACCTGACAGGTGACGCGTTTGAGGAAGCGCAGAAGAGATTTGTGAGCTCCGTAGTACACAAAAGTGAAAAATGTGTCCACATGAGCCCCCTTTCAGCCTCTACCCCAATTATGTGTGGCCAAGTGTTTCTCCTGTGGCTGCGGTTAAGTTTCTCAGTCTTTCCATTTTTGATTTTTGTTTATAAGTTGGCTGTTGACGTTTTGCTTTAGGCCTGCTCTTAGTATATGATATTAATGATGTTTTTCCTCCCACTCCCTTCTCCCTCTCCCTTCCTTCTCTTTCTCTCCCCGCGCTTTCTTCCAGCCTGTCCCCCAACTCTTTTTTCCTTGAACCAACAACAACAAAATAAACAACCTTTTTTTGTTGTTGTTGTTCAGACTTGAAAAAAAAAATGAAGACTCTATATAGGATTCACAGATTTGGGACTGATACAATATACTTTCTACCATTCACCAGACCCTCGCATCTCTTAAAGTAAATATTCAGTGTCATGTTGAAGTGAATGGATTTTTTTTCCCTGTTAGCAAGGAAATGTTTCATTTTCCTGCTTTAGTAAACATAGCATATGGTAAGTAGTAAGTACAAGGGCTAAGGGCTCTTATTCATACATTTTCTTTGGTCAGGAATGAGGAAGGAGATACCCAAGGTGTAGGACACCAGGTTTTTACATGAGATTATTAATCATCTCTTTTCTCCAAAATCAGACTTGAGACAAAGAGGATAAAGGGTGTTTTTGTCCTCAAATATCCAATTCATCCTATCGGATTTCCCACAGTGACTTTCTCCACCAAGGTCTTAATGCACTACTCTGAGAATGTCTCATCAGTGACCAGAGCTGACGGGGTCTTTGAACATTAGACAGTACCCATTAGTCAAGGTCCCTGGGCTAACATCTTTTGGATGGCATTTTCTTCTAAGTGTGCCATTAGTTAGTATAATGGACTGGTGTCTGTCAGCCTTTGGGACAGGACAGAGAGAAGCATCTAAAACCCTTTGTTAGAAGGATGGTCTGTGTTTTCCTCTAACCTGGAAACATGTTCCCAGCAACATTTTAACCCTTGAGAGACAATAAATGTTAATGGCTTCAGTGAAGTTTTTATGATCTCCCAGGTCAGAAATCTTTTTTCCCCCTTAAAACCTCAGATATAGATTTACAAAATACTCTTCAGAACCATTCTGGTCTTTTGGGTAAATAGTTTTCATTTTGAAAACATTTGTATAATACACATGTTTTAAAAAGTGTTCTAAATATGTATTTTTACGATTGATCCTGAGAGCTCCTTAAAGAGCTGTTCTTGCCTATCAAGGAGATAATGTGTGTATGTATTCAAGAGATTATCGACAAAAAACAAAACAAAACAAAACAAATTGCAAAGCTGCGTATGTTTCTAATGAGGATTTTTTTTTTGTACCAATATACTTGAAAAAATTATGCAAATCAGATTGTCAAGTGAGACCGTTCAGAGTTGAGGATTTTTGAAATGTCTCTCAAGTGGCAATTGAGAAACTCCAGGATGTGAAAGGTCAGAACTGCTGGCTATGCCCTTACTTGAGACTGTGAACATAGGTTACAGCAGATCTGGGTGATTTGCCAGACTTTTCTCCTTAAGCTTATATGCTTTTGAAAGTTAAAAGACGAGGCTTTGATTTTGTCTCTGAACCATAGGTTGCCATCTAATCGTAGAGGCTTGAAATCAGTCAGAATAGGGCACCTACTCGTTGGTTTATTCAGCCTTTTATTGAATATGCCATTGTGCTAGGAACTAGAGCTATAAAGAGAGTCAGTTGCATTTATGACCTTGTAGAGCATGGAAAACTGTAGATACATTCAGAGCGGTAAATTCTACAAAGGAAGCCTGGAAGAATGGGAGAACCAGGAACGTGCCTTCGGAATAAGAATGGGATTGCAATTTGTAAGGTATGGGTGTCTGAAAGTTTCCTCAGGGTGGAAGGTGGTTGCAAATGGTCAAGGGTGCTGGGTCAGGTAGGAGAGATGGTAAGGACCAAAAGATGACATTGTGTATGATAACAATGCGGATGACCACGGGCACCACTCCCACTACCATTACAAGGCTTTTCTGGGGGGCATTTAGCTACAACTAGTATGTGACTTACTGTTTACTTCAGAGGATACATTTTTACTCGTTCAACCAACAAATAGTTATTGCATGACTTCGGTGTGCTAGTAAATTGGGATAGAGTGTTCACTGAACTTATATAGTATTAGTCATATTGGGGGCCCGGAGCTCAGACATTAATGAAAGAAGTCACACATGTGAATGTGAAATCTATAATGTGATAAGTCTGTAAGAGAGAAGACACCAAATATTTGGTTGACTTTGTAGAGTCTGTCTCGTGGAGGTAGGGGAGTGTGTATGGTGATTTGACCTGGTTTAGGAGGCCTGGGAAATGCCCAAGAAGATGGTGAAGGAAGAAGGAAGGTTAAGCAAGGGAATGCGGTGACACTAAAGTTGCAGGATGTAGGAGAATATTCTAGGGAGGAAAAGTGCAACGGAAGAGGGAAAGAAAACAGAGTATATAGTGAAAGGATACAGCCAGGGCCTCGGGGTAGGAATAATATACTTTCTTCCAGCCTTTCCTTTCCTCCTTCATTCTTTTATTTTTTCAACAAATATTTATTGAGTTCCTCCTAGGATTCAAGCACTAGTCTAGCCCTGGGGACCCAGCATGAATGAAATAGTAAAAACAAAGCAAAACAGCTCCCTGCCCACATGGAGCTTACATTTTTGTGGGTGAAGACAGACAGTAAACAAGTAAAATATATAGGATGGCAGATGGTGATGAATTCTACTGAGGAAAATAATCCAGGAAATGGAGAAAGGGAGTATTTGGGGGTGGGATTGGCATTGTTATTTGAAATAAAGTAGCCAGAAAAAGTCCCACTGATAGGTTGTTAATTGAGCAAAGACCAACAGAACAAAGGAAATGGGCAGATATCTAGGGGAAGTGAAGTTAGAACAGACCAAGCAGTAAGCCAAGGCCCCAAAGGAAGAGTGTGTCTAGCTGGCTTGAGGATGAGTAAGGGGGACAGTGTGATTGGAATAGAACAAGCAAGGAAGACAGTAGAAGGTGGTGCTGCCAGCGGCATATTGGTCCCATTTTGTAGCCTACATGAAGACCTTGGGTCTTTACTCTGCATGAGATGGAAGCCATCGGGAGTAGAGGAGAAATAGATGAGATTTTCAGGCAGTGACAAAGATCTTCATCCAGTCATTAAAGGTAAACAAATAAAGCCTAAAACAAAGGGAAGCATTTCCTGGTCTTCTGGTGTTTCCTGAGTAAAACAGTAAAACCACTGCAACTTAATATTAAATTAATATTATTTTTAAAAAATTAATATTAATTTAATATTAATAATAAATTAATATTATTTTTAAAAGATTAATATTAATTTTTTTTAGAATTTAAAATTCTAATTTAGAATTCAGGTCCACAAACAGGATTTTTCAGCTGATCTTAATTCATAAAAATGCATCTTGGAATAAATCCTTTTCACCCGTTAAGGGTCTGCTTTGATAACCATATCGCTGAAATTCTGTCTGAACCATTTGATTGTGTGACAATTCTATACCGAAATATGCAGCATGTGTGCAGTTTGGTAGGGTAAATGAAATAAACTCAGCTGAATTTTGAGTGACAAGGTCCCCAGCTGGGAGGGTGAAAGAGAGGGGAGGGACAAGGAGCAACCAGGGATGCAGATTGAGGTGGGCAGGCAAGACAATGGCCTGTCAGGATAAGCACCTTTTCAAAAAGGTCATCAGTCAGTCATGGGGACTCAGCTCAGACACCCTGGCTTTTGTGCAAGCTGAAGTTTCATTCTTTAGAGAAGCCGGTGGGATCTCTAAAAGGAAGGTTAAAAAGCACTGTGGCAATTAACAAGATGACCAAGAAGAAGAAATATTTTGCTGTTCATGTCTAAATACTTTGTTATCCATACAGAAGTGTCCTCATTCTTTTTCCCTTTCTAGCTTCATGGCTATATTCCTTTGACATCAATCTTTGATACTAATGTTTCAACACTAGAAAGCAGTTCCAAAGTTAGGGACTCCAGGCTCTCTGTACTTTTACTGGGTGGCGGTGAGAGAGCATCTCTAGAGTCTTCCTTAGCTCCTGAAGATGATACTGAATGGGTGTTGGTTTGCCGGACTTTGTAGAGGCCCCAACCAAAACCTTCTGGTACTTATAACTCTTCAGGCTTTGGGCCCACTTGCAGTGTCTTTGCTCGTGGTCTTTTTGGTCTTCTCCTTGGCAATTCCGTTCTATGGCATTTGTTCTAGTAAACAAAGAGGTCCTTGTGAGGCTTGGGGCAAACTCTCCTTCTTGTTTCCCAGGGAATATTCATCAAGAACAATTAGTGAGTCTCTTTAGGACTTGACCTGAGTTGGGAGGTGTGTGGTAACCCAAGCAAAAGCAAAGAAGGCCCTCAGAAGAGAACCATCGAGAGCCAGTACCACCGGGTCCGGGAACTTAATGCTGAAAAGCAATTTCATTGATGTTTGCTTTTTAAAGCCCATGTTTAGTTTCCTTCAAGGTCAGCTCCCAAACCTAGCTGACTTCTTAAGGTCACTCATTTGACCGCCGAGAGCCAGAATTCTCAGGCTTCCTCGGACAGGCTATTTCCCAGGACCGGTGGGGGAGAAGAGCAAGTATTTTTCACTCAGTGATTTTCATCACCAAAGTACTTTCTAAAGAGAAACTAATTTCTCTTGCAAGAATCAGGTGAAGCATTGTTATCCCCACTTTATAGATGGGTGTGCCCAGATTTCATTATTCTGGAGATAGATTTTTGAGTCCACGACAAATGTACTTAGCCTTACAGTCAATTGAAGATGAAAAGGCCTATTAGGCTGCCCAGTCCTGCCCCTCCCTTTCCACCTCCGCACAACCAGAACAGGAAGCTCCCAGCAACCTACTTTCTACTTCTTTGGCCTGGCTTCCTTTAAATGTCCCAGGGGAAACTCCCTATAAGTCTAACCTTGGAGAAAGAATCTCCTTCTAAAAAGTCGCTTTTGTGTTCTCAGTGCTGTGACCAACACCCCCACCCCCGGCCCCACCTCGAAAGGCTCTTGGAAGTGAGAGGAATACTTTGGAAGTCTTTTTTCCCTTTCTCTTGTAGGTGAATTTCAGATTCCAAGAATCACATGTGTATCTTTTCCTTTCCTAGTAGATTTTTATATGCCTTTCTAGGTTTACTAACAGACATACTGGATTTTGAGTTCCAGTTGGGACATGAGCTCATGAAATTAGTATTAACTGTTTTAACCTGTGGGTGCTCGTGTTTATGGAATAAGCAAGTCATAATCGCTGACCACAGCCATTAAAAGCTGATGTGAGTCAACTTTGAGTACAAAGACTTTCTATAAGCCAACCCTCTTGAAGCAGAAATGATCACAATTTAATATAATGAGAATAATTAATAAGGAGTGTGCCAGTGACCTTGAATATTAATATTGTTTCCTTTTCCTGTAAACAACCGGGCTATTTTATTATTATTTTAGTGTGTAATTTGGCATAAACACTCCTTTTCACATAATTTCCCCAGGTGACTTTTGTCTCCTTGGCAATTTCCGGCTTTAATAAAGAAAACCTAATTAAGAAGGAGCTGTTGATTGGTTTGCTAGTGTAATTAACACAGGTGATGCTAATGAGTTTCTATGAAACCGGTGGTTTATGGGAAAAATAAACAGACCGCTGTTGCATATGGCCTAGCTGATATGTACACTCTGGAAGAAATGATGATTTCCCGGTCTCCTGTGAGTGGTTTGTGGGCATGGAATAGGCAGATAAAATATTTTATAAGATTCATTAGTGGAACTAGACCAAATTGGAAGCAAAAGTCGCAGTGTCAGGCGATATTAAAAAATCTGATCTCTGTATTTGTTAGGTCTGATTCTTTTTTTTTTTTTTTTTTTTTTTTTTTTTTTAATGTGTCTAAAAAGGGCAGATTTCTTTTGTTCAGGGTGTTTCTGACCATCATGGTAACCACTTTAAGTTGGCAAAGCCCTCAGCAGACTTTCTAGAGACATTTTAATTTTCATTCTCTTCTCCTTAATTTTGCTCATTAACCCTTGAGGGTGCGTTGACCAGAAAAGCACATGGAGTTTCTATAGACATTAAGATTTCTGAGAGCCCTTCTTTCTTGGTCTACAGTTGCTTCCCGTGGTACGCTTGATATTTATGTTTTCAGTGGCATCCTTGCTAGTCTGGTCCACCCAAAATTACATAAAAGAAGCAATTTTTCTCTTTCTGCCTTTCTTCTCTGGGCTGGGAAAGGAGGTGGGAAATGAGGTTCAGATTTCATTTAGCAACAACTTTACAAAATGGACAAGATTCATGGTAACAATGTACTTTCTCTTTACAAATTTTACTAAGAATACTTGGCTTTTATTTTTGTTAATTTTAGGTACCATTCTCAATTGCAAAATAGACTTTCAAAGTTATTTCCATAAAAGATTTGATACACTAAGACTTTTCATGTTTACCTAGTGTTTTTGGATTTCTTCCCTCTTTCACTGGTGTGTTCTCCAAGCCAGTCTCTAAAACTTGTGTTTTTTCCTTTATTTTCATTCAATTCTCTCTCTCTCTTTTTTTCCTACCTCCAAACATGCCTGTTCTACTTTGTCTCTCATCTATTGCTATGTGACAGAAAAGCCAGAGACATTCTGTGTCTCGCAGTGCACCTCCAGGGACATCTTTTGAACTCTCATAATTTGTATTTATTGCCACCCACTTTGTAAGTTCACAGTTTAATTTGCCAGCAGTGGCAGTGTTAGGCCGACACAGTAAAACAAGATAACGTTAAAATGTCAGAATGAGAGAGGCATGAATGATGCATTACCCCTACTAGGACTTGCACTTGTCATTCCCTTCCACCAAAGTGATGTTAACTACCTTTTGAGAGCTTTATCTGACTGGTATTACTCAGAAATAGGATCATTAGTTCACTGTTCTGATTAGGAAGCCGCTATGCTTGATTAACTCTTCTTGGACTAGGATCTCAGTGGAAGCATTAAATGAATAGCACAGACTTAGACATCTAGAACTAATTTATAATTATTTTTTTGCAATTATTTGTAGTTGTTGACATGTGTTTTTCCATGATGTGGTACTTAACAGGGATGAGTTAAACCTACTGGAGAAAAGAAAAGCGCATTTGAGTTGCACTTGTAATTCACATTTTAGGGAAGATCTTTGAGATTTTAAAAATTATTTCCCTCGGGGACAGATGTTAAGGCATCATTCTTAATAGCATCAGTGTTTGTTCCCAAATCTTTTGGAATTCCTGAGTTTTGGAAATTGGCCCTTTTGTAGTTTTCTCGGACTTACTATCCTAGGAGGAAATGAATGGAATTCATGTTTATTCATGGTGGTATCTCCATGTACAAGAAGCAGAGTTAATGTGTGCCATGATAAATCTAGGGTACTGGGAAAGGAAACACCCCCTCCCTTTCTTATTCCTCAAAACCACCTCACACTGTTCTTTTCCCATCTAAATTTTTCTTTCCAGTTTTGCTGCTGTCTGAAATCCTAGTGTATCGATTCTCTGGCTTCTGACTAAATACACAACTCTCTTTCCCCTTCCAAACAGATACTCAGTACTTGGACTTCACTGTAAGTTCCTTTTAAGAGCAGGTTTTGATAGGGAATGTGTTGAAAGGCTAGGTGATGGATGTTGGCATGGCCCTTAAGAGGATATTTGTCCTGGAACAAGGATCTTGATGGTAGTGAAGACTTTCAGTTCAGCCTTTCTGAAATAAGAATATTTTTTTGTCCTATCCTTTCAAACAGAAATTGAGCTATCCAGAACAATCTGTGAGGGACCCCTGGGTATGTCCCGTCCACTGTGTATATGGTATCTAGCTCTTCTAGGTGCTCAGAATGCATTCGTTAGATGGAGTGGATGAAACCATCACGGAAGAGCGATGACGCAGTGCTCTCCAGCCCCCATTCAAGTACTTCCCTCTCAATGTCTTATTTCCTGAAAGGGCTTTTTATCTGTATGGATCCAGAAACTTGAGTTGTTATTACAGATGCTGCTGATGAACCTCGGGTTACCCTGAGCATATTAACAGTACCATCCCATTATCTTCCTTTATCATATACTTGACATCTGCCCTAAGTTACTATCCTTCACTAGCTGCTTGAGTCAGGCTATGCTCTCTTTGGAGATTTCTTGGCAGCTAAGCCTTGCTGTGGATACAGATGAATTGGCCTTCGGCTATTTGTATTAAAAATGTAACCATGTGACAGAAGGTAAATACACTCACCACAGTGAGCGTAGTATAATGTATAGAATTGTTGATCACTATGTCCTACACCTGAAACCGATATAATATTGTATGTTGACTATACTTCAATCAAAAAAACATGCAGCCATGCCTTACTTGTCTGAGAAGATGACTCCAGACTTTTTTTTTCAAGACCAAGCCAGGGGCCTGTCTCTGGGGGACAAGTGTAACCAAGGGGGAAGCTAGATATCAGTTTAAGAATTCAAAGGAGAACTTGGTTTCAGGGTACTGATGATAAAACCCTAAGAAGTACAGAAAAGAGAGTATGTGTTTGGTTAGAGGATTCTTAGGTCTATTAGTTGCCTTCTAAGAGTATACTTTTTGTCAGGGTGAATCATTTATAGTGAATTCTGGTTTATTGCTATTTCTTTCTGTGAGCCTATTTTTCAATGGTTTTGCCCTAGATTGCCCAGAGAACTGATGCTCTTTGAGATTTGGCTATAAGGCTGCTTTTGTAGAGTGGAGAAATGAAGGCAGAGAAAAATAAGTAGTTTTCTATCAGCCTGTGTGAAAAGGCGGTTGTCAAATTGGAAAGACTTTTTCCCCCCGTCATACTTCTTTCTTATTATTTATTTATTAATCATTATTTATTTGTATATTTATTTATTTGCTAGAGAGTTCGAGAATGAGAGGGAAAAGGCCAGAGGGAGAAGCAGGCTCCCCGCTGAGCAGGGAGCCCATTGTGGGCTTGATTCTGGGACTCCAGGATGGTGACCTTAACTTACTGAGCTACCCAGGGCCCTCCCTGTCATGCTTCTATAGAGCCATATGATCAATATGATCAATATGGGTCAGGCTTGATGAAAACTCTTTTAAAACTGCTCTCGTGTGGAAATTCTTTTCCTCTACCCTTTCTTGGAAGGGAAGGTTGGGAGTAGAGTTCTAAAAGCAAAGCTATATGAAAATTTTCCCCCAGGTCAAAGTTGAGCATACCAGTGTGTGCTTTTAGGGAGCTGTGATTTCCCCCAGAAATAATTGTTGTAGCTGAGTTGGAAGTCCTTCCTAAATCTTACCCTCTGCATTACTCAAGGTTTCTTGTACCCTGAGTGGTCCCAGACAGAGAACAAAATGAAACTCTCACCAATTTTGTCTACCTTTTTTTTTGCTCTAAGCCAGGGCTTTGCAGCACCATTAGGATGTAGATTATCATATTTAAAACCTGTGATGACACCGTTGTACCCATCTGAATGATTAATCTGCTCATTAAAAGAGTGCCGATGGGCTAGTCTAATTGGAACATGGATCTTCTTAAAGGACGTTACAGGGTCGGGAATAGGAAATATTACTCATAACATAAAGTAGGGATTAATTATGCTACTAAATACTACTGTGTGAAATTTACATATGGGTCTGGTTGGAGACAAGGATTAGAAAAAGTGTAGCATCCCATTTTATAACATTTATGTCAACTTTAAGACAGGTGGTGTGTTCCTGCTTTAATCCCCAATCTTAAATCAACATTTACAAAAGCTGTTAAAAACTCAAATGCCACAGAAGGCTTAGAGGTTGGGATAAACATAGAATTTGCATCTGTGAACCACTGTGATTTAACCGTATGGATTTAAAAAAAAAAATGCAAAGATCCAAAGCTGCAGAACAATCTTTACTCTCCGTTAAACCCTAAACTTCTGGATAATATTAATCTTCCTAGAGGAGAATGAGAGTACAGTTGGGAACTTTAAGGAACTATGCAAATCTGTTGAGCACAAGTTTACAAGCTTTTTTCTTCTTTTAATAACCTTTCTTTAAACAAATAATATGTGTGAAAGATGTAAGAGGCTTGCTGTAGTTGCAAAGAAGATGGAAGGTTCAAAGTGTCACTTCAGAGTTTCTCTGCCTCAGGGATCCTGTAGCAGCAGTTAAAAAAAAAACAAAAAACAAAAAACAAAGAACTTGATAACAATCTTCAGGTTGAAAAGAACCTTAAAAGTCTTTCATCCTCTATATCCCTCCTCTTTATTTCATTTTCTTAAAAAGTTTCTTAACTTTATTTTATTTTTTTTGTAAAGATTGTATTTTTAAACAATCTCAATACCCAGCTTGGGGCTTGAACTCACAGTCCCAAGATCAAGAGTCACATGTTCCACCACATTACATGCAGTATTTCCCCTGGTCAGCCAGCCACTGCCATATCTCCCTCATATTAAGACAAGGGAGCACAAAGCTTCCATAACTAGTTAGCGATGAGCCAGAGTTAAACACCAAAGTTTCTGACTTATAGTCCTGTGCTGTTTTTGGTAAACAACACAGCATCTCTAGTCTGGTTACCAAGTGTCCTGACATGTTGGATGATTTTGCTTGACACACCAGGTCTTAAGATATCTCTGTTTGCTGAAGTCAGATCTGTTTGACAAATGTGAAATACATTCTTACACATCTTGAGGGTGTGCTGTGTTTCCCCTACTTGAAAATTCATATTCCTTTTTTTTTTTTTTTTTTTTTTACTTGTAGGCAGATGTCATGTCATGTGTGTAGTAAAGAAAGGCAAGTTGCTACTCCAGAGTCAATATTCTGTCATGATAACTGGTCTAGTCAAAGGGAGGAAAATCAGGTTACTTGCTTATTAGTGGGTCCCCACCTGTTTGAGGAACTGAAAGGATTACATCGGAGTTATTACGTGCTGCCAAGTTTTTGGCAAGCTAGGCTTTGGTGACCATGTGAGGTTTCTGGGATTAGGGAAGCTATGGGCTGAGAATGTTGAGCTGAGAAGTCCGTTACCAGGTTTACCCCTTCAAGCACCCGCATGCCTCTGGACCCTCTCACTGTTTTTCGTGTTCATTCTTCCCTCTCCATTTTCCTTGCACTTGTGTGACTGAATGGAGCTCACCAATGTCTCTCATGCAGACTATTACGCTAACTTCCTGGTGATCTCCTGATCTCCAGCCTTGACCTGCCTCCATCTGTTGCCTACAGAGCAGCTAGAATGAGCTTTCTAAAACCCTTCTGACCTCACTCTCTTGCTTAAAACTGTCATTTGGATGACCTGGCTCCTCATTGCCCTGGTGATAAAAGTCTAAGCTTTTTAGCATTACATGCAGTATTTCCCCTGGTCTTGTTTCTTGCTCCTCTCTTCCTTACACGGGGACACTTTTCACTGACACAAATTAGCCAGGCATTCTGAAGTGGCTTTTGTCTTTGCACCTGTTTCCCCAATAACTGGTATATCCTTCTTAGCTTTCTCTTTGCCTCAGCTTTCATCTGGTTGTCTCTGCCTTTTCCTCAGGACTAAGTTCAGCATTAGTTTCTCAAGGAAGATTCTGTAGACCCATTAATTTAGGATAGATTATGCACCCCACTCTCTTTCGTGGCACTTTTCACATAATACAGTGATGCTTCGCCATATAGCTCTCCCTCACCAGTGAGCCTCTTGAAGTCAGGGAACCTGTCATTGTTGTCTACTGTATTCCTATTCCTTTTTTTTTTTTTTTAAAGATTTTATTTATTTATTTGACAGACAGAGATCACAGGTAGGCAGAGAGGCAGGCAGAGAGAGAGGGGGAAGCAGGCTCCCTGCTGAGCAGAGAGCCCAATGCGGGGCTCGATCCCAGAACCCTGAGATCATGACCTGAGCCGCAGGCAGAGGCTTTAACCCACTGAGCCACCCAGGCACCCTGTACTGTATTCCTATTCCTAATTACCATGTCTGGTTCCAAGGAGGAAATCAGTAAATGTTGAGGGAAGGAAAGAAAGACAAAAACAAACAAGCAAAAACAGGATAAGAATTTTCAGTCTTGTAAGTTGTGCAGGGAGAGTGTCCTAATGTTCTTTGCCTAGCTATTCTATGATATATTGTCTTTCCCTAATAGCTGGATAGGTGGCCTTTTATTTATATTAAGATTTTATTTATTTATTTATTTATTTATTTATTTTGGGGGGGGGAAGTGCACGCAAGAACAGAGGGAGGGAGAAGACTCCCTGCCTTAGACTCCTGGCTGAGCAGGGAGCCTGATGTGGGACTTGATCCCATGACACTGCGACCATGACAGATGCCCAGTGGACTGAGCCACCCAGGTGCCCATTGGTGCCTTTTTATATCCAGCTTTAATGTTTTGGTTCAATGTCTTTGTTTTTTTCACAAAGCAAAATCACCTGGGTTCCACAGAAATTCGTTGACCACCACTTACCCTGTATCTAGTAGCACCTTTAAAAACACTGGTTCTCTGGTGGTGTTCTGTGGTGATTTCTCTTCTTGTGCTTTGAAATGTGTTTTGCACATAGGCAGAAACCTATAATCAGAAGAAGAGGTTGGGAAGTTGTTTTTCAGTTGGAGAGAAAAGTCTTTGTCATGGATTTAGGAGTATTCTTTAAGCTTGAGTTGTGGTGTGTCTTGGAGGTCAGTTCTAAAGATATACTTGCTATAATCTCATGTAAGAGATGACTTTCAAAGAAGCCTATAATGTCATTCTGTGAAAGTTAACAGCAAAGTATCATTGCAAATCTGTTGAAAAATGTTTGTTTTCTGTGGTAAGCCTCTGGACATTTTTAAGACTCAAAAGTGGTGTACAGAGAACCTTTCTTTACAAATTCAAGTCTGGTGGAATACCATAATTGTCCAGTGGTGAAACAAACATCTGGGATAATATTCTTCAGCGAATATCATTCATTCCTAGACCTCCACAGTCTGCAAGTGAAAATGCAAACTATAGGCCACCAAGAAGTTAACGAGACACATTATTATTATAGTCAAACTTTGCTGGCCAGAAGGCCAGGGAAATGGAGTGGTTTGTGAATTTTTTCCGGCTTGCTGGTATAAAAGAATTTCTTTGTCTTCCTTGATAAAGAAACGGTCTGGGTATGGAGATGCAGCAGAGGAGCCAGAGGACATTGGGCTAGATGTGAATTAACTCTTGGAAAGGCCTGGGCTGTTTTCCTGAGTTATAGAATGATGGGCCTTTTGAATAGAAAGGAACTTATAACTTGATAAATCTTCCTCCTTAAGGAAGTAAGAAGTGGAGATCCCAGAGATGAGTCTGGGGGCCCAAGTCCCAGAGCGAGGGGGTTCCACAGAGAGTGCCACACTTGGTCCTGGGACCTGTGATTCATGGTCCTTTACCCTATATGGCGGGTCTCTATGTGTGCTTTAAGAAGCATGTGCTTTCCCCTCCTATCAGCTCCCTCAGAAAGCAGTGCTTGTTAACTGAGGAGAGCAGATAGGATGTGACAGGCCCTTGTCCGATAAAACAATACTTTGCCTTAGTGGCATGCTGGTTTATAGCACTGAGGTCTTCATCGTTCTATAACCTCATAACAACATTTTCCTAGGGAGTGTGTGGACTCAGAGTCGCAGCTGTAATCATATTTGGCTCGAGGAAGCACTTTTCTGGCCGAGGGATGCTGCTGCCTTCTAGATGCGCTGTATGATCTGCACTTGCCCTCGTCCCTGCCGTGCCCAGCAGCTTAGATGACTGGCCTGGTCTCAGGGGCTTTTGCCTCAGGAGCTCTGAGGCTCCCCTGATCTTTCGTTTTGTTTAGGACCTAACAGTAGGTTCAGCTGGAGATGCCCATTTTCTTTTCAACACATCGGAGAAGGGAGCTACGTTTTGGGGATGGGCTGGTTGTTGGCAGTGCTGCTGACATACTTGGAAGCATACCGCCCCTCAAGCTGCTGCCGGCTTTATCCAATCACTCAAACCAACCCCCGTGCGACCATCAGCATTAGTCCAAATCTGTCACAACTGGCAACTTTCAACATTTGTATGAAAATATGGTTAATCAGTCTGTGCATCGGCCCAGATGCAAGGCACAAGCAAATAAAATTAGTGCGCTTGTGCCACTAACCATTCAGGTTTATACAGAAGGTACCAGGGTTTTCCTGTTCCGTCTGGAAAGAGACATTCTAGGACTTCGGGTTTTCATTTTTCTCTCTTAAGGAAGTTAACTCAGAATCTCACCCCCCCCCAAAAAAAATAAAAAGATTATTTTTTAAATAGAAATGACCTCCACAGATGGGAGTTTTATGGGGTGGTGGGTGGTCACCATGTCATTTATTTCTTGCTCTTATAATTTTTTAAAAAATAATTTTTAAATTAAAGGAGTGCCATGTTTGTTTTTGTTTTTGTTTTTGTTTTTGTTTTTGTTTTTTTTGTAGAAAATTGGAGAGAATACACACAGGGAACAAAAATTATTTTTATCCAAAGACTTGAAAAATATTTTTTAACATTTTCTGTAGTTTGTTTCAGAATATTTTCTATGAATATATTAAAACTATGTATTTATTAAATTGAATTATACTGTTTTGTATCTTGCTTTTTTCATTTAATATATTGTGTATATTTTAATGTATCTCATAATTTTAAAAAATAATTGTGTAGCATTCCATCTGTGGATATAACTTATTTAACCATGCCCCCATTGTGGAATAGTTAGCCTGTTTTCATTTTTTAGTGCTTGTTAAAATAGAGGAATGAGCCACCTTGTGCATAAATCTTTGGGTTGCAATTTGATTTTTTTCCCCTTTAGATTAAATTCCTCGAAGTGTAATCTTTGAATTAAAGGATAGGGATATTTTTACACCTTCTGGTACATGCTACTAAACTTCCCTCCAGAAAGATTTTACCTAGTTACACTCCCACCGCCATTTTAAGAGAATTCCATTTATGGGCATCCTCAATAGAACTTTCTCACTTCAAAATCTCTGTCAACTTAGTAAACTGAAAACTGCTAATATCTACTTCTTATCTTAATTTGTGTTTTGTACTTAGTAATGCAGTTGAATGTCTTTCTTTGTGTTTTTTTCTCATTTATATATTTTATTATTTATGAATTACCTCTTCATTTTCTCCTTTTCCTTCTTTTTATTTTTTTCTCGTGGATTTTTACTCAGGCTTAAAAATAATAAATATTTATTACCTCTAGGAATTCAAGAACAGTGATAGCCATCTGAAGGCTTGACTGGAACTAGGGATCTGCCACCAAGATGTAGCACACACTAGGCTGTTGGCGGGAGTCTCGGTATTTTGCTGCACAAGCCTTTTAGGATTGCTTGAGTGTTCTCATGCCATTTAAAACATGTGGACCATTTAAAACTATCATCGAGCTTATCTTTTCTTCTTTTTTCACAATATGCCATTCAAATTATTTTCCTCCAGTTTGTTATTGGTCCTCTAATTTTAATTTTTTTATACTCAGAGATTTTTAAATTGTCCTATATTTGTCTCTTAATCCTATACTTATTAAAATCTTAAAATGCTTCTGTGCTAGGGGGTAGATAGCTGCTACTCCAAGTCCCCGGCCACATCCTTCCTTCCTCCTCAGTTCAGACCCCTCTTCTTCTTTTTTTTTTCCTTTTCCCTCCCTTAGTTTTATTGATAAATAATTAATATACATCACTGTATACCTTTAAGGTGTACACCGTGATGGTTTGATACACATATATTATAAAATGATCACCACAGTAGGTTCAATTTCAATTAATATGCATCTTATATGGATACCATAAAAAGAAAAGGTAGAAGAAGAGAAAAAAGGAAAAAAACTGTTCTTTTTATGATGAGACTGCCAGGATTTCCCCGGTGATGACTTTCCTCTGTATCATACAGCGGTGTTATCTATAGTCATTATGTTGTACATGACATCCCCAGTACTTACGTATAACTGGAAGTTTGTACCTTTCGACCGTGGTCCTCCATTTTCACCTCCCCCTACTCTCTGCCTCTGGTAATCAGAGTCTGATCTCTTTTTCTAGAAGTTGATTTGTTTTGTGTTGTTTTAAGATTCCACATGTAAATGAGATCATACAGTAGTTGTCTTTCTTTATTTCGCTTAGCATAATGCCTTCAATGTCCATTTATGTTGTCGCAAATGATATGATTGCCTTGTTTTTATGGTTGAACAGACCCTTCTTTAGCAATAAGAGGACCTCTCCTGATACCTTGAGGAAGGTGGGTGTATTGACCCCCAGACTGGAGCTCTGGTGCCAGTGTAGCTGTCAGTTCTGCTGTTTTGAATATCAACCTTAACTAAAGACGTATAAGCACATGCTTCTTATTTTGTCCGTTGATTGATCTGTCTGGTCTGATTCCCTTACTGCACAATTTAAATTTCTGTAGTTATATATAAGGTTTTAATATTATAACCCTTTTCAATTTTCATAACTATTATTGCTTATTCTTGTATATAAACTATAGAATCATTTTTTAAGTTAAATAAAAAATAATTCTGTCAAGAACCAGTTATATTAAAGTTCAAAGAAGTTGACATCTATACTATATTAAGCCTTCCTACAGAGAATGAATAGATGAGTGAATATGTATGGATATATATGTATCTCCATTTATTCTAGTCTTTAATATCCTTAAGTAGAGTTTTTATTTTTTCATTGTGTTTATACCTGTTCATTTTATCATTTAAAAAAAATTTTTTTTTTTGCTTTTGGGTATATAGCATTTTTCCAAAATATAGGCAATAATAGTTATTACTATTTTATTTATTGTTCATATATGATATTCAGAAGTCCTTCAAGACAGTAATTTTCCAAGTTTCAGAAAATGAAAATTTACTAACATCCTTTAGAGACCTCCTCCTCTCCCTAGGATTTCAAATTACCTTGCTATGATTCACAAAAATTCTGGTCACTTACACTGTATAAATAATCAGTTCAGAATGACCAGGACCACTTGAGTGATGTGGGAATCACATGGGCCAGTTTACGACTGATATCCAAAATACCAGCCTTTACATTTCCTGCTTCTGAATGTTTCTGCTTGAAATTACTCACGGTTTAAAATGCAAATACACACAGCATTGAACCTGGGGAGTGTTGTTACGATTTGAATGGGATGATTTGAAAGAGCGTTTCTGGTTTTATAAGATTCTCTCATCTGGATCCGAAGCTTGTTCCAGGGAATACCAGGTCTTTACCCCCCTGTGTTATAAAAATGATTGGGTGACTGTTAGCAAAGCAATAATACCAGTGGGATGTGTATATTAACCTGTCTGTGGGGGGAAAATGCTGAGAGCAACAGGCCTATAATTTAGGTAATAGCGTTAGTCTATGAAAAACATGCTGCTTTTGCCTTGATGCTAATCAGGAAACCATCAGACAGTCTTCCCTCACTGAGCAAGGGCAGGGCGGGAAGGAAGTCAGCTGTCATCATGTTTTTGAAGAAGAAAAAAATGAGAGGTGAACTGAACTCTGTGATAGGGACCTCACTCTAAAGCCGCTTCCTGAATCTAAAGGTGTAGTAGTCCAATCAGTAGCACAAATTGGAGGCATCTGATTTGCATGGATTAACAGGAGTGGGTCACAACCTTCTGACAGGTCAATGGCACCACTGGGGATTTGAAGAAAACTTTGATTCTTCCTCTTTTCCCCCTCGACCATGAAGCAATCATGCTGTTCTATTGTAAAAGAGGATCCCTTACTTATAAAGCCAAGCTTGTCATTTAAATTCACCCAAGTTAGGACACCACGGAGCTCTGTCAGATGTCAGTCTCAATACAGCAGGAGAATGTTTTTCAACAGCTTTCTAACCCCTTTGCCTGGAAACACAGAGGCCTGGATAAAGGGGGAGGGGCAGCTGACTGGGGCTTGGAGGATTTTTACAAAGGCAAGATTGGAATTTTTCATTTAAGGCAGGTTTCCTTTTTCTTTGCTTTTTCTTCTTCTTATTCCCCCCCCCCTTTTTTCCTTTAAGCCTTGTGTAAAAGATAGTTCCACAAAAGGGGAATGAAAAAAAAAAAATCAGATTGGTTGTAAAGACTCCTTCGTTTGAGGGGTCTCCTTGGAGGCATTTAAGCCTGAGAATGATGTTGGTATTTTTCTGCATCAGAGGTGATGGCTGTTTGCCAGTCACTTCCCTTGAAAAATATTGTTTGGCTTTAAGGTAACTATGAAATGTTTGGCAGAGGAACCATCCGTGGCAGAATATGGACAAAGAGAAATGGAAATTTTCCGATTAAGCCTTCTAGGCCCCTGGTGCCCAGCCCAATCAAAATAAGAGGCACATGCCATCAAAGCGGGGCCCAGCCTCACGGAAGCACCTTCTGTCAGGGGTCTTCAGAGGGGAGTTGTACAGTCAGGACTGGTTTCCCGTTAAGCCCCGATTAACCAAATGCTCAGGAGGCAGCATCGTCTGAGAATTCTCAAATACTCACTTGCCACTCACTATTTTCTACATTTATCAATAATTGTTTATTCAGCCTGTTGAAAGACCAAATATTGTGCCCAGCTCTAGGGACCCAATTTGCAACAATATGGAATTGGTTCTTGCCTCCTTGGGATTTCTTGTTTAGGTCTGCCTCATCAATTTGCTTCTTTTTATGTGTCTTGATCTTTGCAATTTGAATTCCTGGCCCTGGATGAAAGGGTCAATATCTCCTACTTTCTTGCCTTCACCCCCATGCTTAGCATTGAAGTTCCTCACAGAAGGTTTGGTAAAAACTTTTCCTCTAGCTTGATCAGTTCTTTGTGTAATATTTAAATTTTCAAAGCCTCCGTTTTCTCATCGGTAAAACGGATAATCACACCCATCCCACGGGGTGCTTCTAGAAGAATAAATGACATAATGGATGTGAAGACCTCAGCAGAGAGCATGGCACAGGGCACTCATACATTTAGGAGCTATGAGTATTTTCAGTCAGTAGAATGTCAGTGAGTGTGCGTGCTTAACACCTAGAACCTCTGTTCTTGGTAATTCCATTGGAATCTTTCTCTAAGATGTTACGCTTCTTCTTTTGGTAGATGGTCTCTTCCAAAGAACTTGGGTGTTTGAAAAATAACTTGGAAGATCCTGAGGTCATGAGTTGAGACACACTTTCAATGGTTGTTGTAGAGGACGTATCTGATAGTGTGTGTGTGTTTTAAGATAAGACCTATAATTAAGCTTCCAGTTAAAATTCCAGTTTTGAACTCCAGTAGTTCAAAAGCCCCTAGAACTTCTTTCTCACAGCGTCTCTTCCTTTTAACGGCACGGATGTCCTTTCAGAGGTAGGTGTTTTCACTCTGCTCCTGGTGTGCACATGCAGAGACCACAAGCCTGCAACTCAGTGAAAGGAGACTGTCCCATGGAATTTGACCCTGGAAGGCCTGTGAGGGACTATGGCCATCCTCACTCCAAATTAGCAGCCTTGTTGGCAGAATAGTAGGTGGGTTGGAGTGTGTGTGTTGGCGTTCCACCTGGGTTCAAATCATGGCTTTGTCATTTGTTATATTTGCGACGTGGGACGTGCTTCTAAATACTAAAGGCCCACACATGTATTTGTGTTTATTAGCTTAGTTCTGTGACCGGTACACTCAAGCAGGAGCTTGTAACACGTCAGTATCGGTTGCATGAATGAATGAGCAACCACTATGGCCACAGTCATTCTTCCTTCACCAATGGCATTGCTAAGCGTGTTTTTCTTCCTCTAAGCCACTTCTCGAACTTGCAGCCCCTTCTCACGAATGCTCTCAGTGGTAGCACACTTCCACTCATTGAGGGCTGTTCTGAGATTTGGAAACAGTCGGCAGCACTTTGGTGCCAAGGCTGGTGTAAAGCATCAGCCTGTTAGAGGCCATTTTGGATCAGAAATGGTGAGTGCCTGTGAGGAAGGGTACACTGAGGTGAACTCAGAACTCTGCCTGGATCCAGTGAGAAGCTGCTCATGCTCTCAAGCTGAGTGTCCCAAAGCAACAGGCGGCCACGAGGTGGAATTCACTCTGACATGAACTCTCGTTTGCTTAAAAAGCGGTCACATGTCAAGTCTCACTCTGGCTTCTGTGTCCTGGAAAGAGAGGGGGTGAGATCTGGCTCTTGGTGATACGAGGAGGAGAGTGCTAAGATCCCAGGCTGTTCTGTCCACCCTGGGTTTGAATCTTGCTTCTGCCACTTACTAGCTATAAATCTTAAGGCTTGTTACTTCAATCTTCTCTACTCTTTTTTTTTTTCTTTTAAGATTTTATTTATTTATTTGACAGAAATCGCAAGTAGGCAGAGAGGCAGGCAGAGAGAGAACAGGAGGCAGGCTCCCCGCTGAGCAGAGAGCCAGATGTGGGGCATGATCCCAGGACCCTGAGCCAAAGGCAGAGGCTTTAACCCACTGAGCCACCCAGGTGTCCCTTCTCATCTACTCTTACTTCTTTGTAAATTTTTATGTGCCCCCGAGGGCTGCAGGAAAAACTGCTTGGCACATAATATTCTTTGTTAAATTTCAGGATATTTCTCCTTTTTGTATTATTTTAGTTTCCTTTCCCCCATATACTCAGGATCCTAACGTTTCTTGCTCCTGAAGTCCTAGGAATAATGATCTGAGAATAAATTCACATGAAGCATTACTACCCTGGTCTCTTATTCTTTTTACCCTTTCCGTGAGCATGCGTCCTTAAAAGATGGTGGCTAGAAAGGGCAGTACCGCACAGAGAGTAGTACGTTTCTAACTTTAGCATCTTCGGCATAGTGAGGCTGGCATTTGAGGTCAGGAAGGCCAGGGGACCATGCCACATCCACACGGCTACCAGATTCCATTTAGGTTGACAGAAAGGTCATACTTCCTGGAATCTTCCTTCCCCTGCTCACCCCATCCTTAGGTTTGTAGCCAATGCCAATGGATGTTTCTGTTGCCTACAGAGGCATTATTAAGTAGGGGTGCCCCTAAGAACGAATCATGGCAAATGGATGGCATATTTGTTCTCATGGCACAAACTTCAAAAATGAATTAATTATACACTGGTTACAATTTAATTCAGTTTGTCTGGATTCTGTGTTTGCAAGACCTGTGTGTTGATTTGGCACCTTGTTAGCCCATTTGGATTTTAATGTTTTTGACAAGCCGTAGTTTCCTTGGCCTGGGTGAAGCACCTACTGCCGTACCATCCTTTGATTAGATTGTGCCAGAAGGACTGTTAAGCTTCGGGGTGTGTGTGCGGTTTGGCACCCCCCCACCCCCTCAGCCACACATCCATCTACACATTTACTGCGAAGCTGGGAACTGCAAACTGTGTACAGGGGACCCTGAGAACATGATGGTTAGTCGCATAGGAAAGTTTAACTATTTGCATCAGCACAATAATACACAGGCACATAAGACTTTCAGTTCCCCAAACCCAAGAAGTGGTTTCACGAGGTTATGTGAAATTTGACATCCTGCTACACACAGAAATGTAAAAGGCAGGTTGGGAAAAATCAGTAAAATCTCCCCTTTTGGGCAGAACACGGTGCATATTTTTTTCCTAATTATGGAAGGTAGCTTTTCCCCTCCTTTAAAAAAAAAAAAAAAAAAGAGCCGATGCTTTCAGCGTGCTTATGAAACTCAGTTATAGAACCGTGGGCTAAATGTCTCGCAAGGCCACAGGCTATACTCTTCTTTGACCCTTGGGCTCCTAAGCAGTTGTGGCCTCCTTCAGTGCCTCGAGAATCCCACCGTGTAATGCTCAAACGGAGGTGGGTCTTAGCATCAGACTGGTACCCAACTAATTAAGAAGAAAGAAGGAAGTCTTGGGCAGCATCTTATCTTCCCAAATTGTGATTCAATCTTTCTCCCCAAATCTTCCTCTCCTTCTCCCTCTAGAGACGTGTGTAAAATTGTTGATTTCCTGAATTTAGGAGAATGAACTTTAAACACGCTGTCCTTACTGAGCTTTGAACTTGGGACCCAAGGCACTGACTTTTGTGAGAGAGTCCCCAGCTCTTCAGACCTGACAGGTTAGAGCCCTCAGTCTCTGCATTTCTGCTGCCTTTTCCCCTGGGCAGGACAATCACTGCCATTTATTTATCTTTGAGACTTGGAAAATCACGGTCTGTCATAATGGTAAAAATAAAATGTGTTGGAGTTAATAGGAAGAAGAAAGGGACAATTACAACTTCTTAAAACAGTCTTAAAATATACTTAAGCAGAGGTTTGCCATGTAAACACACAATTAAAGCAGGAATTTGTGATGGATGCAAGGATTTGAGGGTCCCAGACATACTGTTTACTGATGTAGTTAGCAGATGGATAAGTCAACTGATCCCAGATGTGCAGCTTATAAATATGAACTCACATCTTCCTGGTGATGTGTGTCCTCATGCAGCTTATACTACTTTCTCTGTAACTCTTGACTACTTGCTGGGGGTAACTTTGTAAGAGTCTCTTGCTTAAAAAATAAAACAAAAGGATTTTTTAACAGGCTTCCTCTTTCAGAAGTGGTAACCAAATACCTAGAAAAGGGTACTTTTGTGCAGGAGTCCTTTTAAAGGACAGGTTTAAATAGGTTTACTTTTTTCTTTCAAGTTGAGATATCTAAGCCTTATATCCCTAGCCACAGTTTTCAGATATTTGCAGCTAATTAATTCTTAGGAAATCCAATCTGAATTGAATTAATTTTCCCTTTTAGGGCACATGAAGCAACTTTTAGGTAAAAAAAAAAATGAAAACAGCTTTTGTTGCACATAATTCTTGCAACTAATGAAAAGTAATATTGCCGTTCCTTTCAAATAATGCAATAACAGAAAACCGAATGAGAACATTGCATGGTATTGTTATATTTGCTGTTTAAATAATTTAGCTGCAAAAATCTGAAGGCTGCTTTAGCTGTAATTAATTATTCATTAATGACATGCTAATTGCACAATACCTTTGAATATTTAACAAAATGCAAAAGCCAGGCTCTGAAGTTATGTTTTCAGTGCAAGGGGGGAAAAAATCCTTTAGTCCATCACTGCACGAGGAGGACAAAAAAAAAGTCTTTTTTCAGATGTGAGGTAAAGTAGTAGTAGTGGCCTACTTTCCATTCACCATCTCAGCCACCCTTTGTGCAGTGGAGTATAATGTCCTTATCTAGACTTAACAATTGACAGGGTGGTAAATCCCTTGACTTTTGTCCAAATGATTTCTCTACAAAAATGGGTTAATTATCGCCTTTCCCTAGCTTTTTGACTAACAAAAGGCCCTGGATCTCTTTTTTCCTTTCTTTCCTATTTACTGTAAGGAGCCCTTTGAAATGTGATAGTTTAATCGGCAACACCTTCTACAGGGGGAATACTGAGAAACCAGCCTGGCCCTTGCCTGGAGCTCAGGTTGCTCTGTGAACATTAGCGTGGTTAGGAGATATGACCTTTATTATGCCAAAGCCATCCTGGACTTTCAGGATGAAAAACTCCTGAGTGCTCGGTAGTCGACTCCGTTTGTTTCTGCTAATAAAAGCTGGCGGGTTTTTAACAGTGTCTTTTAGTGGGTGGGATGACTGAAGGGCAGCAGTGTTGAACAGGCTTAGTTGTGTTTCATTAATTCCCCCGCAAGGCCAGGAGTTTGCATCTTTCTGCGCCCTGTCTCTGTTTCCAAGCTTCAAAGCTCCTCATTGTCTCTGACCTGTAAGTCAGGGATAGTCTTCGTAGTGGGTAAGCAGGGAACAGGGACTGGCTTTTTCTTTTTATTTGTCATTATCACCATCTTGGTCCCAATCAGAGAATCCCCAGCTCCTAATTTAGTACAAGGCAGTGAGCTGTGCGGCAGCAGCTTGTCCTTGTGGTTGAGAATCTATTTCATGCACTAGGGCCTACTTACTCAGTCATATTTTGCATTTGACTCCCATTACTATTAATGGCATTTATGAACGCATGTTGGCGGGAAGAAGACCCCATTGAATCTGTGCATTACCAAAGAAATGGGGAATTAGCATGCTCTCGTGTCTAGTCCATGATGGATTTTACTCTGCCGTGGAAATACTTAGCAATTAAATGAGAAATCACCATTGCGAACATGCACCTGCCAGGAAGAAAAAACAATGGAGGAGAGAAGGAGGAGCATTCACTCACATTGATGCCCAAGTTCCCTCTTTTAGTCTGGAATTCTCTCTTTTGGGAAACGCTACATCTGCCCATAGTCATTGTTCAACATGGCAATATATAATAGAGTTTCTGTTTAGTAAACGCATGGCATTCCGGGCCCACCCGGCCAAAAGTGTGTTGGGGTCAAAAGGGTTTACAGTCTATTTGGAAAGTCACAACTTGCTAAGTGAGAAAAGAAATAATGTAAAAGCTGTGTGTGGTTCAGTGCCACATGAATCCAAGAGTTCAGGGATTGTAAAACGGTAAATTGTGCACTGGGTCCAGCCCGTAGTCTGATGTGCTTTGTTTGGCTTTTATTTCTCGCCTTTTAAATTTGAGTCAATACTTAGAAATTGGGAGATTTATGTAAAAATCCAAATTTCCATCTTCTCTTAAAAAGTCAGAAGGTCTAGCAACATGGGGATGCCATTCCCACATGGCAACAGTTGGCTGGAGCTAGGTACCCTGGACTAGCTCTCCCCTCCTGGGTACACCTGCCTGGTTTCTACCCCGGCACAGGGGGAGGAAGTGGGCATGAGCATGGGGTAGAGTGGGCTGGGAAGTCTGACTTTTGGACAAACTCCATCAAATTAGCTCTGAACACTCCCAAGGAGCTCAGCCGTGATGACGTTTCGGGTGGTTCACATCAGTCATTGGTCACCTTTTCCTTTCTCAGATTCAAAGATGTCATACCTGAGGGGTGTCGGCTAGGCCACTGGGGAAATAGCATTACTATTTCTGCGTGATCCTCAGGTCGCTGCAATTTCACCAGCTTCTGAGCTTCTTAAGACATCTTGTGCGTGTGTGCATATGTTCGTGTTTTAAAACCTCAAAATAACGTTCATTAAACATCTTCTCTTTGCAAGAAACTGGCCGGGCACGTCCCACATCAGTCAGGTCCTTTATAGTTCCATAAAGGCCAGATGGTAGCACATGAATTGGACTACACTAGTAAAACATTCACTTGGTCTGAGATTTGTTGGGAAATGACAGTATGAAGAACAGATTGCTCTTCTTTGTTGGCTCCTGACCCTGGACCTTAAGCCTGTCCTGAGTACCTTTTCTCAAGTTCACTCACTAAGGATTAGTGAATGGGGTTGTTACATAGAACTTGCTTCTCCCCAAGTCCTGAAGGGAATCGCATCTAGGGGAAGTAGGTAGGAGCCCAAGAGAAGCTAGGTTCATGAGTGTTAATCAGACACCTTTGGGCCAGGAAACAGAAAAGCACTGGTAAACATCGGTAAAGCATCCGTAATCCATTTCTCCTTAGCTCACTGCCTCCGTGGAAGCTGGCCTGAAAACTTTCATTTTCCGTAGCAGTTTTAGCGAAACATCTGTGAACAGGCACTACCATTACACCACTGAGAATTGCTTAGAAGTGATACGACATTAATCTGTCAAGTGAAAAATACTGCTGTGGGGAGCAGGACTTATAAACCATGGGAATACATGAACCCTTCTTCCTGGAGGTCTGGATTGAGCTAGGGAATGGGGTTACCAGAAGGGAATTTGTGCTTAGTGTGAATTAGGGGATAAGTATTCAACAGGTGAGATCTCAAGTGTGGAGATCCTTGGTTACATATTGGGTGGGGGGTGCATTCGAGCCAGAGCACGTTCATGGTTGGGGAAACTCAGGGAAGTTACTGAATACATGCAATGGGGGAAAGGCCCGTGTTTTTTAAGAGGGGCATCAAAGGACAGCTGAACGCAAGTTCTAGATTGACCAGTCATGTCTAGATTGGGCATCGGTCACTTTTTTGTCTTCCATGAAATTATCTTACTTGTTGAGGTGGCCTCTTTTGGGAAAAGCCTGAACATAATTTCTCTATTGTAACTTGTCTTCCTACTGATGAAATTGTTTTAAAAGAGCAAGAAGGGTTACAAATTTGCACACAATCATGGTATGGGAACTATGGTAATATACAAGTTAAATCTGCTCAGCTGCTTTTGTGAATTAGAGACAAGTGATTATGGATTAGGGCATTAATATTCATCAATCAATTGGGGAATTGTATAGGATTTCAAGGAGAGTAGGAAGAGGTATAAAAGGGGATGTAAGTTACCGTTCTTCTGGATGCACAGACAAAATCACAAATGTCTGGCATATAAAAGGAGGGGTCTTGAAATCCATTGGCATTTCCGGAAAATATTCCATGACCTACTCCTGTTGCAAATGTGCCTTTTACCATTGCAGGGTGATAAAATGCCACGATCCAACTCCAGAGTACAATTAAGGGTTTGTGTGATACAGCAGGCAGCCATTCCATACTAGAGAGTTTTCATTGTATAATTAAAATAAACTGAGGGGCAGGAGGCAGGAAATGAAGTGAGGGAGGAAGGTCTGGCTGAGGCATATTCAGACATGACATTTTCTGTTGTCGATAACCATCAAGAGGTTGGCTTCTCTGTCCACGAAGACAAGAATGTCACATGTCAATCAAAGGCAGAGCTCCTGAGCAGGGCTTGAGATGGAAGGAAACCACGTAGGGTCCATCTGGCTCTGGTGGAGCTCAGACTGGCCTCCTCTCAGGCTTTAATTATGCTATCTTAGTGTCAAGGGTGTCCACATCCAAATTGCTGATGAGTACTGATGAATACGGAGAGATAGCTAGTGCAAAATTTGCTCTTCTCTTTCAAGCTGGGATTCTAGGCCATGCTTAATCCCAGTGGAATAGATAAAAATAACATACCCGAGAAGCAATCTCAGAAAGACTTATATTTTTGAGAACCATTTTAAGCAGTTTTGGCGCTTATTCAGTATACTTGTGTAATGCCCCTGCTCCAGTGGCATACTTTTTTTTTTTTTAAGCATGTACATTCCTCCCAATGTATATTCCTCCACTAGGGTCTTTGTTGCTCTAAGTATATCTTGTAGTTAACTAGCTTCCTGATCCTTTAGCTAAGCAGAAGCTGCCATTGGTCTGCCCTCAGTCCTCCCCTGACATCATCGAGAGGAGCAAATGTGTGAGAAGAAGACAGATCACGCAGAGCCAAGTAGGGAATGAGGTCTCCACCCTGGGAGAATGATGGGGATGTTTCCAAAGTGCCCTCCATGCTCCCACGCCCCCCCCCCCCCTTCTCTGCCATGCAGGAAACTGGAACTTCTGCTCCCCACGGCAGCCTATCACTTTCAGCTCCTGTGTAGTCCTTAGGAAGCATATCCATCCTCTAGAAAGGAAGGATTTGTTTCCTTTAAGGATCATTGCAAGTTCTTCAGCATATGTTAAGATTTTTCATGTTGCCGTTTTAGGGAAAAATAGAGAACGAGTACTTTATAAACCAAGCTGGGTTTTAATGGAGTCACCCATTTAGTGAAGGGCTTTTACAACAAGCGGCCATAATTCTCCTGAGGCCCCCTCCCCATTTCTACATCCGAGGGAAAAGATTCCCTTTCCAGCTCTGCTTTCATGGGCAGCTTTGCCCTGACATGGTTCCTCATCCTTGACAAATTCTGCGGGCTGCAATTCTTCTGCCTACCCCCGCAGACTCTAGAGTTACAGATCGTCATGGCATAGAATACGAAGGACCCTAATAACTGAAGGACTTTAACATCCGTTTTGCCTTTCCCTACTTACGCAAATCCATTGCCAGTGGTGGCCCGCCCTGCTTTGCTGAGGGGCATAGAAAGAAGGCAGTGCTGTGACAAAGCAGTGACGTTATTCCCAGCACAGAGAGAGGAGGAGTGGTGACTGTCAGGTATTTTCTGTTGCTGACGTTGCCTAATCTTCTTATTCTCTCTAGATTACGAGAGAAGTGCTTCTAAGTGACTTGACTGACCATGACTTACAGCAGTTATACTGTACAGAATATTCCACGTCTTCCCTTCCTCACACCCTTCCAGGCTCTCCTCTGCCCTCCCTTTCTGCTTCCCATCTCTGCTGACATTTCAGAGATGGCTCAGAAATTTCCCAGGCCTATAGGCTGCTCCTGACGATAAGCTGAACATTCTCTTTCTGTAAATTCCACTCAGCTCACCTCCCCTGATTCTAGAAGACAGATTAATTCTGGAAGTTAGGTAGGAAGTCTTCTCTTCAGATTCTCTAAGGGACACCTGTCTGTCTAGAAGTTTTTCCATAGGGATCTGGATCTGGTCAGGGATCCCAGTTTTAACCCATAGTGCAATTGGTATTTATGACTTATTTCTGTGGTTAATTGTTTTTATAGCTCTCTGTACATCTAGATTGTAGGCTCCCAAAGGGCCATTTTATTGTCTTTTTTTTTCATCGTGTTCTCAGAACCTTGCATGATGTCTACATAGTGGCTACCAGTAAGGAATTCCTGAATAAATTGAATGAATGGACGTCAGGAAACTCTGGGACCCTGAAAGTCAACTCTGGGACCCTGAAAGTCAGCCCTGAGGGATCCCTAAAGACTGTCGAGTTAGAATGAGGACCAATTAGAATGATGACAAAACCTCGGTCATTTCGGCCATTCTTTGTTTCTCTCAAACAGATCAAAACAGAAAAAGTCCTTTTTCCCCTCTTTTCTCCTCCCTCATTCCTGCCCTTCTTTCGCTTCGTCCTTGCTTCCTTCCTTCTACCTGCCTCTCTCCCCCCCTTCCTCCCCTTTCCCCTTTTTCTCCTCTACCTGTTCTTTCTCTTCTCCTCCCTTCCTCTTCCTCCTCCTCCTTTACAAATATTCTTTTAAGGCTCTTTCCTTGCCTTTGCCATTTCTGCCCTTCTCACTCCGAGACAGATGGAGTTAGCCGCGGATGGTCAGACAGACATCCTAGGTGGCCACTGCACTCTGCATTTCTCCATTTATATCTATAACACCCCACTGTCTCCGCTTCCTTACAGGCCTTTTTATCATCCCACTCCTCCTTCAGAAACCGTCACAGTTCCCGGTTCCCTTGTCTGTGAAACAGGACACCTGTTTGACATTCAAGATAACTGGTAGGTCATCTGTTAGCACTCTCCCAGACGTAGGGTCCGCTGCAACTTAACCACAGCTCCCACTTACTGAGGGCTTTCCATGTGTCAAACACCGTGCGGAGTGCTTTTTCCCTATGGGGTTCTAGGTCTGGCTTTTATCTCCAATTTACAAATGAAGCCACTGAGACTCAAAGAAGGAAGGGAACTTGACCAAGGTTACACAAATGGTCAGTGGTAGAGCCAGGATTTGAACCCAGGTGGTCTGATTCCATAGACAGCCTTTGATAGCCCATTCCTGATGTTTATGTTATTGACACACCTTGTGTATCACCAGATGGGGTTTTATAAAATTCAGTGATACAGCACTAAATTTGGTGGCATCTGCTTCACAATGGAAAGAAAAGATTTTATGTGGTGCCATATATATATTTTAAGGACCCCAGTTTTTTCAGAAAAATCCTATGTATTAATATCTGAGTTTTATCCACGTCTTCCTTTTCTTATTTTTAATATTGGTAGTAAAAAAAAAAAATCCCATATGTATAAAATGCATCTTTTCTCTAAGAGTGACATGTTCTTTTTTGTTGCTTCAGAAAGTAGTAAAGAAATACCAGACAGGAACTATTTATAAATATACCAAGGATCCCAGCCTCTTAGTAGATCTTGGGGTCCTTGGCTGAGCTTGTATAACTGAGGGGCAACCCCTGACGATGTACGTGTGCATGTGGGCACGGGGGTGTGTGGTCGTGTGCACAGAGCGTGTGTATTGTACATATGTGTCTGCAGGAGCGGGGGGGACACAAACAGCAAGGCAAGATGAGTGATTGTTCTCCACAGCCACTGGCAATATTATTAGGCTTTGAGTATAGGTGGTTCTGATTCACTGGTTGCTTTGTGTCAGAATAAGCAGGAAGAATACCTCAAGAAGTCACTCTCCAGATGAGAGTCCCTGCATTTGTATGTGTTCCTGACGTCTTGATTGCGTGGATCCAACCCCTCACATTATCATGCTTCCCAGAATGCGTGTGTGTAGAATGAGCATCTCTTTCTCTCACAGCAAACCTGAGGATTTGGCGCTTGAACGGCTTACAAAAAGCCCCAAGTGCCATATGTTCACTGTTTTTGTTTTCTGTCCACCCCAATACAGCTGGTTGTAAGCTGCAACAGATGATTGTTTTCAGTTTTGTCTTTTCTTGAGGCTAAGAGCTTCACCTTAATGATCTTCGAGGTGGTTGACATTTTCAATTAAACTCTGCTCAGTCAGACAGACATAACTTCTCACAAGAAACTGTCAGGAGCTACCTCCTGCCCAAATGTTACACAGATAATGATTATAATAATAAGTGGTTTCAACTCATCCATGGGCCATCCTTTCATCTGGAGTGGTTTTATACGAGTTGGTCCACAGGGAAGCACCCTTGACGGGGGAGTCACTTCCTATCAGAGTCCATTTGACCAGTGGGGGGCAGAAGACTAGCTGTGTGAGAAGACTTGACCTTCATTTCCCACCTTTGTAATAGGCTGTGAGGTAAGTAAGGGTGCCCTGCTAAGAAACAGCCTGCCCTCTCTGTCTCCCCAAGATTGTTCCAAGAAATAGAGCAACCAAACAGCATGGCAAAATGGTTGAGATCCTAGACTCTGGAGTCAGACAGACCTAGGTTCAAATCCCAACTCCACCACTTGCCAGATGTCTGGCCTCGGGGAAGTCATTTTGCCTCTCTATGCTTCTGTTTCCCAAGCTTTCACATTCGGCTAATATCACTCTGTCTTGAGGGGATTAGAAGGAAGTATACTCAGATGGCCTAAAATCCCATAGTTCTGCAAATTGCAGTAGATGCTGTCCCAGTTATCACTTTTCCCTTGTCTCACCCCATCTCATGTGGGACCTCTCATTCTTTGGCAAATCCTCCCCTTTGGATTTCGTGCTGAGTAAACATCCTGGGCACAGTATCCAAGTCTCTCCCCTCTCAGGAGAAGCTGTTTGCAGGTGCTGTCCCTACATCACCCTTTGGCTGGTTGCTTTGTGGCTCACTCACCAGCAAAGACTGCACCTGACAATGATACTAACTAGAAGTGGGGGCAAAGGAAACCCTCCCAGAATGCATCAGGGGAAGGTCAGGAGCTGCAGCTGCCTGCCAGCTAAACAAGGCATGAGCACTGGAAGTTGGATGGGGGCTAAGAAAGCCCCTGAGCAAAGTCCTTAATGAGGAAAGTGATAAGAGGGCATGCCAGAGAATTCCCTGAGACTCTTCCAGAATTCCAAATTAGAATATTCAGATTTCATTATCTAGCTTATGTTAACTTGGTTGTCACGTCCCTACAGGATCTTGGGCTCCATAGCTCCAAGAAGGACAGATTTCCACAACGGCTGTTGGTTAGACAATTTCAAAGAGGCACTTTGTAGCCTTGCATCACTCGGGATAGAAGACATGTTTAACCCTCCAAGAATACTTAGTTGGTTGCTTGAAAAGTAGAAGACTGTAGGTTTTCTTACAAATCGTAACACAAATGTCCACTTTCTACCAAATCACATACCACAGAGCAAAGTCTGGTGGTATCACGCCCTTATATACATAATAAGGTTGAAGTCTTGTATTCAAGATACTGGTGATCAAGGTAGCTTCCTTAGAATTGAATTTCAGTATGATTCCATTATTGAGCCGAAGAGACTTTCAGCCTCTTGTCTGTGCCTTTGTTTATTCCAGTCTGTCTTTCTGGTACATCCACTTTCTGGATGTCATCTCCACATCTCATGTTCTACCAGCCTCTTCTAGGAATTCCCCCAACCCAGCTGGAAATGTGTGTCCTGCCTTTGAATTTCCATAGCTCTGTGTCTCACGGCATATTTAGCTTTGTGCCTTAAGGTCAAGTGATTTTTTTGTGTATCTTCTCTCCCTGTCTAGTCTGTAAGTCTTGGAGGATTAGTTTCGAGTCCATCTTTGCATTCCCCAGAAGTCCCAGCCCCTGTCCTACACATCTTAAGCACTCACGTATGCGTTGAGTCTGTGAGGAGCACCGAGTCCCCACGGACCTCATTTAATGTGCTCTTTCTTGATGAATGTACTGCAGCTAGGAACACCCAGTGTGCCAGGTTTCTGAGTTACAGCAGAGAGTGAGGTGGGTGCAGCTTCTGTACTCCCGTAGAATGGTGAGAAGGAGAACAAGTAAACACATGTTGTATTTGTGACCTCACAGAACTATGCCCAGGATGCCTTAGTCCAGTCTTTGCCAGATCAGGAAAGACTTAACAAAGCTAACATTTAAGTCTATGTCCTGAAGGGAGAAGAACAGCAGAATGTTCTGGACTAAATATTTGTGTCTCCCCCAGACTTATATGTTGGAGCCTTAACCCTCCATGTGATGATATTAGGAGGAGGAGGAGCCTTTGGGAAGTGATCAGGTTTAGATGAGGTCGTGAGGGTAAAGCCTCTATAATAGGATGAGCATCCTTATTTAAAGAGAGAGAGAGAGAGAGCAGAGCTCACTCTCTGTCAGCTGTGTGAAGATAAGTAAGAAGGTGACCAACAAGTTACCAGAGCCCGACCATATTGGCAACCTGATCTTGGAATTCCCACCTTCTAGAACTGTAAGAAATATATTTCTTTTGTTTAATCCATCCTAAACTGTGACATTTTGTTATGATAGCCTAAGGGGATGACTACAACAATGAAGAAAGGGCGAGTGTGAGAGGGCTTGGGACAGAGTCAGCAAGGATGGGATCCTGGAGGAGAGAAGGCAAGGTGTCTGGGAAACTCTAAGAGGAACGTACTGGTGTAGCAGAGGGGAGGGGAGAGGAAGCTGGGAAGGGGAGAGGTGAGGCTGCAGTACTATGGTCCTTGTTAGATACATTGACCTCTCCTGGGGCAGGAGACGGAGCCATTTGAGCCATTTGGAGAATATATGAAAATAGCACAGGTTTACACTTGGCCATTCAGGATTCTGTAATAAGGGTAAGGACTTTCTTTTGATTTTGAAAGGGTCTTCCACAAAACAAAATAACAACATCCCAGTTCTAGGAGCAAAGACTGAGGCACCGGAGTCAGAGTTAAAAATTTCTCCTTCAAAGCCCTGTTTTGCCTTAAAGTGTGAACATGCAGGGTCCAACGCGAGATATTATTCTCAGGGCTCTTGCTGGCAGCAAGGAGCCGTGGAGGGTCTCTTGAAGTGAATGGGAATGTTTCCAGAGTGGCGTATTGAGAAAGCACAATGGCCAAGGGTGTGTGTCGGGGGGGTACAATGCTCTCGGCTCTCGCTGGTGGGTGCCTGATGAAATGCATCTTGACGTGTCATTGAAGTGCGGAGCCATGCGGCCCCGTGAGGTCACCTGTCCCACCCCCCCGTGCGGGCGGATTGTTCCTCACACTCTCTTTCTCAGCTCGTTGTCCAGTGGCTTTGTGCACCTCAAGCGATGGGGCTTCCACTGCCTCCCTGGGGAAGCCATTCCGCACTCGAATTGAGCCCGTGCTTAAGAAGGTTACCCTGATATTCAGCCCAAGTTCTCCTTTCTGTAATTACATCCCTTCCCTCTCTGCTCTACCCCTGTGCGTGACCCCGCGCGATTCTTTCCCTTCATCGGTGCGCCTGCACCCTTGCTTGGGGAGAGCATTTGATCCTCAGGCCTTTTTGTCCTCCCCGAGCTTTGCTTATCCCGGCTGGTGCCGCGGGAACCCTTGTAAGTAGCTCCCGCTGCTGTTCCCTTTAATCCTCGTGGCTTCCCTCCTTTGATTTCTGTCCAATTTGCCTATTTCTTTCAGGGGTACTGAAGGGCCCAGAATGAATCCTAGGCTTCCTAACTGTATTATTTATTCATCGTTTATATGGAAAGACTTTCTCAATGATGCTAAACCAGGTTGGGTGGAAAATAAAAATCTTTCAGAGACGGACTTGATGGGAACCCCGCATGCTAGGACTCTGGGCACTTCAGAGGAAAAAGAATTGGAATCCCAGGACAACCCCCCGCCCCGTGCAACCCCAGTCCTCTGATATCCGTGCCCCTGCACTTCCCTGTACTGCTGGGGACAGAGGACGCCTGGGTTTAGGCCATGGAGGGACTGACCCTCCTCCACTGGCCTCATGAATCCGTCTTTTTCTCTGAGGTCACGCTTTAGGGTTCACTCCCCTAGGACACTGCCCGGTCACCCCCACCCCCACCTTGCCATAACCAGATTAAAGTAATCTCTCCTTCCTGTAAATTTTCATAGCACTTTCATGGTGTCTGCTTTGGTGCTACTTCCTGTTCTCTAGTCTATTCATTTACCCCTTTAGCAGACATTTATCTAGTGCCTGTTAACGTTCATGATATCTGTGGTGTACGTTGGGGCAAGAGGAAGACCAACACAGAGTCAAACATCAAGACAAAATTCTTGCCCTCGGGGAGTTTCTCATCTAGGAGAGGAAGCCAGACAAAACCATAGGTAGATGCTGGAGTGGAGACAGGCTCGAGGGCTTATGGCATGGGGGTGACTTGGAATAGAACACCATTCCCTCTGTGGACTGGGAGAGCACGCCTGTAAGAGGAGTCGCTGTCCTGCTCACCGGGATGTCTGGGAATCCCCCAGGATGCCTCGCACGCACCCTCCCTGTAGTCGGTGCCCAGGAATGTGTGTGTGGAGCACGTGGGTGTGCCAGGCAGTGGCTAAGCACTTTGTACGTGTATCTCATTAACTCTTCCCAATAATTCTGCATAGTACTGTCATCTGCATTGATGGAGGAGGAACCATGTGTGAAGGATCTAAAACGTCACAAAAGTGGCAGGAGGTAGAGCTGGAGCGGAGCTGCTTCACCTCGGGTCTCTTCCCCTGTCCGCTGAGCTCTGAACAATTACTATCCTGGGTGATCAGCCGACAGGGGAAATGGAGGGCTGGGAAGAAGACTCTCAAGGCGGTGAGAGAAAGACACTCCCCATACCATCCTCCAGGTCACCTGTCCTTTGCTGGTATTGACAAAAAGCAAGGAAGGACAGGATCTCCAAAGTGTTTTGAATTGTCAGACAACCTGAGAGCACACACAAATACGTATTTATCACAAGCGTCCCTGGGCAGAGAGGATGGAATATTGGGTTTCTCCTTTCTTTTACTGATTTATTTATTTTTTAAGGATCCAGTAGCATCACGTACATTCATTCGGTGCATCTACTTGACTTACCGCCTACGGGGTTGGGGGTGCAGAAGAAAATGGCCATCTGGGCAAAGATAGCTGAATTAAAAATGAGACATGAATCATCCGCCTATTTGGAAAACCTCTGGGTGTTTGGCAGATCTCTGGTGTCATGCTGATACTGTCTTGTGTGGCCACACACAGTAGGTGTTCACTACACCACAGTAGGTGTTCCTTACACATTCGTTTACCTAAATACGTGCCCACCACTCTCAGGACTTTGACAGCTTTTGGGCTGAGAGCTATTCAGTTACACACAACGCACTCCAACGAAGAAATGGCTAATTGTAGTAGTGGAATGTGTGATCATTTTCAACAGTCACTAAAGGGGAGAAAATAATAGTATTAGTTATTAGTATCAGCCCCCTCCTTGTGCGGGGCTAGATTTAGCTTAAAATGAAAAAAACAGTATTAGCTAATTAGTATTAGCCCCCTCCTTATGGGGGGGCTAGATCTAGTTTTCTCCTTACTCTTTCCGTGTAACTCAGCAAGTGCCTGTGGCTCCCAGGAGGCTCGGTGGGCACATGGGCTGCCCGCGCTGCAGCGAGCATGTCTGTCCTGGCTTTGGAATGTGTCTCTGCTCCTTGGCACCGTGGGCTGCGCTTCTCTGTGTTCACCTTTCAGAGTGACCTTGGAGCGTTGCCTCCCACGGACAGCTGGCTCCTCGGTGCCCCCTGGCAGATTCCTCGTTCTCATCTGCTCTTGGGCAGGGGAGCAGGAAGGAGGGTCAGGGAGCTGGATGAAGGGCATATGCCTGCCCAGGGACTTTTTCTGTGGCCGGGCAAAAACTGGGCCCCTCATTGCTCAAGGTAAACACTAGGGTCAGCTTTTCTTTTTAATGGAAGGAGCAGATTTTCAACTTAGAGATCATTAAAAAAATGTGTAGCCGTTAACAACTCAGGCTGTGGAGCCCGTCTTCCTGGGTTTCATCCCAGCTCCGCTACTTCCTTGATGAATCTTGGGCACCTTGGCCTCTGTGAGTCTGTTTCCACGTCCGCGAAGTGGGCATAATAATAGCATCTACCTTGTAGACTGGTGGTGCGTATAGTCAGCCATATGTGTAAAACATCCTAACTCAGGGCCAGGCGAATTTTGCTTCTGTTTCCTCCAGCAGCGACATTCAGTAACACTGTATGTCAGGCACTGTGCTGAGCACTTTTTGGCATAATCTGGTATCATCCTGATGACAGCTACTAAGGACAGCTGAGCGTGTTAAATAACTTGGGGATTTGAATTTAAATACCACGCCAGAGGAAACTGCGCTCTGTCCAGGTGTTTAAAACTGCCCATTTTAAGGCCTGTTGAAATTCAAATGACTTATCTGAACTGTGGAAGACCTTTGAGCTTGAGAGTTGAGTGAAGAGGAAGATAAAGGAGAGTCCCAGGGTCTTTTCCTCTGGAAGCTTCTCATTGCCTCCGTCTTCTAAGTTACCCCTCCTCATCTCTCTACAAAGCCAGGTGGCATCTAGTTTTTCAGGTGACCTTAAGGGGCCCATTCCCCGTAGTGGGGCAAGGGTAGGGCTGTTCCTGGGTGTGTGTATGTGTGTGGTATACACGACACTGCCCCTGGCGTTGCGGAGACTGGAAGGTGCTAATATGCACATAAAGGACGCAGGGTTCTAAAGTGTGATTCAGCTTCCCTAAGCCAGTCAGGAGGGTCTGGGTCAGCCTTACTGCTCGGTGATGCCACCGTATACATGATATACACACTCAAAGACCCAGCATGCATATGTTCTCATTTCTCTGTCTGTTCTGGACATGGTGAGATCTCCCTGTGGTCCCACATTATGGTCTGGATGTCCTGTTTTTCTTCGGGATGACAGACACTGAACAACGGCAAGTTGTTTTTTTGTTCTTTGTTTTTTTTTTTAACGGTTCAGTGAAAGCCAAACACAGAAAGAGTATTTGAAACTTTCTGACATGACTAGAGATTGTCCTTCCATGTGGGTGGAAAGGAGAGGAGGTGCTGTGTTTCTTAAAAGATCCGTGATCCAAATGTATTCATTCAGGGTCTTTCTTTTGAGGACATGCATACACCCAATTTATTTGTTTTTGTGTGTTTACCTTAAAATGAAAAAAAAAAATCCCAAAGATATCAAGCACTTATTATTTCTCTACCCAGGTATTAGGTTATTTAGAGTTTCAACACACTTTGAGAAAAACCACTCACAGGTAAGGGTCCATGGATGCGGAGACATTAAGTCACTTGCCTAATGGGGCAAGTAAGCAACCCCACAAAGACGCAGTCCTGGGTCTTTCTGTTCTCAGCTCTCTTTCCTCTAGCTCATGCCTTTGAAAAGGTGAAGACAAACAAATGAACAATCCATGAGTCCTTTGATGAGTAGCTTAAAGATATTTTATTTACTCCTCAGTAAAGAGAAATCTGTATTATTTTTCTGAGTATCCGCAAAGCCCAAGTAAGTCCTGTTGTATTAAGAATGTGACTGGGAAATGTTAGGCAAACAATTTATTGATTCCCTCATCTCTGGCTGACAAGGTAGCTTGTTGGGCACCTCTTTCCGTGTCTTCATTTCTGTGGTAATTATGTTATCCTTCAGAAGGATGATGGCCGCCTATTGTACTATGTTCTCACCCTTGCAGCTGGACTCACCCCTCTTTCCTCCAGTGGAAAACAGTTCCAAACCTTTCTTTTTATAAAAAAGATGACTTGAATGTCAAATTAAATTTCCCTTCTGTGCCTTGAATTTTTATTTTTCAAAATCTAAATAATACCCCATACATACATATTGTTCGTCATAGATGATGAAAAATAACAAAACAGCAGCAGCAACAACAACCAACAAAGACAAAAGACCCACAGAAACTAAGCCGGGGCTCTGTCTGTCCTGAGCTGGGGACAGACTCCTTTTACCTTGCCAAAACCAGAACGTGGCTTCGAAAGTTTGGAGAAATCGGAGACAAGAATGTCCGTAACTCAGTAAAATTAGTGATAAACTTGTAAGAACAATACCCATCCATGGGGATCCCAGACGGTGCTATGAAAGGACTGGAGACTTCCAACATTGCACTTTTGCCTTCTGTGGATCTGCAGGAAACTTTATACGAACTGAGATTAAGATGGTCATGAAATGCGAGGGTGCCTTTTAAAGGTGTGTTCTGGGAGTCCTGTACCAACAACCTTGGAATGGTAGTTGCCAGCATTGTAATATTCTCTGAGCTTCGGGGAGCTGGAAATTATGAAGTTAATAGAAAAAAAATGTTCGGACTGATTATGTAATAAATTATATAATATTGTAATTATAAAGTATACCGTGAAATAAATTCCTCATACTGACAGGGTGCATTCTAAAGAAGATGTATTGTTGAATGACTCTCTAATTTTAATATTCTTAAATGAGTAATTTTTACATGGTATAAAGACAAACATTTAAATTTCCTTTTACTCAGTCTTCCAGAGAAAACTGCCGTCTGCGTTTTGGTATGTCTTTTGTACTTGTTTTTAATGCTTACATAAATAGATGTTTTGAAATCTATGGATGTGGGGATATATATATATATATATATATATATATATATATAATGCTTCAGTTACATCTTTAGACTTCTTTGTTGCTCTTACTTTTATTACTATGTATTCTTTGAACATGTTTTTAATGACTGCATAATATTACATTGGGTGGATAGATCATCATTTATTTAACCAATCTGCCAGTGTTAGACATTTAAGTTTTTAATTTTTCATTATTATAAATAATGCTTTGATGAGTATCTCTGATTTCCTTATGATAGATTCCTAGAAGTGCAATTATGGGATCAAAGGATATGAATGTTTTTAAACTCTTAATGCAATACCAAAGTGCTTTCCTGAGAGGCTGTGCCAGTTTCCACTGCTCCCACTCCTCCATGGGTGAGAGTGCTCGCCTCCCTGTACCTCACTGGCCCTGAATGCTATCATTTGTCTTTGCCATTTTATTAAGGAGCACCTGGGTGTTTGCTAAAGTTAAGGGGGGAAACCACAAAGAGAAGCAGAAGTTTAAATTCCAGACGATAAATCAAAATTGGTAAAGGCATTCTGGTTCTTCCAGAAACATTTTTGTCTTTAATTCACAGAAGAGGCTCTCTTGCTCCTGTGAAGGTACCTCAACACTTTGCAGCCTCCTAGATTACTAGTTGCCCCTAAGCCTCTTGATGTATGTTCCTGTGTTTCACTAATTCACCTTAGATAGGGAATTAGAAATTTTACCACCTTGCTAATATTTCTAAGTCATTTTGTGTTTTCCCTGTGTTCAACTATAAGTGATCTCTTATACTTCCCTGTATTGCCAGAGCATTTTGAGTTTCCTCAGCAAACTAATGGGTTGAAAAATGACAAGTTAAGTCAAAGTTTGATTTGCTCCATAATACTGAATATTTAATTTTCTTGAGATGTCTTAGAGAATTGGCTAATAGTACAGTCTTTGAGAGTGCTGTGAAAAATTCCACAAGGTCATCTAATTCATTCCTCTATCCCAGGATCCAATCAGCCCAAACTAGGGATAGGGTAAAGAAGCAAGGCAATTTTCATTTCTCAGTCACCTGTTTTTCTTGATCTGTGGCTGGTCAGTCAGCGAAGAAGTGCAGAGTCTGCTTCCTTCACTGTCAATCACCAGCAGCACAGTTGTCAGAAGTTCCTGCTGGAAGTTATGAAAGATGGTGGGTCAGAATGGGTTTCCCTTGGCATTAAACAACAAACTCTGGAAATGGGGAACATTTTGTTGGTAATAATTACTGTTGTCCAAATCCAGATAAGCCATGAGAGCTGCTAGTTTGATGAAGACTGTCATTAGTGATGGTCTCACTCAAAGAAAAACAGGCTCTTGTAGAAACATTGTAGAACTTTCAAATTTGTCCAAGATGTGAAAATAGGCTATGGAGTAACCCAAGAAAATCACGAATGAGTATTTTGAGTTGCAGAGGTGGTATAACTTGATGAGAAGAGGAGCAGGGATTATTCCTGTCTGCTCTGCCTCCGCCCTGGGATAAATTACATTGTTCTGTCTTCCCTATCTGTAAAATGGAGTATTTTTATTACTACCCCACCCCGCCAAACCTCTCAGAAATGTGAAAAAATCATTTTCAGTTCTTAGGAAGTGTGGAAATTCACAATGTGATAATTAGTTTCCCAAAATGGGTCATATGACCATAATTGTATTTGGAAGGCTGGAATCATTTTAAAGAAAAAAGTATCCAAAATGTCCTCATTTCAGATCAAATGCTGAGTAATATGGAGGCGCCTTTGCTGGTGGCGGTGGAGTGGCTTAGCCATCCAGCCAGGAGGTGTGCCGCTCTGGGCGGGCGGAGCAGCCGGGTCTGCAGGCACACTGGCCAGGCTCAGAGAAACCTCTCTGCAGCCCTCATCACTTCCTTTGATTCCAGCATTCCTCGATTAGTCATTTGCATGCTCATTTTTGTTCCGTTTCTCACTGGCAGGGTCTGTTAATTACTAAACAGGGGAGACTGAAGGAAAATAAAGCAGAGTGAGTCGTGTTTGCTGAAGTTTTGTTGGAGGTCCAGTAATTTGAATTGGCAGCCAGAGAAAAGAAATGCAACAGATACACCTGACTAACTTGCATTTCGCATTTCTAGCACTCAAAAGTACAATGCTTATGGTAATGAATTTTATCTATTACGAGGGAAAACAATCACCTTTGATGACATTATAGAATAAACACATTTAACAGCATGCTGAATTGCTGAAGTATCATTTTCAACGACCTCATTAGTGTCACTTAATTAAAACTTCCTGCTCTTGACTTTGATGCTGGTACAGGCAAAAACACAGAGGGAATTGAACAAACAACAAAAAAAAAGGGGGGGGGTGCATTTTCTACTGATAAATCGCAGAGGTTGCTAATGAAACCAAATTATGTACCTTTTTCCTGCAACTCCTATAAAATAATATGAAACACACAGCAACTTTGCATCAAACAAATTAATCAGCTGTCAGCAGATTTGCCTTATAATAATCTCTTGCACTTATTGATCATTTAAAAAAGGGGGGGCCTCTTTTTTTCTCTGTACACAAGCATTAGGTTGGTGATAATTAAAGCCTCAGCTTCAGAAATGCCATAATAACCGTTAATTAGCAGGATGCTATTTTCAACATAATTTGCTAATTAGGCAGTGAGCTGGTATAGTGTATATACCTAATTATGAAGGGTCTTGTGCTGTAGACACATGTGACTGGAGTGTAAATGACACCATTATAGGGGTCCTAGAGGATTTTTAAAAAATATAGTTTGTTGAGAAGTGCTCAGATCTTTAGGGACTTCTTCATATAAGGAATCTTACTCTTGGCTATTTTGCATGAGATTTAGAAGAAGAAACATTATATGGAAATATACCATCTCTTTTATCCAGACGGTGAACAGAGAATGGATCATTGATTCTACAGGGACTTTGTTGTCCAGTGCCTGGTATAAAGGCTGATAATTTAGGCACTGAACTTGTGCTTCCTCCACTAGTAGAATATTATTCTCTATTTGCCTGCTACACGCAATTCATCTGTGGACCAAGATGCTCTAAATCCTTTAATGCTATATGCCTACCGCACCTTGATTTTTCTGCCCCAGCCTGATAACCTATAACGTGTATCTCCCTGACTGTCTCTTCTCCCTCCAATGTTTCCCTCCACGTCATAAAGAAAATCTAGACTTTTCAAAAATGCATGTTTATTTCTGCCCGGGTGTTCTCCAGTCTGTTCCCTAACTGCCTTGGGTTTTAATTTTTTTTTTTTTTTAAGAGAGGAATGATAAAGTAGGAAAAGTAAGGATGAGCTCTCATGCAAAAGTCTCAAATTATATGCATATTAGTAATATTTATGAGTTTAAATTTGGCTTTTCAGCGGAGCATAAGCAGAGTGAGATCATTTGCAGATATATAAACTAGCTTCCAGGATCATAATAGCCGATTTCTTTTAAATGTTTTACCTTGTTTCAAATAAAACTATATTTCTTTATTCCCTTTAAACGAAATGAAAACTTAATTCAATAATAAATGAGCTTCAGAGCAGCACAAGAGTCACTTAACTTAAATCTTTTTGTAGAGGTTCCCACTTAAGCAGCTTGAAAGACAGTAAATCATGCTGGAGAACGGACATCCCAATTTCATTGCCGCGCTGTAGAGAGCTGAATTAATGGCCTTCTCTTTAGAATGTATGGATGCGCTTTCCAGCTGCTGAGCCTGACAGTGTTATAGCTCAATTAATGTGATTTTGATGTAATTGCAGATAGGGAACATCGTGCCGAAAAATTATCTTTTTTCATAAGAATTACATTTTATCATCCAGATGTGAGGAGAAGGGTTTTGAGTCTGCCTAGGTTAAGTTACAGGGCGCTATTTTTATTTTTATTATTGTGTCTTTAAAGGAGGAAGAGATGAATGAATCAAAAGACTTGTTAGACACTGAGCACTTACTATGTGCCCTGCTGTGTGCAAAGCACTTTACTCAAACATATCATTTAATCTCCACCAGCCTGGGATGGAAGCCCTGTTATCATCCCCAATTTACAGATTAGAAAAATGAGTCACAGAGAGATCAAGCTGGTAAGGGGCAGATGTAGGTTTGGACCCCCGTGTATCTGACATTCTGAGATCTCAATTAACCATTGTGCAGGTTGCCTCTGTATACGGCCATCAGAAGCCCCGGGTAGAAGGTGGTAGAATCCATGCATGTTTAAATGCTTAGAACAGTTTCTTAGAATACCATAGTATGGTGTTCTGAGAAATAGGTTTTAGTCAGGTCGTCTGGGTGTGAAGCCAAGATCTACAATTTTCTAGCTGTGTTTGACTCTAGGTGAACTATTTAAATCCTCCGAGCCTGAGTTTCCACCGAGAGAATAATAATGGTGACTCTCTTGTACAATTTGTCACAAGCATTCAATGAGAGAATCTGTGCTCAGAACAGTGCCTGGAACATAGTAAGTGATCAGTAAATGATAGCCTTGCTTACTGTTAGCTAAACTCAAGCCAGCAAGGTCATCTGTCCCATCTAGTGCAATTTTCTTTGCCCCATCTTATCTGTTGGGTGCAGACTGCCTCTGGGAACTTGGCTGCTGCCAGTGCTTTCTGGGAAGGACCCGGAGTGGTTTTTAGCATAATATGGGCTGTGCCTACTGGTATTGAGGTAAGCGGCATTTTGAGCCACTTAAATTCCTACGTTATTAGAAGGAGGCTGGTGATGCAGGCTCAGAGAATGGTAAGCTGGGTACCTGTCGGGGGGCAGAGCCTTCCCCTTCCCCCTGTGCTCAGCCCACATGCATGAGCAAAGCACTGCACAGGATGCCACACTGGGGGCTCCAGGAGAAAGAAAGAAGGACAAAACGGTGGCACCATCCTCATGGATTTATGAACTAAAACAAGTCTCAAGAAATCTCTTGAGTTCATTATAGGAAATCCATTTAAGAAAAGAGCACAGGGAAAAACAATGAGGATGACAATGACGATGATGGTAGCTGACATTTAATGAGTGCTTACTATTCAGCAGGCACTGCAGGATTATCCCATTCAGGGCTCATAATATCTCTACAGATAAGAACTAGTACTATCCCTACTTACAGCTGAGGAGGAGGAAAGATCAGAGAAGTTAAGTCACTTGCCCAAGGAAACAGAGCTGTGAATCTTTCTCCATGTTCTCATCTCAGCCCTGACCTACTGCACAGAGTGCAGCTTCCTGAAATTAACCCCAAGGTATGGGGGGAGGGAAGGAGTCAAGAGATTTGGATTACTTTTACTTCTCATAATTTCTAACATCAACAAGGAAGACTTGTTTTTCCATTGGCCCATCCCTTTGTAAATAATAATGTCTTCTGTTGGTGGTTGTATTGATTGAGTTGCAATTAATAAATTACTACAGTCTCTATGGACAAATTTATTAAACAATCTATCATACACAAATAATGTATAATAAATCCTGGGCATTTTCATTGCCGTGGGTCAATAATTTAATTTAACTATGGTAGTTATTTCTAATGATACACAGGATTAGAACATTTTAATATAATAACCTTAATTTTTATGGTGATGGCATTACTTCTTATTGTTACCTTCAGAATCAACATGTAAAAATTAATTTTAAATTTTGACACCATGTGGATGCATTTATATAACAAAAAGTATCACCATTTGTTTATAGGCTGACCTGAATAAAAATGAGCCAGAGTGCTTGGTATAATCGTTGAAATGCAGACAAATATGTATAGGTAGGCTTCATTATTTTTGTAAAAAATAGTTCTAGAAAGGGTTTTTTTAGCTGTTGTTAGAAATGTACCTCATATATCAGAGGCACATTTTAATGGTGGAAGTGTAAATAAAATGTATTGAACAAGTCTTAGTTGCATTCATGGTTTTGCCTTCCCATAAGCCTCCAAGTTTGAGGCTTTGAAAGAAATTCCTCTTGTACCATTGGATACATTTTCTAATTTTGTCCGACTTCTATTCCACTAGATTTTGTTTCTGGACTGGCAAATAGTGGCAGGGGCACCTCGGACCGTGTCTGCTCATATTGTGTTAACATACTAATTCTCTTCTAAGAGCATCATCTTCCCCTACTTTGCAAACAATGGGATAACTAATTGGGTAGCAAGTAATACCCTCTCATCTCTACCCACCACACCCCTACCAAATAACAGCAGCTTAAATCAGATAGAAATGTGTTTTTTCCTTCTGTGTAGGAAGCCTGGAGATAGTCCAGAGCTCCATGGCTTTTATTTTGTGGCTCTGCTGTGCATAGTTTTAATTCACAAAGTACCTAATGGTCCCAGATGGCTGCTGGAGCTCCAGCCTTTACCTCTACATCACAGCCGGTAGAAGGAGGAAGGACAGAAGAAGGGCATGCCGTTTTCCTTTTAAGGCACTCAAGGAAGTTACACTTAACACTTCTTTGCACATCTCCTTTGACAGAAGTAGTCACATGGCCACATGGGAGGGCAGAAAATGTAGGACATCTTTGTGATCAGCTGAAAATCATGGGTCTTATTACTAATAGGCTCTGCCACAGTCTGTCTTACCTTTTAGGAATCATAGACCCTTTGGGAATCTGATGAAAGCTATAGAACCTCTCATCTGAAAAATACACGTTGGTAGAATTTTACATGCAATTTGAGAGAGTTCAAGGACTTCTTAAAGCCAGGTATACATGAATCCCTTGATTAAAATAATTCATTTTTCCTTTCATTCACTCATCCAATTATTCATCATTTATTCATTCAACAAATATTGTGCACTCACTATATGTTTGCTTTATTCCTGACAATAGAGAGGTGAACAAGACGGACAAGGTCTCTGTTCTGATAGCTCTTATATTCCGGGGGGAACTAGACAACGAACAAGACAAAAGTGATACATGCTTTGAGGAAAATAAAGCAGACTGATATAATAGAGAGTTGACTGATGGCCAAGGGTGAGAATTACTTTGCATTGGACAGTCAAGGGAGTCTTTCCTGGAAATCTGACTTAGTGAGACAGAGCTAACCTGTGATGAGTGAGGTATGGGGAGGAATATGTCAGGCAGTGAGAACAGCATTTGCAAAAGGGAATGACTTCAGTAAATTTGAGGGTCAGAAAGAAAGTGGGGCAAAAATATCATGGGTGGGCTTGAAGAAGTAGGCAGGAACTAGGCCATCGTAAGGGGTTTGGGTTTCATTCTAAAAGCAGTAGAGACCATTGGGAGGGTTAGGGAGGAAGGTTTGTGATTCGGTTAATCATTTTTAAGAGTCTCATGCTCTTCCGACTGAGCTAGCCGGGCAACACTGTTAATCATTTTTAAAAGATCATTCTGGAAACTGTGAGGAAACAGCAAATGACCAGTGACACTGAACCCTTCTGCTGTAGCTGATATAAAGAGAGAGGGATGTATCCTCTGCTTCTCATGTCTGTTTTGAGGAAGTGAAGGAGATTTGTTTACCCAGTGGCATCCAGAGGTTGTGTTCTTCCGGGCCTTTTGGTGTGATTTTACCAACACACTGAAACGTTTGTATGTTTAGAGACACGAAGCACCTTAACCACTTTTAGAATCACCTTTCTGTCTGCAGTGCCCCTGCATAAAGAGGGCAGTGAGCATTCACAGTAAAAAGGCAGAGAGACGACCTAAAGTGAAGCTACCATTTACCAAAAAAATCTGTCTTCTTGGCCAATTGTTTATTCCCCCATCATGGGGCACAGTAGACGTTAATGAGCTCCCGGGCCCCAGGGTGAACCCAGTGGCAGAAAGTTGGGGGACGAATAAGTGAGATAACTAAGAACATATGATTTTCCCTTGTAATTCTCACCAGGGATAGTTCTGTGAATGACACATCTGGGCTATGGGGAAAGTCTCAAGAGCTTAAAACAACAAGTGATTAAAACAGCGCAAGGCTGTGTGAACTCAGTTTCTAGTATGATCATTAAAATGATGCTGGCACCCAAAAGCCCCTGAGAAAGAGGCAGTGCTGTGGAACCATGGGCCGATCTGGCTTAGAGCTCAGAGGTGATTGCTTTTGAATCTTCTTTCGTTTGCCAGAGGCCGGGGTTTGATGGGTCGGTCTATCACTACCTCACGAACCATGAGTGTTGTAGATCCAGAATCATAGAGCTTTGGCTCTGAAAGGGACCTTAAAATGAACTAGACCTTAAAATGAACTAGACTCTGATTTTACACATGAGGACAATCTGGGGCCCAGAATGCTTGTGATTTGTCCACTCCTTCTTGATTCAATGCTATTTCCTCTAGAGCAGACTTAAAGGAGCTAATAGCGTGTCCCTTTGGTATAATGGGGCTATTTTCAAATCCAGCACTCCCCCCACCAAACTCTTTCATTTCTTGCCCAGTATTGCAGAAGCCAGCAGAGCCACACAGTTTAATCAAAACGAAATTTCCTGTTTTGAAATCAAATTGGCTGCCTGATCTGAGATCCACCCTCCAAAGCAAGGGAAATTTCCTTAAAATATTTTGAAAGCTGCATTATTTTCTCGCAGGAATAACTGAAAGATGGATTCATTTTCAGTATTAAATATGGGCTGAAAATGTCAGAGACATTTTAATCTGTAATTTTATGAGAAAGACAGAAAAAAGGAGATTTTTGTAGCTAAGGCAGGGCTGGACATTTACTTTGTTTAGAATGTGGATATTTACTGGCACCTGCTAAAATTGTTAAAAAAAAAAAAAAAAAGTCTCCCCCATTGAAAGAATGGTGCAGTGCTTATTACCTGGACCAGAGAACTTTAGAGCTATCAGAAAAACTAGTAACAGTCAATTCTCTGATTCTGAGCAGCCTAGATCTGCTCTGATGGAGTCCCCTAACACTCTTTCTGCGGTTTCTGAGTCTGTAGGAAAGACCTCAGGGCTCCGTGGAGAGGCTTTCAGCATTGCCATTGCTCCTCCCCCTAACAGGCAACCTAATTGGCTAATTGTAGGCTGAGCCATTCACTTGGGCTGCAATTAGCCACTTACTTCTTACTTTACAGATAGAAGTGGCACTTGAATCCTCAAAAAGTCCTTTGTGAATTCAGTTATTTGTGTGTCCAATTTCACCTGGGTAGAGAGTAATCAGAAAAAAGAAATAAAATATAATACATGATAATCCTCGAAACAAATTCCCTCTGAAATCTGGCTCAGGCTTTGTCACGTTGCAAGTGACCATCACAGGGATAGAGAGTTCTCCTTTTTCAAAAAATGTGTATTAAACATAACATACACAAACATCCCATGAACAGGAGACTGTTTTTCTCCTGGTGTCCTTAATGTTGAGCAAGGTACACCTGCCTGCTGGTTTTCGGCTTCATGACTTTCCACAAATCTACTTTTCCAAACCCCTCGATCTGCTAAGTATAATCTAATCAGCCACTGTAGCTTTCTGTATAAAATGAATGTGTTAATTTCTACAGTGATGCCTTAATTCTATTATCCACAAAACTCTGGAGAACTGCAAGATCCATTGTAAAGCAAAGTGGTGGAGCTATTGTTTTCCTACACCCTTTTGATGTGGTTGGTTATTGTTGTGTTGGGTCAAAGGGACCCACCTGGAAGATGACAGACGCAGACACTCTGCTACCAGTTTTCCTTAGAAGCACACAATAGCAACCAAAGAAAATCACCAAAAGAATACTGGGCAGAAAGTTGCTTTTGGGGGAAATTCCAGGAAAGAGAACATTGTGACCTCTGCTGCTGCACAGTGTCAAGGACAGATGGGAAGAAGGTATGAATCAATATATGTCAACTGCACAGATGGTATAGCCATACAGTGTCCACATCCTGATTTTCTATCCCCTGAAACTGAAATTAATAATGCCTTCATTACAGGCAGTAGCTGCCAAGCAGCTGAGAGGACCCAACGCAACTCAGGGCACTGCTCTGAGCACGGGGTTTGACCCAGGGGCCTCTCTCTATTCTCTTCCTCCCTCTCGGGAGATTGGGAATGCTCTGCATCATAAGAGAGAAAAGGAATCATCTTTGATGCTGAGTTTTACAGAGTAACCAGACCAAAGACAGGGAGACTGTGGTTGCTTCCTGCCTTGGAATATTTCTATGCCAAGGCATCGTTTCCCAGGTTTCAGCCATGCCAGAGGGAGGGGGTTAACTCCAGTGTGCCAATTACTCAGCTCCAGGGGTTGGAGATCTCGGACTGGGGCTGGAAGTGGAGTGTAAAATAGAAATAAGCAACCACAAACCGCCAAAACAAGTATTGGCACATCTCTACAAGCTCCGGCTAGTAATGATGAATTCAGTATTCATCACATGGACTAATTAATGCACGCTAACACATCCCAGCGCAATTTGCAAGTCACAGATTGCATTAGGTGATACAAATGACTCATTTGTGAACCTGAAGGATGACCTTTGGCAGGACTATCTGCTGACCTCAAAAATATTAAAGAAAGGTTATTTCACCTTGCCATTGTCTCCAAATGCCAAAATAGCCCAATTAAAAACCTTGACTTGGAACCATAGGAGCAGATGCGAGTCCTAAAGGGCATTAATTATTTTCAGTGTCAGCTGGTTGTATAACTGAGGCCAAATGAGAGTTTGGGAAGCTATTAAGGCACTGTATTACATGCACTGGGTCTAAGATTTGAATTCAGAATAAGGTGTCGATTTCATCTATTTAAGGCAAGCTGTATAGAATTTGCGCTGGCTGTCCTATTAAGAATTAAGGACTAATGTAGGTGAAATGAAGCTCATCACCCTCACTGGGGTTCTCCCCTCTGCAATCATCCATTTATTTTCCCGAGTCTATTTGCAGAACCATCATTAGTTACCATATTGTGAGGTCAGAAGCATAAACATGTGTTCAGTATTAGTTTGCTTCCAAGAGGACTTTTCTCCCTCCCTACAAGCCTGAACACTACAATGATTCTGTAGTGCTTTCCCCCCAAATGTGGTGACAGATGAAGATATGTACCCAAGCTAGGTTCCCATATGGCTAATTTCGACATTGTTTGAACAACACACAGATTTTTAGGCAAATTAAAACTCAAGGACCTCCATATTCATGGCATTCTCTCTAGTTCTGTCCTTCCTTTCTCTAGGTGGGTGTTAGTGAGCCCTAGCAATGGGACAGCCAGCATTAGAAGGAAAAGGGCAGGCAAGTCCATATGCACGACTGGCTTGCAAGAGTTCCAGTGGTTTGGGGAGAGCGTTTGCTCGCTGCTCATGGCTTGCAGGCCCCTCAATTTCACAGGGGATGTTGACTGTCAAAGCCTACTGGGTGCCTGTGGTACAAATTGGAAGTGTTGAAAGCAGGCAGGAACACATTCTTTTTAGCCTCTTTATAGTTGAAGTTGAAGATTCTCTTTCGCCTTCATCTCCAATTGAAAGGAATGGAAAAGGAAGATTCACTCCTAGGGAAAGGCAGAAGAGAGTGGTAGAAAGCACAGGGCACAGGGAATCAGATGGGTCTGAGTTTAGATCCCGGTTTGGTTAGTCGTTGTGTAAACTCGAGCATGTAACTGAACTCTTCTTGGCTTCAGTGGCCTCGTCTGTGACTTCAGAATCTTAACACCTGGCAGGGTGGATAAAAAGGACTAATGAGTATGTACACACATGCACACACACACACAGCATAAGAGGTGTTCGGAAATTGTGGCTGTTTTTTCATTATGGGGAATTTAGAGAATAACATTTTTTTAAATGCCATTTTTTTCTTCTAGATCTTTCTTTCTATGCTTTTCTGGGGCTCTGTGCAATGTATATGGCAGGTAACAATTTAGAAATTTGTGTCCTATCTTTAAATCCCTCTTCACTTGGGAAGTTACTTAATACAATTCACATTTCTATTTGTAAATTGGGGTAAAGCCTACCATAATTTGTTTTTGTGAGCATTAAATGAGATAATAGATGCATATAGTCCTTAGCATTTGATAGGTGTTTGATAAATGCATGAAGCCCTATTGTCTTTGCTTCCAGAACATTCTTACTCTTTCTTCCCCCATATGCCAAAAGTGAGCCTTTGGTTGAGTAAAGGTAGAGGTTTTTTTTTTTTTTTTTTTTTTTAAATTTTTTAATTTTCAAAAAAATTTAGTTCCTGTATAGTGAATGTACAGTGTTACATTAGTTTCCGGTATATAAGAGAAGGTGCAGCTCTATTTCAAATCTTTTTCCAAGTTTATTGCTGTCTCATTCTGAAAAATGAGTACCCTTATTGGAATACACATCTTCTCGAAACACAGACAGTTTGTAACTTCTCCTTCTCAAGGTTGAAGGAAGATCTGCTTCCCCATTTGGTGTCATTATGTTTCTTCATTATTTGCCAGCACGTCACTTGGTGTTGTCCCATGTTTCGGATAAGCGTGGCAGACACCAGGTGATGCTCACTGGCCCCTCATATATGGGCGATCTTATCTATGAGATTAAGAACCCTCTCAGGGGGTTCCTGTCTGGCTACTTAGACTACATTTCCCCAGGTAATATGACTACCATTTTCCCCTCCAAAGTTGCTATTAGTCTAAACTGCCCTTAAATTTTTTTAAATTTCATTGTAGGATCCTCATAAATACAAGCAGTTAATGAAAGCCGGTTTATGTCTTGCTCTTTGGGAGGTGACCACCCATGTTCGCATCGGAGGGTGTCTGCACATCCTCCCAGGGTCCGACAAGTGGTAAACAGATGGGGTCTGAATCCAGAGCTGAATTGCCAAGAAATGTATTCTGTTCTTCCACCAAATGAAAAATTTTAACATCCGCTTACAAAGAACTCTGGGCCATGGTGTACTGGGAGAGTTGGCTCCATTGATAATGAATGCATAAGCTAAAAGGCCACGCAAACTCTGTCAGCAGCTAATTTCAATACACAAGGCCACCCTTAACTTAAATTTGGAGAAAGCATGATTTTTCAAATGAATGTGTTGGCTTTGTACCAGAGTGGGGCTGCCTATTGAACCATCTTCTTTTTGTATAAATGCCTCACCCAGCACACAGTATGGGCCTCAGGGTATTTGGTCAGTAAGTCAGAACTTCATGGTTACACCATTCTCTTCAGAAAGAAACTGCGTGTAAGGGAAGGGTTAAGTGTGGGGATGGGGATGTGTTGGTGAAAGATAGGCTTAGTTACTAAGTACTAAGATAACTTTATCATAAGATGGCTTAGTCACAGAGGCAGTGTTTCATTGAGGGATCAGTAAATTATTAAATCTCAGTTTCTCAGTCTGTGTTAGTCACCATCTCTTTATCTCTTACCAGTGCTCTTTCTCTCTTAGCCCTGCTCGTAATCCATCATTCTACCATATTGGTTCTTAGGTTTTCCCTCACAGTCCAGTCACCTAGGGAGCTAGTTAAAATGCAAATTATCGGACTTCATTCACAGAGTCGGTTTCTATAAAGTCCTGGGCAGGGCCCAGATATTTGCATCTTAACAGATTACGTCACCTGCCACATCCCACTTACGGAAGTTCTCTTATTCATGGTCCTGGAGCCATATTTTGGGTACAGCTGGACCACGCTGATGGACTGATTTGCCTCCCTGTGAGCAAAGTGGAATGACACAAGACCAAATCCTGGAGCTTCCAGTAGTTTGAGGACTTTAATCATTGCATCGATGGACTCGTTTGAAAAATCTTACGTAAAACACTTTCTTCCAATCAAATCAGACATTAACTGTCAAATTAAACCTAAGCCAAGTGGAGCTGCTCTGGTGAAGAAGAAGAGAGTGCTGCGAATTGCCCCTTTCTCCCTTGATTTTCAATGGCCCCAGAGGGCAGCTCTGCAGCTTTCTTGGAGTTCACTGTTCTCCCTTCCCAACGTGAACCAGATAAAGACCTAGGTCCATGGGTAGAGGAAAGGGGACCTTGCGAGGTCATCTGAGTTCTAGCTCCAGCCTTGCTTCCATGTTGCCGCACTGCCCGGCCCTCTTTAAGCTCCAGTCCACCCCTCGAGGACAAAGAAGGGTTGAAGCTAGATCAGGTTTTCCAGACATTCTGTCCTTCACAGAATACCCTTGTGACCTCTGTTGTAAATGAGTACCACCTGGAGTATTGTTTACTCCGTGTCTGTCTTTATTCACTCTTGTGTATCTAGATATTCACTTAGGTGTTGGGCTTATTAGTGCTCTATGTGAAATCACAAGTTTGACATGTTTCTTACTGTTTTTTCTTTTCTAATACATATGAAAATATACATGTAACCACTAAATAATAAAAGTTTATCACCTAACATCAGCTGTGCATGCATGACCCTTGAGAAACATTGAACTTGACATCTCCAAAAGACCTCCCTGCGCTAGTATTCAGTGGGGTTAGGAGCCAGGTATGTCTCTCTTGTTATTACCTTGGAGATTTGTGGGTGGGGGCAGGTTATAGGGAAAAACAAAGAAATCCTCTGGGTGCTAGAGTCATGTGAAAGACTAGTGGGAGCCTGGAGGGAAAAAAGAACACACACACAAAAAACAAAACTGCTTGTACTTCTGGGAAGAAAGAGGGTGCTGGAGGCTTGGAGTATATGCACAAAGGCTCTAAATGGTTCAAAGAGAGTTTTTAATATTAATTTGGTGGATACATAGGGCCACCAGCTGCTTAATTTTATTTAGGTCTAACAGAAAGCTTAATAACCAAGAACATCATTGGTTTCTTGTTTGTTTCTTTTATTGAGTGTCAAAGAGCTAACAGCTTTCATCACAGGTCTCCCATAGCTGAAGGTGACTGCTTAGGATGGTGGCTACCTGGGGCTCTAGGGCAGGGTCCAAGGAAGGAGCCTGACCTGGGGCCTGTCTTGTTTTGAAAACCTAGCTCTAGATATACAGATTTCAGGAGACTCTTTGTGGGAGGGAGAGGAAGCCAAAGCGTTGTTTGTAGTACACGTTGCAGAATGAAAGGCAGTGTTTATGACCTGCTTGTTCCATGTGAGGGGGAGATAATGACTCCAAACATAGACCCACTGAGCTGGCTTACAAATGGCACGGGCAACTTAGCAGTCATGGTGGTCCAGAGCAAGGAAATGAAAATGTAATTGAAAAGTGAGGGCAACTCTAGCATAATTAAATATGCCCGGCCCTTAAGCACACTGTTGTAAAATGGAAGTCAGTCTAGAATACATATTAGGTTAATAACTTAGGTTCCGAAGACAGACAGACTCCGGATACAGATCCTGACTGTGCCACTTCCTGGTTGAGATTTCTTCCTTGGGGGACGTACCTGATCTTTCTGAGCCTTGGTTAATTCACCTGTCAAATGGGCATACTGTGTACTTCCAGGGCCACCTTAAGTACTTAGTGATGCAAAGAACTTTGCCCCATGTCAGCTATTTGGAATAATTTTCAATAAATGGTGAGTACTGCTTTTATCACCATCATTGTCATGATTATGCAGTTGGTTTGTTTTATTGAGTTTTCTGTCAAATCTAATGAGCTGAGTGGTGTAGGTGGGTGGTCCACAGGGATGGAACCAAGATTGGTAAGTCTCAGGTGTTTTCCCAAGAGTTCTCATGGTGTACCTCTTCAATAATGCACACTTAAGGCTAGTATTATTCTTGAAAAATTATTTCTTGTTGATCTTGAGATTACCTGACCGGTTTACACCACACAGAATCTAAGGTTTCAGGGGTAAGAGGTCTTTCGGATAGATAATTCCCATTCTTGGAATTAGGAATTTCTCTCTCAGTAGGTGTCAGAGTAAAGCAGTAAAGAACTGTGATTTGATTCTATTCTGTCATCATCAACCAAATTCGGAGCCCCCTTGGGCAGCAAGGAAGTCCCCTTGGACTTGTCAGGAGCGACAGGTATGGAAGTCATGAAAGAGTAAGGTCAGCCAGGACACTGAGAATCCGCAAAGCCAGACCCTCCTTCTGTAGAGACTTCCACGTGAAGAATCTTAATCAACTTTCACACTTGCCAGTGAGTGTGAAAGTCCTCAAATGGGGACCGAATCTTGATACAACTGGCACTTCTGCATTGAGTTTTGGAATCAATTTCTGGAAAAGATGAAGTAGGGTTTTTTTGTTTGTTTGTTTGGTTTTTAATAGCTTCTTTTCTTATTTTTACTGACTGTGTCTCTATGTTAATTAACAGCAATGGAAAAGAAGGACAGCATTGTCTTGTAGCACTAACCCTCCTCTTGACAGCCTTGCTTTCCTCAGTGAGAAGGGACTGAGCATCTCTTGCCTTAAGGGCCACACGAGACCCTTACAGTGCCACAGCTAAGAGTCCCCCGTGTATGTCTCCAAGGCTTCCCTCCCCTTCCGTTGCTTCATATAACTGTCCGGTTAATGCCAGTTAAAAAAGTTCTTGTTCCTGGTCTCTCCAAAGGAGGACCCAGTGAAGGGAACCGCTATGTCCTCCGTCTGTGATGCATTACCATGAACTTCATTCCACATGTTTTTACATTGTCTCTTCTTACATTTATCCTCTGACTATTGTTTCCTTTTGTTCCAGCAACAGCTGGAAACGGTAAATTCGTGTTTTGAGCCAATGTTTCCCTTTGCCCTGGCATTTCTAAACATTTATTTTCCTGTGAGCCAAAAATACCAGCAAAGGCGCGTTCTGAAAGATCTCCATCTCATGATGCCCATCGCCCTCCGATGCTGTCCCTTTAAATGAGGCCCCCAGAGTTCACTTTCTGAAGTTCATTAGCTTGTGTTATCAATAATTTAGGATGATACTCCAGTGGAGCCTGAGTGCCTGGCCCGCCCCGCTCTCACTGTCAGTTGTCTCACACCCTAGCAGTCCAGCAAATTTCATAAGTGTCCCATCATCCTGTTAATCAAATTACTTATGAACTAAAATTGACAGTTTTCATTAATTATAAAGGATTATTCTAATTGCAATTCAAATTTATTCATTTAGAACAGACGGCATTCAGTAATATTTCAGGAAATTTGCATATTAAATGGAGAGGGTCGTCCATTAAGTATGGTAATGTATGCATATTTCCTTATTTTTAACTTCTAGGCCATATGCACTGCCGCTACTTCAGCAGGTGAAAAACCAGAACGTGCTTAATTTGTTCAACAAACACAGGGGCCAGAGCACATCTTTTGGCACTCGGCGCTGGCACCCTTCTACCTTTATTCCTTCTGCTCTTCCTTTCCCTACCTCCCACGGCCCTGCACACAGCCAAAACCACGGTTGATCTTTCGAAGAAACTTTTTTGATAAACCTGGGCATCTCCCCCTGCCCCCCCCCCCCTTTTCTTTTTCTTAAATGTAGGCACAGCTGGTAAGGGTTGATTGAAATGTTTTGCCATAGAAGCTGTGTTCATTAATTTCTTCAAGATGCTGAAGTAGGCATTAAGGTTGCCGGCTGGAGTCCTTCCCTGTGACATGTGGAACAGCAAGGGGCCTAATAGTCAGCCTTGTAACATCAACTGGTTACCCCCCTCGTGCGGCATGAACCTTTCCCCTCCAGTGAAAAATGAACCTGTCTGAGACAAAAGCACAAACCACGCATGCAATGAGACAGTGCCATTATTCACACCCATATAGGCTGTTTTCAGAGATCATTAAAAATCATATCTCCATGATATTAATAAGCACCTTCTCTGATCCAGGTCCTGGGTAACAGGAAGGTATATATACAGAGGCTCCCCCACCACCTACCTAATCTGAGATCATGAATCTGGAAGGGAAAAAACAAAAAACAAAAAACAACAACAACAAAAAAACCGCATGTAAGATAAAGACTAACAAACTGGTGTGGAAGGAGACACTTGGCCTTTGAAACAGCTGATAGGGCCCGGCGTTCCTTGCAGCTGTCCTTGCGGGGGAGGAAAAAAAAAAAAAAGGGTGGGCCCCCAATCACACTGAGTTGCTTCCGGTGAATTTTGTCTCCAATTCTTAGAAATTATTGATATCTGTTCTTAATGATTCGAGGAAAGCATCTGCCAGCTCATTCATCTCCAAAAATTCACATTGGTTGCTCATTTAGCCTGGTTTCAAGTAGACTTGTTTTTCATTTTCTGCCGTTAAACTAAAAGCTTTGTTGTTTCACATACAGATATTTTATTTGCTGAGCATATTTATTTCAGTCTGTTTGTATAGCACTAGTGCTTTCGTGGCCATATGTTATTGATTGAAAAGCCTCCACAAACTCGAATCCTGAATGGGCGCTGTGTCCTTGGGAGGTGTCCGAGAGGCAGAGTCGGAGGGCCTGTAGCTGCCTTGCCAAACCCGTACGGGGGGCCCTTTCCCCGGCCCCTACCAGGCCATACAGAAATCAGAACTGGTGTAGAGGCTGATGAATGCTTTGCTTTTCCACGCAGTCTCTCCCCGAATTTTAGGGGGAGCGCATAGGATCTTGCATTCCCTTGTTGGGGGTACAGTCCTTCCTGGCTAGAAATATTAGGAACAACTCAGACAGAACAGACCACCAAAGGCTACTTTAGAGAAACAGACAGAAAATTCTCAGAAATCGTTCAAGCCCACTGGCGTGTGTTGAATCAAGGGAAATTTCCCCCCCGTGTAACATCTTTTCTTCCACTTAGTTCAGCTTTAGAACCATGAAAACCTCAGTCTTAATCCTATTTCTGATGAGAGTTAATTTTCAATGCGAGTTTTTAAAAATTTAATTGTCACTGATTGCTGACATGCAATAGTAAAATAATATAAAAGAATGCCACAAATGATTAAAGTAAAACTTAACAGCATATGCATTAAAAACAATCCTTTAACTCTCCTTTTGTTATGGGAAATATTACATTGCATAATGTGACCCAGTGGTGTAGGATAATTGCTTAAGAAGCTGTATTATACAGATATTTTGTGTATTATGTCCTCATGTACAGTATTTCTGGTGATTAATTCCTCAGCAGAGGGAGGCTTTCTTGAATGAATGTTGATGATCTCAGAATGCGAACCAAAAGTAAGGCCAAGAACGGAGAATAGGCATGAGTGTGCCTAGCATCCTCGGGAAATATTGGGGGAAATTTCTCAGAAATGGCTTTTGCAGTCAACATCCATACTATATGCAAGAAAAACTTCTAGGTCATCTCCAAAGTGCTATGTATTATTCGATGGGGACTGATCTAGAGAGGGGATAGGAACCCGAGTGATGGATAAAACAAAATACAGAGCTAATGGAACAGAAATAAGGAGACTGGAGGGACCTAACTTCTCTGAGCTCCATTTTTTTTTTTTTTTTTATATATCTATAAAGCTTTAGTTTTTCACATTGTCTCTTCCCAAATTTCAGGGGGACCACGTGTTACCCCATCTCCCCTTGTTGGAATTCAGCTTTCCCGGTGTGTTGGCCCTGCTTTCTTCCTGGGCCTCCTGGAAAAATCTCCCGAGACCTCTCTGTTTCCTAGACTCTCCTGTTCATCAGAATCACTTGAGAATAGTTAAATACACATATTTCCAGGCCCTTCTACCAAGAGATTCCAATTCAGGAGATCAGGGGGTGGGGCTTGGATGATTTTTAGGTTCTAGCAAGTTTGGTAGGCATATACAATATGTTAAGTGCCCTCCAAAATATGGTACTCTTGGGAGCCAAGACTCACAAAGTAGTTAAAAAGTAGTCCCAAGACCATACCTACACATCACACCAAATTTTAAGTTGGGAAAATCTCTGGATTATAGGAATTCTAAGCATTAACCACATTCTGGAATTAGAACACTGGAGACATAAGTCACTGGGTTCTGTTGATGATGCTTCCAGTGTTGGTGAAGAGATGGGACTTCTATGGGTCCATCCAGAAGGATCCAGGAGGAAGGTCAGGTACACCCCCGTCAAGGTAAGTAAGACCCAGATTAGTCAGATGAACCCTGAGCCAACAGCATGTGCTTTTCAAGCAAACATCTAGGTCATTTTGTGAACGTTCTTGATAGTAAAGTAGATCCTGGAGGTGAAAGTGTCATTACTCACTCACTAAAGACATAAACTTGGAGAAACGGAAGAGAGAGGAGTTTCCTGTCTGTGAACTCCCACAGGAGTTCACCTGTGGGAATGGTGATACAGTTCAGGTACGGCTGTGTTTATTAACCATTATTGACGTAGAACCACTCCATACCATGTGAGGGTAGAATAAATTGGATAACAGTGGGATGGCAGCATCATCCAATCTAATATCAGTGTTGCTTAAGAGTTACATCTCAGCTGCCAACTTGGGCACGTGGAGTGGGTGCTGAGGCTCTCAGCAACCAGTGGTTCCAGCTAAGGATTAGAGTGGGCATAGTAGGGTTACTCTCTTACTTGAGGCACTCCCAAGCCTGCGCAAGGTGCGATGGTGTGAGTGAAATGATTTGCTCATACTCCCTGCTATCATAGGTGAAAATGCCTTGTTTCTTGAGGTGGTGGTTGTTATGGGTTATAGGTTGGTTTTAGGAAAGGTGGAGAAAAAGACAGGTCCTCTTCTCTTTTTTCCCTTTCCACCCTGAGGATTACAGGCAATTTAAGAAAATCCCTATCACCATGAAACACTTTTTTGTTCATCATCTTGTTATAACTAATGAGCTGTCAGGCTGGTTAGAGATGGAATGCGATGGTTGCGTCTCTATGCTCTAGTAATCCTGAGTTAGGCATGAAACACACATAGATGAATGAGCAACACTGAACTTTGTGTAGAATTGGGTGTTGCATGTAGGTTTAGCATTCAGGGGTTTAATGAAAGGGAGGAGACATGTAGAGGCTCCCTGTTCAGATGAGTGACTCATTGAGGAAAGTTTTCTGGCAGTTGCTGGGATTTCGGGATGTGCTTTCGATCTAGAAGGAAGTTCTCTCTGCTGGGTTACGAGCACCTGTTCTACCTCCTCCTGTAGTCAGATGGACAATACATTAAAATATAGGGGATTTATTTTTCTTTCGAATGTAAAACTCTTGATCAGTGGACGCTAATTGGAAATAGAATTTTGTTGATTACTTGAGGAAAACTGCTTCCTTTGGGAGACACAAATTGGACTTTCTAATATCCTATTAAATCACTGCAACAAGCTTCAGCCAGCCTTTGTTTGGGGGGTATTCCAGTACCCCCCAAATCCTGCATGAATTGCTGTGGTGTACATCTGGAGAAGAGGGTGCTCATGCTCTCCAGGTCTTTACATAAACTACACGGGCCTTGTTTTTGAGAAACATTAACTTATTTAAAATTTTTCAGTTTCTTAACTGTCCCCCCGCCCAAAAACCCACACCCACAACAGTTCACACCATATTTCCCCTAAACCTCTTGCAACCGCTAATCTGAACTCTATCCATAAGCTTGGTTTTTTGATTTTTGTATTTTTCAGATTCTTCATGTAAAAGAGATCATACCATATTTGTCTTTCTCAGTCTGATTTACTTCATTTAACATAATGCCTTCAAGGTCCATCTGTGTTATTGCCAGTGGCAAGATTTCGTTTTGTTCTATGACCAAATGATATTCCATTGAATATATATACCACAATTTTTTATCCATTCATCCGTTAATGGACACTTAGATTATTTCCATATCTTGGCTATTATAAATAATACGGCAATGAATATGGGGTTCATATATCTTTTTGAATTAGCATTTTCACTTTCTATGGCTAAATGCCCAGACGTGGAATTGCTTGACTACATGGTTATTTTGTCTTTAATTTTTTTGAGGAATCCCCATAATTAAAAAAATATATATTTTGTTTATTTATTCAACAGACAGAGATAACAGGTAGGCAGAGAGGCAGGTAGAGAGAGAAGAAGGGAAGCAGGCTCCCCACCGAGCAGAGAGCCTGATGCAGGTCTCGATCCCAGAACGCTGGTATCATGACCTGAGCTGAAGGCAGAGGCTTTAACCCACTGAGCCACCCAGGTGCCCCCCCATAATTTTTTCAAAGTGGTTATACCAACTTACATTCCCACTGGCAGGACACAAAGATTCTCTTTTCTCCACATCCTTGCCAACACTTGTTATTTCTTGTCTTTTTCGTGTTAGCAGTTTTAACAAATGTGAGGTGATATCTCATTTTGGTTTTGATTGGCATTTCCATGGTGATCAACACTGTTGGGCATCTTTTCACAGACTTGTCGGCCATCTGCATGTCTTCTTTGGTACGATGTCTATTCAGATCTGCCCACTTTTAAATTGAATTTTTTTTTTTTTTTTGCTATTGTATGAGTTTTTTATTTTTGAAGGGGGGAACATGCCCTTCATAAGATGCCTAATTTACAATTATTTTCTTTTGTTGATGGTTTCCTTTGCTGTGCAGAAACAATTTATTGTGACGTAGTCCCACTTGCTTATTCTTGCTTTTGCTTTTGGTGTCAGATCTAAAAAATTCATCTCTAAGAGCTTTGTCAGGTAGCTTATTGCCTGTGTAGGAATTTTAAGATTTCATGTGTTATATTCAATATTTAATTCATTTTGAGTTGATCTTTGTGTATGTTATAAGATAGTGGTCCAGTTTCATTCTTTTATACATGGATGTCTAATTTTTCCAACACCATTTATTGAAGAGATTGTCCTTTCCCTATTGCATATTCTTGGCTCCTTTGTTGTAAATTGATTGATTATATATGCATGAGTTTATTTCTGGGTTCTCTATTCTGTTCCATTGATATACGTGTCTGTTTGTATGACAATCCCAACCATGTTTTGAGAAATATTTAAAGGTTGGGAAAAAGATTGCCAAGTATTTCTGAACTTAATCTGAGGGCATGCATCAATTCATTTTCCACTGAGCAAAGGAAATCCACATCTAAATAAAATACGTGGTTTTAGGAACCATCTTTGCTGCAGAGATTAAGTGTAACTGTTTCTTTAGTGTAGGCTCTAATCTCACGAAAGGAATTGAAGCTCGCGGGTGTCCTTGGGACATGTTCCAAGCGAAAGGTATGTTTAGGATATAATGGTGCCCCACTTCCCTCAACATATCTTTATGCTTGTTCTGTTCCACAAATTCCTAAGTACTATTAATGGAAGCTAAATGTGTCTTTTGCTAAGAGAAATATTGACAGAAAGTTATGCTCTTAGGAAAGTTAGATCAACATGTGAAAGGCATTTTAAGATTGTCATTCCACTTGCTGCTGAAACAGTCCTTTTCCTCTCTGGCTCACTGGGTAGCCACCGTGGTTCTGCCTGGCATGGTGAATATGTATTACCATTTTACAGATTAGGACCCTGAGACCAAAGGAGGACAAATAAGTTGTTGTTGGCTAGTGTTAGGGTTGGTAATAAAAGGTCCAACTTATTTCACAGCTCAATTAGGATGGTAATGCTTCCTCATTTCAAATGTATGCAATTGGGAAATCAGGAAATACACGTCTGATTATATTAGAAACCCTAAAATTTTCTCTTCTGCTTTTGGTTTTGGTCTTTCCCCTGTTTCTTACCTAATCTGTAACCACAAAACCCCTCACATTGCCAAGTGCCATTCCTCCTGAAAAGCAAGGGGTCAGGGGAGGGGTGAATTCTTCCTGACCCTGAGATGATCAGAGTGTACTCTTAAGCATGAGTTTTGATTACCCTTAATTTAGTATGCATAACTTCAAGTGGTCCTGATGGTCATAAAATTCTCTGGTCCTTTTTAATATGCAACCAGGGTTCTTGGTGTTCTAGTAAGCTGGAAAGTTTTTTTCATATAAGCCGTTGTCTGGCAGTTGTTTCTGTCTTCCAAAAAAAAAAAATGCAAGAAAACAAATAAAAATAAGATGAGATTTAAAAACTGCCACCCTAACCAGAGCACATTTTGGGGTTCCATCGAGAGAAAATCCAATTTGGTGCAGTTTATGGTGGGTCCATTCATTTCCCTTCTCGTATTTCTGTTGTCCTTTTCTCACTGCAGCCTATGAGTTTCATTTTCCCATGTGCCATAATATTAATGTTTTTCCCTGCTGGCTTCCCAGCCCGGGGGTCACAGCTCGTGTTTCACAACATGAGACACCCAACCATAAATCTCCTTTAAATAATACAGACGGCAGGAGGGTCACTGTCGGGAGAGCCAGTCGGTCTGAACAAAGTGGCATTGATGCATGACAAGGGGAGCAGCTTGACCATGGCCACATTGGACAGGTAGAGTGTGGAGCAGCCTCTAGTTAAGGGGAGGGAGGCATGCGTTCTGCATGGTTCGAAAGAGCCAACCAGTTCCTGTTCTCAGTAGGAGTAGGCTTCCCATCCACCAGGTTTCCTGAGAATAATCACACCACCTCATCCCTGGCTCTGGCTGGAGCACCTGATTCATGCAATTTGTGTTTTGAGGTGCAAATGCATCTCTTTGAGTTTAAATCTGCATTTCTTGAGGCCTCTTACCCTATTTCAAGCTAAGTTAGGATGCTCCAGGGTGGAAATAACAAGGCATACCTGACTGGAATGCCCGGTATGTTTGTGGTGAAGCTCCTTCCCAATTCCAGGACCCAGAGTGGTTCATTTAAGGGGCCCAGAAATGGCTCAGTGAAACTTGAACTTGCAGCTGGGGTTGAGTTAGTAGAAAACTCAACTTGCAGAGGAGCTCCAAGAGATGGGGATGGAAAGAGATGAGGGTCTAGCTTGGGGTGTGTTTGTGAGGACAAAAAATTATAGGAACATAGTGATGCTGCTGGGGCCAAGACACCATGTTAGGGTAATACCCCTGCAACTACAGCTCTTGGGAGCAAAGATAATCATGTGCAAACATGTGGAGACACACAGAAAGACTGTGAGCGACATGTACAAAGGTGGTTAGTTTGTGCGTAAAGATAATATGGTACGTGTGTGCATGTGTCCCACTAATAGTTTGGGAAATAATTGGCAAGTGGACATGGTAATGTGTATTATAAGTAAAGAAGGGGCTAGTGAGAGGAGGCATAGAATTTCCATGGACACTGGTTTTCAGGATTTATGCATTGCTTTTCAGCTGCAACTCCAGCTCAGTTATCTTCATCTGCCTAAACTTGGTGGTATGGTGTTGGGGGGGAAGATGAGCATCTCATTTTCTTAACGTTTTCTTGGATACTATTTTTGCAATTATTTAGTCACCCTTTTGAGAAATTTGACGTGGCTTCTAATTTCTGTTACCTTCCTCCACACAATGATGTGGGGAGGGGTTTCCACTGATGTCATTTCTGGAATCTACTGCTTACCTGATAAATGCATTGAGAACAAAAGAGTATGCATCCACTCCGGGGATGATTAGGCTGGTTTGGGTTGGTTAAACCTCTGATCATTTGATATTTTTTACATTGTTGACATTAATTGCCACTGTAATGTAATAATTGCTTGAAAGATACACTTGGTGGTGAACTGATTCTGTTCTTATTCATTTGAAATAACAAACAATGTTGATTGCTCAGTAATTCATCATGGAACCAGGAGACTCATGAGAACAGAGATAGAAATATGCTTTGGTAATGTATTGATATCCGTACCTTTTGCTTATGTTCAGAAAATTCCCCTTCCTTCCTTCCTTTCTCTTTCTTTCTTTCGTATTTTATTTATTTATTTATTTAAGCGAGAGAGAGAGAGAGAGAGAGAGAGAGAGAGAGAGAGAGAGAGAAAACAAGCACGGGACAAAGGGAGAAGGAGAATTAGGCTCCAGCTGAGCAGGGACCCAGAACCCCAGGAACATGACCTGAGCTGAAGGTAGACACTTCACCTGCTGAGCCATCCAGGTACCCCCAAATTTCACTTTTCAACCTATGCAGTTTTATGTAGGACATTTCCAAAGATGGGTACATATGTTACAAAATGGCTCTAAATGTTGATTGATAATTTAATAATATTCTAAGGTACATAAGCATTTTATCCTATTCTTAAGCTGTGTCTGGCTTCACCTCATCTTGGCCTTCTTTTTACTTCATTGATAAGTGTACATTTGAAATTATTTGTAAAATCTATTGGTTTCTCTCTGATTTTACATATTTGGATTTTTAAAAAAAGATTTTATTTATTTATTTGACGGAGAGATACAGAGAGATGGGCAGACAAATGGGCAGACAGCAGACAACTGGCAGAGTCTAGAGAAGGAGAAGCAGACTCTGGGCTGAGCAAGGAGCCCAATGCAGGGCTCAATCCCAGGACTGGATCCCAGGATCATGACCCGAGCCAAAGACAGACGGTTAACCGACTGAGCCACCCAGGCGCCCCTGGATGATTTTTTAGACTTATAAGAAGCATGCAGACAGCATCCTGCACATCTATGCTGTTTTTCTGTACTGTATGTACTTCTCTCCTTGTCCTATTTCCCCACTCCTTCTCTGGCTGGATCCCCTTAGACTGACTGCTGACAGAAAGCAGGGATGATGTCTGTGTAGTTCCCTATTGTACCCCCAGTTTCTAGGCACAGCTAGGGTGACCAGCAGCCCCGTTTGCCTGGGTCTTTCTTGGTTTTAGCACTGCGGGTTCCAACCCCAGGGAGTCCACCAGTCTCAGGGAACCTTGGCCCATAAGTGCTCGTCAATATTATGTAAATAAAAGAGTTCCTCATCCTACAGAGGTTACAGAATTCTGTGAGAGAAAATCGTACTTGGCTCCTGCTTAAAATTAGCCAGCGTCATACGCTTATATAGTAGCTCCCTTGCCGATGGTAAAGATGGGGAGGGCAGGGACAGTGTCTTTAACATTTCCTTGAATTTCCCACAGTGCCCTAGAAAACCTTTCAAGAGAGAACTTCATCAAGTGCTAAATGGAATATAAGCAAATAGCCAATCGCTCTGTAGTGTCAACTCAGACTCCTTCCCGGCTCTGCGAGCCTGGCCAAGTTCCTTGCACTATCAGCTTTCTCCGTTCTCCTCATTTATAAAATGGGGATGAAAACAGCATCTATCTCACAGGGTTGGTGCCGGGATTCCCTGAGACACAGGGCAGGGCACAGTGTCTGCTCCATGACAGGTAGCTGGTGTGTCGGCTGCTGCTTCTCCTTCCCCACAGCCCCCTCTTCCTTCTCCAACATGTGACAAATACCGAGGCTGTTCAGGCAGGTGACAGTGTCTTTTTGGTGGCAGGTCTTGTTAAACTGAACTTGCAGTTGTTTTTGTGGGGGATAAAAATATTCTCTGTGTGTATGATTGGTCTCTAAAATGCCACATCTACTTTACCGAGAGTCCATTGCCTTCTTTCTGCATTGCCAGGGTCAGACACACAGGCAGCCTCCTTCCAAGCAAGTGACCTGTTACAGGTGGGATCGTGAAAATGTCACTGACAATATTCTGGTATGGAATGGACATGAAACAACACCCAGACTGCCAAAGAGGGGAGCTCTGGGTGGAGGCACATTATATACTGATCCTGCTATTACCCCTTTCTCCCCTCTGCATTAGCCTCTGCCTGGTGGCAAAGCTGGAACCTGGCTATGTCTGTGGCAAAGTTTCTATACTGTTAATTAACCTTGAAGAGACTGAAAGTATACTTCGGTGAAATGAAAAAAATCAGTCAGGAGCGATATACAAATAGCTTCTGTTAGGGCCTGTGTTTCATGGAAATAATCTCATAAAAATGACTGCTTTATTTTGCTCCCATCCTCTGTATCTCTATATCCTTCCTGCTACCCACCAAATGGGAAAAGGGCAAAGGTTTCCTTACAGGTTCCTTGTTTTCTTAATTTTTCCGGTGACAAGCAGCAGAACACAGAGGAAGTGCCACCGGAATGCCTTTAGAACTTGAGTCATTAAATCCTCCTTGCCTCAGCCCTGGCAATGCATATTTCAGTAATGAGCAAGAAAAATTGTTTTATGGTAGTTTAATAAAAGCAGGAGACAAATGTTGTCCCTGTGCAAAGGAACTGAATTACACACTTCATGAACCAAATTAGCAGCACCACGTTTGGCTTTGTTCGAAAAGTGATGCGCATTTACGGGCCCATTTTTCAGCAAGATAAATATGACAAACGCCAAAATTTCCTTGAAGTAAATATTGTAAATAATAAAAGAGTCTGCCAGGGAAAGCTGAGAAATGACTTAATCCTCAAACAGTTATACCATGATGCCAGAATGCCACTGTCCGAACTCTCGAACAAACTGCCCGTTTAATCAACTCATCTCATGATTAAGAGAGTGCAAGGCCCTCTAATTTTCCAATAATAGTCAATATTCCTCAATTCTGGCTTTAAAGAAATATTCACATAGGAGCTAGCGCGTTTTATGGCACAAGCAAATCTGATTACCGAGTAACAAAATATATTTTGAGGACAGTTGGGAGTCACACGGCAGAAATGTTTATGTGAATAGGTGCAAATTGGGAGATTTTTACGGAAAGGAGAAGCTATCATTCGAGGCCTAACTCTGTAATCCTCATTTAGTTGCAGCTTATTCCAGTTTGATTTCAGTTCAAGTTTTCTGCAGCAAAACGGGCTGAATGTATTTCTTCCCTCTGTGCAGATTTGCTTGTGAGAAGCCGGGGCGATAAAGAGAATGCACTGAAATATTATGGTTCATATGAGAAGTCACAGTACTGGCCAGTGCAAGTCATCTGTCTGGCTCTAGGGTGTGTGATACAGTTTCTATGTCTTAGTGCTGGGGAACAGATAAATTTAGACACTGCCTGAGTGAGGCACATACATAAGTAACTTGAGTGGTAAGGTTCGAGGAAGGCATTAGGGAGTGGTGGGGACTGAGGCAAATTGGCCAGCATGCGCCCTATCTGAGGACAGTCTCTGCTAAGTCTCAGCTAATCATTGCCACACAGGGATGGAGACCTAGGATTGCTGGAATGTCTTAGTATTCAAGAAATTTGGGACATCTTGATTTTCCCGTGAAACCTCCCAATTTTTAAATGCTGGCCAATAAAAAGCAAAACCAAAAATATTTCTAAGGCTACAAGCTCAGTTTGTGACTACTGCTATGCAGTTTAGTGGAGGGCCCAAAGCAGGACAAAACACATGTGCCGTGACAGATAGCATGTCGGCCTGTGGCAGGGATGAAGATGGCAGCTCCCATCTGTTGAGACCTTGCTGGGGAGCCGGGCTCTGTCCCAGGCTGTATGTGGTTTACCTCATTGGATCCCCCCTACTGTGCTTCGAGTAGCTACTATTCATGTTTCCTGTTTTACAGACATGGAAACTGAGACCCCAAAAGACAGAGGCAGGATCTGAACTGAAATCAGTTCTGTGAGCTCTGAAGCACTATTCTAAATTCCCTTGCCATGAGTTGCTGGTGTGGCCCAACAGGAAGTAAAGTGGAATGGGGGTCAGCAAGCTGGGTTTTGGTTTTGGAGTTGCCCTCTTCATGGGAGTCTGGCTCCTTTACCTGACCTTGTGAGCCTGCATGTCTCACCTTATCAAGCGCAGATAAGACTACCTGCCCCATTTACCTCCCAGGGTATGGGAAGGTGTACCATCAGGAGTTAAGTGCAGAAGAACATAGAAAATTATGAAACACTCTGTCAACACAAGTTGGGAAAGAGTGTTCATAATTAATCAGAGGATACAGAGAGGTGAGATTGTCTTTGGATCAAATACAATTAAAAAACAATCCCTTCTTGACTCTTTGACTCAATAAAGTATCTATTTGTAGAAGTGGCTTAAAAGTGAACTCACTTTGAAAATTAATCAGCCACCACTAATGGCTGGAAAGTTAGCAGACTGCATTTATTTTAAGTGAAAGAGAGTGAGAGATTGAGAAGGAGAGAGAGAGACCCACCTCCTGAATGGGAGTTAATAGTCCAAACCCTGCCCGTTGTCTGCCAGCCTCCTAAAAGGGAGGACAGAGCATGAAGGCCCCCTACTGCCAGGGCCTTCTGCACCCCCTAATGAAGGAACTGCCCTTTGGAGAAGCCAGAGAGGGAGGCCATGGCAGGCCTGACTTGGAACTGTTAATTGATGCTAGCTTGTAGGAGAAACTCCTCATGACCCAGACACACTGAGCATCTGAAGAGGAAAAGAGAAAAGAGACTCACTGCAAAGGTGTAGGGAAAATACCCCCAGGATGATGCAGAAAGCTGTTTAAGCATGTAGGCAGTGAGTAATCTTCTTATTTATAAATGAATGAGCAGACCAGGCGCAGGGGAGTTTTGTGGGTTATAATCACAAGGCCACATGACAGGCTGCCTCACTGCAGGGACTCTGCTTTTGCTGACAGCCAAGGATCTTCACCCCAGAGTCTCAACCTAATGGTGGTGCTAATTTGTCCTCTGAATTTTTGTTACCCAAAGATCCCAGCTCTTTGAACGTATGAGATCTACTTTGTTTCAGGAAAATGTCTTTCATGCATTCTGAATGTTCTCGTATTCCCCTCCTCTCTTTCCTCTTTCAGTCCAGCCCAGCAAAGTCCCTCACTGCCTTCTCATAGAGCCATTCCCGTCTCTGGGCTTTGGGTCAGGCCACTGTCCATTTGGAAGGGTTGACAAGTCTCCTCTGCAAACAATCTTGTGTCACCATGCTAAAATCTGGTCTGCTCCGACAAGAAGTCTTTCTGGCTTCTCTCTACTCTGACTATTCATTCCATTACCTAAGTCGGCTTAGGATTTGGGCATAGAGTTCCATCAGTACCCTTGCTCTGTAACAAGGGTATTGCTATAAATGATCTGTCATCATTTTAGAGGTAGAGTTTTGATTGTGTTGTGTGGTTATCTTAATTTGTGAGTCCCTGTTAACTTCCAAAGAATTTCCTCTCCTTTCCCATAACGATAAAATAATACATAAGCGGGCACTCCTTATTCTCAACAAATGGAGGGCAGTGTACTGTTGGGGTAAGAGTGTCAGTTTTATAATCAGAAAGCATGGTTTTAAGTCCTTTTTTTTTTTTTTTTTACTATTTGATGTTGATATAAACCTGGGGAAGTTACTCTCTCTCTAAACCTCTGTTTTCATATCACTACAAGCGACGTCAGAAAGATACCTAAATCATGTACCTAAGTAGAATATCTAACATATACCTTGGTAAACTCCTAACAAATGTTAACTATAATTATTGTTATTATGGTACATGCTTATGGACTGATTGAACTTATCACTTAACATTTTTCCTGGCGTGTAATTGGTAGATGTGCTTACTAGGTGCTGGATATTGAGTGAATGAATGGATGAACAAATAATTGAATGAATGCATGAATTCACTTGGGCTAGAGACACAGATGTGGTGCCCATTTGTCGTAGACTACCTGTACCAGGTAGCAGCTGGCGGTGTAGCCATGAATAAGACAAACAATATCCCTGGTCTCATGGGCTTAAATCCTAGTGGAGGCAGATGGATAATAAGCAAGTTCAATAAATAATCAAGGTGATTTTTTCAGATGGTAACTTTTAGTAGTGCCAGGTGAGTATGGGGAGTAATAGAACCAGCGGTATTTATCCCACAGTCATCCCAGTGGAGAAAAGAGTGGGTGCGAGGTCCAATGTCCAATGAGTGGAGTTGTGCAAGAGAAAGACTTGTTCTGTGTTACTCCTAAGGGCAGGAACCACTTCCAAATGGTGGAAGTTAACAAGGACGTCGAATTCAATTCTGATTAATTAAGACACTTCTTGTTCAGTCGTGTATGAGCAGCACAGATTGCCTTGAGGGCACTGAGTATGTCATTAGACAAGGACAGTAAGCAGAATCTGAGGGATGTTCCTAACATAATCTGTAGGGTTGCTCCAGATGATCTTTAAGATTTTTCCCAGTGCAAAGATTCTAGGATTTTCTATTATCTAATTGGGAGATGAAGATCTCTCTTATTATCTTTCTGATATTCCGTAAGTAGCAACGGGGGAGGTGTTGTGGTAGAGTGGAGAGAACACAGGTTTGGGATTGGATAGACGGCAGTTAAAAATCCCAGATCTACTGCTTACAATCTGTGGCACCTTATTTGACTTCTCTCAATTTTTCTTTCCTCCTCTGTGGGATAGGTAGATGCACTGGAATAATGTGAGCATTAGATTAACTCAGACTTTTTAAGTACCTAGCTGTTAAGTACCCTCATGTCCAATAAGGATAGTTGCTATAGAGATTGATACTGTTGTGTTTACTGTTATAATCACCAAAGCTTGGGAGCAGTCACCTTAGGGCTCTGCTTCAGGGGGCCCTCCCTGCTTAGACACAACTGGGGTGTCAGTCAACAGAGTAGCTAGGGGTTAGGGGAGGGAACAGGTGGTAGCTGCCTTATTGGAAAAAACTAAGTGTTGTGTATATGCTGCTGATGTCCAGGCCCAGTACTCATGTCATCACCAAATCAGAACCACCCAGCGTGCTCTCCCTCAGGGGACAGAATCCATTTCTCACTGTTTTCCTCCTCTGAGCAACCGTTAGTGTTAACTAAAGCAGGATTTCATTAGGAAAGAGAAGATGGGAGTGGAGAGTGATAGAGGAGGAAGGGCACGGTGTGATGCGTTTCTGTACCCCACGTTTCTGCCCAGCACCCCAGGTCTCCGGGGAGAGAGCTCTGATACTCCTTTCCTACATGCCTTTGGATCCACACATCTTTAGGGAAAATGTAACCTCAGAGGGGAAAAGACCGTAGGATCCTCTTCTTAGATAGGAACCTGCCAGTTCTTCTGGTCCAAAATGACTTGGTGTGAAAAATGCCCTGCAGAGGAAGGAGGGAGCTCACAAGCCGAGGAAGCATGAGCCACATCTGGAGGGAGCCCAAGCCGGGAACCCGAGGGCCTGACCATCTGCCAGAGGGCCAGATGCTGCTGCTGGAAACCTCTCGCCTCCCGGCTCGTCATCTGGGTCCGATGATGCCATCCAAAAGACGGAGCACAGAGTGGGAAGGCAATGAGCAATCCATCTTCTCCCACCCACGGTTTTTAATTGTGCGACATGGCCCAGGGGGCGTGGGGGAAGGGGGTTTAAAAAGTTTGCCCACAAAACCACACCTTCTTCATGGAAAAAAGAAAAAACATCCTAAAACACATGGCTCTGACCACCCAGAATGTATAGAAAATTATGCCATTAAATATGTCTTTCTCATTCTTTGGTGTAAATAGAATGGACAGAGAGGGTTAGCTGTGTAATTGCCAGCGGGAACCGCCGTCTTCTGTCAACTTGGGAGTGTACCGAGTTTCTAACCAACTGCCTTGGTCATTACATTATAGGATTTCCCGGAGTGCAAGTGTTCTTCCTATTAACAGCTTTGGTGTCTGATTTTGGCCAAAGTAGATCATTGGGATTCAGAGGGACATCCTCTTCTTTTTCCATTGCAGAAGCAATCAAGAGTCTGTGCATACGGCTCTCATAAAAGGAAAATGATCAAAATCACACACACAAAAAGGACTATTAAATTCCAGATGAGATTATTGCTTCATGTGATTCCCACCATTCAGGAATGTCTTTCTGCCTCAAAATTGCTCTTTGACAGACAGACTTAATGCAAGCAACATGGCAAACACAGTAGGATTATCTTTTACTCTGTTGTATAGATTTTATGTTAAGTCTATAGGCATCTAGGACAGTTGGAGGTGTGACATGTTTTAGGTGCCAGGAAATGGTTGTGTATTTTATTTTTATTTTAGTATATGTGCTTTAGCTTCCTAAGCCTTGCAGTATTTTGGGGGTGTATACAAGACAGAGATTGTTTTAATTTTAAAGAGGCACCTGTTGGAATTGTTTAACACATCATTTTTAATCTCACATAATGATCCAGGTACATGATGGTTTAGCTCAGGAACTGAGAAGTTCAACAATATCAGGAGAATGCTAGAAGTCTAAAATCTTAGGCTGCTGGTAGTTCTTCATTCATTAGGGGAATGACTGGGGCGAGGCATTGTGTGCTGAAACCTTGCTGCTGCTGTCTACTGTGAGTGGGTTGGGGTGTCACTGTTGAGAGGGGTGCTTAAAGCTTCATCTCAAGAGTTTTCTTTTTGCAGAGCTGGTAGTTTCACCACCTCAGACAGTCTCTCAGTGCCCTGAGATGTGGGATCCTTCTAAAGCTTCATTGTTCCTGTGTGTATCTTGGTAGAGTTGCCCATTGGAGTTGCTTCTGCAGCTCTGGCTCTTGAGAAGCAAAAGACATAATCCATGGCTTAATGTGGGCATGACAGCCCCCCTGAACACAGTATGACCAATGGAAAGTGTGAGGTTTTGAAAATAGCAGAAGTGGGGAAAATGAAAAGGTGATGTCAATTTATATTCGGCATTGTCTTCTATACCTTTAAGGCTGGCAAATATTCCACTTATAAAAACCTCTGATTTGGAGTTGTCTGAAAAATATAAAAATTATGTCATGAAAATTAAAAGAAATGTCCTAGCGTGAGATGAATGCAAGTACCTCAAGACTCAGTGATGGAAAGAACTTCTGATTCTGGTTGGTGATTCACCTGCTATGCTCCAAGGACTTGGGTACATTTGCCTACAATGAGTAATTTCTGAGAAAGTATAGTGAGGGGCAGGAACTTTTCTGCCAGCGTCAGAAATTCTTAAGTCTGATGTCAAATGTTTAGTAATGATGTGGAACAGTTGCTGATGCAAATATTGATAAAAGGAGAGCACCTAGGGGTGCTATTCAGACCCAAGATGAAAATCTCTGGCGTTCGGTAGCTGATTACACACAAATATATAATAACACCATATTTGATACTTTCTTTTAATCTCATGGCCCTTAAATAACAAGAGATGAGAGTGTTCTGGGAACTGAACTCTGACAAAATACTCCCTTTCACACAGTTTCAGAATTGGCAATGACCTTAGAATCACAAATAGTAGCAGGTAGTGTTTGTCAATCACTCTAGACACCTTGTCTGCCGCCTTTTGTGAGTTTTCTCATTTTTCCCTCACTGCACTCTGGTGGGGGCACTATTAATATCCGCATGTTCCACTCCTGAAGCTCACACCACTCTTCACTGGTTGAGACAAGACATCATTCTTCTTTCCCAAGCTAATCATCTTGTAAGAGGAAAGTGAAAGTGACTTGGCCAAAACACCCGTGGAGGCTGCGGCAGGACTTGCACTTGAAGCTAAATCTTGTGGCTCTGGGCCAGTGCTGCTTCCAACATTGGATGGTGGCTCTTCTGAAATTTTGTTGCATATGACTAGTATTGTCAACTTGAACAGTTCCTTTCCTAATTTCATGTGTATGTTAGCTCTTCTCTTGAACTAGATAAGAGCAAGAGCAATTTTAGTTGCCCACCGTAGTACTGAGTGGCTAATAGTCTTTCCGTGAATACAGACTGACTTCTCAAAACGACTCTTGAGTGTATTGTGCCTTGGGCCGAAGTCAAGAGGCACATATTCTAGCCCCATCTCTGTTACTGCCTTGTTGTGTGACCTTGGCACCTCTCTGAAGCTCTAGCTGAGCTGCCTAGATGGGTTGAGTCAGGGGGGAGATACCCAGGTTTCTCCTGATCTCCCAGGGAGAGAAGCCAGATGTCAAACCTGAAAAGCCTTTGGATTTTTTTTTTTTTCCTACAAAAGGTTTTTAAAAGCTTATTAGAGTCATTTTGGCTGCAGAGACAAGTTTGATGGAATAATGAAAGGAGATGGTGAGATTATGGAAAACGAAGGAACCACCCATGTGGACATACAACACATATGCACGGCATTAGAGAAGGAAGAACTTTTAAATCATACAGCTGAAGTTCCAGCTTCTGGCACTGAGCTGTATGCTCATGAGCAAACTGTTCAAGCTTCTTTTTTATTTATTTATTTATTTTTATTTTTTATAAACATATATTTTTATCCCCAGGGGTACAGGTCTGTGAATCACCAGGTTTACACACTTCACAGCACTCACCAAATCACATACCCTCCACAATGTCCATAATCCCACCCCCTTCTCCCAAACCCCCTCCCCCCGGCAACCCTCAGTTTGTTTTGTGAGATTAAGAGTCATGGTTTTTCATCAGGAAATTGTGAGCAATAATACTCCCTGAAAACAAGACTAAATGAGAGGATTCTGAAGACACATGGGGGCATTATAAGTCTTCAGAATTTGGAGCTAAAACTATTATTATTGAATGAGATGTGTTTAAAGCCTAAGGGGAATACAATAAAATATGGGGGGAGAACTCCTGTCCTCTGGATGCTTACTGTCTAATCTGGATAAAGAAAAAAAGTGCAACCTACTTAATACCAATATAGCAAATAGTACTGAACAGTCAATAAATGAGTAGTCTGTGATCTGACCTCGACATAGGATTGCACCATCGTCCTCCAAAGTTCTTTATCACAGAGTGACTGAGGAGTATGTTATTTTGATTTAAGTGATTTGGAATTTGCCTTCTGTAAAGGGTGAACAATTCATATTGTTGTCTTCTTTCTTGTCTCTGTATCTAAAGGATCTTTCCTTGTTCCGCCTGCCTTTGCTCTTAGTTTTCTTTTATTGGTTCTCTGTTGTGTAGACTAATTTGGAATTTCTCTCTTCTTTTCCACCTTTTAAAAACCCCTCCTCTTATTTGCCATTTTTTCTCATTTTCTCTCCCTCTTCTTTTTTCCGCATCAAGAACATGGATCAGAAGAAGAAATATTTTTATGTCTCAATAGTTCCAAACGTGAAATGTGGCTGATCTTGGGAGTTTTATTTTTAGAACTTGGAAGTTGCATGTCAACAGCTGGTTGGGGAACTCAAACTTCAGATATGTTTACAGGCAGGGAGAGGTTTCCATCTCTGTCTCATGGGATCCAGGTTGTAGGTTGGGTAGCTCAAGCTAGTGTACTTCAGAATCTCCCTTGGCTAGGTCACTCCTCCCTATTCGAATTGCTTATTCTTACCCTCTCAGAACGTATCTTATTTCTTGATGGTCCCTCACTAGAATGAAAGCAGCATCTTCAATACCAGGACTGGGTGGTGACTTCCCTTTTTTTAAGCCTCAGTTCTTCCCATCTGCGGTTGGGGCATCACACTTGGAATTGCTGTGTCACATGAGATAATGCATGTAAAATGCTTAGGGTCCAAAGGAAGCACTCAGTACATGTTAACTGAGGTTGTATTAACTTATGATTATAAATACTCCCAAATATTATTTTTTACTGCTTTTTAATACATTCAAACTGCTGTGCAGAGTATTTTGTTCATAATGAGTGCTTGGTGAATAATGTTGATGCCCAACATTTCCTACTGGCATCTGACTTATTGTTGATGGTTAGAGTCCTATAAATAAAAATGATAATCCATTCTCTTCAGTTGTCAAGTGAGAGAATTTGGACGAGATTCTTATAGATCAAAATAGATTTTGGTATTCATTATAATCTTTGTTGATTCCATTTAATGTTCATGTTCCTACATCTCACTGACAGAGCGTTACCTAACACACGACATGGTGGGATGTGTGTTGTATTACCTTCCTGAAGTCTAAAGAATTCTAAATTGTGAAATAGATCTGATTCCATAAAGTGGGCAGGTAAGAGACTTAGCAATGTGGAGGAATTTGTGCCTTAAAATGTTTTTGTGTACATTAGCCCATGTGATTGAAAACAAGTCTGTTGAATTGGGTAAGGCAGGCTTGAGCTTGGTTTTACACGCGAAGGAATGAAAATTCAGGGAAGTTAGATGACCTGCGCCTCTGACATAGTAAATGGCTGAGTGCCCGTGTTCTTCCTACCACACTCTCCGCTCTCCTCTATGATGTTGGAAGAACAACTAATCCTGCCAGTAATACCACGGAGGAGGTGATACTGAGTTTGGGCTTTAAAGGATGGGTCACTCTCTGGATGCCACGAATAACTACAGAGGGGAGGGGCTGATGCTTCTGCTATGGGACCTTCTTAGTGTCATGGAGAATAATCTGCCTCTTGACTTAACTATGAATAGTTTCAGGAGGTGTGAGCAAAAAAAAAAAAAAAAAAAAAAAAAAAAAATGGTGGGGGGAGAAAGAAGTAAACCTGAAAAGGATAAAGACACACTTAGTTATTAGGAGAATTTTATTTATTTTTCATTTCTCTGCCCTCTATCCTATATTTCCTTATGTTTGTGAATATAGATGATTTTCAGTAACCAAAGGAAAAAATTAAATGCCCTCTTCTTTCATACAAGCTTAGAAAAGAACAGAAATCAGATACGTAATCTCCCTGCATTATGTTTTTTTTTACATCAGAATTGCATGGGGAAATTTAAATTGTTTCTTTATGCGATAAATATGCTGAGAACCCTGCCACTTTTGCCAGGAACTTGGATGTTGCATTTTAAATATCAGGTCGGTTTTTTTTTTATTAGTCACTCTTTTCCTTTGGTCATTTGCAGTATTTTTAGTATTTTGGCTTAAAAATACATTTTAAAATCAGGCTTCTCATTTCTTCCCTATTCTTAATGACATAAGTGTCGATCATTTTAAAGGTTTTAATAGGGCTCTTTGAAGAACACCGTATCTCTGCAACATTTCTCGGGTAATATTGTCCTACACCTGGAACACAAACCCCATTTTGAAACAGTAATTTGGTCCCTGAAGGGCCCTTCGGCCTCTGTCCTGCTGCCTGCTCTCACTGAACTGTCTAGGAATAAAGCCCAAGATAAATGGGGCTGGATTTATGCAGAGTAATTTAAAGCCTCCTGCCTATTCTTGTCTTTCTTATGGAGTATATACTTGGAAATTCGTTTTAAGTCTGAAGCGTTCTTTGAACACCTGATATTGTGATTTTTGTTTTCTTCCTTCCCTTTGTCAAACCTTTATTAGAATGTTGACGAGGCTTGGCCTCAGCAAAGGATTAAGTGAGCAGATTCTTTAAGTAATAAATCTAAAGACATATTAAAAGCAAGGAAAAGGGATTTCCCCAGTGTTTTGGGGGATTTATAAGTGCCAAAGGCTAAACAACTTACAAGAGAAGTAAGATTGCTCCCTTTTCCAACCTGGACATGTTCTAATATTGTGACACAGCGTAGAATTAAGCTGGCTTACTAAGTAGAAACATGTAACATAATTGAAAATGCACAATACAGAGAGGAATTCTCAATACAGCAATGTCCTGTTGTAAAGATTACACTGATTTATAAGGAATGCCTTAACTCCTAATCCCAGCCATGCAAGACTGCAGAGTCGACTCGAGTCTTTTATAACCAGGGAAAGAGAAAAAGGCTTAATAATATGTATTCCTAAAATTGAATATAAATTTGGAATTGGTGGTTGAGCAGGCCATTCATTTCTCTTAAAACAATGTAGCAATGAAAACATTTTTATTACATTTTGACATGTGGATTTTCAAAGAAGTTCAGGCATTCTCTATTTCAGAAATGATGGGTAGAGCCAAATCATGGAAGAGTAATGAAAATGAATGGTGTGTGGGGGAGACGAATAGATATTGTGGGACATAAACCATTTAGAAAAGATCAGCAAAGAGGAAAAGTGTCAAGCTGGTGGAAATAAAACCAAAGGAATAACCTTATGTATAAAGTAAGGGTTAGAAAAAAAATTGAAGTAAGAGGGGACCTTGGAATAAATGCTGAGGAAACAAAATCATTACAGCTTGAAATCAAGGATAATAAAGAATTGAAATTGAGCACACCAATTTTTGTTGTTGTTGTTGTTATAAAGCATCTTATGAGGAAAAGTTGTATCATAAGGTCTGATCAGAATAGGGAATTTTAAACCTTGCGATGCAACCAAAGAAGCAGTTGCCAACCCTAGCTGAGTTCCAAGTTGTTTATAGATCCTTCCACTCCAGCTTCTGCCGTTCTTACTTGTGAAATGGGAAAATAATATTTATCACTTATGCTACGTTACCTGGTAGATAGGTGAAAGAAGGAAATATTGTTGAACGGAATATGAAAATTACCAGAACTAGTAATTGGTATTCCCTGGTGTGTTGCACAATCACAGTAAATGTGGATGAAGTCAATATAGGCTGTGCTGACTATATATACTGAACAAGGGGAGCTTTTGGTTGAACAATAAAGAAAAATAAAATAATAAATAATATAGATTATATGTATGTATGCATTATAAATATGTATATATGTGTATATAGCCAGTATTAATTGACCTTTACTTCATGTGTGTTTCCATGAGATAAGAAGAAAGAAAAATGAAATCCTGGAAAGATTCCCAATCCATAGACATTGGAAAGCTGTGGAGTTAGAGAAAGTTGAATATGCAAGGTGTTGCCAAGGAGAATTTACCAAGCCCAGAGTAGCTAATTACTATTGGTGTGTATATAGTGTGCCCAGGCATACACATGAACGTCCACACACAGAGACACATCTCTGAAATGCACAAACATGTTTATACATGTAGACGCACATATACATGCATCTACATGATACGAACATGTGCGGTGTGTGTGCACACAAGCACACTGATTCGCTGGCTCCAGGATAGAACAATATCAGAAATAAAGATGAGCCCAAAGTTCAGACCCAGGAGAGTGGTGGATGTGACAATATAAAGCTTTAGTGCTGGGCTTGCTTTGATTCCCAGGAAATAGTAGGGGAGTGCTGCTCTGGAGATTTATTTTCTGCCTGCAGAGAAGTGAGCATTAGAGGAAAGATACACAGACATATCAATTAGAAGGGAAGAGAATTCTGCTACCTCAAGAGAAAGATGAGCTCCTTCCCACGGTTACAGAGATGCAATTCCTGTTGAAATCAAGTTTCACTGTACTGAGTTTTCTAACTTCAGAAGTTGGCAAAACGCAGGAGGGGTGTCTTAGAGTTAAAACAAAGCAGTGGAGGGAGGGAGACATGGCGTTTAAAAATTGCTACTCCAGGGACGCCTGGGTGGCTCAGTTGGTTAAGCAGCTGCCTTCGGCTCAGGTCATGATCCCAGCGTCCTGGGATCGAGTCCCACATCGGGCTCCTTGCCCCGCAGGGAGCCTGCCTCTCCCTCTGACTCTGCCTGCCTCTCTGCCTGTGCTCTCTCTCTCTGACAAATAAATAAATAAAATCTTTTAAAAAAAAAAAAAAAATTGCTACTCCAGTCCCCGCCCCTTAGAAGCCATTGTTGTATTCGATCAAAAACAAGCCCAAACCCAAACTCAAAACCAAGTGTGCGCTGTGGAATATTCTGAGCTTTAATGTCCCCTAACTTTAGAGTAGCTTGAAAAAGAAACTAATGGACTAGTTTGTTTGGAGGATTAGCATCCTGAATGCACAGAAAGTCTGTCTTGTGCTCAAGATTCAAGGGGTTTCATTTGGCCTTAATATTTTAGGCAGGAGAAAGAAACCTAAGAGTGGCCCTTTGAATGCCAAAATAAGATAGACATTAGCCCAGGATGCAGAGAAAGAACACGGGGACTTCGTGACAGTAAATCATGTCATGAAGAGTTGGCTAAAAGAAGGGCAGAAATAATGCCATCAAAGCTCTATTAAGTTTTATTTAAAAATGTTAAAAAGAAAACCTGCAAGAGTGATCCATCCCCAAGTCAAGAGAAAATGGCATAATCTCAGCGACAGAATATAAAACTCGTCTATTTGATACCCGGTTTAGCAGCAGGGGAGCAGGGGCGAGAGGAGGGACCAAAAACAAAGGCAGCAGACAAAATGAAATGTATAAATAGCAGTATTGAATATACAGTAACCTGGAGGAAATTACTGTAATGCTGCTTTCAGTTCTTGTCTCCATTTATAACAATGAGAAAGAAAAAATGACGGAGGTAAGCAAGATAATGCTATGGGCGTCCCATGCGTTAGACAGGGAAAAAGTCTGTGTCTTTGGAAAAGAAAAATAAAAAACCAACAGGGGCCTGTTGAGAAGTTTGCATGGTTCCAAGAGGCATGCAGAAGTGGCTGATGGCTATTTGCTCAGGTGTCAACGGTGGGGAGAAGGGCTTTTTAAATGAATGTGCAAATGGAGATGATCTTTGACTTTCTTTGTGGGAAGGCCTAATTACCACATTGTTCCTGTGGCCAGAACAGCAGGGATTAAACAAGTTAAACAATTTAAAAATCATGTAAGTATAACATTTAGGAAAAAAAATCCAGTATTGTTCCATCCCTTATAATAGTCCTTGTGTGAGAGTTTTTGCCTTGCACCTAGCACATATTTTCATTCTGTCATTCTCACAGCACCCTGGGGAATTAGAAGGGTAATATTATATCCAATTAACAGAAGGAGAAACAGAGTAGAAAAAGTGAATAGAGATCCAGATTTTTGCTTGGCTCTGCCAGTAGCTCATTCTGTCTTTTCACAAAAGGCCCTTAATCCCTCTGGGTCTCAAATCTGCAAAATGGGAATTGTTTGAGCAAATAATTGATGAAGACTTTCAGCTCTAAATTCTAGGAATCTTTGGTTGTCAGGTTTCACTGATGAATTAGGGATAGCAGAGTTTAAAATTTTATTCTCTTGGCTCAACGTCATAATTGCCTCAGATGCATTTATTCTCAGGCTTTTTACTCGTCTTTGCCAACATCTTTGAGAGAGCCTCCCCCACGCCCTTCCCATATACAACATTAGGCAGTAGAGAAATTCCTAGAAGCTGTACAAATTCACTTTAAAATTTTAACCTCAAGAAATCAAAATAGAACAACAGTATGAATCTCTTAACTGTTCCAACTGAAAAGCTAGGCTTAAATACTGTCTTTAGCAGAATTTTTGAGGGTCCTTCCTTCCTAGCCATATTCTGCTTGCAAATATTTTTCCCCATCTTTTGATTTAGATACTAGTGGTTGGTCAGCAAGTATTAACTAATTGCCTTCCATGGGCCAGATATATCTCACTGTTTGAATTCACATTACCGAATGCTAGCCACTTTCTAAAAGGTGAGGTTTGTAGTTATGGGAAATCAGGATGGCTTTGGTAATGATGTGAACAGATCTTTCTCAGTAAGGTACACACTTGGAGAAAAGCACTAATACAGTCAGTAAGAATGTGATGACTAAAGACATTGGTGAGAGAAGGGCAGGAAAGGAAGATAATTATTCAATGAACTGCTGGGAGAAAGAAAATTCTACTTGTATTGGTTAGGAGAAGGGCACATCTGTTTTAGAAGAGACACCAGGAAGAAAATACGGCAGGACGGTGGAGAGAAAGAAGGAGGGAGAGACTCTTAGGTCCACGGGTGGTGGGAGCATCTCCCTGGGGCGATAGAGGCTTCCGGAGAATTTCATTCTGCGAGAAATGGTGGAGAAGTGGCACGAATACACAGAAGCAAATTCATGCAGAGACAGAAACCAAACCCTTTCGGTTAATTCTTTTTCCGACTGCAGACTTTCCCTTCTACTCAAAATTTATTAGTACCAGTTCTATGGTCTTTAAATATAATCTGTCAATTTTTATTGGGATCTAGGAGAGGTATATGTTTTATATTCAAAAGATAGAGTCCTAGAACATGTTTTCTGCCAACTCACTGAACACATTTAGCATACCGGGTGTGAGAACTGTCTGTAGCTGTGTACATTTATTAACCTTTTGCCTACAGACTTGGTTCACAGGACTTGGTTCACGTCCTTGCCTCTCAGGAATGTATACAACTTTCTCTGAGAACGGTTTGGCCCAGTTATATTTTATTAGCTGGAATACATACTAGCCATAGTCAATACTCTGATGTTGTTATTTTAACCCGAGACATTGATTCCACACTCTGCACACAGAGCAAGCACACACATACACAACAAGAAGAAAAGAATGAAGTGAATTTTTAAGAGCCTCTGATTCCTTCACCAACAGGGAAAAATGGAAAAAGAATTCAGAGGTAGTAACTGGCAGTATACGTTGCCTTTTTGTGGCTCTCTTTCCCAATTAAATACATCATTTGTAAGGTTTTGATGACGAAAGGATGGGACTCCTGTCCAACCTTCTCCTGCCAGCATGACTCCGTGGAGTCCGATTCGGAGATTCAACCAGAGAACCCAACCTTTTGTTTTCCGTTTCCCGTGGAAACAGAGAGCCCAGCAGTGAGGTTAATCATTTGAATTTTGCTATTCATATTGAGGCAAAACAGAAATAATTCTTCACCTCGGACCTGGAAATTTGGTGGCGAACTTTTTAGAGCTTCAGGTTACATCTTTTCTTTCCTTCTGAGTTACAAATATGAGATGTTGAAATGTATTGCTTCATAAACCAATCTCCCATCGAAGTGAATCCTACTGGGCGATATGGAATGGAGTGAAAATCACTTCCGGAATACCAGACTAGAGTGAACGTAACTAGAGGAGTATGAAAGGGGCTTCTAACCATAGAGCCTCCAGTTGAGGACGAAGGTAGCGTCTCTACCCAGGAAGGTGGTCATTCAAAATGGTAACACCTCCACGGGGTTATTTCGTTTTTGTTTTTGTTTTTCCCTTTAGAAAAAAATCAAGTTATTTGAGAGGGAGCGCATGAGCATGCATGAGCAGGGGGAGGTGCGAAGAGAGGGGGAGAAGGAGGGACTCTCAAGCAGACTCCTGCTGAGCCTGGAGAGAGGCTCAAGGTTCCATCTCACCACCCTGAGATCATGACCTGAGCCAAAATCAAGAGTTGATCGTTCAACCAACTGAGCCACGAAGGCACCCTCTCGTACCTCCCCCTGCATAGGTTTTTCTTAAGGGTTGTCGGCAAATATTTGTAAGGACAATGACCTGCGATATTACATATGAAAATTGGGTTACAATCACTTCTGAGAAACTGGGCGTTCCAGAGATGAGCCTTTGCGTCAGGCCCACCTTAGCCGGTACAAAGACTGTTTCTGAGGAAGCTATATGTAAAGTGAAATCTATTTTTGAAATCAGGGATATCAAACTATAGCGGATTTTACAGTTTATTTTTAGGATCAAAGATTTTGTATGTTATTAATTAAAAAAAAAGCTGTATCTTTGACTGGATTGTTACCACTCTGCAGACAGCAGTGTACCTATTAGTTTTCTTGACCATATTTTTCAAATAAAAATGGAGACTTTGTGGTCTACAAAGTCTAAAAAAAAGTTATGAGGAGAACAGAACAGAACAGAACAGAAGCCATTTATTTGCTCAGTCATTAAAATAAAAGTTTATTAAGCTTGTTTTTTTGCCAACCTGTGTGGCAGAAAGAGGCTGAATATTTGAAATTGGGATCTTTGATAAATCTAGGTTTCTACTTTTATGGTGTCCCCTTCTGAAATGTAAAATCTTCTTTTATAAAAAGAATATTCCATCCTTCTTACATTTTGTAATTAAAGCAAATTTTCATTTTCCCAAAGTGGCTGTGCCTTTGCTTAAATATTGATCTCTTAGTAGTGAAACAGCACTATCTTATATAGGTACTGGGCCAGGATTTAATCTTTTCTATTTTGAAAGAGAAACAGGAAAATTATTTACTTTAAATTAGTCTAAGAGAGATGTGGGCAGTGGGATTGTTCTTCATCCCCAAATCGTACAGAAATGCTTTTGTACAACAATATGTTTGTGAATCCTTTGGACTCGAATCCACCAATGCAAAGCAAACACCCATCCATCTAACTTGGAATGTTATACTTCAGAAATAGCATGGAATTTGTCAGTTATTGATGAGTATTGCTGGAAGACACAGAGCGTCTGGCTTCAGACCAGCCCTTGATATGCCAATGCAACGCATGTCTGTTGGGTTTCTAAAATTTGTGGTTTAGCCGCTGGTCCACACTGCTTTTCCAGTGTGACATGCTGATGACAGCAATACCTCAAATTATGACTCTTCTTTGAACAGGCTGCAAAGATAACAGCTATGTCCTTGTAGGTAATCTGGAAGATGGGCATCAATGGGTCGTTTTTAAGGATTAGGACGGGAGGATTGGGCACAGGCTGCAGTACACCTTCCCATTCATACTGAGTGTCGCCAGCAAGGCCAGCTTCCTAGGCCTCTTGCCTTTCTTCCTCCTGCCTTGGAGCAACCTCCTCCAAACTGTGCTTGGAGCGAGGTTTGGGAAGTCACTGGGAGGACATAAGCAAAGTACTTACTAGGTACTTTGCATAGTAGACCCACCAGATTCAATCACACTTTTTTGTGACCTGCTAGGAAGAGGAAGGTGAAAAAGACATAGTACACCATGGTGGAGAATCACAATGAAGAACACAGACTCTGGAGCTTGGCAGACCTGGGTTCGAATCCTAGTTTGGCCACTCAGTAGTGCTACATGTAGGTGACTTGTCCAGATTTTGAGGACCTTGTTTCCTGGTCTGTAAAGGAACCCATGTGTTTGCCACACACCAGTTATGAGGATTTGATGAGCAGATGTGGGCAAATTGTGACCTGTGTGCCTGGCCAATAGCCGGGGCTTCGCAGACCTCAGATGATATGGGGATGATAATCGCCTGTGCCATTTCTACCCCACACAGCTCCCCTGGAGCACGTGTGTTATTAACTGCTCACAGAACCAATGGAACCACCATCCAGCCAGCTTGATCAGCCCAAACGGTAGATGTCCCCTCGCTTTACGGTATTTGGTTAAGGTGACTCATCATAATGGAAATGGACGAGATCTGGTTTAGTATTACTGCAGCTCTTCTGTTTCAGAAACCAAAAGATGCTACTTGCTTGAAAACGTTAGAGCAGTGACGCAAGCCTTCAGAGGAGAAAAGGTTAACGACAGTGTTGTGCCAGAGCCACTTGAAGGCGCAGGGCATTTGTGTACCTGTTGTGGCAGGTTTGTCTCAGAGGAAAGACTGTGTGTGTGTGTGTGTGCGCACAGACAGGCGCATCGGAGGGCACAGCTTCTGGGAAGATCCCCCAACCCCCCTCCCCCCGGCTGTGCGCCACAGCAGTGCTGTGCCTGCCCTGGGCCCCCTCAATTTCCACCCGGCTGAGATGATGGTGTTTGCTTCTGTCTTGTTAGTTACTTGTGGATGTGGCTTTTCTACTAGACTGTGAACTCTGCCAGGGCAGGCGCTACTTCCTTTTTTTTTTTTTTTTAAGATCTTATTTATTTTATTTGACAGAGATCACAAGTAGGCAGAGAGGAAGGCAGAGAGAGAGGGAGGAGGAAGCAGGCTCCCTGCTGAGAAGAGAGCCCGATGCAGAACTCGATCCCAGGACCCTGGGATCATGACCTGAGCTGAAGGCAGAGGCTTTAACCCACTGAGCCACCCAGGTGCCCAGCAGGTGCTACTTCCTTATCTTTGTATTCTCCCTGGCTCCTTCGGTGGGCCAGAGAAGGGGGATTAGCCACAGTAGGGGGAAGCGTGGGCTTTAGAGCAGGTGGAACCCAGGCTCTGAAGCCGATCAGTTATGGGGCTCGAGTAGGCTGCATAGCCAGCCCAGGCCTCAGTCTCCCCATTCCTAAAATGGGGCTACCTACTCTTACAGAATTGTTCTGAGGACTGAAGGCCGTAATGTATGTAAGGCACTCAGCATAGGTCCTGGTGCTGAGTCAAGGCTACCATTTACGGAATACTTAGCACTGAACTGAGCACGGTGCCTTTTCTATAGGGGGCTCAGGAGTACTTGCTAAGTGTTTTCTTAACTATCCATGTAGTTTGGAAATGTGTTTATTTATACTGATATGTGTGTGCATACATATATGTACATTATAAAGTGAAGGGAGGCTGACACAAGAGACATCTTTTTTTGAAAGTGTCATTCTTGAAATGTGTGTATGTATACATATACGTACACAACATACACATATATACATGTATACACACAGATAAACATACCAAAAATGAGAGCCTTTCTCTCTCTCCCCCAATGGCCTCCCTTCACTTTTTCCAACATTGTATATATATTTTTTGAAAACGAAAAGATGGATAGGATCAACATTAGTTGTTGCTGGCATTTTATGAGCTTGGAGATTGTCTTCTTTTCCATAAAGAAATAATAAAACAAAAAGAATGAAGGAAGAAACGAAAGAAAGTTTGAGAAATGGAAAAAGATTCATTTTTGCTCCTTTTTTTTTTTTTTTCAAGGTCTGCATCTTTACCCACAGATAAGTAAATCTCTAACACTGTCCTGTGGATTCATGTATGACTACAGGCTATGTGACATCTCAGGGTAGACATAGAGGGCTGAGTACTCGATGATGTGTAACACGACCGTGGGTATCGCTCCATGAATATCCTGGTGTTATGGAAGCCTCCTATTGGAGAAGATTTGTCAAAAGACCACTATCTTTGTAGTCCCAAATCAATTGCATCTCTATGAATTATTGAGATGTTTGCCATCACTTTCCTGCCCTTTTTATTATAGGGGCTCATTGTTGTGATAAGGTTGGTTAAGTTTTTTTTTTCCTTTGAGAAACTTCATGTGTTTTTATCTTGCGTGTTGTCACAAAATAATTCGGAGTGTCCACCTTCCTCCATGCTGCTCTTTCTAGCTTGGGCATTTAAGTGTTCTTCTACTTGGACTTAGTCCTTTCTTTGCTGGTTGAGCACCAAGCTTCTAGCACATGGCAACCCAGTATATGTGGCAGGCCCTGGGGACTCAAACTCATTTTAAGGAGAAAACACTCATTTTTCCTGTGACAATGAGCATGACATTCACATGCTTGCATCCAGTGCCGTCACGCAGCTTTTATACCAAAAGGAGAGACGTTACTAAATGAACATTTCTTGCTCTTGTGTAAATAGATAGATTAATGGCATTAAGTGAAAGCCAAGCCTGCCTGAAATGTTAACTTCCTTATGGGGTTTTGAGTTTCTCTTATTTTTGATAAATGGACCAATCTGGCAATAAAATCCTTGCACAGTAGGTTAATAATGTCATAGCTGAACTGTGAAATAGTAATGTGTGTACCATCTCTCTGCAAACAATAATCCTTGAAGCCTGATAAATCTATTTCCAGCCCAATTGCATGTTCATTGTTACCCACGACTCCTTCTTTGCAAATACAAAGCAGTTTTGTCACATGCATTTTTTAAGCAGAAGCAACCGGGAAGTCAAAAACACCCAGGGCTCTGAAGGCAGGTTCATTTTCAGCCCTCTTGAGCATCTGAATCCCTCCATGTCTACAGACCCCGCGCAGGATCCCTGCATTGCTGGTACGGGGGCGCTGTGTAACCTCCAGTCCTTCCGGTGCCCACAGCACTAAGGTGCTGCAGGAGGCAGAGAAGAATTGGGATTTCGGTAGCAAACCGCCCCCCCCCACCCCCCAACCCTTCAGTTTTCATTGATCACTTAGTAGCAGGCAAGGTTTGGTGCTATTTACCCCAAATCCCTAATGACAAGAGAGACGATGGGGAGACGTCTTTATGCTGACTTCCTGTAGAGCTGGGAAGACGGAATCTGGCCGATGTCTGCAGGCTTCAGACAGCCCGCATCACACACAGACCGTGTGCAGAACACTTCAGCGCCACAGATTCTAAACAAAAGACAGCCAAATGCCCTCCCTGTGTTAAAAGAAGGGGGACATACATCCCCTCCCCCATCTGTGGCAATGCCAGGGTGAAATTTACACTGTGTCGGTAAAAAAAGAGAACTGTATCCAAAATCATCACTGATTTGGAAGGAGTTATTTAAGCATCAGAATCTAAGTAGCTTGGGGCAGTGCACATAAACTTGACAAACAGGCTACTTTAGTCCTGTCTGACTGTATCAGCATAATAGGGCAATGAAGCTTTTATTCATTCAAAGAAAGGTTGAGTTTGATTGGCAGGGCAGCCTGCTTGAACGCAAGTGGCTCTTTTCCCCAACACTTCACTGCTATCAATTACCGTTTTGAATGCGAAGTGTTTCTAATGTAAAATAATGCCAACCTCTGCCTCTATCCTCAGGCCAGAAAGCTTCTTTGTGTTATTTATTCCCGGTCTGTGACTGTTCTGAACCTTCCTCTCCCTGCCGTTTGTTTCCTTCTCCTCCTTCTCTCCGTTCAGTATCTAAATGATGTAACATTGCCCGCCAAAGTGAGGTTCATGCAGAAAACATTCCTGTTCTTTATTTTAATCAATAACCTCCTGGGTGAATGACATTTCCACCTTAGTGATTTAAAATCAAAAGACCTGGGGATGTCCATGCTTGTGAATCACCCCAGGTTCCAGGAACAAAGGAGGCATTTTTGTATTTTCTTTTCTTTTTTTTTTTTTTTTTTTTTTTTTTTTTTTTGTGATTTCCCCTTCGTACTACAAACAACTGGGCTCCAAAGTTGATTTCATTTAGCCAGTCAACTTCTGTCTGGAAAAACGTGCGCAACTGAACTGAACGCCGTTCTTATTTAAATCGGCAAGTGATTTGCTTTAGCTGCCATCTGTTGGCCGGTTAGCTATTTTAATTTGATGCTGGGGACATTACCTGACTTTGTATATTGCATTTTGATCTGCATCATGTTTGAGAAATGTCTGAAAATGACTCTAAGGGAGAGGACTTTGAAGGATTCCGTTGAACAAATATGTACATATGTTAATACAGCGCTGGGCGTACAAGTGTGGGAACATACAAGTGTGTGTATATACAGCGTGTCTTACCTAATAATCTTTACGGCCAGGCTGGTAATAAATCCTTCAAGCGTTTTTTTCCTCCACATTTCCCACTAGCCCTCCTCATTGAAGAATCATTAACTTTGAGTTTTCATGGTATCCTCACTGATTTTTCTAGAACTGCAGTTTCTCTTGTCTGCAGGCCTGTGGAGCAAGGTTTGGATGACAGGGACAGAATGGTGGCATGCCCGGGCTTGCCTGAGGTCCGATGTGGACAGCACAGCCCTCTCTTTCCTTTCTCAGAGAGCCCAGAGTTCCATAGTGCTTGGTGAATAATGATTGAGAACCTCCTCACAGAGGTACCTAGGCCGTTTGAACAGTGAGCAGGGCAAAGAGGTCAGCGGGCCATTACGAGGGGTGCCTGGGCTTCCTATGCTAATTAGCAGTGTGATTTTGGAACAGTCATTTACCACGTCTGCACTTTCAGCTCTTCGTGTATAAAATGAAGTCATGGTACTGGGTATTCTCTAACGACCTTCCCTGCCCTAATGTTCCAGAAAGTCTGGCTTAGGAGCGAGAGGGAAAAGGTCATGTGGCCCAGTCTCGATCCTCAAGCTTTTCACCAACTTACTGAGGCCATGGGAATTATGTACATCCATACCACGTTCTAGAACTGGGGCTCATCAAGGGCTCGATGATCTTCCTCTCTGTTTTTTTCTCTCCTCACTAATAAACTTCCTACAACTTTGGAAGATGATTTTGTTTTTCTCAATCTTGCCTGCCACCTGATGTCCTTTTCTGCATGGCTTCTTCCTTGGCAACTCTGTAATATTGGTGCCTGGGCCTTTCTTTTCTTACTTTCATTAACATTCAGGTAGACATACACAAGAGCTTTTCCACTTGAACTTTCCTCTCTCGGGACAGCTTCTTTGCCAGCTCACCTGGATACGTGCATTCTCTCCCTTGAGCATATGTGCTTACAAATGCTACATAGGAGCGAATTGTATTTTTCCACAAAAGGCGCCTCCAGTTTATAGGTTCTCCACCGTGATCACTGGTAACATTTAAGTCCCAGTTTCATGCGGTACAAACCAACCATCTTATCCAATGTTTATGCACTAAACATTTAGCAACAGAAGGCACCTGTCTGATAGTAATAAGGCAGAGTAGATGGTAGGACTCAGGAAACCATGAATAATGGGACATAGAGTGGACAGAAAAAACTGGGAGTTTTAATTTCAGATTTGGAATGATGGAGATCTCTTTTCTTCCCTGTATTGGAGTTTAGGAATACGTGAAGAAATTTAGGCTGGCTAGTAGTAGAAAGGTGTGATCTTGGGCAAATGACTTAACTTACCTGGGGTTTAGTTTCCTCATTGAGAAATGAAGGAAATAATCATAGAAACCTGTATCATAGGGTTCTGCAGGGTATGAAATGAGATAATGAGGTTAAATGAGATAAAGCATCTAGCACATCCGTCACCTGGCTCCTGCAAAGATTCAGTAAATATTTTCTATTGCTGTGGCATCTGGGTGGCTCAGTTGGCTAGGTGTCTGCCCTTGACTTAGGTTACGATCCCAGAGTCCTGGGATTAAGCCCTACATCGGCCCCCTGCTCAGTAGGGAATCTGCTTTTCTCTCTCTCTCTCCCTCTGCCCCACCCCACCGCTCTCTTTCTTTCTCTCTCTCAAATGAAGAAATAAAATCTTTAAAAAAATACTTTTTATTGTTGCTACTGTTAGGTGGAATTCATAACAGCTGAAACCCGTGTCTCAGTTGATATTCTCTCATACGAGTGGGGCACCAGCTTTGACTTGGGAGGCTCTGTAGTCAGAAATCACTCCAATCTATCCAATAAACATTGGGGTCTCTCCTCTCTCTTCCCCCACACCAATTCCTCAGACCTATTTACAGGTTTTTTTTTTTTTTTTTTTTTCCTGACAGTTATAAGTACAGAGCCATTCCATGCCATAGCGGGTCAGTACTCTCACTGCTGTTAGTTGCAAAACTGCTGGTGATTTATTACTAGTGAAAATACTTTTTGGATTCTGCATTTGCATACCCAATTTGTTAGTATTTCTGGGTCATTTCCTGCTTGCAAATATATTTAAACTTCTCCCAGGAACAGCAGCAATCCCCCCGGAAGGCCTGACAGAGTTGCCCTTGGTTTGGGTTCCATACAGCAGTCACATGGTAATGTTCTTTTCCACTGTGACTCAAGAGCTGGCATTTTGCATTCTATTTCTTGCTGGTTTCACAGGCAGCAGAAGCTATTATTTCTATACCAAGATATGGCAAACAGAAATGACTTCTTCCCCAATTATTCTAATGAGGCTTCCTGAGCGTTATTGGAAAGTGAACCCATGTGTGCATCATCACAAAACTTGGTACGCTCAGCACTGGATTAGGTCTACAACGGTCTTCGAAAGAGAATACCAACTGAAAAGGGGGTGCGTGCACGTGCGTTTATAATATTTGGTTATTCTTATAATACAGGGTCACCAAAATGTCTCTTTCAAGGGAGAATGGCTTAACAGGAATGAAATAATTTAGTCTCTATTTCTTACGAAGCTATCATAATATTTTTGAACAGTCAGCTGAATGCCTCCTAAGTTGCCTAGATGACTAAAGGGCTTAAAAAGTTCTTCCATGGAGATAAATAAGCTGTCAATTCATGATGAAGAAAATCAAACTCAGGGTGTTGATCTTGGCCGGCGTGCCTCTCAAGTATGAAAGACATTTTTGCCGAGACGTAGCAGAGCCCATGTGTTAGCAGTTAGCGCTCCAGTGCCACACTGAGCCTCTGCTAGCCTTTTCAAAAGATAAACATGGTTGTCAAAATAAGGAAAAGAAAAGATTAACCCATTCAGTTGCGTGTAAATAATAAATGATACTCCAGCTCCCTAGAGTCTCCACGAAGAAAGGAGGCGAGGGTCCGGAGACTGTTTTTTATTGTGACTTCGGATTTTCTTTTCTGGACACCTTCTCCCACTTGGGTTTGGAACTACGGGGTGGAAGCTCTGACATCTGGGCGCAGTGGGAAAGGAGGTGCAGAGGGAGAGGTCTCAAAGAAATGCATGCCTGAAGCCAATTCGTTTACTCAGGTCTTTACACTCTTACAACATCACGGCATTTCTCTGACCTTGGGGCCTAAAGTCATGCATATTTTGGAGTGAACACTTAAAAGAAAAGAGCAAACAGGGTCATCTGTTATACCAGCTTCATGCGCTAGTAGAAAAAGACCTGCATGTGTTATCGTTCTGATGTTAACATCCAGAGCTGGGCAGGAGCAGGGAGGGGGCAATCATACTATTTTGTATTTCCTTTGCATTAACAAAACACAAAAGAAGGCTATCAAAACACCAGAGGGACCTGCCTGTTGGCTTCTGTGGTAGGTTGTGTCTCAGTTTGTTGCCTTGGGCTGCATCCTCTCGAGGTCTTTTCTGGCTTCAATCCAGCAGGAGGGGGGCACCCAGTAGGGCCACAGCTCAGAGCTTTAAAGACGGAATTATAAGGGAATGCCAAATATTTTCTGGAAATGTGTTCTTGACGTTCTATGTAAGTTGTAGGAGCTTCTGTTTTTTGTTTTGTTTTTATTTTTTTTCTTCGCCCTCTGAGGTCCTATGAAGCAGCAGGCAGAGTAAAATGGAAAGCATCAGTGTGTCTCTCATTTAGGAAGTCTCCGGTAAAAATCAATGATTCCATATCATAAAAACGTCTAAGAGCTGAGGCTTAAGGACGGAATTCTGATGTGCTTTCCCAAAGCATGCCGCAGATGGGAAGGGTCACAGGACTGAGTAGGAGATATTCTTAACCTCCCCAAGCCTCCATTCCCTGCATTTCCTCGTCTTTAAATGGGGACAATAATAGGGCCTAACTAGTCGAGGTATTAGAGAGAACCAGGGGAGGCAAAGTCTGCAAGCACTGTGCCTGCTTTTATTGCAAGGTCTCTGTAAATATTCAAAGTTGTTACTCATTTGTATTGTTTCCAATATTATTATATCTAATATTATTATCAGTCCTATTGTTTCAACTAGTTTGTAAACTTTTCTCATCTGCAAAGTGAAAGAGTTGGGCCAGATGACATCTGAGATTCTATCTTGTATTAAGATCCTAGAGTTCTAAAAGTTCTTTTTGCTGTAACCGGGAGGGAAATGCACATAGTCATGGGAAAAGTGTCATAAATCTAAAGATCTTGTGTAAAGAAACTAAGAAAAGTCAGAGAACTTTAAGTTGTAATTAAGCAAGTGGATTATGCTAAAATTGCCTCTATGAAGGCAGTAGTGTTTTCTCTAACCACATGTATATTATTGAGTATATGTAAATAAAAGATGGGTGAAAAAATGAATACTAATCTGCAAGATTCAAATGAATATTAACTCTTATTCAAATAGTACAAGTACATTGCATAGCGAAATCAAGACATGAATTCACATGATTCCTTTCTTTCTTTCTTTTTTTTTTGTAAAGCTGTGCACATCCTTTGGTTACAGAAACAGCTCAAGACTTAAAGTACTGCTCATTTCCTAGTAAAGTATGACATCTGGGCTGTTCCTTTAAATATAGTACCTTGTTTGCTCAGGCTTATGGCTCAGTAATATTTGTTTTGTCTTATAAAGGCAGTGAAAGCGGGGATTACAGGTATTCCTCAAGGAATAATTAGAAATAAAAGCTTATTTATACGAGGGAAGTTTTCGAGTAGGATGTGTTTCTGCTTGAGTCATAAAAAAGGGATACTGGTTTCAGTTTCAGTTTTGATGCGTTGAAACTCTATACTTTTTGTGGAGTCCATTTGGAGAGGTTAAAAAAAAATTGCTCAGAATTCTCAGCACAAGTTCGGGTTAAAAATGGCTTGTCTTTCTTCCTCTATTTCAAGCTCTTCTACCCTACTGGCAAAACCTCTCCCCCATCCTCTGTGTTTGAATTTTAAGAAATAAATTCAAGAAAGGAAAAATATATAACTATGGGCACTGTTCCTGTAAAATAAAGGTGTGCCAGGGATCAAAGAGAAGCCTTGTCTTGGAATACAATTTGGCCAAAACTGCCTCTGTGTGTGTGTGTGTGTGTGTGTGTGTGTGTGTTCATCTCACCATGATTCATTCTGAGGGCTGTTTTAGCCTTCATAAAATATTCATGCTAGTTGTGCATGGTTCTATAATTGCCATCTCAGGCCTTGAATTATTTATAGGTTGTACTGTTCACATAGTCTCATTTACTGATAGAGAAGATAACACCATACGAGAGGATCCCAAACACTCTGAGGCCTGTTACTTTGCATTAAGTAGTGGAATTATATTACTGTAGGTGTAAAACGCTGGCCTTTTTTCCCTCCTCTCCCTTTAATATATCATTTTTGTATTTATAATATGCTAATTGTCAGGATGCTGTTAAGCCTTATAATTCCTGCCGAGTTTTGCAGAAATCAAGATGTGGCTGAAATGATTTAGCTCTTGATCCCAGAATGATTGTTCTTAAAAACAAAAAAACAAAAAACAACCCCCCCCCCCAAAACCCCCTGTCTTTACACACAGCATAATTTATTGAAATGATGTATGACTCTACATGCATACCTGAGCCCTTTTGTTTTGTACTATTGATCAGTTTGTATGTCTCAGTGTTAACCAACACGTGGTTGCTTTGGGTAGACATTTACCAAGGAGGCTTTCAGGCTTGCTGTCCCTAATTAAATACTGAGTCTCAATTCAGTTGTGTGACAGTTTCTGTGCACTTATTTATTTTGCCTTCCTAATGCTCTTTTCTCTTTTCTGCCAACTTGATCTCTATTCCACATACATCACACTGTTTTGAAATTTATTCAAGGGTGGGAATATACTGTAGTTGTAGCTCCTCTTTCTTTCTTTCCTTTTTTTGCATTATTTAGTTTCAAAAGTACATGCTAATGTTAATCAGTATCAAAAGCCGGACTCACCACGGAGCATGCTTTGCTGGTATTTCACTGACATTTTCCATGTTTAAAGAGGAAACACAGATAGAAAAATTCATGGCAGCTCATAACCTACTGCTGATATATTTTAGCTCTCTCCTGCACCAGTGGAAACTCATGAATTTTCTGCTGGTTTAGGGACTTCCAACTCTATACAAATCATTTAACAAACCTTCCTCCATCTCCTCTCCCAAGACTGATCAATCTTTTCCCTTTAGCCTTCTTTCCATCACACAGGTTGCCCTCCCTTCTATGTGTGATATGCACTTTGCTACACCTTGATCAGCCAATTCACTGCTTCTGAAAATACATCCGTGTGCCACTGGTGGGGCGCGGGATGATTTTAAGTTGGAAGGTTGTGAGTTTTGAGGTGGTATCCGTCTGTGTCTTTGCATCACACTGGATCAGGTAATGACTTCAGGAAATTACTTCATGTAAAGCTTCTTTTAGTCCTTCTGATCAGGCCAGGGTCCCAGTTGGGTGCGACTCTGTCTTTAATATCTCTCTCCAACTTAATTCATCTCTGGGTTCAACAAATGCCCTTTGGTAGGAAACAACATTTAGTTAAAATTCAGTGAATTTTCTTTGTTTTATTTTCATTTATTTTTATTTGTATTGCTTCCCTCTAGCTAAGGCAAGTGGCATTGGCTTGTGTTTATAACGATGTCAAGCGTCATTTAAAAAAATGTATTGGTAGTAAAAGGAAGCCAGTCAATATCCATAAATTATTAAATAAAAAAATGCAAGTATTATGTAAACATGGCAAAAATTATGAACGTGCTTTTACAAATGACTGAAGTTCAGAGAACACTAGGATAGGGCCAGGGCCGGGGTGAATCCTTCCAGAGAGCTGGGGATTCAATAGAGCCAAAGAGAATGGCAGGGGTAGGGAATAGGTACTAAAAGGGTGTAGAAACTGAAATTATGGAAGGAGGGAAGGCAGTCCTTTTTGTGCAGTTCAACTGTCTTTTTCTTCAGGTTGTGTGAGTTCCACTCACTAAATGGGGTTCTTCTCAATTTTCCTTTTTTACGAACGGAAGATCCACATGTACTAATGAAAAAAGTCTTCCTAAAGTCACAAGAGTCCCTCTCCATCATAGGAAAATGGTGCAGGGGGTAAGACTGGGAATGAATGAGAGTTTTGACGGCTCCGGGAGGGTGCTGTACACGCCAGTGGGTTTTGTCGATTAATGTTGCTAGGAGGATAGGAAATTTGTATCATTCTCTACAGAAGAGCCCTTGGACAAGCTACATTTCTCAGTAAAGCCAGAATATTAGCTTGTTTTGGTATCTAAAGAGGCTGTGCTCCGGGAGACTTCTGGCCTTGCCCAGGGATAGCAACTGGCGTGTCATAATCGCTTAGCACGTATCCATTGCATTTGAATCAATGCTAGATAAGAGGGCTCTGATTAACTAATATTTCCTTAAAAATATACACACAGAAAAGAGAAATATGATTAAAGATGAAATTAGATCACTGTTTCATTTACTCAGTATATCCTGCAGAGTAAATGCCCATGTCTGTACATTGGGGGGTGGCCCAGGAATAAATTACATAGTTCTTAGGAGCTTGTGACAACTCACTTGACAAGACTGAGTTGTGTGCTAAGCAGATTTTAAAATTAAAATTCAGCTGTGAATATTTTACATTCTTATTTACCTCCATTCTATCACCCAAATCAGAGCAGACTAAAATCTTTCTGCTTGGGTACATGGGGGGAATCCTATCTAAAGACAGTAAGAAGCTTAAGGCCACCTTGGGGCTGAGAAAACTGTGTCCCTCCTGGCTACTTGTTAGTGTCTGTTTTGGCAATGGAATTGAGTTGTGAAGAATTTAAAAAATTTTCTCAGCCCATGATCTATGTTATGGAGGGACATAGCTGCAATTCTACCGAGTACCTGTGCTCCTGCTCTGATAACTGTCTGTCTTCTTTTGGGCTTTTATCCCCTTGGTTCTGACAGTCCAAGCTGGTGCCTTGTGCTTTGTTGAAATCCAGCTTTAAAGGATGAGTTTGGTGCATTGTTAGAGAAAGAGGTCCTGGGCCACAGGGCCAAGTCTGGGGAAGGCGGTGGTAATGAAATGTGCTAATGAAATGTGTGCCACTGAGGAAGTCCATCAAGCTGCCCAAGCCTCGGTCTCCCCATCTGTAGAAGGAGATGATTAAATTCGTCGTTCTCTGTCCTCATGTTTTGTGGTTCCTTCATTCCCTGTTCATACTTGTGGTGATGGGCTTCAGACCCCTGGCCCTCTCATAAAGTCAGAACATTATTTGCCATAACGCAAACGAGACTGATTGTTGAATACCTTTTGAATGCCTTCGTAGACCTGTGATCTTATACAAGAATGACTTGCTGGCTATCTCCTCCCTATTCGGATGGTTGTGTTTATTATTATTATTGTTACTATTACTACTACTACCATTATTATTATTACTTAACTACTCTTAATAGCAACAGTTGTGTTAATTTGGTTGTGGGACATTTTTTTCAGGAGGGTCAAATGTATCTAGAACATAATTCATTAAGAAGAGGGTGGAGGGTAATGAAGAATTGTAGAACTTTGTTTTTTCTGACTACTTGGTGTTTGATTCTGATTTCTTAGTCTGTTTTCTGCAGTGATCAGCATGTCAGAAGTTGAAATTCTGCAAGCTTCTGCTGGTCATAGACTCATGACTTGAAGGGAAATTAATGTCCGGCTCTATGAACACCTCACTGCTTTGATATTTCTGCCAAACGGTGTCCGGTCTATTCTTGAACTTGGGCAGTGATGGGGAACCCATCCTCTCATAAGGCAGCCCATCTAGAACCATTACAGTGTACTTTCCTTCTGTTGAACAGAAATTTGCTTGATGAAACGTTTAGTCTTTTGGTCCTTGTTCTTTCTAATAGGTTTTTAAAAAAGGATAGAACTGCTTTAGCCACAGAACAGATAGCTTAAATATTTGGGCACTGCTATCTTGTCTCATCAAGGCTTCTCTTCAGACTAAATGTTCCTTCAGATAGTCTCCTTCAACATTGTAGGGAGTCCTCTGACCTCTTGATCACTCGATGCTAAACATAGACCAGTGCAAAGAGCAAGGGCATTGGGCCAACCAGACATCAGTTTGCAGTCAAATGCTCTGCCCCTGAGCTATACCCCCTAGACATCAGTTTGGATTCCAGATATGCTACTTACCTTGCTCTGTGGCCATGGGCTACGCGGTTAAGCCTCAGCTTGCTCATCCTTAAAATGGTGATAATATTGGAAAACATCGAACATCATCCAGGGTCTATAATAGATGCTAAATGAAGTTTTATTGCTTCTCTTACTGACTTTTCCCCCTTGTCTCTCCTAAATTATGACTTCCAGAAATGATGTGGGGCTTTAGGAGGCCTGAGTGCATGAGAGAGCAGGGGAGATCTTCACAGCACCTCAGACCTCCCAATACATTGTGTTTCTGGTAATGTGGCCACATGTTATTTCACCTTGGGTTGAAGTGGAGGGCGTGCACGTTTGCTTTCAGCCCTCTGTATCTAGCCCTTGCCAATGTGCTTGGGCAAAGAAGGAAACTTTGTATCGGGCACCAGGTAGAATGCTTGTTGATCACCAGTTAGCACCTTTGGAGCACGAAACCCTGCCCTTTGTGAGTGCTTGGCATTTTGCAGAATTAGAATTTTGCCTTCTCTGGGCTTTCTTCAACAGTCTCTCTACCTGGTCCTCAAAACAAAACAGCAGGAATAAATATCACCCTCAGAGGTGCCTCTTTCAAATTCAAAAGAAAGGCAAACAAAATAGGTGTCCCCTAGTGCAGCAGAGAATAGACCCTCCAATCATCTTCATGAAAGAATAAAGACAATCTTTCCAGTGTTCTCAAGATGGAGAACTGAATGTGTCAGGCGTGATTCTAAGTCACTGCCTAGAAGAAAAGGCAGGATAGTGAAATGAAAGGGGAATAGGGAAACTTTGGAATTGGGTGGGACGCAAAAATAAAAATAAAATAAATTTGGGGGGTGCATATGAGGACCTGTGCCAAAGTTGGAAAAAAAAAGGGGGGGGGCACCACCAATATGGCAATACAAATAAATGTTTTGGAAGAGGAACTATGAGGATTTCATCGACTCTGTGTGGTAAGATAATACTAAAAGAGGGGGGAGGTCTACCCTCCTCTGCTTAGACAACTGAATGGCAACAACTGAATGGCAGCGCCCTTCTCTGCGATGAGCTGGACTGAAAAGTAGGGTACATTTTCTAAGGGTATCCTATCCTTTGGGTCCCCTGATAAGTAACAGCACATTGTTATGCAAATTGTCCCTATTCCCAGAGGGATTTTGCTGTGCCTTGTGAAGTCCTCTGCTGGGAAAAGCGCTTTTCAGCTGTCTCCTCCTGGGTTGATATCTTTATAGAGCGACCAGAGCAGACAGTGTTCTGCATTCGTTCCACACAGTGCCCAGAGTTCTAGTGTCTTCCATTTCTGCCTCACTTTCTCTCTCTCTCTCACACACACACACACACACACACATCCCAAGTGCCTTTTCCTTCTGACACATTCCAGAAGACATCAGCCCGGGAAGGACATAAAGTCAAATGCCTCCCTTCAGGCTTCTGAAGGAAAATTACACGTCATCCTTTTTTTTCTTTCCCGTTCCCTCTTTGTTGGGGGAACATAAACCCTCCTTCGGTGGCTGTGAGTTGGCTTTATGAAGTCATTTTGAATCCTTTCAAGAGTAGGTTATGAGGGAATGCTTTCAACATCACGCATGTTGAAATCCCCTCAAGTTTCACTTATGCCACTCCTATCCCCACCCCTGGCAACGTAAGGCCATGGCCTTTGCCTGCTCTGCCGCTCTTCCAGCATCTTTATTGCCCCAAAGTTGTGCAAACACCAGTAGACTGGGGCACCAAGTCATCACTCAACGCATTGGTCCACCAGCCTTTCCACTTGACTGTGTGGTATGTGACCCCAGACTGTACTTTCCAACCATTTTCTTGAGCATCACACATTGCCCAATTTTCAAATAACAAGAAAGAGTGCCCTTGCATCACTCTCGGTGTCTCTCCACTCTTTGGGGCTGTGTGGAGGGTGTTAGACTTGACTAAGACATTTGCAGACCCCAGGAAAACAAATTGGGCAATGCGGTCCCTGCCGGGCTAAGTACAACTCAGATACTTTTGTAATAAACATGTAATGAAAACATGTTTGCACCATTTACTTTAGTTTCCTTTAAAAAGAAACTAAAGAGAGAAAACAAGCAGCACGTGTAGCACGGCCAGTGTTTCTTGGATACAGATTAAACTCTGAGCCATGAGTAATATGAAAGTCTATAGACTCTGGGTTTGCAAAACATGAATCTTTGTTTAGGCAGTTAAATTAAAGCTCTTCTTTATGAATATTAATTTAATGGTAGATTGGGGAGTAGGGCAGAAGATCTGTAGTATCTATTTTTGTTGTTATTTGTTTCTCAGATAACTTTAATTTGAATCTTGGCCACTGTGTTTGAGCTAAATCCTTGCCACAAAACTACTACAGAATTATCAGGGATAGATACAATCTTCAGGGGGAATTTTTTTTTTTTTAAGTTTTTTGTAGGGTTTGTATAGTCAGGGGTGAAGGTGTCCTCTGAATTTTGGAGGTGAGTGGGAAAGATGAGTGAAAATGGGCTCTGAGTGTAAATGGCTGAAAGTCTGTCATAGAGGAGGTATGATAAAGACACTGTAGGATCCATTTCAAGCTTTTCAAAAGCATACTTTTTCGAATTTTGTTAATTTTCATGTTTATTAAGAAGAATCGATTTCTGGAATTAAAATGGGATGGCAGAGAGAAAGAAAACAATAATAGTTAAAAAAATAACTGTATGGGGGCACCTGGGTGGCTCAGTCAGTTGAATGTCTGATTCCTGATTTCGGCTTAGATCATGACCTCAGGGTCCTGGGATCAAGCCCTGTGTCAGGGCTTTGTGCTCAGTGGGTAGACAGTCTGCTTGTCTCCCTCTCCCACTACCCCTCTCTCCTCTAAAAGAAATATGTTTTTCTTTTAATTTTGTTCAGTTAACCACTGTATAGTACCTAATTAGTTTTCGATGTAGTGTTCAGTGATTCATTATTTAAGTACAACAGCCAGTGACCATCACAGCATGTGCCCTCCTTAATACTCATCACCCTGTCACCCCTTCCCCCCATCCCTTCCCCTCTGAAACCCCCAGATTATTTCTCGGGGTCCATAGTCGCTCATGGTTCTTCTTCCTCTCTTCCTTTCTCCCACTTTGAATTTCCCTGGAAGCTTTAGTACACTCCAAAAAGTGGCACGCATTGTATTTTTCCAAAATCAAGGCAAGTGGAGAGAGTTGTCTACATGAAGAACTCAGCCCACAAAGCTGTGGCCTGGAATGTAGATTAACTACCAGGGAAATTCCTGGCCTTCTTTGCTCCTAGAGTTTTGTCATTGTGTGTAGTGCTCAACACACGTGTGTGAGGATCCAGACTCTTCTGTCAGTGCCAGAGTGGCCTCAGGCATGGCAAGGGAACAGAAAAGGACACCTGTTAAGGATGTGTCTTCTCTTCTTGACTCTTGAATCCAATGAAAATACAGAGGTTGGGTTACACCCAAGTTACATGCTAATGATTTTGTGAAATATGAAGTCATGGCTTAGAAGGAAATGTAAATTATCCAGATCTGTTTAGAAGCCAATAAGTACTCTCTTCCATCCCAACATCCAGCGACCATCAAATTTGACATAAAAATGTGGACCCTTCCTCTAACTGCTGGTATTTTCATCATAACATTGACCCTCCCTTTTTCATCAACACCACTGGGCCTTCATTATTAGTTGGGATGTCAGGTTGTCCTGAAACCTGGCCAGGAGCAACAGACCAGAACTTATAACAAATTTGAAATTGACATTGACCACATTTATGGGACTGTCATGGTTCCCAGTGCTGTATATTTAATCTTTTGGAGAAGAATGTATAAGGGTTATTGCACAGCTCTTTGCCACAAATTATCCATCACATTTATTTCACATTTGTGCCTGTGTGTTTGTTGGCTTGCTTTGTTAGTTTGTGTGGGTATGTCTGTATGTGCTTAGATGTATAAAATATGTGGAGATACATATATATACACACATACACACTCACGTATGTATTTGTATGTATATATGTATGTATGTATTACTGGAATCCCCAGGGTATAGTTTATAGTTTGGAAAGAAATCATCTTCCATCATTCGTCACTGCCTAGCTGTTGTAGAATGGGCCAGAACATCATTTGTTAACAGCGACAAAGCCGCACTCATAAACGCCGACATGTTACATTAATTTATAGGCACTGAGTGACTTATTAAAAGTGACGTGTGAAATATAACAGGACCCGGTATGGATGATTAGGTTTCGGGCTTTGAATTGTTGACAAGGCAGGGGTAATGAATTGCGGGACACCAGCTCCTGCGTTTCCCCCTCATTAGTCAGTATTAGCTGCATTAATAGTAATAATTGGATATATTCATCATTTAAAATGTTTTAATAAATGTTTGGACAGTACCCGATCGGAGCTGTCAAATATTAGGCTGGAAGAGTTGTGACAAGAGAAAAATGATGATGTTCCTTAGGTGAGAGATTTATGCAGCTTTGGGGATGCCAGCCTTGACTTTCTACTCCCAAAGGAACTCTGGGTTCGCATGAGCTAGGGATGGAAACCATGGAAATGGGGAACCTACTCTCCTCTGTCGTATAGGATAGTTCTGCAAGAAGACTTTGAAGGGGGCGCGAGGACTGTCTGGGAGTCAGTCGCTAACATGGTTTCCTGGGAAGAGATTAAGAGTCCTAGGGTTGACCCAAGTTAGGGATGTGGCCTTAGGCAAGTCCTTTTCCATGTTTCGGAGTCTCTGTTTCTGTGCCTATGATGTATGCTCTTTGGGTCCCTCTGAGAGCCAAGACTGCGTGAGTTTCATCATCAGATGTGATCCTTTAAGTCTAGGTAGACTTCTCAGTGACTTCCTCCCTCCTTCACTCCTCAGTGTTTACTAAGGACTTCTGTGTGGGCTCCAATGAGGACTGAGAGGATGCGAGAGAGCATTCTCTTGCCCCCTGGAAGGCGATCAGACATTGTTCAGTTATACGCAGCATTATCTGTGTCATATGAGCATGGTTTTATTTCTGCAGTAACTGGAGGCTAGATGCATCCCAATGTTATGGTGTAATGCTGCATTCATCTTTCTCTGTTCCCATGATCAGATTAGGGCTATTGTATTATATGCAAAAGACATTGGGAGAAAGAGGTTTACACAGCTTCTAGCCCCCGAACTGTTCCCTGGACCCCACTGCTGCAAACACAACAAAGCTAGGAAAAACATAAACAAATGTTTATTTAGCCTTCATTTTAACTGATAGAGGTTTTAGACCAAGATGGAGACTGACAGAGATTCTATACTAATACTAATACTAATACTAATACTAATACTAACAACAACAACTAGTGATAATGGAAATAACTTAAACTTTACTGAACATTTACTACATGCTATTCATGACCCTGTGGACTTTACTACACACATTCTCTTATTTAATCCTCACAACAATTCTCCCATGCAGATATTATAAGTCCCATTTCACACATGAGGAGACAGAGGCTTAGAGAGGTTAATTGATTTTTTTTTAAGGTCACACAACTGATAGTGGTAGAGCCCAGATTGGAACCTGGTTTGTCTGATTTCATAACTTAAGCACCCTGCGAGTGGCCCTAGCAGTCAGGGGGCCTGTTCATTTCTGAAGGCATGGTTCAGGAGGGATGTTGTCTAATGAGAGAATTATTTGGAAGAGGATGACTAAGAAGGTTAAGCATCTATAAATCATGTCCTGAGGTGGTAGAAGAAAAAGATTTGCTTTTTCTGGAAAAGAGGCCTGAGAAGATCAAGTGGCCACTTTAAATTATTGAAGTGTTTTCTTGGGGAAGAAGGGAGTGTTGCTTTCTGGACTCATGCTAAAATGGGAGTTTCTGAAGGTAAATGACAGGAAGGCAGAATACAGCTCTGGGACATAGGGAATATCCTCACAGTGCTGTCCCATTTGGATGGGAGGCACTTTCACCCCATGATGGGACACCTTCACGATCCTGTTTGATGCTGTCTCCCCTCTGGCACAGATCACATCACTTTCCTCCTTGCTTACTCTCTAGTCACACTGGCCTTTGTGCTGGCAGGGATGCTCTTCCTCTAGATGTTGGCATGGCCGGCTCCTTCTTGTCCTGCTGGTCTCAGCCAGAAGAGCATTTCAAAGAACTCCCTGACTACCAGGGAAGTTTAAAAGATCCCTCCTTCCTCCCTACAGTCACTTCCCATCTGCCATTTTCTCTCTTCCAGTAGCTCTGATCAATTATCAACATTATTATGTTTAGTTATGAGTTTGTTTTCTTGCTTTTTGTCCTCCTTTTCCATGAGAATGCCAGGTCCATGAGGGGAGAGAGCTTTCCCATCTTCTGCTTTTCATCTCCAGCTCCCAGGACAGGCATAGAGTTGCCCGAGCCCCCTTTGTCAAAGACATTGGGAAAGGGATCCCTTCTTAGGGTGGGAAGCTACACTAGATGACCCCTGTAGTTCTTGCTTATTCTTGTAGCCCAGGAGCATCGTGGTGTTGCAGTAGCTCTCCTTGTTTCTTTGCCTTATCAGAAAGACCAGAGAGTGTTTGAGAGCTTAAAAAAACCCTCAATACCTGCCCTTGGTCTCTTTAGAACCAGTACTCTCTTCAGATCTGAGATAACCCTTGACTCAATGGCTTTGATTTTCTCCCTTCCTAACTCTGGGAATTCTCTACATTTTCTGCCATTCATCTTTGGGGTCATGTGTATTTGCATGTGATTCTGGCATCATTTATATCAAATATGTTTAGAATGCACCAAAGAAAATGTTTGGATGATATCAGTGAGACTTTACAGAACTTGTGTTTATCATTAAATGATATTCTCCCTTTTGAGAAAAAAAATAAGATTATTGCCACATAGTAAAAAACTGTGGATGTTTTTCATTAGCACAATTTGGTTTTGCAAACATTCCAGCATGTGGTTCCTTACAATAAGTCGTCATGCTCTGCACACACAGTTCACAGCTAGAATGTCTTGGGGCTCTTGGTGCCTTCAGTTCATTTATTTTGGTTTCTCAGCTATTTCTCTGTTGTAGGTAGTGTTTTTTCATGCTACCTACTTGCTTACTGTTCTTTCAGATTTAAGCATATATTTATAAATTATATCCCAGGTTCCGAGGATACAGGGATGAAGACATTGATCTTATCTTCAAGGATATTACTCTCTAGTTGGGAGATCAGTAGTTAAGTAGTCACTAAGTAGCATGGTAGATAGATATGGTCCTAGAGGAATGTGCCGTGGGAACCTTGAGGTGGAAGGGTTTGGGTTTTCCTAGAGGAACTTGGGAAGGATTCTCAGGAGGAGAGAAGGCATTTGTGATAATTTTGTGGAAATACAGAGGATTCTTCTAGACCAGGAGTGGTCAGGGTGGGGATCTATGTAAGGGGGAAGAAATAGCATTTGAGGAGGCCTGAGAGAGCTCAGAGGGTTTGGGAAATCCATTTCTTTAGCATAAAGGAACATAACGGACTTCAAATGAGATGCAGCTGTGACCAGATTGCTGGAGGCCAGGTCGGAAGCGGCGGCCTTTGTGGCACGAGACAATGGGAAGATGGGAAGAGAGCATGTACAAAGTTGAGACACTGTCAGCTGTATGTGAGGCACATCTCTCAGGAAAACTGGGTAACTTCTGGCATCAGAGGTAGGATCTGTGGAATTCACTTGGAGAAGTTTGGTATAATGAAGCAGTGGTTTTCTTGCTGAGACAGTCTTGTTGAACAGTTTCCGTGTATGATTTTAGGAAAATGATAGCCATATTATAGGTCACTTGTTTTAAATCCTCCTTAAAGTGTAAGCTCGTGATACGATGCCTACTTTACCAAAGATGCAGTTTCTCAGGGATAAGGGATTCCCTTTAGTCTTTAGGCAAAGATCTCTTAAAATGGGCTTTCTCTCACCCTACTCTTGGTCATGACATCTTGGTGATAGCATGGGCCTGAGGCAAACCCTGACTATGTCCAGTATGTAACTGGCTTTGCTGGAGTTGAGTCCTTTCCTCAGCCCTGTGACAGGTGCAGTGAGAGCAGTATTAGCGGCTGCCTTCATTTGTGGTTAATTCTAACTTAAGATGATGATTATGTTGTCTTGGGTATTTATACGTTTTATGGCTACAGGTGAAAACACAGTTGGACCTGTGCATATGCAATGTATTCATTGTTTAGTTTGTTTTTTTACAAATGCAGATACCCTGGGACCCAAGTTATCAAAACTTTCCTGTATCATTGGGCAACTCAAGGGTCATTTTTTTTTTTTTTTTAATTTTCCCCCACCTACTTTGGCTGACACACACGTTACTCTGACCCACAGTAACATTTTCAAATGAAATTGTTTTACACTCGTTCTCAAATAATATGCCCCTTTGACCTGGCCTAGGTAATTATTGTGAGGAAATATTCAGATAGGCAAATAAAATTTTATGTCCAAGGATGTTCACCAAAGTATTATTTATAATAACAAAATCTCGAAAGTAATCAAACAATAGATTTTTTGAATGTCTACTCTACAAGAGGAAATGTTATAGAGCAAAAACCCCCACAAACCGTACATTTTGAAGATTATTTAAGATGAAAAAAGAATATAAAAATCTGTATATTATAAAATTTGTATATACATGGAAAGACTGGGAGGAGATGAGGTACAGATGGTTTTTATTTATTTATGACTTTTGAGGATTTAAAATTTTTTTTTAAATGATGACTCAACATTTATAATCAGGAAAAAGCTAGACACTATTTTAAAATATACCAACTGGAATTTTTAAGTGGTACCTAAAGGTACCATATAACCAAAGAAAAGATAATGTGATGCATGATGGCAAAAAAATGGGAATTGCTACGGTCAAACTAAACTGCTTTGGCATTAGCATCTTGTTAAGCTCCAGAAGAGCGTTTATTTAAGGCAGCATTTGACTAAGCTAATTCCGGACATTTCTCTCAACTCCTGTGCAGTTGGTTTTAAGTTGCAGGGGAGATTTCTGGCTCAGGCCAGTGGAGGGAGTATACATAAACATGGGGTTTATTTTGTCAGGGATGTTCTTGAGAGACTCAGTTCTCTACTGATCTTTTTTGTTCTTTGTGGCCATTTATTTACTTTTGAAAATACCCCTCCAGATCCTCACTTGAGTGAAAAGGAGATCTGTTCTCATGGCAGGGCTCAGTTGCTGATCAACAAGGCTCTAAGAATTGCGAACAAATTCGGTTACTGCTGTTTTTCCCCGTTCAAGCAAGTTGACTTCGTTTCTGAAAATGAATGATGTTGCTTCACATCTTTTTATAAATTCCCATCCGTGTCTCATATTCTGTGCTTACTATGTCATGGGAGGCATTGATTAATGTTTCTCCCCACCCTCCAGTTCCTTTTTTCTTTTCTTTTTTAACTTGCCTTTAAATAAGGCTCCGTGATGTCGAAAGTTCTTACCTATCACCCATTGAATTCTCCAGGAAACATAGGGGACAAATGACTAGAAAAGGTCTGAGCTGATTCTACTCATCCCTTTAGTGAGTGCATGAGAAGAGAGATTTACAGTTAAGGTCCTAAATCAGATCTGGCTGTTAAAGTTTTTGTTGAGGATTTAGAGAGGCTAAAGCTAAAACTGAGTGTCATCTTGGAGGTTAATCCCCCAGCCTCTGGAATGTGTGTCCCGCTGCCTGTGAGACTGACAGGGTGGAACAGCTGAGTGTGAGAGGCCCCCGAGTTTGCCTCTGTACAGGGCACTGGGGGCGGAGATAATGATGACAATGCTAGGGTTCTGAGGCAAAGGTGCTTACACCCTGAGACATGCCTGCAGTGGAGACACAGGGTGTTTCGTGGGCTAGGAGTGAAGGGGAGGAAGAGCAGGTGACCCTGAGCAATCAGAAATGTCACTTGTCTGTCTTGCAAAGCATTAAGCAATAACCCTTTTAAAGTTCCAGCTGGCCACGTGGACTGAGAAAAGCATGGCAGCGAGGGAGTCAAAAGGCTGAGAGGGTTTTCTTGTCCTCCTAAAGGTGAGGAGGGTTCAGTGGCACCAAAGAGCACCACGCCAAGATGGTGGCTAAGTCTCTTGGCAGTGGAAACTATGAGAGGTGGCTCCTTTCCACATAAGGGTGGCTTGTCTCTAAACTCTGAGTGGGGCCATTTTTATATTCTAGATCCTCATGCCTATCCTTGAGAATCAGGGTGAATAGGCAGGCAGATGAAAAAGCACCATTTACAAACATCTGGAACATATTCTGAACAGTGATACATTGGATACAAATTATTGAGTGAACAAAAACATTGATATAGACCTTAGTCACACCTGGGTTTGAATCCAGGCTCTCTCACTTACTAGATATGTGACTCAGATGAATGGGCTACTAATACTATCTATATTAGAAGTTGCTACCTTAAGGTTACTGTGTAGATTCAATGAGATAATATTAGTAAAGTGTTTGGCAAATTAGATTGCGCATAGTAAGCACTCAACAGTAATTCTAATAAGAAGAACAAGAATGATAGTAATCATGATGATATTTTCACAGTAGTAGCAGAAGCAAAAATTTTGCCAGTACTGTAGGAGTTTATCAATCAATACTTGTCTTATTTCTCAGGAGATGCCAAAGTAAAATACAGGACTAAAGTTCATTTATCTACCATATAGTGGACGTTTATGATACACAAACAAGGTTCTACTGAACACCATGGAGGAAACAGGGTTATATAAAATATGGTATCTCCATTTAGGCACTTATAATCTAGTTGGGCAGATAAAAGTTGTAAATGCAGATAAGAAATTACAAGGTGATAAGGGACCAGTGTGGTATTAATAGAGGCTGTGGGAATCTAGATGGTCTATTTTGGCCAATGTGGTCAAGGAGGCTTTGGTGTCAGCCTTAAAGAATGGATTTTGTTTCCTTTGAGTAGACAGAATTTCAGGCAGTGGGGACAGTATGTGTAGAAGCTTGGAGGTGGGAATTAGCTAGCAAACTTTCAGGGAATGATGAGGCATTTGAACAGAAGTTAAGTGAAGGGCAGTTTTGGAGTAAAAAATCAATTAGTCACTGAGGTTAGGCAAATCCTTAGCCCCTGGACTCCCTTCACATTGTTTCACAGCCAAGTGATCCAATCAGGTTCATGCGTAGATAACCTGAATATGAAATGACCTTGGTAAGTACCATAAGAAAGATACCTTCAGACCTTGAATGCCTTAGATGGATGGAGAAACATGGCATTAACTCCAAATGGGAGACTCTGGGCAGTCTTACTGGAAGAAGAGTTCTTAGCCAGGCCTGGAGGGACTTTAAGAGGGTGAGGAAGGTGCTACAGACAAAGGGAAGATTGAACTAAAACTTGAAGGTAGGAGAAGACTCTTCTTTCCCAGTGGACATGGGTCATACATATTATGTTTACAGGCTCGTAAGGTTATTCTACTTTGAGATAAAGACCAATATAGTTTCCTGCATGTCACTTGGATAAAATGGAGGGTAGATGAGGACTCCTCGTGTGCTATTTTTTGTATGACAGTTGAGATATGTCTCTTGTAGAGAAAATGGAGTGGGGCTGATTTTTCTCTTAATAGACACACAAAGGGGAAGATGATTGCTGTAGATATCTCTGACCATCCATGTGTCCCAGACAGGAGAAGTTCCGTCTGTATCTTCAGTGCCTAGAACTCCCCATCTAAGGAACCAGGACAATGGCCCATTTGACCCATTGTCTCATGGTACTCACTAGCCATCCCTCCATCCCCCTGACCTCATCGGGGAGAGCTTACCTTCTATTAGACATGAACCAACTGCTCACACCCAAGATCTGTTCCTTTCTTTCCTTCTAGCCTCCGACTTTCTGACCAGGCTATGGATGTCCCAACATGAAATAAAGAGGCACAATATTTTCTCTGTGTTTTGGAAAACGGGAGCAGACATTCAGCCTCTCCTAATTGTTTGTCTGGTTTCTTAACTTTATTAATTTGCTGCCTCTAAGAAAAAATCAAGAGAGAGAGCAAGTACGGCACCTTGCGATTTATTTGATGATGGCTTTGTTGTCTAATGGTAGCTTTATTTTGACGCAGGCGTGTGTGTGTGTGTGTGTGTGTGTGTGTGTGTGTGTGTGTTCCTCCCATTCTCTTGAGCAAACAGGTCTGAAGAAGCGTTACTTGAGAAGGCAGCCTGTGTCAGGCGGGTCTACTGTTCTTTTTAAAGAATTGTGGTGTCTCAGCTTCTGAATTTCTTAGGCACCTGAGCTAATGCTAGTTTACCACTAGATAGCACAGAGTGTAATGCCAGTGTCATATTACAATTAACAGCAATTCTGGTGGCTGTCATCACTTAGTCTGAACAGAGGATCTCCACAAAAGTATGACACCGTTACGGTTGCTAATTCAAAAGCATTGTGTGAACTATGACAGACCCTGGTGTGCCTTTTATGCTTATTCGAGTGAATAAAGTCTAGCGTCTTAAATGGAGGAGAGGGAGAAAAAGTTTTAACATATTTCTGTAGATGAGCCCAGGAAGGGTCAACTTGGAAAAAAAAGTTGTGTTAAGGGAAGTAATTAAACAGAGGCAGAGAGATTGAATATTAGTGCTTTTACAGAGTAAATGAGGATAAATTCTGTTAATTATGTGACTTTTTCCAGTACTAATGCAATAATAAAGTACTCTAATTCTGCAGAGGCTTGTCACAATCCCAGCTAAAGCAGTGACCCTTCCACTAGGTGAGACCGAGAAGCAACTTATAAAGCTTTCTAGCAAAAAGCAAGAAATCATAGTTAAATGGATTTTTTTTTTTTTTTTTTTTTTTTTTTACGCTCTCCATGTTTAGTGTAGTGCCATGAGACTGTTGGTGAATGGACTGTCTTACTTGAGGCAAAGAAGCACTTACACTTGCTTTTACGTTTAGTTCCTAAGGGAAGAAATGTGAGCAATTCAAGAGTATAAATAGCCCAGTGCACGATTCTGGTACAACGACTGATCGCACCAAAAAAAGATTGTACTTGGAATGTTGGTGAAATTTCAGACTTTAGGACTTTAATCTTACAAACATTTATGAGCAGAAACTTGTGTTAGGGCAACAGAGAAACAAAAGTTGATTGTTTACAACATGGTAATTATGGTGAGAAAATGAGGAGAGGTTTGGGATATTTGGGACACCAGGGTGGTGTCCCGGTACATGGGATATTTGAACTGGGTCTTGACTGTTGAGTAGCTGTTTGGATGAGAAGGATGGGAGAGGGAAAGAGGAATCAGGCTAGGAGAGAGCTGCAGCATGTGCAAAGATGTAGAGCTGGCATAGCAGAGACAGTGTGGAGGGAAAGGAAAAGTGGTCCAGTGTCGTGGTCGTGGAAGCTGGGAGGTGACCCAGGAGAAAGAAGGTCACAGGGGTAGGTTAGGTCCAGATCATGAAGGAAAGGGGTGCTACAGAAGTGGAAGGAAGCTTTAATTTTTTTTTTTTTTTAACGGAGAGGCACGTGCACAGATTTTTAGCACACAATGTCTAAGGACAGAACAATCCAGGAGGTGCCAGAGCATATCCGTTGGTGCACCTCCCAGCTGCACAGAGAGCCTGGGTTCCTAGAGAGCCTTGTTCTCACTTTCAGAACACAAGCTGCCTAGGGAGACTGCATTTAAATCTTATCGATGCTTGCGGTGCCCTGTCAGTTGGCAGGCAAGTTATCTAATCTCTCTGTGGTTCAGCTGTATTCTTCCTTGGCGAACTGGGTGGTGGTGGAGGGTGGATGGGTGGGTGGGGGGGATTGCAAGGCTACACTGAGAATTAAAACAAAGCAGGCATCAAACACAGTATGTGGCGCATAGTAACCACTCAATAAACTGTAGCTATGCTTTTACTCATTACTTCTTCTAAAGCCTAACACTTGGTAAAGGATTCAACTAGGCTACTTGGGAGCAGTCTTCCCCCTAAAAAGAAAGTCAGCCATGGTCAGAAGGAAACTTGTACCCTGAGTCATCTTGGTTAAGAGTCATCACATTAGAGCTTGCACACAAACTTGATCCCATCCACAGTTCAAGGTAAAATATAGGCAATCTCCTATTTTCCCAGGCTGTGGGTCCCTTTGAGGAAAATTTATCATCACCATTATCTTTGTAAGGAAAGAGCCTTCTTTATTAAAATTAGACTCAAAATATGCTCTGGGTTCAGGGAAATGGATCTGGAAGTAGACTGAAGTCCCAGCAGACCCAGTGCTCTCTCTCCACAGCTCATGGCCCCAGTTGGAGGTGGGGGAATTGTATCAGGTTTCACATGGTTGCCATCAGCAGCAGCGCCTGGAGTGACAGATGAAAACTCAGGGGGAAGACCCAGGGACCTCTCCTACAGCCTTTCATACCCACCTGCAGCCTTTTCTCAGCATAACTGTCCTTTTGTTTTAGTGGGAAACGAGTCATTTATCACCATTTTATTTCTCTTTCCCTTGTGGTGTGGGTCTTCTTTCCATCCCTAAGAATCTAGCTTTGAGTCAATTAGGAAAGACGTTAAAGACCAAGTGTGTCTATTTTGGGCAGGGAGCTCCCATCGTGGTCTTAAGTCAACTCAAGGTGGGTGCTTAAATATTTTGGGGACCATATTTATGTTTATCTGTCCCTCTACAAGAGGATCTGGCTAGACATACTAGGGAGAAAATCCTGTCCATTAAGTCATTATTAAAAGTCAAAAAAATCAGAAAATTGGGAATCCCTCAGGAATCCATACAGTTACTCGTCCATTCATTTAGCGAGTATTTGATTATCAGATGCCAAGCGCTGTCAGGTTCTGGGTAAAAAGTGATGGGGACTGGAGGGGGCCCATTGAGGCAGGATGCAGGGAAGGCATCCCTGGGGAGGTGATGTCTGTGGGAGACCTAAAAGATGAGAAAGAACTTGGGCCAGATCCTTTCAGGGCTAGGGTGGGGAAGAGCTGGACATGTTTTTGGAGGTGAGAGGAAGCCCCCATGGCTGGAGAGCTTAGGAATTGGAACAGAGGCTGCCGCTAATCAGCTGGATGGCTTTGGCTGTGTCACTTGACCTTTTTGAACCTCTGTAGTTAAATGGGGGTGACTTTACCTACCCCTACCACATCCTTCAAGGGTTTCTTGAAGATTAATTGAATAAAAATAAATAAAAATAAATATTTTCTAAGTGAAACATGGTTTTAAAACTGTAGCCTGTGTTTTTTTTTGGTTATTGATTTAGAGAAGACTGGATAACTCTTTTTCATCGGAAGAGGTTTATCCTTATAATACCAGAAGCCTACTCTAATCACAGTTTAATTTCTAACTGCGTCCAAGGATAAGCAGTGAGCCCAACGGTACAGTCTTGCTCTCTGTTATGAAATGGATCCTGATTTCAGATCCCAGTTCTGGCATTTACAGTTGGGCCTCTCTGGCCTCAATATATTCATCTATGAAATGGGGATATTATTAGGACTTAACTTATGGGTTTGTGGTAAGGACTCATTGGACTGATTCCTATAAATGCCCCGTCTGGCACGTGCTGAGTGAAATGGGGGCTTCTTATGTGAAAATGGGAGTGATTCTTGTGTCAATGAGGCCTGACCAGATTCAAGGGTCCTCCCAGTAAATGTAAGAAGGGATAAGAGTTGTTTATACTGGGTTGATGGTGTCTTCTTTCACGGAGGAAGTTCCAAACTGCTGACTTTTGAGGCCACAGACTCTTCAGAAGCTGGGGGGGGGTGGAGCGGGGAAGGCACCGAGTCAGGTGTTTTGTTTCTTGCATGCTTAATTGGTTGTAAAATGCTACTAACCCTTACAGTTTCTGATTGAATTAAGTGCCCTGGGAAATCCAGCTGTGAAGAGAAGGGCACGGGAGGCGTTCCCTGTGTCTGTCTTCACTGTCTGCGGACAGCCTCATGCTGGTGAACATGCACCGCCTTCACTTTTGCCTCCAGCTGCGGACACTTTTCCCAACGTCTCCCTTCACCCACATGTCAGCTGCCCAAGGTCTGGGAGAAAAATCCAGCTTGACCCCATCTGGATTTCAGGTGACAAGATTCTCAGAAATAACAAAACAAAAGAAAACATGCTACTGCTTTAATAGCAAGAAGTACTTTTGTTATTTTAATGAGAGAAGACCCACTGAATGGAGAAGCAGGTTCTCTTACTATAATTTTTTTTTTTTTTTAAACTCAAAGATGGACGCAAAGAAGGCCCAGCCCTGGGCTCACCGACAAATGAGTTGCTGTTCCTTTGGTGATTACAGTTTAGAACGAGAGAGGCAAACTGGGACCCCCTTTTCCAGATTTGTTTTTTCTGACCCTTATATCGCCTGGAAGATTGGCAAGTTTCACCCTTAGCAATCTGTGTTTCCAGCTTCTCTTGAAGTGGGAGGCTCTGGGAAAACTGTCCTCGTGCTCTCCATGCAGGCAACTGGCTGGAGAATAGCCAAGGCTGTCCATTGCAGACAAGGTGGTGGGTGCACATCTATGTATATGTGTGGGTATATCTATATGTTAGTGACTAAGGGGGAGGCCATAGGACGTTGAGGTTGTTGTATAAACTAAAGTTACCAGGGCTCGGCAGATGAAATATTCTTTTTTTTTTACACACACCTTTTAGGGGCCCACCCTTCTGCTCCCTTCTCAGCTCCATCATTGTGTCAACAGCTCCCTCTTCACGTTTCCACCTTATTTGGAGGGAACTGCCTGATACCCTGGGGTACATTCTATTGCAGATTCATCTCTTAGCATTTATAAGCAACCCAGCTTTATATCTTTCTGGGTTCAACTCGAGTAGACCAGGACTCAACTGGTTTTTAGCCCCTCAGACAAATAGCCTGTGACTTGCTTGGATTGGGCCTGATTGGCTGGACTTAGGTCACATGCCCATCTCTAGAGCCATCGCACAGCTGGGGAATGTGATGTTGGGAGGGGCCAGACCTGGATGACAAGCACCACTCTTGTCCAGGCTTGCAATGAGCTTGTGCTGCTGCAGTATAAGGACTCTTGAGTGACGGGGAGGAAGTGTTTTCCAAAAGGACGATAGAAGGCAGTTATGAAAGTGGAGAGGATGGATTCTGGGCAGTCAACTCACAGATTCCTTCATCACCCTGTGAAAACTCTCAGAATGGACCCATTCTGCAGAAAAATGTGTGCAAAAACTTTGGATACAACATTCAGGTGTTCAGGTTCAAACCCTAGTAGACCATCCATGGACTCTAGGTTAAGAATATCTGCTCTAGAAAATTTCTAAGGTCTCATCCCATTCTAGTATTCTTTGTTTTATTAAGTTTTTTTTTTTTTTTTTTTTTTTTACCAATGTTCATGATGAAAGCTTCTTTGGAGTTTCACTTCCAATGTTTCTGATTTAAGCTGTTAAAGAGTGACGCATGGTAGGGAGGGCAAGGGAGTATGACCTGTGACTACAAAGCACCCCCAGAAAGACCAAATTGTGTCATTGTTCGTCTACAGTATTGCTTTAGTTTCATTTTCCATCACCATCCTTATGATATCATGATAAATAGTGCTTAATAAAGTGTCAGACTCCATTTTGCATTATGATTTTAAAATGATAAATTTCTTCTTATATTTTTATGGACTAGAACACGCAGACTTATTGGATCATTATAATATAAACTGGAATAATTTGGAGCTCATGAGATTATTGTCTGTGCTCTGTGGGTATGATGCTCACTGGTCATTTTTATTTGAAGACTGATCCTGAGCTTTAAATCCAAATTAAGGAGTCACTTGTTTTTGTCTGAACTTGGCTTGCGTGATGTGTAGGAATGTGATGATTTTTTTCCATGAAAGCCATTGCTCAAATTAAATTTGTTATCCCTGATAGTGTGTGAGCACAGAAGATGGGAGGCAGCACCTGGTGATGCTGAGATGGGGACCAGGGGAGGCGTGTCCCGAAAAGTGAGCAGACAAATGGAGTGGATTTTTGACAGGGTGCTGATTATTTCAGCAGGTTTCAAAAAGAGTTTTCATCTTTAGCAGGACTATGCTTTTTCTCCTGGGACACAGCTTTTCAGCTGATGACTTTTTTCATTTTTATTTTTTATCTTTTTGGTAGAAAAGTGAGCTTGTTTCTTTTCTTTGAAGCAAAAATTTGTCAAATATCAGCTTACTCTGGCAACCAGAAACTCCTTTCTTCTCTGTGGTTTGTGCTGTGAATGAGGTAGGATGGCTGAGGAAATTAAATTTTCTTCTTACTCAGAGGTGATTTAACATGTTTCTGTGCCTAGTTTCAGTACACATGAAGATTTTTTTTTTTAAGGTTTTATTTATTTGAAAGAGAGAGACAGAGATAGAGTGAGCATGAGCAAGGAAGAGAGGGGGAAGCAGGCTTGCTGCTAAGCAGGGAGCCTGATGTGGGGCTTAATCCCAGGACCCTGATATCATGACCTGAGCTGAAGGTAGAGGCTTAACCCACTGAGCCACTCAGGTGCCCCAAGATGTTTATCTCTTTTCTGCAGTTCACTATTTCTGATGCTTAACACTATCAACTGCTTTACTATCAACAACATTACTGTTGATTTTTTAAAAAATAAAGTAGGTATTAATTCTCAAGGTCCAATGTACATGAAAATTATTTGAATATCTTACCCCCTAACTTACTGCTACCAGGCAAGTTTCCCAGATAATTCTGATGCCAGTGACCTAGGAAGTATACTTCGGTAAGCTTCCATAAGAGCAGGGACAAAGTTGTCTCTGTGCCTCTACTTAGCACATAGTAGGGACTTAGTAAATACTTACTGAATGAAAATTACTGAATGAACAAATGGATGACTTAAGGAAGTAGGCTGAACCAAGAAATAGCAAACCATCAAGAGCTTTGATCACTGGGATTTCAACAAAGTCATCAGAAGGGTATGTAGAATTTTAGAGAGAAGAGATCCGTTTCATATTATTAGTTACATGTCCTTTTGTCCCTTTGGGTTATGCTTAAGTGTTTTAAGAACAATGGCAAGTTTAACTTACAGATAATATTTTAAACTTTGATGTTGGGAATTTTTTTGGAGTAGGAAATTGAGGACATCCGTGATGTGGAATCTGCCCAGTTGATAGTCTTTTATGAATTATGCATATGTAAAACTAATAAATGATCTACATTTTATAAAGTGTGAGATGGATAGCTCTTAACTATTCTCATTTGAATTAACGGGCAAATCTAGAGGATAAAGACTTTGGCAAAGACACTCATTTTTAGTTCTTAATTTATCCATCACAGTATGAGAGCAACTTTCCCTAGGTTCTGTGCTGAATGATACTTCAATTTTTATAACAAGAAAGTTGTTTATTTTTCTTAAAGTAATCCTACTTATAGGAAAAAATCAAAAGAAGAAAGAATCTTTGTGCTATAATTCAAAATTACTGCCATTAATATTTATAGACAATTGAAGTCAGATGTTCAATTTTCTGTTTTCTGTATACAGCCATACTAGATGCTGTGGGGAACAGAATGTCACTCTAAAAGGGTCTGTAGTGTCATGGAGAGTCACAGGATTACTTAAGTAACTGGAGTATGAGATGTGAAGACCAGTTGTGACGAGAGCTGTAACAGAGTGGAGGAGAAAGTGGTTAATTCTAGCTGGGGTATTTGGAAAGGTTTCATGGGCTCAGGGCATGTTAGCAGCATCTGGAAGGATAAGTAGAATTATAGGAAGCTGAGATGGTGTAGAAGCAGGGAAGGCATTTCAGACCCAGGAATGCAGCCTGTGGTGAAGGCAGGAAGGAAACTTTACGTTCAGGGTATAGGATGGAACTCAATGGGACTGACGCAAAGAGTGCTGGCAGGTGAGGGGGGCCAGTGTGTCTGGAAAGGAAGAATCTTGCCATCTATAGGAACTTTGAGAGATTCATGGGTATTCAGCCTTTCTTGGCAAATGCTCAAATATTCCATCATCCTCACAGTCAAAAAGTTTTCCTGGAAGTTTGATTTTAAGTGCGTTCCTCCTGTTTTATTTTTCTTTTGGAGGAAAACTTGAACCAGAGTAATTGTGATCTTGATACAACTGGTATGAAGGGGGACCTAGTACACGTTAGGCTCAAGAAATATTTGTTGGTTGTTTAATGAATGGCACTGAATGTTCATACTTGATAACATCTTGAAGAAAGATGGAGTGTCCAGAAAAATCTCATATGCTTCAGTTACTATGAATTTGAACTTTTTGATCTCTCTCTGACGTCTATCACCTCCACAGGGCACACTCATATTGAAACCTTTTGAGGACTCAGGAAGAAAAGTGAAATTCTAACATGAGATTCTAAATGTATCTGCTTTCAAATTTTAAACACGTAGGTGTTAAACAGAGGGATGTCACAAGCCTTTGATTTTCAACCTGTGGCTTTCTGTCTGCAAAAAAGACATTCAAAGATAATGACTTATGACACTGGTATCTACATAATGTATAAATAAACTCTTGAAATGTCATTGACTCCTCCCAAGAGACCCAGATTATATTGGTTTTGCTTTAGCCATCACTCTCCCGATTTGGTTTGGCTCTATTACCAGATCCACCCACGGACTAGGTCTTCCTTAGAGTTCAGATGCATTCAAAATAGGCAAGAGTGGTCATGGGCAAAATTGAAACATCAAAATTTATAATTGGGAATATTCTAGTGACAACACGAGGCATTTTTATGCTGACTTTATCTCTAATTTTGAATGAATCTGGAAATGATACTAAGAGTATAGTCAGATATGGCCAATGATCTGTACTGCCATAATATAATTTGAATGAATACAAAAGACTGTAGTTTAATGGATATGGTCTTTGAAGCCAAACTGTATACATTCAAATCCAAGCTCTACCACTTACTAGAGCTAGGGAATCCTGGGCAAATTACCTAAGTATTTTATCTCAGTATCTCACGGTTATTGAGATAAGAATAGAATTAGTTCTTCCTAGTGTCGTTGTGAATTAATACATGGAAAGCACACAGAACAGGGACTCCACATTGTATGTTCAGGTGTTTGCTGGAATAATGACTAAGTCGAGGCATTGAGACTCCTCTTATCTCACTTCTTCTGCTTGGCTTTTCGGAGTGTGTCGTTGTCATTAAAGCAATGTTGCCACTTGCATTTATCTCTTTCCCCGCCTGGAGGAGGATTTGTACTAGTGACCCAGGATTCCCACACCTGATGCCTGTCTCAGATGCTGTCCCTTCGTCTGCAGGAGTTCTGTGCTGGGTGATTCCTTGGCGATCATGTTCCTTGTAGTGAAAGCCGTTTATGACCTTAGTCTGTCCCCAACCCTGAGAAGGACAAACATACCCTTGAGTTTGTTTCCTGCCTCATTCCTGCTGTGGATCAGTCTATGAGGATGACTCCAAATGTCTGCCAAGGACCAGTGTTTGTACCTTAATACATTTTAGGCAAGAAACACTTGGCACATGAGTAGTAATCGTTGTATAAGAGTATCCCTGAAGACGAACGCCTTTTCTACAACTCCCAAGTTTACAACTCCTTGGACGTGTCATAATTTCTCACTTAATTTCCAGTCAGACCTTGCAGCAGTAGGTTATTAAGCTGCCGCCCCTTTCTCCATGTCATTTCTAAAGAATTGCGATTTATTCTTTCCCTGTTGGCCATTGGTTATTTGTCTCCCGTCTTTCCCTTCTCACCATCCTGATGCTTTTTCCGAGTTTTCAGATCTGACTTCTAGCATGAGGAGACCCATTTGCAGTGAATCCTTTTTCTTAAAGCTATTTTTAAATTCTTGGGTCTGCTGCTATTCTATCCTAACACTTTTTTTTTTTTTTGTAAATTCTTGCCGCTAATTATGTTCTTCCATCAAGGCCAAACTCTGAGGTAATGAATGCTTTACACGTTGATCATGTTTGTCCTTTCAGACTGAGAACACTTTCCAGAAATGCCCAAGATCTGAGGGATCATGGCCAGGGGAAAAAGTAAACTCCTTGAAGTCAGTGGTCAGTAATACGGGTAGCCACATGCTCTCCCCTTGGGATCCCCAAGATAGTGCCACAACTTGGTACCACTCCACCTTCCACTGTGGGGAGAGAGAAGAGAATTTGCTTCGTCCGCAAAGAATCCCCTCCGTCATCATATTTCTCTCTTTCTTCCTTCCTTCCTTGCCTCTCAAACAGACCTGCAGGGGTTTGAGTCAAGGCAGATCCTCTCCCAATAGTGCATTTTAATATCAGAAAAGGAAAGAAGGTCAGCCGGGTGGTGAGAAACGTTTGCCCTTATACAGGTTTGGCCTCCTCAGCCCGCCCTTGTGGTATCCTTGGGATTTTGGCAGACTTATGGGTATCATATTTTCACATGGATGAACTGTACTCTACAACTTCTTCTGTGTATCAGGAACCTAAAAGTGCTGACATTGAAAATACAGGTTTTTGTTTGTTTGTTTGTTTGTTTGTTTTTCTAGCTGTTTTGGCTCCCCTGTTTTCAAGAGAGATCTGTTTTTCATGGTTGTGACCATGGGACTCTTGTTTACCTCTCCATGGAAGAGGCTCATGGGGTAGTGATGGTGTTTCTGAAACAGCCCCTGGCAGCATGAGAGGTCTGGGTAGCAACAGCTGCTTTCTGGTTAAACATTTTCAATTTGAGAGAATACTTGTACTCCTGGAAAGTCTTCCTTGGTTGTATCTGGGCGGTAGCTTTGTCGTGAAGGCAGGCAGTTCTATGTTGTCGAGGCGAAGATGATGGAACAGTCTATGGAAAGGACTTCTCCAAAAAGGCCCTTTGATTTGTGAGGCATTTCCCTCTCTACCTTCCAGTCAGTATGTGTGGGAGCAACTTGAACTTCACACAGAAAGGACCCCACAGTTGTTTCCACATAGCTGTTTCCTGTGCAGGGGCAGAGCGAGCCTCCGTGTCCTGAATATCTTTAGGAAAGATTATCTGCCACATAACCATCTGTGGGCATAAGTCAGAGAAACTTTTGGGGAGCCTTAAGACTGCAAATAGGGGTTTTATGTCTGGGTTTAGGTGTGCCTTGATGCTTTGCTTTTCCAGCCTAGACATTAGGACAGCAGCTGAAACATCCAAACGTGATTTTTTCAGAATTTGTGTGGGGGAGGTAAAAACTCAACCTGCTCACCCTAGATCTACTGCAATGCTTTGCATAATATTTAATGATGTACAAGCTGTTGCCTAATGGTCGGTTTTACGGTGTGCGCCCTTCAGTTCTGACTAGCCGGAGTCCTCCATGATTTAAGCTGCTACCTCCCTCCTTTATGTGTCTTGGCCTTGGGTAAAGCGGCTCTAGTCATTATTGTCTCTCCTTGGTTTCTTCTTTTTCCTTTTTGTAGGTCATTCAATGAAACCTATAGTTCTTGTCGGTCACATAGGTCTTTGCTTCTTTTCTTAACCTTAACATTCCAAGAGAAAAGAATCCTTTTTGTATCTGAAAACCTGAACATTCTTAGTGCTGGGTAGTGAGCAGTTGCCAGAAATAAATAATGATCCCTTTTTCTATGCTGGGTACAATTTAAACATTTCACATATGTTATTTCATTCTCAATGACTCTCTAAAGTGGGTTCTGTTATTTTCCCCATTTTACAGATGCAAAATTTGAGACTCAGAGAAGTTAAGTAATTTATCTAAAGTCATATAATTAATTGAACAATAAAGTTAGGATTATGATGAATGCCACACAGTGGTGCTGGAGAGAAGTATTGTTATCCCGATGTTTTAATAAGGCCACTGAGATTCAGGGAACTGCAGAAATTTATTCAGGCTTATCTTATCTCCAACCCAAGTTCTTGCTCAGCATTCTCTATTGCCATTTTTATTGTAGAAAGTTCTCATTTCTACCCCCTTGGAGGTCCTGGATTCTGTTTAACTGAACAGATTAACTGAAAACTCAACATTCAGAACTGGGTTCTGAATTCTGTTTCATGTGCTAGGTATACAGAGATGATTTTTATTTGTTGTTATTTTATATCTTCATATAGCTGGAGTAGGTTCTGTTGGCTAATCAATGAATTTTCCTTTTGGGGGAGCCTAGAGGTAACTTTGATACCCAGTATTGTGCTAGTCAAATGGAAGGATACTCAATATACCGACCATCAGTTGGTAACATGTGATACAAGTAAACCATTGAATAAACAGTTTTGTTCTACAAATGTGTGTGTTTGGTTCAGTTAATATTCAATGATGGGCTAATGTCCTACATTAGCCTGATTGATGAACCTAGACACAACTTTTAATAGGATGTCACTTTGAGTTTTATGACTGTCACTTCCCTAATGGAGGTAGTAGACTGAAAGCTCAATAATAGCTCATATGTTGAGCCCTTATTGGCTTGGCTTTTGGAAACCTAACATTCTCTTAAAACAAAATCATATGACTAGAAGCCAAGACATGTGGACTGTAGTTCTAGCTATCATAACTATTATAATTGTGGCTATTATCATGTCTCTTGATCTCTCAATTTTCTTATATGCAGGGTGAAAAAGTTATACCAAGTGGCAGTTCAGGTCACTTGTAAAGTCTTGTAATTCATGGAAAAAACCCTTATACTGTAAGAAGTCCTTTGACCAATATAGGGTATGAGTTTAGTTTTGACTATAGATAAATATTTTAGTTTTGTTGAGTCTTAGTTTTCTTGCCTTTTAAATAGGTTGATAATTCCTGGCATGCCTAATTTATAGGACTTCTGTGGAGCATTTGGTGAGTCCCTCGAGATAGAAGTGCTTTGAATCCTATTACACACCGTATGAACAGAAGATATTATTCAAATTGAAAGTTAACAAGAAAGGTGTTGGGTTTCTTGCCCTACCCCTTCCATCCCCGAAAAAAGACTGGAGTTTGGTTCTGGTTGGGCTGTTTCCTGGAGTTTCTGGAACTCCTTGGAACTCCAGAGGGTCAATAGGGGCTTTGTCCTGCCTCCAGTCTGTTTCCCACGGTCGGGAGAAGGCTGCCACACTCTTTCTCCTGACAACACTTTATCAAACACACCCGCCACACAAAATGTGGTAATTCATGAGACAAAAGTGAGGTTTTGAGTTACAATAACCTCTGCTTTGTTGAAAACCCCCTCGGAATCTGAGATCCTCTCCATAGGTCAGCAGACATGTGTGGGTCCTCCGTTTAAAAATGCCTTAAAAACAGCCCGATAAATCATCCCCCAAATGTGTGTGCCACGTCTAACTCTGTCTCTCAGTGGGGATATTTTTAACTCCTACTTCTAACTCCTCTTGGTTCCTTTAAGGAAGTGTGATCCGAAAGGGTCAGGCATTTGGCATCTACTTAGGGGAAACTTTGAAAGAATTCCTGACGCTCCCCCTGGGGTAAGGCTGGCTCTCCCCAAAAGAACGGGCCCTTCAGAGCGTCTTTGCCACATAAGGGCTTGTGTGAGGCCCCAGGCGCCCGTTGATGCCGTCTCTTCCCTGTGACAGATGGTCAGGACTTCAATTTCAGCAAGCAATCCACTGTTGAGAGGGCGGGCGGGAGCTTCTGCCAGCATGCCAAGTGACAGGGCAGCTTAGGGTAACAGGGATCTGGGGTGTGCCCAGCATAGCTTTTGTGCTAACGATGGGCTGGTGACAGGCGCCGCGCCCCTGTTCATCGTTAAGGCAGAAGATCCCCTGCTCCCTTGATTCTGTTTCTCTCTGGCAGAGCTAGTGTCCTGTTTGCTTGTCTTTCAAAATCCATTTTGGCACCAGATGGCTCCCCTCATGGTGGCTAGCAGTTGTCTGACTTGAAGATGCCAGAGGGTGTGCTGACAGCTCCTTCTAACACAGCCTGTATCTGGCTGTCGGGTCTGGACTCAAATGTCTTCAGCACACCCCTGCGGCCGTATTATTGACCCTGAGGAACTGGGGGTGGGGGCCCCTGGAGGGAGGATGTCCATGATGTCTCCCTCCACAGTATTTATGCTACTGGTAGGGAATCATAATGCCAAAATTATTCTTATCTCTATGGTTTCACTTATACACACACTTATTAGTATAAATGCCATTGTAGTACCATGACTCTCAATGGTACCATTAGTACTAATATCAGTACAGCACTACTTCTATTATTACTAAAACTACTGTAGCCTAGTGGTTAAGGTCACAGGCTCTGACCAAATTTGGATTCTAGGCTTGGAGTTCCTAAGCTTTGGGCAAATTATTTAAGTTCTCTGAACCTCAGTTTCTTCATCCGTAAAACAGGATTAATACCAGAGGTTACTTGGGGGGTTAGCTAGGGAAAATGTGTTTGAAGTTCCTAGAGCTGTGCTGAGCACAGGTTAAGTATGTCATACATGGGAGCTGATGTTATTGCTGCCATAGTCACCATGCTTACCAATGCCTGGCAGTCTCACAGCTCATGCCTTCAATCACCTGATAAGGTAGAGCCGGTCACTGTAAGTTTACAGAGAAGGGGTACAGAGAACTTCAGTTACTTATCCAAAATCACACAAGTTCAGCTATTTATCCAAAATCACGCAAGTCGAAGTTGGGATATGAACCCCATTCTGGGTATTTCTAAAGGCTGTGGGTTACGGATTCTCACTGTCACTTTAGTGACAAAGAGTCCTCTCTTGAGGGTTGGTGTGGCTTTTAAAAATGCCCTTCCAACTGGCTTTACTTGAAAGCCAGTTTTCACATTTCAGATGTCTTTGGCTTTAACCCTAGTAAGATGGCAGACCCATTATCCTTGGATTTCACCACCTTAGCTTCTGAAAGCCGTTTTTGATCACAGGGCCACCCAGCATTGGCCTTCTGAGAGCTCAGAGGAAAGGACAGTACAGAGGCACTCAGGGTTGTGACTCCTCCTCAAACCTTTTCCCTTCCCAAGTCTGCCCTATTGAAAGGGGACATGAGTCAGGATCAGCTGATGGCCCCAGGGAAGGACAGAGCGGATTCCATTTTACAAATTTGGGCTTCAGTGGTGTCCCATGAGTCATTTCTCTTGTACGGAATGTTGATGAACTTTGGCCTCTGTGGAGAGAACCTGAAAGTAAGGTCAAATGATTATTCAGAGGCCAGCCTTTGTTGATAGGCAGTTGAATGATGTTGAAAAAGAGTCATTTTAGGTAAACGTTTACATTATATATATTTTTAAAGATTTTATTTATGGGGGAGAGAGAGAGAGAGAGGAGCAGGGGCAGAGAGAGGGAGGGACAAGTAGACTTCCTGCTGAGCAGGGAGCCTGACGTGGGGCTCCATCAGGGACCAGGGAGGAGAGAGATTCTTCTGGGACCACGCTCAGTTCAGTATTCAGAAATCGGTTAAACTCAGTGCAACTTTGTACTGTGTTCTCATTTCTGAAGACCCCTGTGTTAGTTGCTTAATAGACTTTGTGCTCAGAACTAAATTCAGACTGAGGCATCATGGCGTAATAGTTTTTCACAGATTATGTGTATTGAGGTGGGAATTTTATACTCCAGAGCAGGCTTGAATGGGAGAAAGGTGAAGAAAAGAAAATCCCTACAAGAATTTAACTGCCCAGTATTTTAATGCATTCTAATATTTTTGGAAAATACGTGGGCCTGATAGCCATAGGCCTAAAAGAAAAAGGGGATGGAGAACTCAGGGTGGGTTTTATTTTTATTTTATTTCTTAACATTTTATTTATTTGAAAGAGAGAGAGAGGAAGAGAGAGCATGAGTAGAGAGAGAGGTAGACAGAGAGGGAGAAGGTGACTTCCCACCAGAGCAGGGAGCTTGACATGGGGCTTGACCCCAAGACCCTGGGACTATGACCTTGGATAAAGGCAGCTGCTTAGCTGACTGAGCCACTCAGGCACCCCTTAGGGTGTTTTTTAAAATGCTTCTTTCCCCAAACATGGGTCAGTGGAGAACGAGTAGATTGCCAGCATGAATGCCCTAATAGGACCTTTGATACTTGCTGTCTTTCTGTGACGGACTTTAAAAATTACAACATAAGAAATAATTCAGGGAGTGCCTGGGTGGCTCAGTCAGTTAAGCATCCATCTTTTGGTTTCAACTCCAGTCATGATCTCAGGGTCCTGAGAGTAAGTCCCATGCGAGGCTCCTTGCTCAGCCAGGAGTCTGCTTGAGTTTCTCTCTCCCTTTTCGCCTCCCCGCAATGTGTGTGTTCATGTGCCCGCATGCCTTCTCTCCCTTACACACAAAATAAGTACATAAATCTTTATAAAAAGAAATAACTCAGAAACCTATAAGGTGGCCATCTAATTTATCACCCACGATGGGGCACTTTTCAGAGTTAAAGTGGACACTATTAATACGTCCCCTAATATAGCCGGTATAAACCAGGTTCGTTCCTGGCAAATTTTTTTTTTTTTTTTTTTGATCACTCTAGCAAGTAAAACACATGGATCTCACTTTAGAACAAATTCAGGTACCAAGGTGGCAACAAAGTTCTTATTCAATCACGAATAGCTTTTGTCTACAGTAGGCAATATAAGAAAAACATGCAGGAAATATTTGAGAAGTCAAAGGACTTCAGTCAGTATGTGAATCTTACCTACTTCTTGTGGGTACTACTAATTAAGGTATTTTATTTGGAGGTGCTAAAATAAAAAGTGTTTACCATCTCCTTATATTCATCTAACATGCATTTTGCTGGTTCATCATTTGTGAATTTATAGGGCTTAAATTACATGTTGTTGGAACCATGAGTAATTCTCAGGCAATTATACCCAATTGGAAACTACCTTAAATTATGGTGAAGACCTTCCCTCTGAGTAAAAATACTTCCTTGGGGGCTTAATTCTTTTGTGAGATCTGTTGGCAGCACTGAGAGTGTTTCCTTCATAGAGAAAGTCCAGCTTAGATGCAAAACAAGGGCTAAAGCTTCAAATAAAATATTGGGTCTAACATTTCAGAAGATACGTGGAGAACAGAACGTATAACCTAGATGTGACTTACTACTTTTTTTTCCCCTTCTGTGTCAGGATGGAAAAGCTAACCGTGATGATTTGTTTCTTTACAGGTTCTTCTTGAAATTTTTCCTCAAATGTAACCAAAATTGCCTAAAGAATGCAGGAAACCCACGTGACATGCGGAGATTCCAGGTGGGTTTGTCTTGTCTTTCTTAAATCTTGATAATGGCACGAATATCAACAGAGGGTACAAAAAGTCTTAGGCAGAGGAAGATACAGAGTCTAGTTATTTCCCCAGAGGTGAGGAGCAGGTGAGACTCCTGGTCCCCCCGGTCTCTGCACTCTAGGAGTTGTTTTTATTAGGGGAGCATCAGGACCGAACCACCTGCGGTCATTGATTGAGACAGTGATGTCCTCTGGGCCCAGTTTGGCTTCCTGAATGGACTCACAGACTTAAACCACTGCAGGTTAAGTAAAGTACATAGAAATGATGTACTTTCTAGAATTACATCCTCTTCTTCCTTCCTTTCTCTCTGTTGCCCTCTCCCAATTTTGGAAGTTGTCACAGTAATTGTCTATTAAAAACAGACCCCCTGATGCAGCAGGGCACATCTAGAGTGTAATATGGGTGACCCTCAGTTCTGTGTCAGCAATGTCCTTGGATAGACCGTGTGAAAGTTCTCAAGCACCAGTCAGATCAGCCACCATTCAAAGCATGAGGGGTGTGTTTGCCTCATATAATTACACATTTAGTGACAGAAGAAGATGTGAAAGCAAAGTGTTAATTTTGAAAGCACAAAATGGTAGTTAGGTTTTAGGAAAGGTTGCTAAGTTCTAGATACTGGCGCTTCTCAAAATTGAAAGTGTCAAGAACCCCCCAGGGATCTTGTTAAACTGCTAATTGAGGTCTCCAGTGGGCCTGAAACTCTCCATTTTTAACAAGCTCCCAAGCGATGCCAATGCCACAGACTGCTTTGAAGAGCAAGGTTCTAGACTTGTGTTGCTTTCCATCTAATTTTATGGGTAACTCATTTGCATGGTCAACGTTAGTTGTCGTGCAATATATCAGAGTAATGACGCGTGTATTCACCCATATGGTCTTTCAGTGAAAACAGTCTGGTGTTGAAAGTATACTCTTAGGTATAGCCAGTCAGCTTTAAGTGTAGATTGAAATGTATGGTCTCTGAGAGGATCTTGAAAAACTTCCCCCTCTGATGGGGGAAAGGTTATGGGATGATTCTGAACACTGATTTTCAGACGTCAAGATCTCTTTGTCTCCTAGACGATACTTTTTTAAGACGTGAGACTTATTGATCTCACAAAAGAACAAATTCAGTAGAAAGAAGACATTTTCTCCCAAGAACCTGTACCACTTTTGTAAAATCATCTTGGCCTCACCACCTATTGTCTTGACAGAGATGGGTACAGAGAATCCCTGAATCTAGTTTCCTGGAAAATGTTTCTCCTGGCTAGTTACTGACCCCAAGTTAGAAGACTTGAGTAATCTCCTTCCCACATAGGACTTTTTTGTGTGTGTGTTGAGATGGAGTTGGCTTTGCTGCTAAACGACACATATGATGCCCCAGTGTGTTGCTCCATGTCCTGCAACATGAGGTTGGGTTTCACTATAAAATGTTTTGCAGCTTGTTTTGGTCTTGGGATGAGCCATAGCTTGGTCCCTTGACCAAGCTTGGGTTAGGAACAAGGCATATCCAGGCACGAACCAATTCATGTCTAATAAACATGTCCAGTAGACACATGTCATGCCTTATGAATATCAGGATCCACTTTGCTCTGCTTCTCAGGGCAACAGACTTAGAGGTGCACTTTGGTGACATTGGGAATCTAAGAGTATTTTTGTAAGACTTCTGGGGCCTTATTTTTCCCTCAATGGACCTGTTAGTGAAATGTCTGAAATCCTTAAATTATAGAGATGTAGCTCTCATAGGAGATGAAAAACCACCTCAGTCTATTATTTTTGAGTATCTAGAAAGCTTTATTTTTGCAGATAGTTGTTCTTCATTTAGTAGAAAGGCTACTGAGATGAGGGGTGGCATGAATTGAATTTCTGGAGAGCATCAGTTTCCTCAGCTCTAAAATGGAATAAAAATTATGATTCTTCTTATTTCACAATATATAAATGACAGCATTTGTATGCATAACTAATTTGCAAATAATAAATAGAATTGTTAGCTTTTGGGGAAAGTACTTGTAATACACAAAAACTGGGTCAGTATTTCAGTACAGGGTTTCTCAATCGAGGCACAGGTGCCATTTTAGACTAGACAATCCTTTGTTGTATGTGGGAGGGCGGATTTGTCCTACACACTGTAGTATGTTTAATAGTTCATCACTGGCCTGTACCCATAGAGGCCAGGAAAGAAATTACCTCAGCCCTTAGCCTAATCATGACAACCCAAAATGTCTCCAGACATTTGTAATGTTTTCTGGTTGGGGTGGGGATGCAAACTTACCCCTACTTGAGCGTCATTGGTCTAGTCTTATACCTAATGGTTTCTGACAGACTCTTCCTGGTGACAGTGCTATAGTCCCAAAGAGTGCTCTTTTTTTATTAAGCATGAGAACTGCCTGACCCAAGGTCCATATGTCCTTCAAATACATGTGTTCTTCCTTGTGAGTCTCCAACCATCCTAAAGTAGGTAGACTTCTCTAAATAGGGGCAGCAACCTTGGCCACTACAGAGCTAATTTTTGAGTTGAAGAAGAGCTCTGTCCATCAGCAAGGACAAATTCCTTACTGGATCTCAGATTTAAGCAGATTTGTCCCCATCACCCCGTCATCACTTTCTGGGAGAGGATAGAGGGAGCCTATGGCAGAAAGAACATTAACTCAGGGTTTTTTGTTTTTTTTTTTTGTGTGTGTGTTTTTTTTTGGTACACATTTAATTAATTATAATTTTTCCACAATTAGCACATGGTTTTATGCATGTAGGCATGTGGATGTTTATGCAGTTGAGGAATGAGTTAAAATAGCACCTCAAATATCCTTACCAAACCTTTCTTTGTTTTCCCAGTGGTGTTTTTTCATTAATATTATGGTCCTGTATGTTTCTCTGCATCATCTCATGCTGGTAGCCATCCCATCCTTCTTGAGCCCATCTTTTCCTTGGATTCCACAACAACATTCACTCATTCTCAGCCTCCTTAAAGGGATGCTATTTGTTTTCTCTCCTGTATATATTGAAATTCCCTAAGTTTTCTTTTGAGATCCAGATCTTTTCCCACTTTGTAGGAATCTCTTAACTATCTCCTTCATTCTCAGCATATTAACCACTGTTTGGACACTCAGAACTCCTGAGTCAGGTTCCCTGAGACCTGACATCCAAATCCAGACCTAGCTCTCCAGCTGCCAGTTGGAAACTTCCAGGAACTTCAACTCACTGAACCCCAAAGTCCATTGTCATCACCTTTCTTTTCTTTTTTTGTGCTTCCATCAGAATTTGCCTTCTCTTTCCGTGTTCCCTATCTTGGTCTATTTCCATTTATGTTAGGGCTGGGGAGATGACTGTTTATATCTGTGTCTACATTCAATGTGTTCCACATAGGTGTATATATGTGCCCATACATGTGCCTTGACATACATCTGTGGACATTGGCCATGATGGTGATAATGATGAAGCCAATATTTATTAGGTACTTATTATGTGAGAGATATCATGCTAAGTATTTTATATGAATTATCATTTTATCTTCACAATGTCCCTGTTAGGAGTGTACAAATATTATATTTATAAAATGTAACTTTACACATGAGAAACTGAGGCTTAGAGGAATTAAGCAATTTGCTCAAAGTCACACATCTACTAGGTAGTGAAGAGGCAATGATTCAACCCAACCATCTGGCTCAGATGTTACCTAATGTAGAACACTAAAAAAGCTGACCAGAATCTGTAGGGGGACACTTATTGCCGAGAAAATAAGGAGGTCTCTCAATATCTGAGAGTCAGAGTGGCTCTCCATGAATATGTGCTAGAACCTCAGGAAAGCCATGGAGAGGTGTTTGCCCTATAACAAGCCTGAAGCTACTATCTGCCTGAGGACTATTGGAATGCCACCAAAGTTCGTCAGGCAGAATGGAGTTGCATGGAAGTAAAAGAACATGAGCATTGTTTCTGAGCAGAGCTACAGTGTTGGCCATTTTTTTGCTTGTATGAACCTTAGATAAAGAAGCTGTTAACTCAGAAGATGGCTCTAGCTTTACTTAACCTATGGAGGCCTGGGTCCCTTCTCCAGAGCAAGAAAGACCCATCATATACATGAAGCATGAGTAAAGTGACCTCTGATATCTCAGAGAACTCTAGAAGAAACCATATGGAAGTTCCCAAATTTTAGGACTTGCCCAAGAAGAGGGAAATTAGGCTCCCCTGCAGCTCCCCTGGCTGAAAGCAATGTGTCGTAGAGACACTGGTTGAAGGTTACCTGTGAAGAAGACACACAATTTCCATCATTCCTCTCATAGTACCCCAGTAAGAAGTAGGTTTTCTGTTGTGACCGCCTTTAAGGAGGAATAAGAAAGTGTCTTTTTGGCATCAGAAAACTCTGGTCTATCCTTGACATCTCAATGTGGCTTTTCTCAGTTATATTGAAAACCTAAGACCTAGAGACATGACATCTGATCGAAAACGTGCTCTCCTGACTATTAAGTGAGCTCTCTCCAACACGCGTGGCTGCCGTTTTTCTCTCATCTCATTTTGTATGCTCACCAGGCCACCCCGAACTTCATACAGCCACGCCAGAGCGTGTCTCCTCTGAACAGCAATCAGGGGCCTGTGTAGGTGACTGAGGAGGACATAAGAAAGGTTGTTGATCTCTTGACATGTAAAGACATTCTGTCAAGCAAACTCAGCCTCACAGCGGCTGAGCTTCTGGTGTGTAAACAGAGACTACTTAATTACACAGGTCATGTCAATTAGTGTGACCTTAGCGTTTTCAAGAAATTAATCACTTTCCGCAGAGCTCGGCTGTGTCCATACTTTAAGGCATTATGGAATAAACCTTGTAGAAAATCTGGTATAGTCTTTTATTTTTTTCCCCCTCCTTCTTCTTAACTTATGATGGATGTTTTCTTTTGAAATCCCCAGGCTGTGGCTAGGGTAACAAACTTGCTTAAAGACAACAGTAGATACAAGCTTCATTCAGTCCTGGTGGGTTTGAGGAAGTGAGGAGGAAGAAGGAGAGGGGGGGTAAGCTGGGATGGAAGCAGCTCATGACAGGGAGAAATTCACTGTGACTAAATGAGCCTGTTTCTTCATCTTGACACTAAAAAGATGCTAATGTCGAAGGACTGTATTAAAACCATGTCTTGGGTCTGGCTTTTAACTGACAGGAGCTAGACAATTCCAGGTGAAGATTTAAATCCTTATCAATAGCTTTCCTTGTTGGGGCTGGCAGAATGAGGATGGCGAGGGAGGGAACATGCATCGGGTACAAGCTGTCATCACGCCAGATGACTGTGGACTGTGAAGTAAGGTATACATTTCCAAATTCATCTTATCTCTTCAACAAAAATTTGTCCGTAGGCTACAAATCTATATTCATGTATAAATGTTAGATGCATGACTGTGGATGAGTGTAAAATTAAGATATACTCCTTCATTCATGTGCGCATGCACTCAGTAGAATTTATTGACATGGCAAGTGGTAAACACATTGCCAGGAACAATAAAGACAGGGTGTTTGTCCTAATGAAGCTCCTATTCTAGTTGAGGTCTATTTGTTAGGATAATACTAGCTGCTATAATACATAGAACAAATAATCTAATGGCTCCCACACCACAGGTCATTTCTTGTACACATCAAGGTACAAGGCAGGTGTTCTTGGTGGGTGAACAGGTCTCATACATAAAGTGACTTGGGGACCGGGACTCCTTTTGTTTTGTGTCTCTGCCATCCCCTAGAGCCTTGTTGTCTGTCCATCCAACTGAAGGGCAAAGACTATATAGAGGGGACTCATGAACTTCTTAAAAACCCGCTCTTAGAAGTGACCCTTGTCAAACATGTCCATATTCTATGGGCTAGTAGTGTGTCCCCTGGCCATGTATAACCACAGAGCAACCTGCAAATGTCTATTTGTACGGCCCACACGGGACAGAACACGGATGTGCGGGTAAGAGATGCCACCAGCTGCTACGATGTGTACAGATGAGTAATTACAAATCATCAAAACTTTTCATTATTACTATAAAGAATATTAATAATATAAGAGAGAACACATGTGGGATGGGGGTAGGAGCCTAATTTAAAGTGGGTGACCAGGGAAAACTTTTGAGGAGGTGATATTTAAGCTCTGAGCCAAAGGGTACGAATAAACCATCCTGAGAAGCGCCCGCAGAGTCTTCTGAGCGGAGAGAAACTGCCAGCTCCAAATTCATGCTTATCTCGCGTTTATTGGAGGAGACAAACAATCTTCCTTCACTTTCTAGTCACTTGGAGTGGGGAAAGGAAATACGAGGAGAAACCACCAGGTTACCATCCCAAATCCCCACCAAAGATGTGTTCTTTTAAAAATGATGGCCCAGGAAGTGACAGTAAAAGGCAACTCTCTGCTCTTGTTTTTGGTGAATTCTATAAATTTTGGAGAATCCTTGTTATTTATTCAAAAGCCTACAGAGGCTCTGAATCAATATATTATAAGAGATCATCAGACAATTCTTAAAATACATGTCCTACCTCTGCAGTTTCAGTCTGCTTTTAAAAGCACTTAAATAAAGAAAGAAATATTTGTATCCTTTTTATTTCTCTCCACTGTCCCTTACCACCCCCCACTCCCGTTACATTGTTTTGACAAACAGCACATCTTGCAATTAAATTCTTTACCAACAGAATGCTAGGGACCCAAGCTGCAATCACTCTCTTCATACAGAATAATTTCAAGATGCAGCAGGCTGATTAATTATACTGAAAGCAGCTCTAATGATAGTTTCAGAATACAGGATTAATTCGCATAACATGGTAAATACAAATGGTGGATTTTCAACCTGATATATTAAACATTATAGCTTGTTGGGCAAATATGTGTCTTGGCATGAGCCTTATGCTGGGCTTTGGCAGAAAATATGCATCACTGAGAAGGAATCCTTATGAACGCGATTTGATGACTGGTGGCTCTGCATTTCTAGGAAATAAATTTCTACATTAAGTACAGTCGCTATTGAAGAAATGTAAAATACGTGAAAGGATAGATGTTTAAAAGTGTTTGGTGTAGATCAGGGTTGCCAGTGGATATTGCTTCTGGGGATGCCTCTACTTAGTGAGACTTACCAACAAAAGATATTCTTTCACTTTTTAAGTTATAACTTCCTGAGCTTTTATTACATATGAGACACCGTACAAAGTGTTTTGCATGGATAATCTTATTTTTCCACTGCTCATTCCCTTGTTTACTTTCCTCCAAACAAGTGCATTGGCCTCTCTTAATTTCTTTCATTTCTCTTCCTCGGATACACCAAACTCATTTCTGCTTCAGGATCTTTGCACTTGCTATTCTGGCTTCGGAAACTCTTCTGCAGCTTCATTGAATAACCGGCTACTTCTTTTACTTAGATTTCAGCTAAAAACATCACCTCCTCAGAGATGCCTGCCTTAATCACCGAGTCAAACATAGCTCCCACCTAGGTATCACTCCATCCCCATCTTATTCTCTTCTTGGAACTTTTCACATTCAGAAATTTGCTTTCATTGCTTAATCACTGTCTGAAAACCCCTTTTTGCCTCTGATAAGTGCTCAGTTCTTGGTGGACAAACAATTTATCTGTCTTGTTCATTACTGCCTCTCCTTAGAATAATGCCTGGACTATAATAGGCTCACAACTCTTTCCTCTGATCTATTGACTTATCTAAGGCTACAAACTGGTAAGTGATGTAGTTGGAGTTCAAACTCAGGACTCTCTGACCCTAGAATCTGAGCTGTTGACTAATATGCTTTTTTTTTTCCTCCCAGTTTTCTCATCCATGTGTGATGGTCTCATTGGTAGAGAGCAGACATGGCAATTCTGTATGTTTTGGCTCGCTGCTACTTAAAATAGCCAGTGGGAACACATACACGGAGAGTACCCATTAAATACCAGTGACACCATCTAGAGTCATCAAAGGTTTCCTGATCCACAGAGGGAGGACCAAGGTTCAGGTCACTGATGAGCTTTTATGTTGAGCATGTGTCACAGTTCAGGAAACAGAAGCTGAGTTTAGTTTCCAAAGATCTGAATGAGTTTAGCATACATATCTGAGCATTGAGAAGTGTCCGCTTTTGTCTTACTGTTAAGAAAAGAGATCTTTTTGCCTTGAGCCTTACAGAGTGGATTTAATTCCGTCACTCTCTCCCTTTCTCTCCAAGTTCCACTCTGTTACATCCTGTAGGTTCATGCGTCCTCCATAATTTTTAATGACTTATTTGGGATCTTTCAACCAGATAGAAACTAGCAATCAGGCAGTTTTCAGAGACTATCTCATTCCGTATCAGTCAAGGATATTTTAAAGGACAAAGTTAATGAAGACCTGACTCCTAACTGCGGCAGACATTTTTATGTATATAATACTTAGAGTGTAGTCAGTCATATACATCCCAGCTCTATGTCCTGGGAGACACCAGCAGAGTCAGGGGAGAACAGACTTCAGCCACAACTTGTAGCATTTGTGTGGAGAGGCCAGAGGCCGCGGTGGGTGAGAACTGGACCTAGAGTCTGAAAGTTTCCCTCCAGGCTTACCTCTGCTCTTAATTTGTCCTATGACCTTGAGGATGCTTTTAAATCTCTTGGGCCTCAGTTTTCCAAGCCTCAAAGAGAGGTGTTAGACCCATTTGCAGTGTCATGACTACTGAGGACTTCTTTTTATCATTTTCTTTTCTGAATCCCATGTGATGACGTATTTTTTGATCCTGATGTCGTTTATTTATTTATTTTTTTTAAAGATTTTATTTATTTATTTAACAGACAGAGATCACAAGTAGGCAGAGAGGCAGGCAGAGAGAGAAGAGGAAGCAGGGTCTCGTGAAGCAGAGAGCCTGATGCGGGCTCCATCCCAGGACCCTGGGATCATGACCTGAGCAGAAGGCAGAGGCTTTAACCCACTGAGCCACCCAGGCGCCCCCCGATGACGGTTATTAAGAATCACACACTGTTTTAAAAATTCAGAGTCCTGTGAATCCATCAGTTCAGGGCTTCTCACAGACAGGAGTTAACCAGTGTTTCCAGGTAGAGGATCTCATCCTATAGCGACAAAGGAAACTGACTGCTTTAGAATGCAGCCTTCCTAAGGACAAATTTAGGGTTCCCACTCTGCTGTGTTGTTCCTATTACTACATTTGAAAACTCTTAGTTGGAAGCTACTAGGTTGGCTGATTTCTTAGGCTTTTGACTGTAATGTTCAAGGAGTCTGTAAAGAATGGCTCAGCAGACAGGGTAGAGAATATGGTAGAACACCCCTGTGTGGGGGGGAGGGCAGAAATTTGATGACATAAAGACTTTATTTTGTAAAGCAGTTTTAGGTTTACAGAAAAATGAGGAGGAAGTATAAAAGAGTTCTCATAGAAACCCTCAATCCTTTCCCCCATTTTCCCTATTATTAATATGTTGCATGCGTTTGATATACTTATTAGAGTAATGTGCCATATTGATACAGTTTTGATAACACAGTATAAAGTTTATAGTTTATACTATAAACTTTGTATGTTTTGTATTCTGTGGGTTTGGACAAATGCATGGTGTTATGTCCTCACCATTACAGTATCGGATAGAATGGCTTCCCTGCCCCTGTGCCTCACCTGTTTTTCCCTCCCTCCCCCTGTCAAACTCCTGGCAAATCTTTTTACTACCTCCATAGTTTTACCTTTTCCAGAATGTTGCACAGTGGGAATCATACGGCTTATAGCCTTTCCAGATTGGCTTCTTTCATTCAGCACTATGCATTTAAAACTGCATGTCTTTTCATGGTTTGATAACTCATTTCTTTTTATTGCTGTATAATATTCCTTTCTGTGGATTATCAGTTTGTATGCCCCTTCACCTATGGAAGGGCATCTTAATTAATGAGACCTTTTATGTAGTTAAACTTTTTATTGATATAATTGTAGATTCATATGTAGTTGTGTGAAATAATACTGAGTGACCCTGTGCACCGTTTGCCCAGTACCCCAATAGTAATGGATTGCAAAACTATAGTACAATGTTACATAGTATTATGCAATAATCATGCTGGATTTGAACATTGATAAATCTTCCACCTTATTCAAATTCCTCTAGTTTTGCTTATAGTCATTTACATAGGTATATGTTTTTAGTTTTGTAAGGTTTTATCATGCGTAGGTCTATGTATCTATCACCACAGTGACAATATCGGGCATGGCCATCATCACAGGGATCCTTCCTGTCATTTTTTCGTAGTAGCCATATCCACATTCCCTCTGTCCCGAACCCTTGGCAAGTGCTAATCCATTCTCTATTCCCCCAATTTTTAAATTTCAGGAATGTCAAGTAAATGGAATTACTCCGTGTATGACTTTTCCATGACTTCCATAACAAAACATCACAGACTGAGTGGCTTAAAAATGGAAATTTATTTTCTCACAGGCTTGGAGGCTGGAAATCCAAGATCAAGGCATCAGTAGAGTTGGTTTCCTCTGAGGCCTCTCTGCTTGGCTTATAGATAGCCACCTTCTTGCTGTGTCCTCACATGGTCTTTCATCTTCACGCATACACTCTGGTGTTTCTCTGCTTGGCCAAATTTCTTCTTCTTAGGACATGGATCAGACTGGATTAGGGCCCACTCTAAGAGCCTTATTTTAACCTAATCATGTCTTTAAAGGCCCTGTCTCCAAAGACAGGCCCATCTTGAGGTACTAGGGATGAGGTATTTAACATGTAAATTTGGTGGGGAAGAGGGTAGGGAATAAGCCCATACATGCAAGATGTAATATTTTGGTACTGGCTTTTTTCACTCAGCATAATTCTCTTGAAATTCATCCAGGTGTATCAATAGTTTGTTTCTTTTTATTGCTGACTATTATTCCATGGAATGTCACTCACTGCCTTTCTATTTCGTGTACTCCAAGCCAGTGCATTTAATGCCTTATATTAGGGGTCCTGAATTAATGCGGACATAGAATACGTTAAACCCAGAGGTGAGAAAGTCATGTAACAGACCAACTTTAGCACCAGTTTCCTTACACTGAGTTACCATATATTAGCTTTGAAGACCAAGTTTATAATTTTATATCCATTCAAAATTAAGTTGTTAAAGTAGTTATTTCTTGGAGGGAGATACTTACTACTAAAATATTCTAAATCTAAACATTGCAATCATTTTTGTGGTCTAATCTTCTTCTTAATTCCAGATTTGTTATAGAAATGTTTAAAAATACAGATTTTATTTTCTTATTTTTTATTTTTTATTTCTTTTAAAGGTTTTATTTATTTATTTGACAGACAGAGATCACAAGTAGGCAGAGAGGCAGGCAGAGAGACAGAGGGGGAAGCGGGCTCCTCACCGAGCAGAGAGCCTGATATGGGGCTCGATCCCAGGACCCTGGGATCATGACCCAAGCTGAAGGCAGAGGCTTTAACCCACTGAGCCACCGAGGTACCCCTAAAACTACAGATTTTAACTCTTTCGGTTGCTTTTGTCATAACCCCTTCTTCTACATGAGCTGCTACTTTTGTTAATGGGATTTTGCACTCATGACTGAATTTAGCTGCTTTTGTCTTTTTGAGAATATGCTCATGAGACAGAGATTATGGGTCATGAATCTTAGATAATTTAGTTTATTGGGGACATACAAGGTCTCTTGCCTGATATGAAGAAAAGAGGGACAGCTTGAAGAATGGTAGCAGGAAATACTAACCAATAACAAAACTCTCAGAGAGTCCTTCATTCATATGAAATATTGGGAAAACAAGACTGTATTGATAAGATGTCTAATTTGTAGATTTTTTTCAAAAAATCTGTCACTGAATTCTAGAAAGGAAAATTATATAAACCAGTGAAATTTACAATTTACATGAGGCCTAAATTACATAGTGACATATGGTGAGCACAAAAGTCTTTAGAATTATGCAATCTCTTTGTTAGACTGATAAAGCAGTGAACATATTAGGGATAATTTTTGTATCCTTTTATTTAAAATAACAGTTTATACAGGGTCCTCTTTATGGCTTCAGATGATTAGCCCAATACATTAACTTGAACCTTTTGGTCAGTATCACCAACAAAGTAACAGCTATACTACTACTGCTACTAACATTTGTTGAGTGCTCAGTTTGAGCCAGGAACCCTGCTGGCCACTTTCAGTAATGTAAGCCTCACACAACCAGGCACTGTTGTTAGTATTTCCACTTGAGAGGCAGGAGCTCGGTGGCTAAAGGTCAAGTTAACCTGGTCAAAGTCAAATCAGCTAGGAAAGCTTGGGTGTCAAGAATCATCAATTTTGTGTTGAATTGTTTCTAATCCTAAATAGGTAGAGGGGTAAAATTGTAAAAAAAAAAAAAAAAAAAAAAAACAACCTTTAGGGATAGCTAGGTCTAGGATAAAACAGAACATTCTGAATTACTGAGATGAGGCAAGAAACTGAAAATGTTAGTGTACAATCTCCAAAGTTCATGGATACCTGCAGACTTCTCTTCTGTGTTTTTGTTTGTTTGTTTGTTTGTTTTAATCCTCTCATGCTGAATGCCCTCACTTGGAGGGCTGGACCTAGATAGAAGGTATCATGGAACACACTGCATGTTCATCGACATACCTATGGACTGCTATATTAGAAAGCTATGTCTTAAATAGAATAATTCTATAAAAAATATAGTCATCAAAAATACTTGTATATAACCTTAAACATGTCCACTTACACTAATACCTATTTCAGGAGATATCATTTGGACATCCTCCTGAATCACTTTGAGCCATTTATTTCCAAACCATTCTACAGCAGCACTGTCCAGTAGAGCACTCTAGAAAGAGGAAAATGTTCTGTGCTGCCCTGTCCAATATAGCAGTCTCTAGACACATGTGGCTACTAATCACTTGAAACGTGGCTATGGAGACTCAGGAACAATGGAATTTAAAACTTTACTTTAGTTAGTTTAAATTTAAATAACTACATGTGTGGTTCCTATATTGGACTGTACAATTCTTAAGAGTAAAGATTTAATTTAACAGATATCATAAAATTCTAAGTATACCTGTTCCTCATATTCCCTTCATCTCTTTCCCAGGGCAGGAGAGTGAGGAAGGGGTTAGAGAGGGAAGTGTTGAGTCCAAATGTAAAATCATTTTCCATGTTTACCTGTCCCAAATTCAAGCTGTGTTTTGTTGACAAAATTTGGGAAGGTTGAAGATTTGGCAGGCCTGTCTGTCCCCTTGCCTGCATGAATGTGTCAGCACCTCATTAATCTTGTGTTAAACTGTAAAGGCCCTTTTCCTTCCCTCTATGGGCCTATTTTTAAAGGACACTTCAGTGCCCCCTTTGCATCTCACAGTTAGATTTTTAAAAAATTTACAAGTTGCTCTGTGGATTAATTTCAGCATATGTTTCATTTAAATGTATCTTGATCATTTCCAAATTAGAATGAGAGAAATTATTTGGAAGAGAGGGAAGTTAAAATGTTTAGTCATGAGTTTCTGTGAGGAACATTAGGTGTTTATTTTCTAGAAATTAAAGACACAAGGATTCCGTTTTATCTTTCTCCAATTTTAAGGGAACTTTCAATGAAATGATTCTATCACACATGTGGTCTTGGTGATCCTTTTTTTGTCAAGAAAAAAAATACATAGGATGTAATTTTTTTTTTAACTTAACTGCTTTTGTGATTTTTGTTCAATGTAGGAATCAGATGACAATATCTTTAAAAAATACTGAGTATTTTAAGCGTAAGCCTGTAGCATTTCATCTTACAGGTGCATGGAGAATTGCCATTGCTTTTTTTTCCTCTTAAGACAGACATCTAGAATAACAACTTTCTGCATTTCCTGACACTGGAAACAGATACCGTTTGGGATTCCTTTTATAGTTTCTTCTGCTAACGACTCCAGTGACCACTCAATTGTGGTCTCGTGGTAAATCAAAAATTCTTTGAAAGACCCAGCTTTGTTATATAATTGTCAATGTCCCACCTCCCTAACTAAAAAGAAAAGTGAGTTTCTGTTGCCTTAAATAATATGGACTCTGTATTGGTACATAATACTTTTTGAAAATAAAAGAATGGACCGTTTTCTTCTCTTCCCCCTCCTTTTAAATTAACCTACAATTGATGAGGCATACACAGAACCTTCAGGCTGTGTCAGATCTGGTTGGTCAATCATGAAGAAAGAGAAAAACCACTTTGCAAACTGCTACTTCAAATGTACTGAGTCCTTCCGTCAATGACTTGCCCTAGTTGGGATTTTGGTTTTCACAATGGTTGAGGCAAACACCCGAGTCCCAGAATGGACTCTCAGTTGTTTACTTTGTATTTTAATAAAATAGATTTAAAAAATAAAATCAGGGGAGGCTCCAGGTCTGGCTGGGAGTCATGGAAAAGACCTTGAGAGAGGACCCTTAGGAAGGACCCCATAGAAGCCTTGCCCTGCACTCATCCCTGGGAGACCCCAGGGTGGGATGACCAAGTGTGTAGTTTCCAGAGTTCCCCGACTTCTGCATCCAGGTCTGAAAGACTGTAGAGGCTCCATTTAAAAAGCATGGTCTCAGGTCTGTGTAAGAGAGGGCAAGGAAGAAAACAAACAAAAACTAATAACTAGATCAAGTCAAATGGGATCAGATCAAATGAAATCAACCCCACGATAGAACTGGGAGCAGAGCTTCACAGGCTGGAGTTCTATACCATCTTTGTGGCCGCAAGAAAGGAACTCCGCCATGTTTTGGCCTAATGGGTTTAGATCAAAGATGTCAACGGTAGAACTTTTCAGTATGGCTGACGTTGGTGGGGGGTGGGAGGCTACTGAGGAGGGCCCTTTGCCAAGGCAGGGCTGACAGTTTGCAAGCACAGGGCAAGGCCCAGCATCTTGCCCTCTGCCCAACTCAGGGGACGAAACTGAGGCGTTGCACAAGACTCGAAGTCGGAGAAAAGGCTTCCTCAGAAACTGGGGCCTCAGTATGTGCCAATCCTTGTAAAGCGTTTCACCTCTTCAGAGGCTAATGCCTCTCAAAACCAAGAACAATTAAAGCGAGAGTCTTTCCAAGCAACTGGGGAATTGAGCAAAATAAATCAGAAATCCTCAGCTTTGGCTCTGGAGGCTTGCCTCATTATGAGAGCAGATCTATTAGCTCTCTTGCCTTTGTCTTTCATTTCTCAAGTGAGGTGATTCTAATTAAATTAATCTGCATGTCAATCTATCGGTGATCAATCAAAGAGCCTGAGGTCTCCCCTCTGCTGCAGGGTGCTTGCGGCTGACAGGGGCTGATAATGGAGGAAGAAATAAACTGTCGAGGAAAGTTAATTAGTCAACATAATAGGTGGATTAAACGGGAGCTGGCTGATTGCTGTTTCCCGTGTCAAAGCACGAGGTGGGAGCTGAGGCTGCAATTACAGACAATTATTATATTTGGTTGTAAGAGGTCGCATGAATAAACATATCTCTGTGGGTTTCAGTTTTAATCCTCTCCCCCATTTAATATAAGGAGAAGTGTAGGTCATTTCTTCTCATTGTTTTAGTCAGAGTTCTCTGAGAAAACACCTCTGCCCGTGTCCCTTCTGGCAAACTAGGCTCAGAGTGGGTTTATGAGATGGCCAGTGTATCCGAATTATACCAAGCCACCCCATTTCTTCTTCTTCTTCTTCTTCTTCTTTTTTTTTTTGTTTTTGTTTTGTTGTTGTTATTGTTGTTGTTTGTCTGTGAAACAGAGCTAAGACCCTTAATCAGCAGGGATCTTTTGGGGAGGGAGTGGTCTGGTTAGTAGTGGTGATGGTGGTGAGGCCAGGGGGAGGGAAGTTTGGTCTGATTCATTGAGGTAATATGGGAAGAGAAAAGTACAAGAAACCCCAAAAAGGCACCCGGGAGAGAAAGCTGCCTCCTAGCTCTCATTGAAACCTCTTTTTTTCATTTCTCTGTCCTCTTAACCCTGACACAGTGGGGGGTGGGGGGGGTGAGGGGGGTGGGGGAAGGGGGTGGGAGGAGGAAATATTTTAAAGATTCAAAAGATTTTTATTTGCATGATCAACTGTGATATCTGCTTCAGTGTCTAAACTGAAGGGTAATTTAGGTGAAACACAACCACCGTTGTGTAAAAAAATATGCTAATAAAGATCCTCTTGTTAAAATTATGGTTAACAGTGTACCTTCTGCTGTATAACTATAAACTGTGCAATTTTACTTAAAACTGCATCAAAAGCGTTCCATGCCAAAGACCCACTCATCAATAGCTCCTCTTGTTAGACTTGTACAGCATAAGCACCAGTTATTATGTGAAATAGCTGTGCAATTTTCTTCAGCTCCCAGCTGTTATTTATTTAACTTGAGTTTATTACCCTCCATGCTTTTATATTAAAATGTTCATTCATTTCTCTCTTCTGTCTCCAGGTCGTGGTGTCTACGACAGTCAATGTGGATGGCCATGTCCTGGCAGTCTCTGATAATATGTTTGTCCATAATAACTCTAAGCATGGGCGGAGGGCTCGGAGGCTTGACCCCTCGGAAGGTACGCCCTCTTATCTGGAACATGGTAGGCAAATCATTTTCATTGGTTGGCATTGCTACTTTAACTGTGAATCTATTTGGTTTCTTTCTTCCAACTCCACCACATTTCCTACTGTTTCCGATTTCCAATGTTCTGTTGAAACGATGCTGAAAGCAAATATTTAAAGACAGGAAGATACCTTTGAGGCCCACCCTTTCTTGTTGCACATCTCTCTATCCTGGAAATGGTTGATGCTTCTTTCCTTCTGGTTGAGAGAGGGAGGGAGACCTGGACCACTTTACTTGAAACTGCAGCTTGACTGAAAAATAAAGGAGGGACAGAGCAGGGTAACAAATATTGTGGTACATTTTGAGTTTACAGCTGACTTGGTTGTATAATGAACTCTATCCTCTTTACAATGCCACTGGTGTATTTCTGTAACTTCATATTGAACTTCATTTGGAGATAAAGTCCAACGTCTAGGTCAGAGGCATTTGTTAAGATGAAGCCCAAACTAAATATCTCTCCTGTACCTTGTGCATGATGTTCCCCTCATCACCATGTGATAGAGCCTGCTCACTATGGGTGGGTTTTGTTGGGGGAGATTTCACATTTGTCTTGAATTTTTGGCTGATTAGTGGTATCTTTGAGAGGACTGGAGGAAACCGGATAAAAATTTGAATCAAGGAAAGTGAATGGCACTCAAAGGAGCCACAGGCCAGATTGAATGTACATCTAAATGTTTCTGTACTACGTGTATATAAAATGTATACATCCTTCCATTTGTCCATCCATCCCTTGATTCATCCATCTGTCCATCCATCTGTCCATCCATCCATCTATTCATCTTCCATTAGTCCATCCATCCAGCCATCCATCCAAGAAACAATGATTGAGACTATACTGGATACCAGTCACATTCTGGACTTTCTCTTATCTCCTCCAAATTAAACTCTAGACCCATTTCCCCACTTCACTTTCCGGTTTGCTACATCAGCAGGATTCTTTTAAAAACACTACTGTACAAATTACCACCCGATTGCCTGATTTTTTCCAAGGGCCATGAGCTGTCCATGACATAATTCATAAGGTAGAAAACTCCCTTCCCTGCCAGCATTCTAATTTAATAAACACACCACTATCATTATTTTTGCCTGATTTTTCTGCACTTAAGGAATAAACAAACTGTACTATTTATTAATTAACCAGATGTAACACTCTAAGAAGGGATCCTTCACCACATCCAGTTTTACAGTCTTTTTAAAGTAAACCATCATCTTTCAAAAGCTGCTTCTTTATGGTTTCATTAGTGCTGAGATGGATGGATATTACTTTTTTGCAGGAGGCCATTTAAAACACCTGCTCGTGATTACATTCCTCGTTCCATTCCTGTACTTAAAATTATTCTGATCCTCATTTTACAGTAATGTTGCCTTTTTAATACCCTTGGAGTCACTTAAGGCATTGTATTACTAGAAGTATTTAGGGGAAAGGAGGAAGAAAAACTAGGTACATACTCAGTGAGCACAATTTGGAAAGCTGTGGTTTAAAAACTGAAGTCTTGTTTTCCACTGTGGCTTGGTTAGTTACAATGGTTACTGTCTTGTCCAAAGACAGACTTAACTGTCAGTTTGAAATCTACCAGTCATGGGTTCACAGTTCCAAAATGGGCTCCAAATGCAGACACAGCCAACTCCCATTCCTGCCTTTGGGAAGGCAGTGATGGACCACATGACGTCATGCAAATAACCTCCACCAGGAAAAAAGAAAAAACAAAACCAGCACAAACCAACAGAAACCACCTGCCAGAAGGACACCTTTAGAGCGTAGAGGTCAGGAACATTATTTTGAATTATAATGTGGAGGAAAGAATCTTGATGTATGAGCCAGGAAACCTAAATTCAGTTTCTTAGTTTCACCTCTGGCCTTTATGTCACCTTGGACAGGTCATCTTACCTTTGGGGATCCTTTGTCTTCTTCTTGGTAAAATGAAGGTGATGATCTGTAGGGGGATTAAAAAAAAAAGAAAGAGTGTGGCTTGAGTGGGGGCAGGTCATATACATAGGGGAAGTAGGCTGGATGGAAACTGCAGAAGAAGGGCAAGTATGCGTTCTGTCCTCCTGCAGCCCTAGACAGTGGAGAACAAAGCGACTGAGAACCCCTGGGGACAGATGTTCTAGTTTGGCAAGAATTAAAACTCCTAATTTTTAATTGTTGGTAACTAATTACACAACTTTTAAACCCTCTGAAGGGGGAAATGTACTGAGGAAGAAGACAGCCATGGGCTAACAGTTTGAGATCTCCAGACCAAAAGGCCTCTAGGCTTCCTCCCAACTCAAAAATAGTCTTGCTTCTACATGTACATATTAATATTTCAAGTGGGATATCATATTATTCTAAGTTTTAGAGGCAATGTTTTATTCCTCCTCTCCAGTTCACCAGTCCGCAAGGGGCCATGTGATTATTAACATATTGTTCAAGAAAATGGTGACATTTCCCTGTTCGCAAATGGTTAAGCATCATGGAGGGTCTGGATGTGTCTTATCTTCTTCAGCTAGGGGGGGCTCGCAGTCACCAATGCCTTACTTCATTTCTCTCCAGTAGAATAAAAAGGGAGATTGCTTGAGGTGCCTTCTAATGACAATGCATGGAAATCTACTTCTCTGAACACATGAATCAACCAGCCACACAAAACCACCCACTCATTTAGACACTTCAAGCTGATACATAAATATCTACTCAGCAAAGGGTGACTCCTGGGCTCTTACCTTAGGGATGTGTGGGAGTCGACTTAGATGCTAATACATGTTGATTTGGGGGGTATGGTAATACTTAACTTTGCCACTGAAAAATCCTGTTTGAAACTGCCCTGTTTAAGACTTCCAGAACCAAGTCCCTACTCTTCAGCCACTGTACTCCCTCACCCCCGCCTCAGACAGCCACTGCTCAGTGAGACTGCTAGATATTTTCACCTCGTAGGTGACCTGCAGAAGCCTTCATTTTCCCTCATTCTGGGCTTTTTACCAGCTCATTTACAGGTAGCCTGAATTATTTTGAGCAACTCTGCACATCTCTATTTATATCCTGCTTGTCAGACAGTTGGAGGAAAGTTCCCTTTCGTAGCTCATCTTTCTGCATATAAGTAGAAAAAGAGACCACACTTTACACTCATGCATACAGTCATCCCTGTGTGACCCACGGACCTCCAAACCTCCAAGCTCAAGTCACAGCCCCTGTATTTCAAGTGGGAGAGTTGACAAAGGTAAATTCATTGCACAGAATCTTGCATGGTCCAAAGAGGGTGAATCCTGGCGTCCTGTAGCTCATGGTAGTTGCTCCCCCCCGTTCTTTTCTTCATTCATAAATACTGAGATTTTCTTTGACTGAATATTTATGGGAGAGTTTAGGCTAGTGAGGTTTCATCTTTAAGTTAGCAATCGCTTTATGGAAGATGTGCACTGTGAAGACAGGTAGTGTCAGAAGGTGACTGCTCTCAGGGTTTCAGTTTTTGGGAAGCCTGGGCTTGGAGCCAAAGCAGCAGAATCATCCCCACCCACGGGAATGTGCCGTCCTAGCTTATGCATCTGCCCTAACTTCCCGTCACTTGGGCAAATTAGTGAGGACCCTATGCTGGGGATCTTTAAAGGCTTGGGAGTGTTGATATTGTTATTATTGTTCTCTTGAGTTTCAGGTTGTGTTTACTTGAATTTAAGGCCAATTGGGGCATCAGTTTCTCTATTTGTGGCAAAATGCGGTGCCCTCACAGAGCTACAGTGCGGGGACCCTGTCAGCTTTCATGCACTAACACTTTATTATCTAATGATCTAATATGCAACAAGGCAAAGTGCCGGCGCTCATCATTCTGACATAGAATGCCGGGAGAAGTGACTAAATTACTTTATGTACCATTAGCGCTAGCAGCTATGGTGAACTCACCGGCAGCATTTATGCAAATGCCTGTGAATACACTCTAGTGGCTTTGTCAGGAAGCCTTCTGACAAGCAGTTTAAATGCTCATTTTTTCTAGGAGATTTTTTTTTTTTTTTTTTTTTTTTGGCATGCATGTGTTTTATCCCTTCCCTTCTTCTGCCTCCTTTCACACTCTCGCTTTTTGGGGCTGTTGGAGGACATGCCTCCTCCATGATCACTGGGACATCTGAATGGGTCACAGAGCTCAGCTGGTCATCAGTAGGCCACCCTCTCCGGTGTTTTTCATACTTAGGTTCTTTTTTAAAAATCAGTATGAATTTGTACAAGCATCATGTTTATTTGAGCAATCCGTTTCTAGATGGTGGATATTTTAATGTTCACGAGTTCTGGACCTGAGGTCTTACTTAGTTTCTTGGCTTCAAATATAGATCTTTTAAAACATCCCTGCTTTTTAAAATTGGGAATAAAGCACAATTTAGTTTTTGTGGGCATCAGCTACAAAAGAATTAAAGTTCCCTTCAAGGTGGTTATACAGATAAAGGCATGAAGTATAAATGGGTCAGGATGCCAAAATAAAACAAATCTACACAAAAGTGGGGTTTGGTCAAACTAAAACTACTTTGTAGAATAGAGTTTGGGGATAGAGTCCCTGGGCCCATCTTCTTGCTGTAATTACGGCATCAGAGAAGTAGAATCCGATTTTCCCCACCACCAGTTAGTTCCGACCTCTCCATTGTAGTGTCCCCTTCCAGCTGTCCCTGACAATATGGTGTTATTCTTGCTCTTTAGCATTTGACCTTCTTTAATCCTTTTGCTCCAGACAGAAGCAGCTTTTGCTTCTGTTGGTTGCCCCTGGGTATCCAGCCCCATTGACTCCCTGTGCCCAGCTGCACTTAAATTTGTTGTTTTATGGACATGCAGAGAAAGATGATTCAGGCTTGGGGAGATTACTCCAAACTCAGAGACAGCATGGAGGTTCCCATAGAAAGGAGAGGCCCCCTCTTCTCCTTTCTGTGTAATGAGGCCCTAAGAGGCGGTTAGTAGGCATCAGTTGGATCTAACGGAGAGAGGGGAGGCTGTCTGATGGAAGAGCTAGATTTCTGACCCGACTCTGCCAGGAACTAGCTGTGTGACTCTGGGCCGGTTACTTGGCTTCCATGGCCTCCATTTGGTATGTGTTCAGTGAGAGCAGGGTTGGGTCATCTCTAGACTGCCTTTTTTTCCCCCCCAAAAAAGATCACAAGTAGGCAGAGAGGCAGGCAGAAAGAGAGGGGGGAAGCAGGCTCCCTGCTGAGCAGAGAGTCCGATGCAGGGCTCGATCCCAAGACCCTGAGACCATGACCCAAGCCGAAGGCAGAGGCTTAACCCACTGAGCCACCCAGGTGCCCCTAGACTGCCTTTTAACACACACAATTTTGGGCACTCGGAATTGAAGCTGTTGACACATGCCTCCCCTCGTCTGGAGGTACCTTTGGAGAAACGGGGCTTCAGGGGAACAAAGCAATGCACTGGCTATTTGTGGTGTAGTCCTTTCTTTGGCTTTCTAGTCAAGGAATAAGGTGTCAGTAAGGTGGACTTCCAGTCATTCCTTTCTTCACTCACTGGTTCTAAGCATCCAGTACAGGCCCGACACCAAGCTCGGGCGCGATAGCACAAGGCCGATGCAGTCCCTGTCTTCACAGAATTTATGATGTCAAGAGGGAAGAAAGATATTAAGCACAGCTTACAAGCAACTCATGGGAGTTCTGTACAAAAGTAGTGGGGAGGAGTGAGGGGTCAGGGAAGACTTCCTTGAGGAAATCACAGTTATGCCAAAACCTAAGAGCTGAGTAAGTTTTCACCAGGTTAAAGGGACAGACACAAATTTCTGGGAAGAGAGGACAGCGTGTGCAAGAGCTGTTTTGCTCCGGCGAGTTAAAGGACCCCAGGGGAGACTGGGATGACCCCTGTCGCTCCCAGTCACTGGGAGGATGGCAGGAGTTGAGGCTCGGAGAGCCTCCGAGAACCAGATTAGTCTGGCCCATGTGAGATGCTCAGACCATGGTCCGTGGCAATTGTGAAATGGTGTGGGGGCCCAAGCAGAGCTTTGATGAACTCATTTTCAATTACATGGACTCCTAGTGTGTCACAAAAGCCCAGGGCAAGATCACTCTGAGTTGCTTATAACTTTGCTCTTCCCTGCCGGTCCTTGGAAGCTCACCAGGGAGTTAGCTGTGCCGGGGAGGGCTCCCCCGGATTGTTCCTCATTCTATCAATAGTGCAAGTGTTCAAAATAGGAAGAAAGTCAAACATTTTGAAAATCCTTTTTCCAGATGGTCTTGGCTTATCGATTTACTTTTTGCATAAGTAGCCTAGAAAGAGTTTGCCTTTTGACTTCTTTTGAACTTGTAGAGACTTTCTTAAGGCCTTTCAAATGGAGGGCTGCATGTGGCCTCTGAAAGGTATATTATTTGTCTAACCCCAACCAACTCAAACTGGATGAGTGAATGAGAACTAAACAACAAAGAAATGTACCAACCCAATTTATCTCTCCTCCCTCACTACGGTGAGAGCTCATGCCATGTGAAGAGTCATCGCAAGTATAGAAGGTCATCTAACACATCCCCTTCTTTCCCAGAGAAAGAAACAGAGACCTAGTGATAGGATGTAATCTTCTCACATTCACATAGTTTCTTTCAGACTTCATTTAGTGCTCTTTGTCCATGGTATGCTTGTAAAGTGTGAATTGGTGGTGGGGGGGAGCATAACTTTATGGTTGCTGGATCAACCAATCCAACCAGGTTGGTGACTTGGGGTCCCACTGTGATGCCTTTCCAGTTCAAGTTGGCATAGGTTTGCAACGGTCTCTCTGGGATTCCCGAAGATCCTGAGAGGAAGGTCTGGAACATCTCTCCAGCTTCCTGACAGAAACATGCTTTCAAAACACAAGGGCTGAGAATGAACAATACAGAACTTTACACTTAGACGGTGGCCCTTTACATGACCTGTTTGGGTGCAGAACTCCAGCAGCGCCCACTTGGGCAAGAGCATTTTGGTGAAGGGTCCACATTACCATAGATAAATACCGATGTCGTGCTTTGTTATGTAGAGGGCACATTACATTTTCCTATTTGGAAAAGCAAGACAGATGAAAGGACGGAACATTAGGGCTAAGAATATCCAGATGTGTCACAAAAATAGAAGCACAGAGGGGCCTGATTTTCAAGCCCCAAGTCGGGTCTTTTTCTCTGAGCAGTGGGGAAGTTGTCTTTTGTCTTCCCTTGCAATAAAAAAGGACGTGACAAGAAGTCAAGATGATAAATAAAGACGTGAGCGAAGACTGATTTTCAGGGTATACCCAGACTAGTCTGTAGAGTAGGTAACACTAGAAATCTTAATGTTGGGGACTCGATAGCCAGCAAGCAGTCAGTATCAGGCGAATGAAAGAGTTTGGGAGCCACGGGTCATTGTGAAGCAGGTGATCTGTGTTTTCCTTATTTGAATGGGACCCCGCACACAGCACTGCTGGCAAAGTAGAAATACTGCTCAGAATTTGCTGCCCTGCTTGGTGGTGACCAGGCCAGGGGGTAATGTGTAGTAGTAGAATTGCCCTTGTTGCTATTTGAGGGCTCTTATCAGCTATCATTTATGGAGCAGTTACTCTGTGCTAGTACCGTAGTCATTATGTTACTTACATCATAAAATACTTCAACAAATCTCATGAGCTCTAACGATTATTATTCCCATTTTTAATATAATACAATATAATCCCATTTCTCATCCCATAGAGGAGAAAACTGGGATTTCGAGAGGGTCAGTAACTTACCCCAAACCCCAGAACAAATTAGAATCAGACCCGGGGTTCCACCCCTCATCTACCTACCCACATAGTTGTGCATATTAATAGTACTAAGAATAAGGACAGTAAGCCTCACTGAGCTCTTCCTTTGCTTGGCACGTAATGCTAGAGGCACCCCTTGTCAAGATGAGGAAACAGAGTTAAGAGAAGTAGAATACATTTCCCAGAGTTGCACAGCAGATAAGTAGTATATATCTTAGGTTCAAACCTGGAGAGCCTGACTTTGGAGTCTGTACTTTCAACCGCTTGCTCTGTATATTATGCTAAAACTCTTTCCATCTCTTATCCCACTGTTCTTACTTTTCCTCAGTACAAGGAAGGTATTTATGCTGGTATCTTAAATAGACCTTTCAAAAGTTAGCCCAGAGCGTATCTTTTTTTCGTTTTAATGGCATACTGCGTATGTTTACCTTACAGCTTATTTTCCTTCAATAACCTATTTTTCCCATGACTGTACCACATTCTGCTAGTCAAATAAAAAAAAAAAAACATGCATTTTATTTGATGACTGGTATGTTTTCTATGGGGTTGGCAAGATAAGAGGGAGGCTGATAATATTTTATTTATTTGCAAGGATGTTCTAACTCATCTCTGTAGAAATCATTTGTTGACCATATGGGCTCCTTGGCATGTATACAGGGAGAGAAAAAGGAGACCAAGGGAAAGCTGTGAGACCATGAGTTAAAGGACTGTTGGGATACTAACAGTCTCCTTGTTAAGGTGCTGAAGGATTACTAAACCTCTTGCTACAAATAACATGGAAAACTGATATGGATTTTCTTATATGAATTTCTTGACAAACCCATCAACTTTGGGAAACGTCCAGTATTTGGTATTTTGAATGACCTAATAAATGAGTGAGCCACACCTAACTTATTTTAATGAGCACAAAGCATGTGGGGAGGACCATGGTGGGAGGCAAGGAGTGAGGCTTTCTGCTTATGTCTTGGACCACAATGACAGAACTTTTAAAAACCTATTGCTTTTGTCTTATATTTGGCTACAAAATCATTATATTTCCAATTGTGCTTATTTGCATAATTGATTGTTCCAAACAGGAACGTCACTCACTTGAGAATTTCAGAGGATTCAAGTGATGTGAACATGCAAATGAAAGCTTCTGTGTACTGGTCATTAATCTTTTGAAGAGGAGATATTTAGGGTCAGTGGCCAAGAATGGGTTTGAAACACTTTTGTTTGGACATTTTTAGTTATACGTTCAGAAATCAATAAAAACTGAGTCTGCCTCTACATTTCTTCAGGACCTCAAGTGTGTACTTAGATTTCTTCATCAATTAAAGGAGGAAGTTAGTAGAGTCCTTCAAGTCCTGATGATTTGTTGTTTGAATCCAGCTGATTGTGAGAGAGGTCTCCTGTCCCCTGAGGTGTTAGACTCACCTGGTGAGTGGCCACCACAATGCCAAGGTGATGGTCATTCCACAGGATAGATCTAAGGCTAACTTCCCTTCACCTTGAGCATTTCTGCAAGAGGTTAACAGTGTGTCGCATACACCATCACTTAGGTAGCTCTCCCCTGACATTCTTCTCTCTGAATTTCTTCAGCTGAGGTGCTAGCATTGAGTCCACTTGATGGTTAGCAGTGAGCTTCTAGAGTAGGTTTCCATGTAGTACGTGTGAAGATTTTAGGTGATGAGGGGAAAACACTACCAAAAAAACTTTTTTCTAAAGAGTTAACATGTCTATCCTGATGCATAAGCAAGTAAGCAAACAAACAAAAACATGGCACTCCAAAGTCGTGATCTCTCTTGTCACTGCTTAGGACAAGACTGAATTTAAAGAAAAAGAAAATCTAAACAAAAATAGCAGCTAGATTAATTAGTTAATATTAAGGCGGTCATAGCATAAGTGATACTGGGATCGGACAAAATCAGGTCTGAAGTTTGGGAAAGTGTTTTAGAGGGCTTAAGGGTTGGGGAAGTAATAATTCTTTCAAGTCATCAGGAAACAGGGTAGGACCCTGGGAAACAAATTAAAAAAAAATTTTTTTTTAATTTTTAAGAAAATCTTTTTAGTTCAGTTTACCATTAGAATATGTTTACTGTCCTTATAGGATTTTAAAAATCAAAATGTTTCCCAAGCTGTTAATTCTGTTTTTATTTTTAAACGAGTAGTGTCTACATGTCAGAGGGCAGAAATTAGTGTGGAAAGGAGGATTTGAGTCAAGGGAGAGAATCAGCCAGGGTCCACCCAGGCAGCACATTATGATAATATATACGGAACCAGCTGGACACTGAGCAAAGCTGACATTGTGTTGTCAGGGGCAGAATCGCCCATCAATTTCCGAGATAGAATTTGAGTTCAAATGACAGAAAGAGCAGCAACTGTGTTGAAACTGATGCATGGGGGAGGGGGTGGGCCGGCAGGAACCAGCCAGGCCTAAAGACAGGAAGTGCTGGTACCTCCGGAAGGGGGTGGCTCTGTTTTCTCATCTGGCTGCTACCCTTCCTTCTAACCTTAACATCTGTCAGCAAGGCCCACCTGGGCCTTTGCATGATTAGATCCCACTGCAGGAGGAGCTTACTGGTGCTAATTTTAGCCCCCAAGAGCAGAGAGTCCCTGCTGCTGGACTGGGGGCCATATCAGCCTAGGAAAATTAGGAAAACAGATTCCAAGGAGCTGCTGCCTATCCATTTAGGAAGCCCAGTGTGGATGTACTGATGATTGTTAAGGACAAGGGGAAGAGTTGTCAACTTTTAAACTACTCTGTTTACTTCCTTCCTATCCTAACAACTCCAGTGATTCTTCTCTATCTCTTTCCCTCATTCATCCATTCATCTATTTAACATATGCTTATTGATTGGCTACTATTGTATAAGACAATAGAGATGCACAGGTGAACAAGGCAAGGCCAGCTCTTGACATTTTGAGATATATAGTCCTGTGTGCGTGTGTGTGAGTGTGTGTGTGTGTGTAAATATTATGTAAATAATTGCAAAAAATAATTAATTTAAATTACTTAAATGCAATGATGGTAAGCACTACAAAAGGAAAATACAGACTGCTCAGAGAGCTTTAAACAAGGGGACTCAGCCAAGTCTGAAGAAATCAGGGATACTTTTAAAATTTAGAAAACAGACAAGTAGCGTTTTGTCAAGTGAAGAGGAAAGAGCATTTTTGGCAGAGGGAGAATCATGTCCAAATTCCATGTGGGGACAAAGTATTGGATGCTTAGGAGGAGGCTAACAGGGAAGGTGAGCTAGTCTGAGATCCGTTCTTTGAAAAAATAACTTGGAGAATTTTCCATAGGTTGGTTTCTCTTTGACTTGGAGATATGAGTCCAATGCATCTTCTTAACCATAAGCTAACAGAACTCTGCCCAGTTAAGTGTTAGTTTTAGACACTGTTTTGAGTGATGATGGTTTTGCTGTTATGATAGGGACCCTTGAGCATTGCTCTCACCCATTAGGTTCAGTGCTTAAAGCCCTTTGTACCATCTCTTTTAATACTCTTAAGCACCATAGGAGGGCGCTACTATTATTCTCTCCATATAGCAAATGAGGGAAACTGAGGCCGTCCTTCAAAGATTTGGCTGTAGCCAAATAGAAAATGTTTGGTTTTTGCATCTGTAGCATTTGTACCTCCAGCTAGCTGACACAAGGCAGTCATCACCACTGTTCTTTCCCACTGTTTAGTCAACGCTAATCTCCTCGCGTTGGACTTCAGAGGTGGAGAGAAATTCTACTGCTATTTGATCATGTAATAGAATTCCTGCTTCAATTGAAGCAAATTGATGACGTTACTCAAAGGCAAATTGAAAAGCCAGATCTGTGCTAAATCCCCAGGGTTTGTTAGTTGGCATGTGCAGTGATATATGGGAAGGTGCTTTTCTGGGTTAAGATAAAAAAATCCTGGTATCACGTCACACTATCAGGCACCCCATCTTAATCTCCCTGTGCCAGCCCTGCAACTTGAAATACTCAGCGGACAGAAATGAAACTTTATAGAAATTAGGTGGTCATCATCCTTATCAGATGAATATGATTCCATCAGCATGATTTTAGCATCTTCAGAAAAAAAGAGATTTACCTGGAGAGGAGCAAGAGAGAGTCTGAGACGTGGATTGTAGAACTTTTCTGCCAGTCTGCCTTGGGCGAGTTGGCTGGGAGATGGCCTAGTAATTAAAATCCTGCTTAAACATATGCTGCTGGTCAGTCATAGTAGAGGCACCGACATGGGAAACCAGACGGTAACCAGAGAAGGAAAAGGAAAGTGAAACACAAAAGTAACACTCTAGAGCCCACAGGGTGCAGAAATAGATCTGAATTGGACGAATACTTATCTGACCACTAAGCATGAAAGCGGAACCCAAGTACTAATATATTTTTACCCCAATCTCCAAAATTAATCAATATTGTATATGTGAACATATGCTCCTGGGTTTCTGGGTTATTTAGTTGACTGTTGTAATCAGCAGGACACCAGTTACTCAAACCCACATTCTCTGCCCGTAGTTCTGGGGAGACATGCGGCAGGAGAACATGGGGAATAGAAGTACAGACAATGTCAGCTTTAGGGCCTCTCTTCATCACATCAGTTTCTCTCATTGACCTTGGGGCAAAGCAAGAAAAATTTCAAGAGACGAGCATATGCAACATATGTACAAATAGCAATAGACTTTGGCTGTTATTTAGGAGAATGATTAAAATTTATGTGGTTGGTACCAATTGAGAACTTTAATTCTTTATTAATAATTTGTCTACTACTTTTCGGGCACAGATCAGAATTCAACAGATGCTGAGCACCTACTTTGTGTGGGGCCTGAGGTAGATGTTTTTAGGTATATTATGTGTGGGACTATGGATGAGGGGACTCTGTCCCAGGAGTTGCAATGTATTTTATCATTTCTTTGTAGAGAAGGAAAATACAATTTTGGTCGTTCTTTGCTAAAATCTTCTGGCTGAATCATCAAACCAGCTGTGCCCTTCCAGTAACTATTATGAGCAACAAATCAATAAAGTCAGACCTCAGATTCCTCTACCTTTCAACTTTGGCAGAATCATAGAAACTCTTCTTGATTTGGTTAGTGAAAGCCTGTGGGATTCAATCCTTGTTGCTCAAAAGGAAAAAAAAAAAAGTTGGGGAAAATGTTATTAAGGTACTATTTTAAGATAACCTATTTAGCCAGTGAACTTTTATTATTTTCTTTGTATGTGCAAAATTCTATAATGAACACCATTGAGATGGATAATGTCCAGATTGAAAAAGAAAGTTAAGGGGAACTGCTCTACACTTTAAAAAAATGTAAGTTCCCATAGTGCTGCTACACTCATATTTGATGTTCAGACTCTGTGTGTTTAGCAGCCCAACTTGTAACAATAGAAACACTTCTAAGCTTGGAAGTCTGGCAGTATTTCCAGTGTTCCTGTGTTTAAATTGGCACCTGTGGTATTATATTAGGATGCCATTTTTTGAACTTGGAAATAGAAGAAGGTAGAGAGAGATTTTACTATAATTCATATGTGGGGCTGAGTCTTAGGGGGAAAATAACTTTACTTGGAAATAGAGTAGTAATATTCTGTAAAGTTAATAAATATCTACACTCTATCTTGGGAATAGGAATTGCACAACTAAGATTTTATGGGACTTTGGCTGTAGTATTTACATGATTGAAATGAATGTTTTAGCCAAACTGAGCATAAATTTCAGATAAATACCAAAATTGAAGGGGAGTTTGGGTGTTTTAAATATTTGACTTTATCAACCAGTGTGGACTCTCAAGAGTCTCAAATTCAAGAGAGTCTCTCAAATTCAGTTACCTCGTTTGTCAAGTGGAATTTAGAATGACATCTGCTTGCCTGCTCTTTAGGGTTGACATTAAGAATAATTGAGATAATGCATGGGCAAACCCTTTGAAGACTTCACAGTACTAGTTAATTGTCAGGTACTGGTTAAGTGCAGGCTACTGTCTCCCCAGTTTGTGACTGAATGAGGTCCCTGCCTGCAGGGGATGTGTTGACTGTTGGGGGTTTAATTTGCATTCATATGTGTAACCCTAACTCTGCACATTCATACACATCAAGCTAAAAGTTCAAGGGAAGGTACTCGTGACAACTGAATGGGGAAGATATGAAATTCACCAAAGAGCATTTGGTAGGCTGGGCTCGGAAGAGATGGTTTCATGCCGAAGACCTTTATGTCTTTATGAAGGCCTAAGTCTTTATGATAGAGCACTGTTTGGATAGAGTCTTCCTGAAAAAGAAATGATGTAAATGTGCAAAGCATGTTTGAAGAGCCTGTCGTCTCATCTTCATTTTCTTTTTCCTTATATTCCCATTCCTCGTCCTGCAACATCTCATCTTTTCCATTCTCTCTCACATTTACTCATTGCTTTCTCCATGCAGAGCCTTGCACACATGGATTAAGTTATTTAAACCTCACAACAACTTCATGAGATGGCTTCTCATAAAATTGTTACCCCCAATTAAAGTGATACAAACTGAGGCTTATGAAAAGCAATTTACCCAAGGGAAGCTGTGATGTGAGCTGAGGCCTTCCGAACCCAGAGCCAGGGGTCCCAACTGCTGCCAAGTCCTGCTTCCAGTTTGGGAGAAATGGGGAATGAGGTTGGAAGGGGAGAACTGGCCAGACTCACAAGGGCGGACTTGGTCCTATAGGCTCAGGGGAAACAACAGAAAGCTTTCGAGCAGAGCAGTAACATTCTGAAAGCTGGCATGTGAGGAAGGTTAATCTGGATTTTTGGTACATAGACAAGATTTACCACCTAATTAATAATCCGAGAGTAGAAATGAATGACAAACAGGCAAGCATGAGTGTTTGCTCTTTGCAGTCCAGATTGAACAGCCCAGACTCCAAAGAATAATTTTTGAGGAAGTTGAGTCAGTCAATCTGTCCCCCTCTACTTTGCTCCTCTGTCTGGATACATTTGATGATACACATTCCGGTGCTTGTGACGTCACTGATCATCACCACGGAAACATCTGGGCTATAACAAAACACTGGAGCGCAGCGTCCCTGAATGTGTCAGGGAGGAGAGGAAACTGGCTCCAAACGATAAGGCTCGCAATAACAAAAATTCAGTCAAATACGTGAGCAGTAGCAGCCTTGGTCATGAAGAGAAATAGAAGCGTTACCATTCTGAGAAGCCCAGAGCAGGAGTTGTGCATTACTAAAGGCTGGGCAAGGTTGATTTTGAGATGCTGCTCACATTCAAAACACAGTTTCCTTAAAAACTCACTCTCTATGCTGTCTTGCATGATGACAATAGAAATCCTTTAGGACCTGAGAGCTCCTCTCAAACTGCAGAAAACCTACACAGCGTGGGTAGGCTAGTCGGGTGTGGTCTTGCATGTTGTTATGGGAGACGCCTCTAACCATCAGAGGCAGAATGGGCAGTGGCTGTGGTGTGGGTTTATTGTTCATGAGCCAGTGGCAGTATTAGTTGTGTAGTTGCGGAAATTAATAACTAAAAGATGATTCTGGGCCCTTTAGAATTTTAGAAGGTACATACTTGTGTATCACATCATGGGCTCAATCTAGCTTGAAGCCGTATTTAGGTTTGGGTCGCATGGTGCTTTCAGAAACTATGTACTTGTTGCTTTTACAATAAAAAATAAGATTTTACCTAAACATGGAGATCTACAAATTCTCTTTATATTCAGAAGAGCTGGCAGGGTTGGACCCCTGTTTTCAAATGGCAACACTTAGGTCAGACGGAGGAGTTGGGTCCCTTTTGGGTGGGGCAGACACTACTCCATGGTTAACCACATTCCACGCCTCTCCCGTGGTGCCGTCCCTAGCCCATCTTGAGTTACTTTCCTGCTTGGCTCTGGGAACATTTGATTTTGTGATCACTGTTGAAGAGATTAGAGATTCATTATTCCTAGCACAAGTCCTGGCATAGGAAAGGTAGCTCCTAAATGGTAGCTCTGGTTGTTCTTTATCAATTATAGGCTCAGTTATTTAAACTCGCTCCTCAGATCAGTGCTGTTCAACAGAACTTTCTGTGACTATGGACATGTTCTGTCTCTGTGCTGTCCGAGATGATGGTCACCAGTCCCATGTAGCTCTGGATCACATGAAATGTGGCTAGTATGACCAAGAAATAATTTCTACTTTTATTGAATTTTTAGTTAATTAAAAAATTTCAGTAGCAGCATATGGCTAGTGACTACCGTCTTGGGCAAAAGCAGGCTTCAGTAATGAGATTGAACATCCGGTGTCCTAGTTTACAATAAAGTGTGGTGAGTAGATAACTAGGGCCATGTGTTCATTTTACAAGAGATGACTTATAGTGAGCTTCATCACCTGCTTCCTGAAAGGGAGCCACCTTTTACCTCCCGGCTACAATTCTTGCCAAAAACATATGCCAAAGACATATGTTGTATAAGACGTCATATGTACGTTTGTACCAATATACGTAAGTCACCTTAAGCTTCAATCCAAAGTTTCACTGCTCTTGGCCCTCTGGCTGTCCGGTCAAGGGTACTCTGTAAACCTAATAATTAGGCCTGTGTGTGGAAGAGCCTGAGTTTTTTGATGAGCTGCTGGCCCCTGCCATTTGTAATGACACAGAGCCAAGAGCCAGTGTTACCAAGGGGATCGTGGAAAGCGCTGGAGCCCTCCGCGACTGCTAGAGGGATCTCAAATCTTAAGACTCAGGCTCAGAGGGCTGCAGTCTCTTGCGTTTCCATCACAAGCCTATGTGGAACACATCTAATGATCGCATTGCCATAAACCAGCCACAAAGGAGGATTCTAAAGGATCTTTCTTTTACACCACTAATTCATTCATTTGCATGTTGTTTGCTTCGCTGAGCCCAGCAGTCACAGCCCTCCCTTTTCCTTTGTCACAGGGTTGGAAACCCCAGAGCCATCTATCAGGCTCTGGCTTACTGGTTACTTACTGGCCTCTGCCCTGGAACTTGTCCCAGCCAACTTTTCCCGCTGAAAAATAAGTAACTTCACCTCTTCTGGGGAGGTATGCACAGGAGGGCAAAATAAATGTTAGCCTGTTTCATTCATGACGAAAACTCTGAGTTACAAACCCCTACTCCTAAAAGAGCCTCCTTGCAGACATAGAAATCCTAGAGAAGATGACAGAAATGGCTGGGGTAGCTAATTTTATCAAATGATGACGAATACCAATCTTCTTGTAATGAAAAAAAAAAATACATGAATATATTCTGCTTGGGTCGTTCATCTAAGTGTGTCTCATCTTTTCTCACAGTCAGATTCTGCAGGGAGGGTACCAAGTCTTCCTGTTTGATATTTATGGGCAAATATCAGGGCAAACCTCGTGTCATGACAGTGTATTGAATGAGTCCTAGAATTCAGTAGGAAAAAGACTAAATAAACCCTCGAGCAACAAGGACAAGAGAGCCGCCATAGTTTTAAATTCCTTCTTAGGAAAATTCATTGCAAAAAATGTTTTCTAGAAGAAGACCAAGCTGATATCAACCAAGACTAACTAATGAAATGTTAAATTATCTGCACACAGATATGTTTTCAGTGTTGTCTTTAGTCTGGCTCCCAGACACAAGGAGGCTAAAAATTCATATTCAGATAAGGAAAGGCAAACCTTGGCGAACAGATGGAGCAGAGTTCAGCATAAAGGTTTAATCCTATCAGGCCGATTCCTGTATGACCATCTGCATAATCCAGCACACACATTCAAGGCCTGTTAAAAATACGACTCTAGCCAAGATTAACATCACAGATTTTCCACTAGACTTGCTCGTATTTGACTTTATGATTTTCCAGGCCCAGGAAGATTGCCTGCAAATAAAGACTTGAGTATTCCTTGAAGAAGCACTTCCATGTTACTTTTTTTTTTTTAACCTGAAAATTGTTTCCTCTTTGCCCAATATGGGCTGTCTGTTTTTGGAAAGTTAATTTCATTTCCCCTTTTTCCCTAGCTTTCATATCTCGAACTTTTCTTACAACAGGATAATAAGGAGAATTGAGCTAAAAATAAATTTTGTGCGTGAAAGTTCTCCTTGTCAGGAAGAAAAGAGTTATTTACTTATTGTATAATGAGAGGCAAGTGAACTTACTATTGTTGCAACAAATACCACAATTGGATATCCATGCATAATTCATTTTGAGGATTGTCCCACCTTCCATAATATTCCCCGCCCCCCCCCCCTGCCCCAATGGTGTGGCTGGTGATCACAGAACAAGAGAAAAAAAGAAAAGAAAACAAAAACCAAAAAACAGTGGCAATATTTGCCGTTGGTGGTTGTAGGATTAATATTTTGTACATTTTAATTTCAGATTTGGCAGAGCCAATGTGAAATGGAAAACAGCACGTTCTCACCTACTGAGTTATAAAATTCTGAGCTTCCGAAGTGTTAACAAACAAATTTTGCATATTATGAAACAATGCTATGTTGCCTGTCATTGAATCAAAAAGCCTTCAACAAGTCTTTCAAGTGTAATTTAGAAGTTACAGGTACATCAAAATGTCAAGATTTTTCACTGCTAAATTGTTAAATAACCCTGCATACAGATCCTGCACTTGGTGGTAGATCTCAGATAGGCAAACTCAGAAATCAAAAAGTGCTTGTCCCAGAGTGCAGATTACAATTGTTGCACTAGGATTTCTGTCCTTCCTTTGCTCGGCTCTCTCTCTGTCCACGAATTGTTGAAGAATTTTGCTGATTCAGAATAGAGTAAGTAAACCTGCAAATTAAAGAGGAAGCATATACAATTTGGGCCATCTCTGCATTCAGCCAATGACATAATTTGGAATTTAGCTAAAGATACGCTTAGGTATCCGCGTTAGGGTAACAGTCCCTTAATGCAAATGAATGTTGGGTCTACATTTCCATCTACTGACTACGGATTATTTCCTTTTCTCCTTTTCTGGGAGAGCCATTAATGTTGTCAAAGCGAGGGGCTCTGCCAAATCAAGTCATTTCGGAATAAAGGATGAAAAACACTTGAAATCCTCAATCTCCTCATTTAATATTTAATAGATTTAATTGCGTCTGGTATTGAGAAGTCTCTGTATCATGGGTTACATTTTTCTTCAAAGTGTCACGCGCGCAGACACAGACACGGGCCAAATCTCTTTGCCAAGTAGCATCTAGATATACTAGTGAATGGGGCAATAAATGCAGACCAATAACAAAACAAAATGAAGACCCTAATAAACAATAAAATGCTTAACTGCATAAAGCAATTACTGAAAAAAAATTAAGGAAGGCAGAAATAAAGCTAGTAATTCAAGAGCTTTATTTGTTTGTTTATTTGTATTTGAGAGCTATGTTTATTTATTTGTTTATTAGCTGACTAGGGGTCTGTGGTGAAGTTAGCATTCTGAAAGGGAAATTTGCACATGCTTTGCACACCATCTCAGCTATTGGTTCCAGGCATCCAGTTGGAAGGTTGGTGAACCCAGAAGAGATTCCAGTCCCGTCCAGGGTGAAGATATAGAGGGTCAGTCTTCCTACTAGGGACAAACTTGCTTGCCCTCCCTCCTGGCCGGTAGCTACGAGCTGTCTGGATCACAGAATGCAGGTGTTGGTGCTGCTGATCTGGGGGTAGACCAGAAAGTTGTCATTTCAGTTAAAAAACACAGTGAGAATGATCGTCTTGACTTAACACGAAGGGCAAGTATCTGTGTGTTGAGTCCCAGGTAGGATTACTTAGTGTCCCTGTCATTCTTGGGTACAGGCCTGGTCTCAAGCACAACTTCACCAAAATCAAAAAGATAGAGGGATAAGGACCTGAGATTTTATGAGGTCAGAGGTACCCCACAGAAATGGGCTGAGCTCCTGCGTTTCACAAGTCTCAAACTTTGGGACAATGACAATGAAGTCAGTTCCTTATTTCTGAAAAGATCACCCTTAATAGTCATTCCAGGCAAATGAGAGCCTTAAAAATAATCCTATCTTAGAGGGACTGATGCCACACCCAGCTCCTCAGTCAATTTAGCTGGCTAGGTAGCAAGTCCCTGGATTGGAAGTTCCTACAAAAGTTTTATTTATTTTATTTTATTTATTTATTTATTTATTTTGTCAAAAACAACCTTTATCCTACAAAAGTTTTACAATAAACTTCAGAACCTGCAGTGATGAGGCTGTTGGGGATTCTGGTGAATGAGTAAACTCTGGCTTGTGGAGAACTGGTGATAACAGTAATTCTTAGAGCAGCAACAAGCAGGTCCAGTGCCTGGCACATCGGAAAACAACAAAACACAAGCAGACACATTGTGCATTTTGCCACAAGTCTGTGAGCAGGAACCACTGCTATGAGAGGGTAAGAGCCTTAGAGAGGCTAAGTAACTGCACAGCTGGAGCTGTGGCCCATTTGCAAATACTGTAGAACTCTGAATGTTAATCATCTTAACACAATTGCATCTTTCTGTCTTTATTCGGGAGCCAGTAAGGGCTGGTGCCAGCATTTTCACCTCCATTGTAAGCATCAGTTATCTGCTCCGTGGAAATGCTCATTAATCGAGAGATCTGGCTAATAGGATGCTGGAGAAGGAGAGTTTACCTCCTTTCACACCCTATACACAACGGAGATGGCAAATCAGCTCATCTCTATTTTAGTGGAATTTTATCTTGAGATTGAGAAGGGGATTAGAACGTTTCTCAATTTATACATTTTACCAACCGAGGAAGGGTTGTTTCCCCAACATATTTAAAATAACAGGAATGGAGAGAAGAGCCAAACAAAGCATGTCTAATGAGACTTCCATAATAGGACCTCAACTGTCACCAGTGCCTCATTTTGGTGATAAGGAATGATAAATCTTGTACCCAGGTCATCTACAGAGCTACCCCAAACAAGTGAGGTATTGATCACAGTACAAGAGATTTCGGAGGCAAAAGTAAGAGCAGCCCCAGGACCCTGCTGATAGCTTCACACACCACTAATTCACCTCAATGGGCAGGCACCTCTGAGCTCAATTAACCCTTATCCCCAAGGCCACCCATAAACCCCGAGGTAAACATGGCTTTCCTGGCCCTTGCTTTCTATCAGTGAAATAGATCATTTCTATCGGAGGCTGAGGCTCGGTTCTAACTTACAAATTCACCTTGCTGTAAAGAGCCTGCTGCTACCGGTGTGAGTGAGAAGGCACTTGAACCTTGTAACACTGATGTGGCAAATCTGAGAATTTTAAACTGCTGAGGGCATCCGTGATTTCTTCTGCCTTCCGTGGTTAGCAGAAGGAAATGTAAACGCTCTGGATTGTCTGCGCACAGAACCTTAGCTGTTAAATATCTACTGGAGGCTGAACTATTTCTTTCCTTCCTTCCTTCTTTCATTCATTCATTCTTTCTCCCCCCACCCCCCACCCCCACCCCCAATCCTTCCCTCTCTTTTTCTTCTCACCACGACCATTGTTCAGAAGCAAATTGGAAATCTGGTAATTAGGCCCTGACTCACGGTGTAGTATTAGAGTCCCGAGCCAAAGTTCAACACCCTGAAATGAAATTTAAACCAATTAATCTGTTAGATTTTTATCGCTTGTCCGTGTTTTCTCAGCAATTCCCCCAGCACGTGGCCTTTGATCAACTCTCATACAAACGCTAAAATGTGTGCCTGCTGCTAGCAAGATGGGAATGACATTAACATGGGTACTCATAAAACAATCAGAGCAGAGAAGCCCTCAAACAGGCAGGGCATGGTAATATTTAATAAAAGCACACACATAATCTTCAGAATTAGCATTTTGTGCCTTGCAGTACCTTTGGGAGAAGAGCTTTTATTTGTGGAGTGATCATTATTATAACAAAGAAGAGCTACCTAATAATTTCCACTTTAACTCTGCAATGTGCCACGAGCATTTCAGAGCCATTATGCTAAACTGTGGTAGGGTAATCATGTTATTGTCATAGTTTGAAGGAAAGAAAATCTCCTCTACTTTGGTGGCTGTTGGGGGTGGGGGAAGAGGTGAAAAAAAAAAAAAAAAGAAAAAAACATCAACTTCAACTTTAATTTTTAATGAGTTTTAGAACCAGGAATTGGCTCTCTGTCTTTGTGGTTACCTAGAGTGTGAAAATTCACTGGTGAGGGAGGAAGAATCTTTTATTAATTAAATCAAGACTTGGCTGGTGAAAGTGGCTTTGTATTCAATCAAATCCTCTCCCCTCCCCAATTCCATAATATTTTCATAGATATAGGATTGTATTGATTATTACAGTCCTGGGCTGAATTGAATCATTTATAAATCTTTGCACCTTCAAATTCTATGGAACACATCTACTGTGGCTATTAAAAATGACCTCTTCTTCTCTTCTTCCTTTTGGTGTCTCTTTGGCTCTGCTGAATGAAAGAAAAAACAAGTCCTTGGCTGCTTCAGATGTGGTCTGGGCTTTCTCAGAGTAAAGCTTACCCAAAAAGAAGAGAGAAGGAGAGGTTCAGGATTTGTTAGTCAGCACCGTTGGACAAATTTTTTTTTTTTTTTAATTAGTATCCATTTGTTCTAAACAGTACAACCTTTATCTCTTATAGACTTAAATGCTCTGTTACTTAATTCTTATTATGATAACGTATTACCTTCACGCGTGCTCACTGAAAACATTCAAACCATACCGCTTTCTACAGAGTAAAATTTAATGGTCTCCCTCCCCCTCAACCCCATTCCAACCACGTGGCTGTTTCATATGGACCCACTGGGGACAGTGGTTGTATTTCCTTCCAGACTTTTGTTCACATAACTATATATAGGTGCATATATAGGGACATATACAAGCTCCTATATGTCATTTTTTTTTAAAGATTTTATTTATTTATTTGACAGACAGAGATCACAAGTAGGCAGAGAGGCAGGCAGAGAGAGAGAGAGGAGGAGGAAGCAGGAGCCTGATGCGGAACTCCATCCCAGGACCCTGAGATCATGACCTGAGCCGCAGGCAGAGGCTTTAACCCACTGAGCAGCCCAGGCGCCCTGTCATTTTTTAAGTAAACAAAATCACACTGTTCATTAGACTACAAACTGTTTTTTTACGTACTAATATACTTTGACATTTTTCCATGTCAGTTTATAGAAGTCTTTCTCTTCCATTCTAATGACACTCCTAATATCCTGAAGTATAGATATACCATAATTTATTTAGCCACTTTCTAATTAGAGGCACCTAGACTCTTGAATATTTTTACTGTTAATACTGCAGTGGACTTTTGGGTACCTGTAGTTTTAGGTACATTTGCAAGTATTTCCTGGGCTGCTTTTAATCTGGCAGGTTTGTTTGTGACTAGGATAAAAGTGTAAAACGGTGGCCTGAGAGTTAAAAATATTTTGCTTACAGCCTAAACGTTCCAAAAAAAAATTAAATCAGTTGCCAGCATTTAAAGATTGGAAAATTCACATAAAAATCTGGTTCCCAGCTTCTTTCAAAAGATCAGAAGCCCTGACCACACTGGGCCTGCATTTGTGTGGGGGAATGAGTGGCTAGATCTTCCCCAATTCCTAGTGTCAGGGTTACCCATCTCATGTTTGTTCTGAGACTCAGAGCTGCTGTATTCATTTGTGTTTTCTGCCTTGGCCTGTATGGACCTGTGAGTTTTTAACAACCACTCCTGGGCCCCCTCTGTTAGCTAGTCACAGTGTCTTCTACCTTGTGTTATTGACATTTTAGAGTTCTTCATTTGGGGGAAACTATCCCATGCATTGTTGACTAGTTAGCACCTTTGACTTCCAGGCGCTAAATGCCAGTAACATCCCTCCCCCATCTCTCTGTCTCTCAGTGGAACAGCCCATGAGTCCTTTACATATTTTCCAAACTTCACAGTGGGGAAATACAACAGAGCTTCCTCTTAAGACTTCTATGACACACAAATGTATAGAAGCACCTATAGAATGCTTTGAAGCCTAACTTTAGAAAGGTGCGCATGACTTCCTTGTTCTATGAATGGCATCTAATCTCTAAGCGGGGATAATGGATGGTTGAGTGGGGAGGTAGGACAATCGAGGAGTGTGTCACTCACTCTTTTCTCAAAGTACTTCCTTCAACGGTTCTTTTCTCCAAAAAGCTAAGAAGGTGGTGTCACATAGTGTTTCCACAGCAGCTTATCTCTGGAAGCTTCAAGAAGATCTTTCTTTCCTCTGGCTAGTTGATAGTTAACTTTGTTTCTGGTTGGTTCCTCACAGAATTTGAAAACATTATCACTTTCTTTAGGAAGTGTGTGAAAGCGCGCGTGCACACACGCACACTTACATGCCTTCTTTATACTACAAACAACAAATGGAAAGAAGTGGAGGGGATCAAGGCTGAAAGCAGCCTGACCGTGCTATCGGAACATCCTACTACAGGAGATTCTCTCAAAGATAAACCAACACTGTTCTGCCGCCTTTGTACTCTGATAAGTAAGCCTGGAGGAATCCCTTCTTATCTAAAGAAATATCTAAAGAAAGACACTTGCCTAAAGAAATTTGCATTATTACAAAAATAAAATTTTAAAAATAAAAGCTCATACAGATAATAAACATCGAGTCTCTTGTTGTTTATGAGGGTAGTCACAGGGTCAGCATTTAATGATGCCATTGGATTTCACACTTCACCATTAGGCTGGACTCCTTGAAGATCCTGTTCTCAGAAGTATCTGGAGATAGGGTGCTCTTTCTACTCTACATTAGCAACTGAAGCCTCTGAGTTAGAAATTAAGAATTGAGATTTTGAGACATTAACTAGAATGTTTCCAAACTACTTTTATGTTAGGAATTCTACATAGTTGTTAAATGTACTTGATTTCTCTTACACATTTCTTGAAATCATGCATCATACGCTGCCATTGGTTTGGGAATACTCAATAATGCATTTAAACATCTTCACTTCCAAAGAAAAATTCTGCTTAAGAAAAAGTCCTATGCCTGTGGAGCATTGATCACAACTTTTATGTCTGTTAAAAATTGGACAAGAATTTTCAAGTCATGAATCACTTACATTTTCTTGATTAATTATTTTGTTTTGGGGAGAAAGTGATGGAGAGAAAAGGCATCTGAACTGTCCAGTTTTAGTTGTAAATGCATTACTATGAGTTCAGCCAACATGAAATGTTTAGTTTGGATATTTCCTTATTTCTCTGTGCTATTTTATAAGATGAATTTGAATCAAAATCAAACCCATTCTACTTGTTTGTGTGGTGGCACGTGAACAATGGTCCCACCGGGCTGGGCTTAATATTTTCTTTTCTTCTTGCAAAAGTTAAAGCATGACATGTTGCCAAATTTGACAAAGTCCAATAGTTTTTTTTTTTTTTTCCAGCTTTTTTCCCGTTAAAATTAACTGGTGCTCTCATTGGCTTCAATATTTGGAAAGTCAGTCTTGGATACTTAATAAACTTTTTATTGAGAGAAGGGTCTCGTTTCCTCTCCTTGTGCAATATCTCCCTTGCTTTAGAATTTTGCTTTGTTCTTGTTCATAAAAGTAATAATGAGAACAACAACATGGCATCGTGGAGTCAAAAATCCTTGGTGTCCTCTGAGCCATTTCAAAAACATAATCCTGTGATTATGTTTACGCCTAGCAATTCTGTTGAAATTATGCCATCCTCACCAGGCATGCCACCTCCAGTCTGTTTAGAATCATGGTATTGGCAAATTATTTCCCATCTCCAAGGGCCATTTGTAATGGCCAGAAAAGAGATAAGAATTTTTTTTAGAAGTCCATTCTAGAGTTTTATGCCTGGGAATGGCAACAAAGCAAAGGTCATGGGACTTTCTGTGGTTCAGCCCTGACTCAGCTATTTGGTTACATAATTCACCCTGAGTGACCTGCAAACTTTACATCTATAAAATGGGATCCATGACATTTGTTGAAAAAATCCTAATGATTTCTTATGAGGAATGTGTCTGTGTTAGTGTTACAGATAGAAGGCATGGAGCAAGAATATTTTCTTGCTCTGGCCTCCTTTCTCACTTCCCTTTGGACAGAAATGCTTATCTAAAAATCTATCGATTTTGTTTTCAGGAAGTATGTTTAATTATGAAGCAATTCAATAAGGTTTCCAGTGTGTTCCAAAAAGCCACCCAATTTTTTTTTTTTTAATCTTTAGCATCTCATAAATTAAATTTTGCTTCTGTGTTTTATTTTATAAGCTTTCAGGTTTGAAAATGATTGGGTAAAATATATGTATGTCAATAGAAACAATGAAACAGATGCTTTTAAAAACTGAAATTGCACCCTTAGGTTTCAAATCCTAAAGCAGCTAGGAAATGCTGAGATCTTGGGGGACTTTCTGTTAGTGAAAAGATAAAAGATATTTTTTCTTTCTTTTTCTCAAGTCTCCATCATTAAAGTTTGGTTCTAACAGCAGACTCCTTCTCTTTTTCATGTGTGTTGAAAAGCAGCTACTCCCTGTATCAAAGCCATCAGCCCGAGTGAAGGATGGACGACGGGAGGCGCGACTGTGATCATCATAGGGGACAATTTCTTTGATGGGTTACAGGTCATTTTCGGTACCATGCTGGTCTGGAGTGAGGTAGGTGTTGTCTGAACATTAATATCTAATAGGTTGGTCTAGTTGAGGATACTGTCTACACTTGAATTTCTAATAGAGTGTGTGTAGAATTTCGTGGTACCACCCTGGGTGGGCCAGCTCTAGTGTGCAGAACTCTGAGAAACCGGGAGACATGGGTTGGGTATACCTGGAGGCACTACTTTCTACTGGGATGACTTCCATCCTCTGGCCTGTAAGCACCAGCCGAGCTTCTGTTTTGTCATTTGTCCTCTTATGTTAGCCCTGGTGTGGAGGTCCTATTGTATATTGGGAATTGGAAAGGAGATGCAAAGTCACAAAATATATAGGAAAAACCCTGTTCAGACTTCAAGAAGATAGTAATCCATGAACAGTTGTAGATGCGGTCTACTGGAGACCCTTCCTCAAGGAGCACCATTCATGTGGCGGTAATAATGCAGCTATAGGTGGTTCTTGAATTATTCAGGGCTTCTTTATCCAAGAGTGAGGGATTGACCAGCGCAACCTCGAAGACCCAAAGGCTTTTTCCAGCCCTAAGAATTTACAGCTCACGGGCAGCTTAGTATGAGACCCCAACCACATGAAAATGACTCTGTTCTATGTCTGTAGTGCTTTCTAAGCACTGTGATCATTATTTTGACCTGTTAGTTGACTTGCCTGGCAATAATCAACGTTAGCTCAAGATTATAAAACATAAGCATCACTATTATATAGACGTCGTGGAAAACATGTCTTTGTTTTCTTTCTGTATTCTGAGCCTAGACTTCTCATCCAGCATGCCCACAGCCCCTTCTCTTTCACTTCCCCGAAGTTTAGAATAAGACCCATGTTAGGGCTATAAGGTACTGCTGAGCTCATTCATCCTGCTTGTTTTATAAGCAGTTGTGTGAATCTCTAAGCTTTATTGGAACTTACTGTACAGTAGGCACTGTGCTTAGCCCTTGACACAGATCATCTCAATCCTTCCCTCTTAGCACCCTTAGCACGTATCTTTTTTTTTTTTTCAAGATTTATTTATTTATTTGACAGACAGAAAGAGATCACAAGTAGGCAGAGTGGCAGGCAGAGAGAGAGGGGGAAGCAGGCTCCCCACCGAGCAGAGAGCCTGATGTGGGGCTTGATTCCAGGACCCTGAAATCATGACCTGAACTAAAGACAGAGGCTTAACCCACTGAGCCATCAAGGCATCCAGTACATATCTGTTCTTGATGAAGACATTAAGGTTTAGAGATAAATAGGTACAAAACTCCAAAGCAGCTGCGTGGAGCCTGTGGAGTGTGGATTGTATGTATGTAGCCACACAGAGAAGTCAGTAGCAGAACTGAAGCTAGAACCCAGATTTTTTTATTTCAGTATCTATCTGTCCTCTCATAATACCACTGATCAGACCATGTAGATATTTTGTGTCTTTTTTTTTTTTTTAAGATTTTATTAATTTATTTGACAGAGAGAAATTACAAGTACACTGAGAGGCAGGCAGAGAGAGAGAGAAGGAAGCAGGCTCCCTGCTGAGCAGAGAGCCCAACGCGGGACTCGATCCCAGGACCCTGAGATCATGACCTGAGCCGAAGGCAGCGGCTTAACCCACTGAGCCACCCAGGCGCCCCGATATTTTGTGTCTTATCTCTAGGTGTGCTGCTGGGTAATCAGAGAGTTAAGGCTAATCATTGAGCATGTTTATCTTCCCAACGCAGAGCCTGTCTTTCTTTTTAAGTCTTCTATGTGCCCGTCTTACTGCCAGGAACCCACTCTGGCCAGCCCCTTGCCAGCCTGTGCTGCCTTTGGTTTTGTGTTTCCAATACTCCTGACTAGCGGCCTGTGCATGGTCGGAAAATCAAAGCTCTCACAGAACTGAATCAGAGATGGGCTTCTCAGTGCACTGAACTGATTGCTATCTGAGGTGGATGGGCCATCCCAGCATGAAAGGTGGACTGAGCTCCCGCTGCCGACTGTGCCCATTCTTTGTTGGGACCATTGGGTTGTAAAATTAGAAGCATCACATACATGTCAATCTGGTGTCTTTATCGCAGCTGGGGACAGCAGTCCTCACAAGGACAGCCTCTCCCAGATCATGTGGGCTATATATTCATCCCTTTCTATCTCTCATTCTGTTGCTTATCCTGGAAGTTGGTAGAGGGACAAATAAATATAACGTGCACTTCTTGCTCCATATTACTGTAGTCGAGGCCTGAGAAGTGGGACTCAGATTTGGTGGGAAGTCTTACTAAACCTCTGAGAATAAGGTGGGTTAGTTTGAAACTTCCTTTAAAACTTTGTATCCAATCTTTGCCCAACGCCATATTGGTCATGGAACAAGGACTTTGATATATCAGGAAATCATTAATTTGTACCCCTACCCTGTTCCTAGTCAAGGTCCTTGGGTTTCCTCTCGGTTCCCCCATATTCTTGCCCTCTTTTGGGAAAGGTAAGGAAGATTACATTCTAATTTAGACTTATCCAAATTACTTCAAAGCATCTGTTTCCACACAACAAAACCAATGTAAGTCATGAAAAAAAAAAATAACCCAGTAAGGCTATGCCTTTGCCCTCCCCTTTCCTCAGGCCCTCCACTGCCCCGGGTCCAGCTAGGAGGTGAGGGTGGGGGACGCGTGCTCCTTCTTGGCCCACCACCTCCTGCCCAGCTGCTCTCATGTGTGATTATGTCATAAATCAACTCTGACCCTTTCCGGTAGAAACCTACCAGGCAGTTTCCAAAATTAGATATTATTTTAAAATAAGTAAATCCTCTGCCGTAATAGAGGTGGGAGTCTGCATGGAAGATTTTGATATGGGTTGTTATTTTTCTTGACATTTCAGAAACATGAGCCTTGCAGAGGTGAACTTCTTATAAATATTCTAAACTATTTATATATTTAGATTTCATACAGACATGATTTTCTCTCCCTTTTAGTGAAGGGAGAGAATTTGGTACTGCTTCAATTCCAAAAACCCATTGTGTAATATTGAGAAATTAAGAAATAACTCACATTTCTGAAGGGTTTATCATGCCTGGGCACTTATGGGTATCACTTTATTTGATCCTCCTGATAGCCCTGTATTAGATCCATATGAGAAAACCAGGCATCAGAGAGGTTAAGAAACTTACCCATTGTCACACAGATAGTGCTAGAGACGGCATTTTATACTACAGTGGCTCTTTTTACAAAGGAAATAAAAGCCCAAGTTACTGAGAGGGCAAACGGACACATAAGAGAGGGAAACAGGACGGAAATAGGGGAAAGAAAAAAACATGCTTAGAAATCCAGGTAATAGAGGAGAGCTAGTAGTAATACTGACACTAGTAGTGACTGTGGTGGTTGTTTTTAATCACATAAAATTACATAAATGCCTTTCATTTGGTAGAGGCAAAAATCATCCACCAGTTCTGGACCATTTCTGCAGGCTTCCACTGGATAGAATCAGAAGTCAATAGTGTGAGAATTTAAGAGAGGATATCTGTGAAAGATCTGTGGAACAAATGTGTAGTATGACTAATACCAGCTACATTCCCTGAGTACTTGGTTCCTGCCAGGTACCATGCTAAGTGTTTGGTATGGCTCTCCTGTGAGCATTGCAACATCCGTCTACCATGTTGTTCTTGTTTTACTGATGAGGAAATTGAGACTTAAGGAAGTTAAATAAGCCATTCAGTGATCAAAGGGGGGACATGGGATTTGAACATAGACAGCCCGACTCTAGGGCCTCACCTTCTAAATAGTCTATGATTTAGCCCCAATTTTTACCCTAGTGTTTTATCACATCAGACTAGGGTGTGATGCTCACCATTGCCATTGATGTCTTATGCTGTGGTGAGGTGGGGATGGGTATCTTAACAATTACTATCACCTTCCAGGCTGCGGTAGACTTGGGATGCAAGGGATAATGAAGGGACCACTCTTACTCATCCGGTTGTATATGCTTGTGGATGGAGCCATTGGCTTCTAGGAAGAATTTATCCATGTGAAGGATACTTACCTTGTGTGAGGGGCAGAAGACAACCTCTTCCTTGCCAACATAGAGAACTTAGGTAGGACAGTGAACCTGTTTGGGCCTCATCTCTACACAGGACCCCTATCTATCTGACTCTTTGTGCCCTGGCCACATGATCTGTGCCACCTCTAGGACCTGGTTACTTCTAATTTTAAGTAGACTTTTATCTCTTCTCCATTTCCTCACTCTATAGCCCAAAGCACTCAGGAAGCAGGCTGGTGGGCCAGGACAAGCAGATAACATTTTAGATTAGCAGCTGATGCTATTATTTGGAGTCTTTTTTTAGCTCAAGAATTTTTAAAAGAGTGAGAGAAAATAGGGCTGGCTAATTTACCCTCCTCTGTGCTCTTTCCCTACCAACCCAATCTTCTGCAAATGAGTAGTTCAGCTTAGCTCCCTGATTGCCCCCTGAGGGTTGGGAAGAAGAAAGGTGGCACTCCATTGTTCCTCACTCAGGGCTGCCTTCTGTGAGCTCCCAAGTTTGGGGGGGAACTGCCTCGCTTTCCTGTGAATTTGGTTTGCCATCTTTGTTCTTCGTCCTTAGCATTTCTTGCCTTTTCTCCTCTCTGTCTTTCTAGAAAGCGAAATATTATACTGATACCCTTGGGCTTCTTAGCCTGCCTTTACCCAAAAGAATTAACAAATATATATATGTTATAAATAAACCCAGGAAAGATCAACAGGATTGATGTGTGCTCATGATTAATGTGGGTTGAGTTTTTTCCTCGATCAGAGATATTCTTGGTTGTTTTTGCTTTTCCATCAACATGTGATTTGGAGGGGGGAGGGGTTGCTGCTACTGGTATGTAGAGCAAATACTTCCTTTAATATCTCCTTGAACTGCTCTAATTGCTAAGCAATGAGTACTGCTTGGCTTGCCTCTTGGTGTCTAGCACTGAGATAGGTACTACGGGTGATCACGATTAGCCTTTATGGACTCTGGTGTTTTATTTGGAACAGGAACTTGCTCCCATGAAACAGATTAAGGAGTTACATAATATATTTTTATAATCCAGTGTTAAATGACTAGCTTAAAATTCAAAGCAAGGTCCTCGAAGGCATAGAGAATGGTACAGGCAGAAGTAGGCTGTTCAAATAACCAGCCAAGCTCCTGTGATGTACGGGTGCCTCTCTCTGCTAGGCATTTTAGGCTCTGACCATCCTTTGATTTAATTACAGCAGTCTCTGGGAGAATTTATACAGCTTAAGGTATTTATGATGCCTTTAAGGAAAGCACAATGGTGAGATTGGTGAGGAGCAGAGATGAAGGGGACTTCAGGCAAACAATCATCCAAGCAAGGGTTTAGATGGCAAGGGTCGGCGGTAGGCAAGGAGCCAATCCGGAGACGTGGGTGCAGTCCTTCTATTGCTGAGTCACAGGATCTAGATTTTAGTTAGTGTTGGCCATCGGGCCTCAGTTTCCCCATTTGAAAATGAGGGACTTAGACTAACTCCTCCTTGAAATCAGCTACAATTTTATAATGCCTTTTATCTAGAGTTTATTCCCTTAAGAGTTCCTTCAAAGTAAGAAGCACGAAGTGATGATCGGTAGCAAGTAGCTTCTTTTCTTCCACTATTATTCTTTACTTTTACAACACACTTGCAAGATACCAATATCGTGTTTATTTGCAAAAGGATTCATCAAAACCATTTAATTAGCTACAAAATTGGATCTCCCTATAGATATATCATTAGTCTGTATTTCTATGTTCTACGCTTCAGGTCCTGGTATCTGATATAACAGGAGACCTAGACCACAATGTTGGTCTAATTCATTTTCCAGATAGTTCTGTGGAATATACCGATTTTTTTGGATATCAATAGGTATCCCATGGAAGATGGTGGAGGGAGGTTTTTCCTGGTAAGTCTGGGAAATGTTGAGTCAAATAAATTCAACTGGTCCTCGTTCTAGGGATTTGCAAAGCTTTTGAGATACTAACATGCACGGTGAATACCTGAGATAAAGTGTATGACACGTCCCAAACTTTTGTGACCACAGAACCTGATATATTGGTGATGGCTGGATTTCATGTTAACGAAGCAAAGCCATGAAATCTAGTCATGAAGCAGTTGGTCTGGGATAGATGTGAGAAAATCATCTGAAGTATTTGCAGAGTGTTATTCAGATAAGATCTGGAATGTGTAAAGTCATTATTCTTTAATGCTGCAGGCTTTGAACAGAATTTCTCTCATATTTTGCATCTGGTTCTAGTCACTGCACACTTGGCACTAGATGCCATGTGATTTTACAGGACAGTTACATTTAAAGATGGCCGGAACCACTTAGCTCCAATGGAGAAGGCCGTTTCATCACTGTAGGAACCAGTGAGCCTCACACACGGGCTACGTGTTGTCTTTTGCATCCAGATGTTTTCTTCAACTGCATTCCCAGAGATAAGGGGAAGTCCAAAGAAACTTCTGTTGGAGGGTGAGGTGAAGGAGACATGTGGGTGAATACAGTTGGGTGAATAAATGGCAGTTTGGGGGCTGAGAAATGATTTCCTGCTTTAATCCAAAAGCTGGAAAACACAGTTTTAAATGCAGTTCCTGACTTCTTTCTTCTTTCCTATCTCTACTTTCCATTCTCATCTATACACATAGCTCAGTGGAAGGATTGTAAATAAAAAATAGCATTTGCTTCTCTGTGACATTAAAAAATGAATGGCTACAACTCATACATGTTCCCACTGGAAGTTTCCCAGGCTTTTTTGTCTGGCCTTGATTTTTACAGAACCACATGTAGAATCACAAAATTTTGAGGGCTTTGAGGAACCTTTCCAGTCATCGAGTGCAGCTGTTTTTTGGAAATGAAGAAAAAGAGGCTCTAGAGTCATACAGTGACTTGTCCTGGGAATGCATTAGCTGCTTCTTAGTGCCGGTGTCACAGCCCAGTTTTCCAGACACCAGCTTCACCCCCTATTCAATTCTCTCTTGCTCCAGTTCTCTCATGGTATTTCTTTAGTCTTTTAATAAATTACCTTATATTTGCTGAACCCTCCCAAATTTTATACATGATGGCACTGGCATCCTAATGACTCTTATTTATATCACATTTGTATGCAATACAGTTCCATTCAAATCAAACATACAATTAAGAAAGGCAGAGAAAGACATTATCACAAATATCTTTCAAAATTTCATGATGTCGATATGGAATATAAATGGCTGTGTCATTTATTTTACATATATTGAGGCTTACATGTATAAGTTTAATTCAAGGTTTCCTACTTGTCCTAAACATCTAAGCTGCCAAGTCTGTATGCAACCTCTACTTATCGATCACCTGTCAAGTGGAAGATGCTTAATGCAAAATCATAAACTTTATTTGTGAGAAATAAAAGAAGCAGTCTGAACTGGTTGCATTAAACGTTGAGTGTGACTTTGAAGAACACCTTTCAAGCCCAAGTTATTTTATGGGGAATCATTTTTAAATGAGCCAGCATATTTAAAAAAAACAGATTAAAAATACTCTAATGGCCTCTTTAATGTGGTCACATAGTTACAATCATGCTCACCTTATTCCTAAAAGGGCTTTAGTCTATATTTTTATTTTTAATGAGTAAGGCACTTGAAATCTATCCTCAACATTGATAATTATGGGATGGTTAGGAACGACTTTAAGATGACATTATCCATGAGTTGTTCACAGTGCTTTCAGGAGACACACGTATGTGCCCATCGCTTGAAAATGGAAACCAGGCAAGTGTGATGCATTTCGAACTTTAACATAAGTCAAAGACAAAATTCACACCTGGCTGTAGTCTCTGGATTTTTATGAAGAAGACGGATAACTATATATTGTTGCTTTCATTTTATATGTGCACTCAAGTCAGATCACTAGAATGGCTCCCTAATGGTCTGAACTAAAGCCTTCCTCCGTACACAACCGTACTGGCTTCCTCCTTCCTAAAACCACAACTCCTTAGTTTGGGATTCAAGCATACCCCCTGATGGCTCTGACCTTTCTTTTTAACATTCTTGCCCACCATTCATCTTAACTTTGGCTTTCCGTTACACTGAGCTGTTAGTGGCCCCTTATACCCTGAGTGGTTTTTGCCTTTGCACTCTGGCCTTTCGATTACCATTCCTTCTTCCACAATGTTTTCCCTCCTCTCTGTGTGCAAATTCTTCTTCCCTTTAAGATCCAGTAAAATGCCACTTTTGTCTGGGAAATATTTCCTTACAATGTAGATAATGAATATTTCCTTTCAACCTAAATTCCTACATGATCTTCTCTGTATTATATTGTGTTCCTTATAACTTTCTATCTTTAATCATTGTGATTTAAGGGGATGTTCTCTCTCATAAGGCAGGACCCATGCTAAATTCACCTTAGTCTCCAGTGTTTAGCCCAGATCCTCACATATCAGAAGCATTAATTTATACACACTTACACAGAATAATGTTGAATGACACCTTTCCTTCTTTCCTTCCAACAAATGTTTTTTATTAACAACTATTGTATTCCATGATGCTTCAATGTGTCAGTATCAGGTAGATTACAGTTTAGTTTTTGTTAATGCATGTGTGGTTAAGTAGTTTATATTTAGATTTATTTATTGTGCAACAGGAGTGCACACGTTACCTTAGTGTAAATCTGTTGCTTATGGTGAGTACTTTCTAGTACTAGTACTAGAAAACTAGTACTTTCTAGGTGATTGATACCAGTGAGACCTTCTCCTAAACTCCTTATAGGCATTATGTCAATGAACCCTCAGACTCATCAGATAGCTAGCCTCCTCCCTTGTCCCACCTTCTTCTCAAGTAATGAAACTGAATGCCAGAGAGGTTGAGTGACTTTCCAAAGGTTCCACAGCTGGTAATTTGCAAAGCTTGGACTTGAACCAAAATCTCTGTGATTCCAGAGCCATCTTTGAGCTGTCTAGTAAGGATGGAGTAAAACTAAACTTAACCAGAGACACTGTTAAGTAACCTCAACTCAAAAAAAAAAAGTAAATATAGAAAATAACAGACTTTAGGTAACCAGAACAACAATTTTTAACAAATTATCTTATCTGTTTTCCCTGGTCATAGCAAATCAGAAGGAGCAAGCTAGAGGCAGGTTGTTAGAAGCAGGCTCAGTGACAGCAGAAATGACAGCTTAATGTCAAGGGCAAAAATGGAAAACCTAAAAAGCAGACGCAGAACTATATTACTGTGTGGCACATTAATGACTGTTCATAATGACAGTGGCCCTGAGTCATCAAGACAGAGATGGCAATTATATTCAATATATTCTCTCTAAAACAGCAAGATGTGTGTAATGCATCCTCAAAAGACTCCCAGTGAAAGCAGCTGTCGTGGCACGGTATTAAAAGGGGTTTGGCTCTGGTTTTCCATGCAGCTCACTTCCTGAAGGGACATGTTAAATGAGGAATTACCAAATATATGTGCAAGTATCAGTGTATGCAGTATGCAAATGTGAACTATGCCACACGCACAAAAACTGTTCAAAGTCAACTCTGTTTAGTACCTTACAGCTTTGATACTCCTTTCTTGGAACTTGGAAAGACCTTAGAAGTATTTTGTTGAAAAGTGAGTTCATTCCCTGTTACCCCATCTAGCAATCTTTTGGCTTTTATGTTTTTCCTTCCTAATTCCATATAGGCAAAGATTCTGCCTTGCAAACTGCCAGCTTTGGTAACATACATTTAGTCTCTGCCATAAATGTATCTGGCTTTGCCTTTTCTTTTATATTTTAATTTTCAGACAAACAAGCAGCAACCCAGGACCCTAAGCCAGATCTGAGCAGGGAATGATGTTCCTTCTTAACTGAATTTAGAAAAACAAACCTTGAGAAAGAGCTCATTGTGCAGTTTCAAACCACAGGGGCTGGCGTTACTGGTGTCCAGTCCTCTCCTTCTGGACTACTCTGGACCTCAGGAACTCACCAGTGCTTTTCCAGCTCCCAGATGGTCAGGATGGGATCCAGTCTTTAATGGGGCCCGGCTGGCACAAGATTTACATCCTGGGAAAGAGCTAGAGAAAGTTTATTTAAAAAATAAATTACTGAATAATAAATAAATAAATCAACCCACAAAACCAAAGGTAGTTGAAGTATAATGTATTTATTTTAGCCTTTTTCCTCCCAAATCTGCTATTTTGAAATATGATCTTGTTGCTGTTTTGTTTTGTACAATTAACTGCATTGATTTAGGGACCTGGTTAGTTTCTTGGTCAGAAGAATTGGGTAGTATATTTTTGTGAATGTTTAATGAGGATACCAGGAAGCTTGAAGGTTTTTTCTGGGAGGGGTAAATGTAAACAGATTTTTTTTTTTTAATAGATAGTTTTTTTGAGTGAAGTGGTATTGATTATTTCTTTTTTTTTTTTGTAGGTTAACACGTGACTTTATTGACTCTTTATCCAAAATTATTAGTGGTGGTACATAGCATTATGGTATTCATTCACTCAGTATTTATTGACTGCCTACTGCTTCCCAGGGACTGTTAGAAGTGAAAACAAGAAAGACAAAACTCATATCCTCACAGGGCTTATATTCTAGTAGAGGTTGCAGACAATAAATAGGAAAATATATCTATATCTTTCTACTATGTGTCTGTGTCTATTTCTATATATGAGAGAAATTTCAGGTAGCGCAAAGGACCATTTGAAAACTTATGTTGTAAATCTCTTATTTAACTCAATTCCTGAGATTTTAGTTTTAAGTCTCCTCTGACCTTCATACATAAAGTTGATCTTTGCGAATTCATGTGACCCAACATATTTTGTTAAACATTGGTTTAAAGTTATTTTCTTGAAAGGACAAAAGGAAACCAGAATGTTTGTGAAACAGTAAATGCCTCCACTGGGTTTCTCTCACGTTCTCGGAGAAATCATATACTGCCTTTGAGACAGGCAATTCTTGGGAATGAAGAAGTCTGTGTTACGAAACCCGGAGAACTCTGATTAGAGAACAACCAGAATTCACTGAGGGACTCAGGAGGAGAGATGGCATCCTGATTTATGTTGTATCCGCTTCAGGGGAACAGACACATAATGTGGAGGTTTAACCAGTACGGTCGCCACGAATATACATTTTTTTGTGTTTCAACTTCCTTTAGGAGCTCCTGAAAATAATACTTTTTAAACACCATGTTTAACTAGAGAAAAACGAATGTTCCAGAGTGGAGGAAAAATAAGCTGGCTTGTTTGGTCACTACTACTGTGGTGTCTCTTTAAAAATCCCTAGTCAATTTGGTTTTGAAGCTTTAATTATGTTTTTATGTTACAATTTTCTTATTTAAATGTCTGCTTCGTGTCCATCACTCAGCACCCCCTGCCTATCTCAAAAGAGATGGATGTTATTAACCTAATTGAGGAGAAGGGAGAATGCTGTGAGAATTATTAATACATAAATTAAAAAATTAATCTGGAAAGTGCTTTAGGGCCCCTAGAGAAGCTCTACCCAAACACAAAGCATATTTAACATTATTATAAGCACTCCCACAGAGCAGATAGACCAGTGCAGTGTGAGATGAGTAAACTGAGGCACAGAGAGTAGCAATGGGTGGTTGGGCCAGTGTAATGTTAGAATCCAGACCCTTGGGTGGGTGGCACCTGAAGACCGCTGCAGCAGAGCCCAGCTAAGGCCTTTTCTGGTCTTGACAGTTAAGTATTTCTCCCCTTCCTTTTCACCCCTTCTCTTTAAGTCTTTGCTTCTTTGGACTGTGTGTGTTGAAAATTATCAAGGCTAAAATATTAAATCCTAAGGCTAGTAAGGAGAACTCACTAGTGTACTTTCTAGTAATCCTAGTTATTTTTTTGGCTTTGTGGCTTGGAACTTCAAGTTGCATTTATTTCATATAGTCCTATTGGTGAGACAACACACATAAAAGCTTATCTTGGAGTTGCTTTTTTGTTTTGCCAAGAAATAATTCTCAGCTAAGCTTCTCAGCAGTAAAAAAAAGGCTATTCGGAGTACCTACTGTGCTCCCAGCACCTTTGAGGATGTAGAAGTTGGGACACGTTCTATCCTGTCAATAGTGGAGACCTGGTAGAAAGCACCTGTAATAGCAAGTATGGAGAAACCATGAACAGCAGTCAGGAGGGACAGCGAGTGTTGTACAGTGGTGGCTGTAGTCGGGCAGATTGGTCACTTCTTGGTCATGTTACTTCACTTGCCTGCACCTTCCACATCTGTGACCCAGCTCATGCCCATCCCTGCTCCTAGTGTGCAGGACAGAGTCACTGACGGAGTCTTGCACAGCGCTTGGCACACAGTCAGATGATGACAAAAGGCCACCGTTGTAGAAGCCACCATGGAGGTCCCCACCATCTTCTGTTTAGCATGAGTTGGAGTGCTACTGGCTCTCAGAAAAGAAAGTTACTCTGAAGACTTGCTCTTCTTACCTGAGATTCTGCAACATGTTTCCATTAGCTTTTTTTTTTAAGATTTTTATTTATTTATTTGACAGAGAGAGATCACAAACAGGCAGAGAGACAGGCAGAGAGAGAGGGGGAAGCAGGCTCCCCACTGAACAGAGAGCTTGATGCGGGGCTCGATCCCAGGACCCTGAGATCATGACCTGAGCCGAAGGCAGAGGCTTAACCCACTGAGCCACCCAGGTGCCCCTCCATTAACATTTTTAAATACTAGGTACTCTCCTTCCCCTCCCATATGGGTCATGCTTTTGAACATGTGAAAAGAATTTTATAAAAACTATTTCAAGAATTCTCCACTCCCAGGCCCTTCTTCTGGACTTTCAGAATTTGCAGACAGACTGCCTCTTTGGAGGTTTGCCTCCACCTCCGTGCCCCCCGCCACCATCCTCCCCTTCTGGTCTATCCACAGAGGAACTCTTCTTTCTTGTTTCTCTTACTTCTGTGGAAAAGAGGCCCGCCCACCTCCCCCATGTTTGCACTCCATCTCTCAGCACAAGCATGCCCCACCTTGCCAGCCAGCATAGGGCTCTTCTGACCTTGTGTTGAGTCTGGAGAGGAGGGAATGCTCACACCAGCAGCTTGGAGGGAGTGTGATCCCTGCTGCCGTATGTCCTGGGTGTGCTGGCTGCCTCTCTTGGGGCCTTGCAGAGAGCATGAGTATCTTTCCATCAGAATGCCACTCCTAAAAATGGTTTCTTCCGATTATAATATTAACACATTCTTATTGTTGAGAAGTTAGAGAATTCAAAGAGGTACGCAGAGGAAAATAAGATTACCCATAGTTTTATAAACTGTCCCTGATACTTTGATAATTTTCCTTTTAGTCTTTTTTCCATGCAGATACATATCTAATTCTTACATAATTAAATGCAGCACATATTGCATAAAACTGATGTTATTCTACATTTGATCTTTAGTAAAAATTTTTCTCATAATTAAACTAATACCTGTGAATGTAGAAATTTATTTATTCCAGAATTATTTAATTGTTTATTTCCTGTGCAAGTGTGTGTGCACATGTGCACCCACATACACATACACACGGAGAAAGAGAGAGAGAGAGAGAGAGAGAGAGGAGATGAATCACGTATCATGTCGTCTGTCCAGAAATAAACAGTTAACATTTAACATTGTGTTTGTGTAGGCTATTTTCTTAGTATTACTTTCTTACCTTTTTTTCTTTCCTTTATTTCCCTCTGTTCCTTCTCACAGGAGTCAGAGACCTTTAGAAATCCTCTTCTCTTTTACCACTTAGATGAAGTCTGAAGTCTGGTTCAAGCAGGAACCCCTGTGCTGAGCCAGTTGGATAATTCATTTTAAGAGCAATTTAGTTAGGGAATGAGAATTAAATATTATCAGGTTAGGAACAGTGAACTCTTATGGGTAGGTATTACTATGCCTAATGGAGTCAAACCTCTTGTAGAATTATGGCCTAATTTATGTAAGTATTTATTCCAGAAATATTTTGGAAATATCCTGTATGTAGAGCATTAAGTTAAATACTTTAGGGGATATAAATATGAATTAGACTCTGTCACTGATCTCAGGAACTAGCTAATGAGAGAAAAATGTGTAGGAAAATCTTTATGGCACAGAACAAAATAGGATATTAAGTGTTATAGAATAAATGCCATAATTATATAAATTCTTACAAAGGTGCAGGTAACTCTGACTTTTAAGATCAGGTAAAACTTATTGGAAGAGAGAGGGTACATGGTCTCAAAGAATAAGTAGAATATCAGTAGGGGAATGTATAGGCAAGGAATGACACGAACAAAGCAAAGATGTTGAGCACAGCTGTGGTGCTTTCATGTATCCTCATGCCCTACACTCCAAAATGGGGAAGAGCAAAATAGGAAGTAAGATTAGAAAGGGAAATTAGCTGTCAGTCCTTGGGGCACCCTGAATATTGTGCCAAGGAGTTTGGATCATATACTGTATTTAAAAGGAGCAATCGTTGAGTAAGGCAACAAGATGATGAAGTTGTATTTGAAAAAGATAATTCTGATAGAAAAAGAAGAAGTAGAGAGAGACCATTATTGTAATTCTCAGAGTAGGAAATGGTAACAACTTGAACAGAAGAAAGTGGGAAAGTGGCAAAGCAAAGAGCCAGTGGAGGCCAAAGGAGGAAAAATCAAAATGACTAAAAAAAAAAAAAAGAAAGAAAAACTGGAAGGGAGAAAAAATAAAGATGATCTTACTTTGGGTGATTCAAAGGATAGCATTCCCTTAACCAAGAATGGGAACATGGGAGCAAAAAATACATTTATAAGTATTAAGATGATAAATTTAGCTTGGGTCATGTTGGGGTCGAGGTGGCAATTAGATGTGTTCAGGGAGATTCTGTTACTCTGTTGCTAATAAAAGTTTGGTGCGTGACCAAAGAGATCAAATCTACAGGTGTAGATTTGGAAGTCAGTCTAACTGAGGTGGCTGAGCCCATGAGTAAACTCACAAAATGTTAGGCAAGTAAAAAGAGAAGAAAATATAGAACAGAATTTGTAAAATTTCAACAGTTAATAAGTTGGCAGAAAGGAAAAGTTGGCAAATGAGGAAAACAGGAACCAATGAATAAAAGAAGAACTCTAGAAAACACTTATTTACAAGCAGAAGATACCGGTTTTCTTCCTAGTGTTTCAAAACGATATTTGTTAAACTTGTTTGACCCTCAACTTTTCTCATCTGGAATACATATCCTACAAGAATGGGTTTTAAAAGATAGTGAATGTGAAAGTGTTTTGGTAAACCATCAGACATGCAAGTCTTAAGTCTTATAATTAGTGTCACAGAAGTGAGGAAAGTAGAGACTTCCAACAAGGGAGAAAGTAGTGTCAGATGCTACAGTTTCATAAGAATATTTATTTTTAGCTCAACTCATTTGGCTTGGGATTTAAGGAAGTCAAGTCAAGAGTGAATCTGTTCTTTAATCACTTAGAACAACATTTCCCAAAATATGGAGCACGTGTCTCTGGTGGGACAGGACAGAACTTTGGGTTTGACACAGACATCAGGCAGAACTGAATCACATAGTGAGAAAGTAGTTTTTTTTTTGTTTGTCTTTTAATCTTCAGATTAATGTTAAGGCAGTAAGTCTCAGTTGGGGCAAATAAGTCTGTAGCATCTAACACTGGCTGGTTTCCCCTTTCAGTAAACTCCTTCAGGTTGTGAGCACTATTTAGTTAGAATTTAAGAATATCATATTAACTTTAAAATTACCACCTATACTACCTTCTTATTTTGGCAGGGATACCCACTTTCCAGCTGGGAGAGGCATATGAAGTTTCCCTTAAAACTAAGTTATATTAAATGAAAAAGTAATTGATTTTTTAAATATTAAGTATATAATTGTATAGGTGGTATACAGTCATGACCAAACTGAGAAAGTGGTATTCCAATAACGGGAGTTTGGAAATTTTAGATTCACCTGAGCTCTTCCTCCTTCTGTTTCTTGGAATGGCGACCTCGGTTCAAGCAGATTAGAACAGTGTGGGAAATTATCCATCCTGGGACAGTGGTGGGGTAATGGTATTTGTCTTGGGTTCTAGACTTACAGATTTAGACCCTTTTCTTCCCCTCAGTGGTTGGGTCAATTTTTGAAGCCTGTAGATTTTTCTAGAATTTTGTGTCTTCGGAAGTTCAAACGAGAGGGTTAGTTTTAAATGATTACTAGAGTTCCTTCCAGCAACAAAGTCTATGATTCTCAGAGTGATTAGTAAATAACCCTATGCTTTCAGATTGATAGAAGTTAGAAAAAATGTTTTTCCTTTGTAAGGCATCGATATGTCATCAAGTATGTCAATGCCAGAGGCTGTTTGCAGACTAACATCAACGGTGAGGAAAACATCAACAAATTCATTTTTTAATGATAAGTCATAATCTACCTCATTTGTGAAAGGTAGTTATTTCAAGAAGGAATCTCTGCTTTAGTTAAGGTGATTGATTAAAATTGAAAGTGAAATCGTAAATGAAAATGTTTCAATTCCTGAGCCTACTGCTTTATGCCAATACCTCACTCTTAAGTCAGTAGTTTCATTGCAGTCCTATATAATCAATTCAGAAAGCCCATGAATTCTATTGCTTGGTGTAGCAGCTCATAGGTAGTAAGTCCTTTTATGTAAGAAGATGTTTCTATTCATCTATTTACTAATATCTTTCCACCTTTTAAAATTTATTTCTTCTGAAAAGGAAGGCAGATGAAGTATTTTCTAACTGGCTATAAGTTCTCCTAAGTGTTATTGTGAATTGATCTAACTCTACATCCTAAGTAACTCTTAAAAATAGAAGCATGTGGCCTATTTGGAATCTAGCAATATGGCGACTTCCATCATCAAAAATATAGCAAAGGTCAGGCAGCAAATGAAAAATGGATATAGAATGGGGATAGAAAAAAACACCCACACCCATCTTGGGATCTGAAAAATTTGAGTTTATTACTTCCTTTAAAAAGTTTCCATATGAGGGTGCGCCTGGGTGGCTCAGTGGGTTAAAGCCTCTGCCTTCAGCTCAGGTTATGATCCCAGGGTCCTGGGATCGAGCCCCACATCCGGCTCTCTGCTCAGCAGGGAGCCTAATTTTTCCTCTCTGCCTGTCTCTCTGCCTACTTGTGACCTCTGTCAAATAAATAAAATATTATTAAAAAGTAAAAAAATTAAAAAATTAAAAAAAATAAAAAGTTTCCATATGAACAAGTTCTTCTCTATGATTAGGTAGGAAGGGTTTGTCCTGGTCATTTTTTGAGCTGTATCAGTGTCATGTTTTGTTCTAACTTGTGCTAACAAGGGTAATCTTTGTGCAAGCAACTCAGCAATTTTAGGATTGCATTTTCACATCTGGGAAAAAAGAAAAAGGGATAATACTAACAGTAACAATAATATGGTCATTGATCTGGCCAAATTAGTGTCTATGTGTAAATTCCTCAGCAATGTGGAAGATACCTCCTAAGGGCTCATCAAGAGTGAATTCCCACCATTACAAAAACACTTTGACAAGTTGCAATTAAACATGCGCTTGACTTTGAATTATCATCTTTTACTGCCCTTCAGAGCCTCTTTCTTTCTTCTGTTCTCTGTACAATAGTAAACTTGATTTCCTGATTTTGATGCTTACAGATTAGAAGTGCAGATTAGAAGGTGCAAAGCACACCAGGAGAAAAAAGACAAGAAAGTCAACAAACTAGAAACAACTTAAAAATTGTAGTTATCTAAGGCCATTTAGTACAGGGGAAAATAGATCCTCATACCTCAGTAGTCACTAAGAAGGCTTTTCTACAATACAGCAATAGATAATGAGTGTTCCAAATGACGATTTTTTTTTTTAAATATTTTATTTATTTATTTGACAGAGAGAGATCACAAGCAGGCAGAGAGGCAGGCAGAGAGAGAGGGAAGAAGCAGGCTCCCCGATCTTGATTCATCAAGGGTAAATTGAAGTATATATACTTTGCTTATTTTAGGGAAAAAATGCAATGATTTTGGAAGAAATTAAATATGAAAAGGACAAAATTTGAAGTAAATACTTTTTTTGTGTGCTTTTCTTGCTAAAACTCTAGCCATCCAAAACACTTAGCCATGGAGATGAACTCAGTCTCCAGGGGTTCCACATAAGCATGATTTTCTTGAAATATCTTTCAAGTGTCTCCAGCAAATAAGCGAAGACTCCATACATTCTACAGAAAGGGATAGACATTTTTAATTACTAAGTTAAAATGACTTTTATGCAGATGGCCTTTTCTTTATGAATCAAAAACGAGCATTTGACAAAAATTACTCATGGACTTTCACAGTAGTAACTTTCTCAGATTCTTTTCCCTGGGACTTGGTGCTAGGACAGTTTACTCAGGTGGGCCCCAAGGGCTCATACCTTGATTTTCACAGTGTTGCCTGTGGTTATTTCAACAGTGCCACCTGTAATTTTCTGGGCAAAACATTTGCATTGGGTCTGGTTTGCCTATTTAAAAAAAAAAAAAAGCTTCCTCTAAGTTATCCTCATAAGTTAGTACAAACCCAAGTGCTAATCCATTGTATACTGACTCAGTACCACAAATGTTGAACCAAATGACTCTGATAGGAGTCAAGAAGTGGGCAGTGACTGAAACCATAGAGAGAGAACATGTAGAATCCAGCACCATCAGAGGTCAAGCAGTCAAATGCCAGGGCTGGATTTTTCAAAGAACCAGATAATGCCAGTTTTATGACCATTAATAACATTCCAGTTACATAAACAAAGATAAGAGTAATAAAAAATAAATTCTGCTTCTCGGTGTAATCTGATTGCCAACAGGGTTCAGAAATGAACGTTCTCATTGTGCACGTGGCCTTGCATAATGGACCAGGAATCATTCTGCCGCCCCCTCCCCAAACTTCCACTTCCCTTTTATGGACAGTCCTTAGTTCTGCCAGATCTCTAAGCTATTCCAGGGAGGCAGTTTCTCCTTTAAAGCTCTTTGATTGAGCCTCTGGTAGTTAATGCACCAAATGGTCTTTAGGGGTATTTCGTACGTGGGCTCTGCAGCTAATCAGAGTGCCTTGGCCCACTGATTTCCTACTTCTGTGTTTTCCACATGTTCAAGGGCTCAGTTCAAACACCAGGCCCACCAGCTTCTGGAGAGGCATGGCAGTGCTCAGCTCTGACGGGGGTGTCTGCCTCAAACAGAGATTTTCCAAAGGATATCCCGTAGTAGATGAATCATTCCATTAGGCCAGGTTCACTTTTCAATCCAGGAAGCCGCGTGCCTGCTGGGTAGGGAAACTCAGATAAAGTTGTTGTGGCTGTGCTCCGAGCGCTTGTAAATATCATTGTCAGTGTCTTTGATACAGGTTCCATCAAGATAGCGTGTAAACACTGACAGGTTAATTATGTGTTTTAAAGCTATGTTTATTGAGAGCTGATGGGAAGGCTGTGAAATGAGTCCTTTACATATCGCAGTGACAGTTTTCTCCCCACTGTCTTCCCCAGCTGATTACGCCTCATGCCATCCGCGTGCAGACTCCTCCCCGGCACATCCCTGGTGTTGTAGAAGTCACATTGTCCTACAAGTCGAAACAGTTCTGCAAAGGGACACCGGGAAGATTCATTTACACAGGTAAGAACCGTTGCAGATGGTGGACACAGAGCTTTTCCTCGGATTTGTGTGTTTTGCTTTATCTTGTATGTCTACATGGGCATTGTATTTTAAAATCTCATGTGCAGGGCCGTCTTTCTTTGTCCATTTCACCACATAGAGGACCAGATGACTGGCTATTATTGTTAGTATTAGTATATCATTATTTAAGACTTCATCTGGGTGTCCATGTTGAATGAGAGGTTTGGTAGAAGAAATTGGTTGGATACCTAAGCAGCAGCCTGAGAAGTAAGGAAAGGAGGAAGAAGTGGTAGACAGTTCACAGTCTCTCTGTACGTTAAGCCATCTGTGTTGGGGTTTATTTGCTTTATGGAGTATGGATGTGCTTTAATGAACAGGACAACTTTCTTCAGCCTGGTCATAGCTGGGGAGTTGGTAGTTTCCTATTTCATTCTGGGTTGGTACTTCCTTCTCCTATAAAGTGTGTTTTGCCCTCCCTAAACAGCCTTGGCACACATAGATCTGCCTTGTGGTAAGAAGGTAGGGTTGCAGAGTGGAGGCAAATTGACCACCCCATCAGATGGAGAGAACCAGGCAGGTTCCCCGTGGAAATGCAAGCACGCAGCCCAAGCGTCCGTTGTGTATGTCAGGAGATCCTCTGATTGTAATGTGCTAACCGAAACACCCACGGATCTTTCTATAAATCAGATTCTGATTCAGTAGTCCTGGGTGGGACCAGAGACGCTGCCTTTCTAACACACTCCCAGGGGAGACTGTGATCTTGGTCCATGGGCCTCACTGGGAGTAGTGACATTCTAGGCCCTCTGCTTACGACTGTCATCCCCAGGTAACTGTCTCCAAGAACTCGTCCCACGTTTCCTTCTTCATTCAATAGAGGACCACAGGGCCTGACTAAGTATGGAGTGTAGGTTTCTTCCACACGAAGAAGATCCAGAGCAGTGAAGAGAGAACTCTCTTAACACATCCTAATTATAGCCATACAATTAAATGGACAGATTTTATTTTGCTGTGACATTTTACCTCATTTTACCTCATTTTACCTTTCCTTTTTGTATTTTAATACCAGGAACAAAACCAACCATGCTTGTTCGTCTCAATCTCTCTCTCTCTCTCTCTCTCTCTCTCCTTCTCTCTCAAAATTATAAAAACAACTAATGTATTCTGACCCTTGGAAATGCCTCCCAGCCCTTTAAACAAAATGCAGGTTTGGTGCCTGCCTGACGATTAGTTTTAGTTAATTGAAAATTATAGGATTGACCCAAGAGGAAAATTTTGTTTGCACTCCAATCACTTTTACAAATTAAGGAAAATTACCACAATTTTGTTTAGCTAAGGTTTCACACTGAGTTCAAGAAATTAGCTCAGCCATCCCAACAAAGTCAGCACTTTGTTAGTGAGCACTTGAAAAAATAATAGTCTATCTGGAGTTCTGTGGTGTATACAAACGAAGCATAGAGAAAGCTATGATGCTTTATAGAAGTAGGCCAAGTGTTTTTAATTAGGCTCATTGGTTCAGCGTAAGTTTTGAAGAACAATCAAACTAGCAGATTAGCTGTTTCTTTTAAAGCTAGGATTTCTTGCCATTCATTTTTCCCATGAGAACTTCCACATAGCACTATTTTTTTTTTTTTTTTTTACAAGCCTCATTATGGGCCTGCAGGAAAAGGACCAATTGAAACTTCTGATACTGTAACATTCCCCACCATCATTCCAGTGGATGGGAGTTTTTCACAATGTTCCTCACTGAACTCGGTGTTCTGGAACATATTACAAAACCACAGAGGCCAAATGTTTTCTCTGAGGAGTTTGGACTCTGTTTTTGGCCAAAAACATTTAGGCTTTGCTGGCTGCTTATTTACTCTGCTATTAAGAACAAGAAAAAGGAGAAGAAAAAGAAGAAGAAGAAAATGCCGGTGTGGTGGGAGGTACAGGAGGTAATCAGGCATGATTCCGCTTTGGTGACAACATCCCTGCCCATTAATGGTTCCATTTTGTGGTCAGGTCTCATTTAGAAGAAATTATTTTTAATCAGTGTTCAACAAAATATCCCCTTGAGCCACCTGGCCGTAAAAGTTTAAAAAAAAAAAAAATCATCCCCACTAAATTACTTAAGTTCTCAAAAGAAAATAGCTAGGGACCCATTATGATTTGGAATTTTTTTTAACCACTAAAAAAAATTGCTTTCAATTTAAGAAATAACGTCTTGAAAAACATGTATCATACAGGAATTAGGATCCAAGGTAAAAAGCGATGGATTTGCAAGTCCAGCAAAATAGTTAGGACTAAGAGAGAGAAATCCTGGATGTGTTGCACGTGTGTATGTGTGTGGGAAATTTAAAGTCTGAGAACATGCTTCTTCTGATCTTGCCTTAAACTGTGGGAAACAGACAAGAAGACGTACTCTATTAAGCATTCTAGGAGAGTTCAACTTCCCTCCGCATTGGAGAAAGAAAATTTTGAAGAAATTAGCACAGAAAATTCTCCACTGATGGAGTTACCTGTTAGCTTGCTGGGATATTACCTCATTTCTAATGTAGGGGAATCTCTGTTAATTTGTCAGCTACACGTGGCCTCTTAATTAGCATTGAATGCCCCTACCTAGGATCACTTGTTCACAGCTGGTGCTCCTGATTTACTCAGTTTACCTCTATGCTTGTCACCACTGACCAACCAAGGCAGAGATGGTCATAAAACCTTTCTGTTCTTTATATCCAAACAACCCTTCAGGCCGTAGTGAATGTGCAGCCATCCTTTTCTGTCAACCCACAAAAGATCCCACTTCATTTTCTTTAACTTCCATAGCATTTCAAGATGTGAAGCTTGATTTTCTGGACGGGCTGAGCCAATGTCTTGTTTCTTAGTGGAATGTCACTTGGAATTTTTCCCTTAAAAAAAAAGGCGGGGGAGGGGGATATCCAGGGACTGAAAACTCACAACCCCAATTTAAGCACTGTTGCAGTTTGCTGAGTGTGTGAGGGAGTTTGGGTGTGTGCATGTAGAAGTCTCTAAAAAATCCATACTTGTTTAAAAAAAAAACAAAACAAAAAACTGAGACAGGAACAGCATGGCCTAATCTATGCAAATAAAGGCAGACTTTTTGGGACGGGAGGAAAGAATTTGACTAAACACAGATTGCCTGCAAGCTGGCTCCACTTGTGAGGAGTGGGAACGCTGCTCTCCATCATCGATTCTTCAGATCGGGGACACAGGGAATTCTCAGCCGCCAGATGTGCAGGTCTCTGGGTTCGCCCAGTCTGTGAGGGAGCAAAGTGAATCCCAACTTGATCAGAACAAATAGTACTTCCCAGATCCTGCTTATTGTGTCCTGTTATTCTTCTGTAAGAGTTTAAATTTTAAATAATGTTTCCTGATAGAAGGAAACAAAACCCCTTTCTAATGACAGGACTGTTTTCAAAGCCCTCTTCTGGGGTCTGGTCCATCAGTCCTATAGGAAGTAAATCCACCATAACCCCCCAGTACCACGGAAAAAGGTCTCCCCAATTCCTTTATTCTTCTCCCAGCTTGTTTTCCTGCTGTTGCCACATCTTTAAGGGACTTGGATCTTTTAGAATTGTAATCTCTCCTGTGAAGCTTTAAGCAACCTCAAGAGCTGATAAAGGACTCTAAGAAGCCTTTAAGATGCTTCTTCTAACTTCTAGAATTGGTTTCCCTGATGAGAAGTGGCCAAATCCAGTTTTGCCTCATCACTATTCTTTCTCCACTGGGAAGGGTGCCATCTTTGGAGAAACTGTGACGGGGAGAGTAAGCCACCAGGACGGTGTCTGACTAGCTCAGGTGGGCATGGAGAGCTATGGATGCCTGCTCTCCGTCAAGCTGGGGGAAGCCCCAGTGAATGTGGTTAGGTCACTTCTCAGATCATTCTGTCACCAAGTTCCACTGTTCTAAGGATTTTTCACCAAATTTCCCGCCCTTGTGGAAAAACTAACTCCAATTTCTGTATGTTAGTCTCAGAATTAACTTTGAAATGAAAATTCTTCCTGGAAATACTTCCTGTGTGTACCTCATGCCCAAGACAGCTTTGCATGTAGGAGGGGTCACCTTGGCTGAATGTACTCTATGGGACTTGATGCACCATGTCTTTCAAGTTTTTCTTTTCTCTCCCTGTTTATTTTCTTCTCCTTCCTTTTTTTTTTTTTTTTCTCTCCATCCCCCCACCTTTTCTTTTCTCCTCCCATTCTTTCCTCTCTCACTCCCAAGGAGACAAAATGACCTAGTGATGAAGGGCTTGGGTTCAAGACTAGAAGGGGGTAGTTGGAACACTTAGCTCTACCACTCACTATGGAGGTTATTTTGGGGACATCATGTGATGGCTTTGAACCACAGTTGCCTATTCTTTGCAAGGGAATAATCCAGGGTTTGTTTTAGTATCAGGGAGATATATGTAAAGCACTTTTCATGAGCTAGTCTGAGCACCAGCCAGATACTAGTAGTTTCTATTGATAGATGATGGCCATTGTTCTTACATTAATTCATTCATTTCTTGCTGAGTCCCTGCCATGGTGTAAATATTTTACGTGTATTGTTTATCTTCACCATCATTTCCTAGAGATCTAAGAGATGTCCTTTAGGATTTTAATAACAAAACAGTAGACATCCATAAATAAAAGAAACCAGTAACAGCAATCAACCACAAATAAAAATAGCAAAGTATGAATAAGGTAGCAAGAAAAAGAGATTAATAAATATGAATATAACAATTTTGATATAACAAATACTTTCTCAAGAATGGCCTCAAACAACGAATATTTTAATAAGGCAGCCCTGATTTATAAAGTTCTCTGGCACTGATTTTTCAGGAAAAACACACACGTTTCTTCTTGTTTCCATTCAAATTCCAGCTCTTCCTCTGGAGGCCATGGTAACATGGGTAGGTCCATCACTAGCCTCCTCAACAAAGGTGGTTATGATGTAATCACTTTAATTCCAGGTTCAAAAGTTTCAAGGCCAGAAGGCTCTGTTTCTAGTTCTTGAAAACCTTCTCCAGAAATGAAGGCTGCCACCCTGGGGCTAAACAAAGTCATCGGTTGTAAGGGAAAGTAAAGCGTTCATACCTAATGACTCTCATATTTGTTAGCCTCTTCCCACACTAATAATCATCGGGTTAGGTTTCGGAAAAGCCACTGTCATGGCATTACCCTGCATAGAAAGCTTCCCCTTCTGCCCAGTGTATGTAATATGTGGCCCAGCCCCCATGCTGGGCCAACTTCATGGCTTCTTGTGCTCTTAGCATCACTCAAACCAGTCTCCTCATTAGGCCTCGGGCTCACTTTGTAATTAGCAATGCAGGACATGGTAATTCCCCTGTAAGATCAGGCTCAAACTCTGTTACCCTTCTGAAGTGTTTTCTGGCCACTTTAGTATAGTGGACAGAGCACTGGACTGGGAACAAGGAGGCCTGGTAGCCCCAGCTCTGCTGCTGACTGGGACACGTTGCTTCCATGGTCCACATTCTAGTTACTTCCATGTAAAATGAGCCAATTACACTAGGCAACTTTGATGTCCCCTATGGCTCATCTTAATTGACTAGAAGAGTTTATATCCTTGGATGTCTTTTGTTGCATGTGCTTAAGCCATTCATTTGTCCTTCACTTCCTTTGCCTTTAGATCTCTTGTTCTGTTCCTAGGTACACAAATCACAAAAAGTCCACAAGCTCTGGAAGGAAAGAGTCCTCCTTCCCTGATCTTATACTATTTTGTACACTGTGTTGAAGCAATGTGACCCAGTATCTTACTTGCAATGGATGTTCTCTAATAATTGATTGACATATTGCCCAGGATCAATGGATCCTCATTGATTTTTGTGCTCTAGATGACATGGAATGTAAATAAGAGCTGTTAATTAAGAATCTATTCCCTTTCACTTGAAGTTTTACACACAGGAGAACACAGTAGTGGGGTTTCTGTTAAAGAAAAAAGAGTTGGATCTGTATCATAAATGTTCTTCATTTTTTTTTGCCTGTAAAATGGGAATATTTTAATAGTACCTTTATCTAAGAAGTAAATGGATCAATGTAGGTAATACAGTGCTGATCGTACCTGGTACAGTGTGAGTGCTCCTTAAAAGTAAACTCAAAAAGAGAGAAGCAGATAGTGTTTCTTTCGAAAATCATTAGAGCAAATTTTGGTTGACATTAAATACATGTCAGCTTTCATCATAATTAAAGAAGTTATCTCTTTCTAGTCAGTAGAGTAGGAATCAAAGATCTGTGTTCTAATTATAGTGATCCTTGCTGTTCATTCATTTAGCTTATAAATATTTTTGAATTGCCTGTTCTATTCTAGGCAATGTTCTAAACCAGTTTGGCCAATATTCTAAAACAGCACTGAGCCAAACAAGACATGATCTCTATTCTCATTGACCTTATGGTCTAGGAGGGAATGTCAACATTTCTAAGTTTACTATTTCAAATTTAGTTAAGTGTCCAAAAAGGTAGGAACTGAGTTCTAATAAGCATATTTTAAAAAGGTACCCAAACTGGTCAATTAGAGATATTTTTCCTCAGAAAAAGATGAGCTGAGGTTTGAAGGATGATTAAGAGTTAACCTGACGGTAGGTGGAGAGTGGGAGAGGTTGGGGAAAGAGAGTGAGTGTTCCAGCATAGAGGACATGTAAGAAGGCATTGAATGGGAGCAAATGTGGCATCTTGGAAGGCTGGAAAAATTCTAGTGAGGCTGCCAGATTAAGAGAGAGGAGAACAATGACAGAGAAGTCTGGAGAAGTGGGAGGGGCAAGCTTGTGCAGTCTTATAAGCCATGCGGAGGAGTTAAGTTGTCATCTTCAGAACAATGGGCAGTCCTTGAAGCATCTGAGAGGACAATGGACATGACTAGATCTGCGTCTTGAAAAAACAAAAGCAAAAATCTCTGGCTGGATGGCACATAGAAACCCAGAATGGATATTGGAAGACCTGTTAAGAGGTCACTGCAGTAGTCTGGGAGAGAGATTTGAGGACTTTAATTCAGGTGATAATGGGTGGAGATGGAATGAAGTGAGAGAATTCAAGAGGCATTGAAGAGGAAGTAGACTGGTCCTGGAGCTGGGTTGGACACAAGGGTGAGGAGAGAGAGGGCTTAAGGCTAGCAGGATTTTGGCTTCTTCCACCTAATGGATGAAGGGGCCATTCCTCCTCTGGGCATCCCCAGGGCCTTACGAGTATCTGAAAGAAAGAGTGGGTATAAAAATGTTTTGCAAAGGGTAATTTCTACACATATGTTAATTGTTAGGAAGACAGGCCTAGGCAGACTCAGGGAGAATCAGGGAAAGGAAGGCATGAGTGTGTTTTCTCTTCTATCAGATTGTTTTCACTTAGGATTCGGCTGAGAGAGGGCTGTGTCATGAACACCGGACTAGCAGTTCTGCCTTCACAGTGTCCTAATTGGAAAAGATTCAAGAAGAAAGAAAAATGAACAGGCTGCTCCTGTCCACATGTCTTGAATATTACTCTAAATGAGACATTCACATACAAAGAAAAGAATTCAAGGCAGAGAGAATATTTATTCTTTTTGCTTTTGTGATCCAGAGGGCAAATCCCAAGCCTCTTCTCCTCAGCAGAAGGGAGCTTTTTCACAAAATGTGATTGCCCCTGATCTGATGTATGCTGATGTGACTGGTGATCCCGAACCCTGGTATTCGTAAAGTTAAACACTCTTGGTGCCATAACAGGGACAACGGCAACAAGAATCACTAGAAGTACCCATTGTACTTCTGTGACATCTATAAAATGAAAGCCGTTTCTGCGAAGAATAAAGCTGGTATGAAGGAAGCATATTATTTTGCATATTTTATGTACATACTTTCCAAGAAATATGACCTTTATTTCCTATTTGGAGTGGAGTGTAATCAGGACTTGAGTAGCTAGTGTAACAGGATCATTAAAAGGGATATTTTCACTGACATTAGAAGTCTAAATGGCCACTAGGCCTTATATACAACCTTGGCTTTTTCCTGTCTACCCGGAGTTAATAAGTGATAAGGCCGGGAGAGAGATAAATCACAGAAATCCCTGTCCAAAGAAAACATATTGACTACAGCCAGGCAAATAACAGACCATAACCAACGGCCCCATTCATCATTCATGTAATAGGGATATAAAGTATTTCCTACCAAAGAAACCATATAGAAGGAAAAGGCAGATAAGCTGCCCCAATCTAAGGCATGTGATTTGGTTATTAAGGGACATGAACTATTTGTCACATGGCTTTAATCTTTAAGATGTGTGGCCATTTCTAAACTATAAATTTCTGGTCAGGGATTAGAAAGCTATTAACAATAAAGGTAGGGACGGAGTTTTATATGTATTCTTGCCAACATAATGCAACACTAGAGAGTCTTGAACCTCTAATCTATTTAGCATGATATAACATGATTTGGTTTTCAAAGCCAATAAACTATTTGGAGGTCTTCAAGGCTTTTGTTTTTGTTTTTATCCAGCATCATGATAAATTAACCTTTCAGGTTTTTAACTGTATGTTGTAAGTTTCTCTAACATCCTTGGCGGGGGTGGGGGGGGTGCGGTGGAGTGGGTAGCAAAATTAAATTTTTTTCTTTTTCTTTTTTTCTAAGGCTTATTCCAAATGTTTGGTAGAGGGTTATTTTCTGATTTTTTGTTTTGTTTTGTTTTTGTTTTTGTTTTTTTGCCCATGTTTACAGTGGTGTGGGTGCTAGTCTTCTGTTCCTAATTAATTAAGTGATATGGGGTCCACTAGAGCATTCAAGCTTGTTTTTTTTCTTTATTACAACGTAGTACCTAGTGATTTCAGATAATTTCAGAAATATTAATTGAAAAATTATTAAAATAATATTAAAGTCGCTCATACTTCTACCAGTTTTTAAAACATTAAATATTCAATAAGTGTTAACGGTTAATATTTTTAATGGCCTATGTCTTTCTTCTTTGTATGCATATATCTGCCTCATCACCAAAATAGGGTGAGACCTTACATCATAGTGCGTGATTCATTTCTCACTTAGCAATATGGAGGAAACATGTGTAAGAAAACATAGGTGATATAAATTTAAAAACAACTTTTAGCCTTTCATAATCATTCCACATCTTGGTAGACTCTTGGTAGAATCTTATTCCATAATCTTATCTTGTTGTAGCGTAGATACCTTGAATTTGGGTTCTGGTGGTCTCTTTTTTTCCTGAAAACCCCCAGCACAGATCAGTAGTCCTATACCTGCATTCTTTGGTGTACACATTGGTTGAGACCCACCAGCCAACCCCAAATGAGTGTGTACATTGCTCCAAAGGTCTCATATCTCGGGGTGCCTGATGTCTCAGAGGTTGGTTCCAGCTCTCCGATGCTCATTCAACTACAGAATGTGGAGCTGTGTGTTTTCCACTTAAACCCAACTTGCGGGTTTATGAGTTCCATAAATTTGCCCCCTTGCCCTATGAAGCAGTACCATACTTTCCATACTAGAAATGGGAACGTATGTAAGAGGCTTAACATTTCTGAAATTGAATGAAGTCCAAAATAATGACAATTGTGTAGGAAATTGAGGTCCCTCCCAGCAGCCCCCCTCCCCAGGATAGCAGCATTCCTTGCTAGAGTTTTGAATTCTTCTTTTCTCTTTTCTCACTGCTGATAGGACTACTGATCTGCTGGCTTTTCACCCTTCTGACAACCTTTCTTCAGTTTTATCTTATCATCCCCTCCTTTTCCACATTTTTTTTTTTTTTTTTTTTTAGCACTGTTGTCTCTTTCAATCTTCTTCCTCTCTGTGTTACTGAAAAGTAAAACGTTCCCCTCCCTGAGAATCTGCATGAGCCCGGCTCTATTATTAGCCCATTTTATAAGAAAACTTAGAGAGATAAAGTGACTTCCCCAGGGTAATGTAGTTGATGAAAGGAGGAGCCAGGATTTGGACCCTGGTCAAGGGAAACCAGAGCCTGCATGGCGGTAAACCTCCTGGGCTGCTCTACTTCAGCTCATTCATTTTTGGAATTATGTGACCCCCTCAAATTTGATTGTTGGTGATGGGAGACGGTGGGTATTTCTAGGACATGTGAGGTCTGATAGGAACTGAAGCCATATATATATATATATATTTTTTTTTCTATACATACTTTTTTTTTTTTTTTTTTTTTTTGAGAGAGAGAGAGGGGGGGGGGAGGAGGATAGAGGGAGAGGGAGAGAATCCCAAGCAGACTTCCTATTGAGCCTGAAACCCCATGTAGGGTTCAATCTCACCACCCTGAGATCATGACCTGAGCCCAAATCAAGAGTCATAGATTCAACTAACTGAGCCATCCATGCACCCACCCCTCTTTTTTTTTTTTTTTTAAAGAGAGACAGAAAAAGGAAGCCTTTCATGTTTTGAACAAGTTGTATCATTATGAACGTAATGCATACTTATACAGAACATTTTATCAACACAGAAAGTATGAAGAGATCCATTATCCCACCCCTCAGAAATAATCAGTATTAATACTTTTTAGTTTTCTAATATCTTTGTGTTACTCTTATGAATTTTTATCAGTATATCACAAGATGTTTATATAATTTTGCATCCTTCTTTTAATTTAAATGGTAAAAAAAAATTTCCTCTGCTAATTCCGATTCTTCCTAAGTGCATTTTATCAGATATACAATAGTCCCTTTTGTGGCTGCATCATAATTTACTTAGTCATTCCCTACTGTTGGATAGCCACATCTTTTCTTCCATAGGACTTTTACCAGTGTTTGTGTCAGAGTAGAACATGGTCTTGAATATAAGGCATTCCCCCATTTTCCGAACATTAAGTTTTTCAGTTTTAGGAATAAGTGAACTGTGTACATATTTGTAGATACTAATGAATTATCAAATGTCTACTTATAATATTTCACACATTAATTTAGTGACACATGCATATTTGAAATCACACACATAATTTACAACATTTACAAATACAACTCTTTCCACTTTGAGGATTACACTTTTATTTAGACTTAGACATCAGCATTTTTGTTTGTTTTTGTGAAAACCAGAGCCACTTTAAATCCCTTCATATTTGGGGCACCTGGGTGGCTCAGTGGGTTAAAGCCCCTGCCTTTGGCTCAGGTCATGATCCCAGGGTCCTGGGAGCGAGGATCGAACCCTGCATTGGGCTCTCTGCTCAGCAGGGAGCCTGCTTCCCTTCCTCTCTCTCTGCCTGTGTCTCTGCCTACTTGTGATCTTTCTCTCTCTGTGTCAAATAAATAAATAAATAATCTTAAAAAAAATCCCAGGGGCACCTGGGTGGCTCAGTGGGTTAAAGCCTCTGCCTTTGGCTCAGGTCATGATCTCAGGGTCCTGGGATCGAGCCCTGCATCGGGCTCTCGGCTCAGTGGGGATCCTGCTTCCTCCTCTCTCTCTCTCTCTGCCTAACTTGTGATCTCTATCAGATAAATAAATAAAATCTTAAAAAAAAAATAAAAATACTGAAATCCATCCCCAGAGAATTATTATTATTTTTTTAAAGATTTTATTTATTTGACAGACAGAGATCACAAGCTGATCTTGTGCAGAGGCTTAACCCACTGAGCTGAAGGCAGAGGCTTAACCCACTGAGCCACCCAGGCACCCCCCAAGAGAATTATTTTTTGAGAGGCATGTTCTCTCCGCCTATTTCAGCCCTTTCCCGTTGGTGGGTCATATGTCATGTGTGACTCTTGGATATAGATTAAGTACCAAACCCCACAGTATGTCTGATTTGTGCAGACTTCTGAGTGGGCCTCCTATTATTGAAGGTTCTGAATGTGCAGGTGGAGACCATCCCATTCCTTTTCAGGTCGAAGAATCTCTGCCCAAACTTCTCAGTGGTGAGGGGGCAGCCAGAAGCTGGGGCTCCCTAAACTGAAGGCAGAAGCAGCAACAGGAGAGCAGACTCTCCTTGTGTCCTTGGCTCTTCAGCCTCCAAATGTCAATGTTCATCTCTTTCCTGTTAATGTTAACGGGGGTTCACGTCTTTACATCTTGGGTGGAAGACCTGACCAGCTTGGCAGAGCTACCTGGGATTAGCTTCCCGGTTTGGGTCCAGAAGTCCCACCATCCAGTTAATGGGAAGTTAACTTAGATCTTTGTTTAATGCCAAAAATAGATTCACATTTAAATATCTGCAAGGAATAAGGCCATCCAAGTGGTTCTACATATGTATGTTGTTCCCTTGTAGTGTTAACTGATTATTAAAATACTCAGTGAGACACAGCTGCCTCTTTGAGGTTATTGGAAGGTTTGGGTCCCAGAAAGTCCCTGGGGGATCTGTTCTGAGTGAGGTTATACATCTGTATCTCTCCAGTTTCTTCAAGACTAGAAAAATGAATCATTTGCATTGGCTAGCTCAGAAGACACAGGAATCTCATCCAAAAGCTTGAAAATTAAATTTATAAAATTAATAACACCAAAGCTAAAAAATTATGTGACTTGTCAGAAAGTTCTATGTCAAGGCCAAAATACAAGCTAGTCTGGGTTCCTGAGCCCCTGCATGTCTCAGCTTTGTCTTATGTCTATGTAATTAAGTCAATTTAACTTCAGTGTAGTTTTTACAGTTGACCAAGCCTTTCCCATTCAATTCTTTTCTGTTAACCTGTGAGGTAGGAAGAACAGGTATTTTTAGCTTCGTTGTCACTGTGAAAATTGGGGTTTAGAGGGAGGTGAAGTTGTATATTTAAAGTCATTTAGGTCACTTGGTGATAGAGCTGATATCAGATTCATATTACTCCAAATGATTGGTTATACTATAAGGTATCTCATCTTTTTACATCTACAAAATGGACTCATACTACTTTTACTCCATTTTTTCTTTTCTCTCTCTCTTTTTAAGCTTTCTATGGACATAATTCACTAATTAGATTGGGGGCTTCTAGAGTTTTAGACTGCCATTCTGGTACTGACACATTAATTACATGTATTTTATATGTAGCATTTACCATCAGCTGATATGATCTGGATTATGTCTTTGTTTACTTGTGTATAGTCTGTGTCTCTCACTAGGATATAAACTCCATGAAGGCAGGATCCTTGTCCGTCTATACTAGTGCCTAGTACTATACGTAGCACGAGTGGGGAAACTCAATAAATATTAGTTAGATCAATGAATGGAAGAACCTATGAAGGAATGGCTGAGAAACTGGCCATAAATTTTTGGTATGTGAGCCTTAAAGATGACCTAGTTAACCCAAGTTGTTGACTTCTTCATAGATGAGGATAACTGGGCTTACAGAGTTTAAAAGACTCATTTAAGTCACTTAGCTAGTAGTATCTTTATACCAGAGTCCTTTTCTTTGACGGGTTAGTCAAGAGCTGATCTCCACACCGTGTGTATTCCCCTTAGGCTCATTTAGTTGTAAAGAAACTGTAGGACTACAGATCTCAGGAGTCAAGACAGATCCCTGTTTGAATCCTGGCTCAGTTGATTTCTAGCTGGTTTCTTAATAAATCTGAGGCTCCTTTTCTGCTTTGTAAAATGGGGATCATATCTCTTAGGATTGCTGTAAGGATTCAAATAAATGATGCATATGAAAAGCTTAGCAGAATGCATGGCATCTAGTAAGCACTCAATTAGTGGTGGATCTTACCAAAAAAGGATTTGAGAGAACAGATTCCTGTAAGTCTGAATTTTAGAGAAAGAAAGTCCCTCAGAAATAGCCTGGGCCAATTTTTCCGATTTTGTCGAGGAGGCAGCTAAGGCTCTGCATAAGAAGGAGGATTTTCCAAACCAATACATGATTGATTTACATGTATAAGCAGAACAAATCATATAAAAATGGATTTGCTAATTATTTTGTGAATTGTCTTGCATACTCGCAAATATTTAAAAGCATCGCAATTTTGAACGTATATGAAAATCATTCAGCCAACATCATTCTGGTCACATGACAGTCTCTTTTCAAATTTTTTTAGGTCATTAATCTTTGAGTACAGTCCCAAGAAAAAGGGGAGATTGTAGACCATGTGTAATTCCTTGGGCCTCCAATATATGATCCGTTTTGTTTTTTGTTGTTTTTTTTTTTTTTAAGTGTCACAGACATCACCATTCTGATCTGTTTTCTTACATCTTTGTCTTTCTGTTGACAAAAGAGGAAAGAGCTTTTCTTTACCTCCAAGTATGTCAAAGTCTCACAGAAGAGTTATGTGCCACTGCCACCACTGGCAAAGCAGAGTCATGGAATTTAAGGACATTTCCTTCAGCCTTTCTTTTTGGGAGAGCCTAGTGTTAGAAGAAACATCTGTCAGACACCAGAAGGCTGTTGGGAGACTTCATTAGGACTAGAGGGTCATTTTTTCAAGGTATACACCAGGGAGGGTCTTGGGTGGGGTCCACCTGAAGGCATGGTCACCCATTAGAAATTTATGGGAATGTTCACATCTAGCCATGGGGCATCTGTGGGCCCTCCCATTCTGACTTTAAATTTCAGTTCCCTGAGGTCCTTGAGGTGATAAGATGTGGTAGGCTTTGTCCCATTTCGGAATCTTCTGCTTCGTGGGTTGCAAGGCAAAACCATCATCATGAGGATCAATGAGAGAGATTTGCAAGATGGCAGCAATAAGAGACAAGATGAAAACCGGCTTGGGAAGAGATCTCTGCCGTGGGCCTAGCACAGTGAGGAGTTTTGTTCTGCTTTCTGACTGGCTGACAATGAATGAATGGATGAATGTATGAGTTGCTGTCAGGTGTGTCCTGCAGTAATCAGTGAGGACAGTATCACTGTATCAATAGCATACCTTAGTTCATTAAAAAAAAAAAAATCCAGATTATATAAGGTGCTCCTGCTCTAAACCTTTCCTTGGGGTTTGTGTTAGAATTCAAATAGATTTTTCTTCAGACCTTCCTAAAAAGGCACTCAATTGTTGGTGAAAAGCAAAAAAGGGGCCAGATGTCCATTGCTGCTAAATGTAATGAGTAGAGTAAAATGTAAAATATATTAATTCCACTTTCCTAACTACAGCTAATTAAGGGTGGCTCATTTAAAAACAGACCTAATTTAATCCACTAATATAAGTATTCAATTAAAGTTGTTCCCACTGCTTGCTTCTCCTCAGAAGACTTTTTCGTATACTTATATATGATGCATTCATGGTGTGAATCCTTTCATGGGTCCAGGCTGTAATGGAAGAGCAGTTTCAGGACATCATAATTGCCTGAATTAAATAACATGTATGTAAATGGAGATTTGAGTGTCACTCGTGCTCTGCAAAGCTATAAGGAATTGAGTCCCTATATCCTGATACCTTTTAGCCTATCAGAATGAAGTGTTTCCCATTTTATTCTATGCTACTTAGAATAGTTTATTGCATTATTAAGTGCATGTTACAAGAAGCACATTGTTGTTTAAGACTCATTGATTTAAGCAGAACTATTCTTATAAAGTTTCGTGGGCTTTTACATAAAAAGAGAAGAGCCCATATAAAATTATAAAACCTTAATGTAATATAACAGCCTATAATATAATATTCTCCCATTTTCTAAAGAAGCCACCAAAAATTTTTAATGAGTTTATTAGAACTACTGTTTGTGAATTCGGGGTTGTCATGTCTAATTAGACTTAATGGATTTAAGTATTTCTTTAATGAAATCTGTAGCTTAACTCGTCAGGGTTATATTCCTTGTCCTCCTGCCCTTAAAGTGATTTTACTTTATTTTTATTTTTGGTGGCATTAGAAAGAAATGAAAGACTATGATTCTGCCTCATTCTCAGATGGATATAGTGAAAAATACAGTGCTTATTATGAAGTTAATGTGAATTACCATGTAATTACCACTGGCTGCACTGTAATGATTATTTAGTTACCACTGAGCATTCCCTGCCAAATAACACACATTATTTCATAGGAAGCTTAGAATTAACTCAAGTCATCCCGGAACTCACGGAGAGAGTCCTATTTCCGATCTCTTTTGTTAAGTGTAGGCGCTGCTAATGTTAACATCTAAATAATCAAGCTTGGAACAAACCGACAGCCAAACCGGGTATGAGTTTACATGATTTGATTTGCTGATGTTTTAAACACTTAGCGGGAGACAGCTATAGAAGCCAATTAAATCTCTCCAAGGTGCTCAGAGTTATCTCCTTTGTGAGAAACAATTTAAGGGAATTGCATTGGCCCTTTAACTGGAGGGGAGAAGAAGCATTAGGAATGAAATTTCAGATGCAAAGTGCTGATCAATCGAGCCTCCTTTTGTGTTTTTTCAGCCCTGTGTGGTTTGGGCTGCTGATATTTTAAAGGATTTGCACTCTCATTTTGCAAGCGCAGGGTTATGTTAAACTTTTCTCGGTGAAAATGTTCCTTTGGTTATTGATTATGATGTGCCTTTAACCAAGGCATTGTGTTGGAAAGAGTCAAACAAAAACAAAAACAAAAAACATGTCAGTACATCCCGTCCCTTTCAGATACGGGATCTTATTTAGTGTGCCGGAATTCCCAGTTTAAAGTAATCACAAAATTTATGGAGAAACGGATAAAAAAGGTTGTAAAATATCGATTTGGGGAAAATAATAACACAACTCATCTATAATAAGAAGAAAAATGAAGCAATAATTCAGGGGGTATCGAGCGGCTCGCTGCTGGGAGTATTGATCTAGTCCTTTACGGTATGAGATCGCACCTGAGATTGTTCTGAAAGAAAGAACAGCATTCCTTCGCTCATTATTTCTCAGATACTATCGCCTTGTTACACGGGCCCTGCAGAGTTGGGATTGTTGCAGCTGGGACAGTGGGACATGCGATAATAATAATAAATAAATAAATAGCTCAGAAATCTATATGGCCTGAAAGCCACAGTGCCTGGTCTTAATAACACATTGGCTCTGATTTTCTAAATTCTTCGTTGCCTTAGAGTAGCTAATGACAATCCCAATACTGTGTGGTTCGTTTAGGAAACAAACAGATCTTCATCTTCTATAATGGGTTCCCGTGTTTGGAAGGCATTCTTGTCTTGGCTGAAGAAGCATGCATCTGTTGTGTTCCTTCTTAGGTCACTAAATTGAAAACAATACATTTATACCATTTGGATGATGGGAAGTGCTGGCTTTAGCTTTTGTGTGTGGCATGGGTTTATATCGTCAGACCATTTTTGGACGAGGCAGGAATATTATTGTTTCTGAGCAAAATGTTAAACATGGCTTGCAACTTAGAAATTCACATTCACACATCATGAATTTATAAGTTTATCTAGAATTTCTAAGATGTTAACTGACAAAGTGACTTGGCAATGTGTGCAGGCATCACAGTAACTCCTTAAAATGGCGGACTGCATTTCATTGCTGAAGAATTCTAGGTTCTGTCTAGACTTTAAGATTATCCTATAAATAATATTGAGGAGACATGAATTTGGTTTTGCTCTCATTTTACTTTTTTTTTTTTTTAAAGCAGAGAGGGTGCGATAATATTCAAATTCCAATTTAATAAATAAGGTTTGATACCTGTTATGTTTCAGGCATCTTCTAGGTTCTGTGACCCAGAGAGGTGAAGTTCTTGCCCACAAGACACTTATATTCTAGGAAGGGAAGGAAGGCAATACGCAAGTAGCAAAGGGGCTTCTTTAAGTAGCAATTAGTACAATAGAATATAGACAGCATACAAATGGGTAGGACTTGGAGACCGCACAACATCATGCTGACAAACACGTTTTTATTTCTAAGCGTCTGTTTGTTTCTAAGCGATTTTGCCCGGTGCTAAAGTCATGCTATCATTTGCCCAGAAGCTTCACTTTCCCTACCCTATCCTCCAGTCACTCTGTGATCATTATCTAGAAATATGAGCCACACTGGCTGACTGTATGCTCAGCAGATCGAGCACCCTGAAATTTCAATAAGCATTGATCCATGTCATTGCACCAGATCCTTGAAATTGTTGTTTCTATAATATTTGTCTGTCCCTTTCTGACTCTAAAGGAGAAAAAAAAAAAAAGTTGCACGGAACAAGAGGCTGATACTTGGTGTCAATAAAGGTGGATGGAGAGGGAAGGATAGAGAAGCAGAAAGAATAAAACATTGAACCATCAAGACTGACTCCCAAAATAGCTTTCAATAAACTGCGAAACATACCCCTCTTTCTTTAGCTACAAAGTAAGATTGAAAGTCATCACTGAGTCTTAAACTGTGAATATTGAAATTGCGAGATGTATGGTTCATTTAGTGGAGACGTTGGTGAAGTGCAGAAGTCATTTTAACTTTGTCTTTTAATTTTAAAGATTTATTGGGTGCAAGGAAGGAGAATATTTATAAGCGTTCTTAGGTATTCACAAAACATGTAGTTGCCAAACAGTGCAAAGAATGGAAAGAAATCATCATTACGGAGCTGGATGATTCAGGAAATGTGGTGATAAATATGGGAGTGACAACATATTATCTCAGCCCCTTCTAGCTCCACATTTTTGAGTCATGATTATCAAGTGTATCACTGCGGGGAATGTGCTAAGTCAGTTTGGAGCTAGAGGAGTTTTAGTTTTAAAAGAATAACCAAACAGTGTTTGGGAAATACAAATACAATACATGATGTCAAGTCATCTCAGCTTGAGTAAATATATATTGTATCATTTGCTTCCACCCTTTAATTTCTTGTAATGAAAGGAAAGTGGCAAGCAACAAGAAAGCAATTAATTGCAACATGATTACTTAGCTTCTGTAGTGTCTGAATTAAAAAGAACATTAAGATAACTTTTCTAATAGCTCATTTTTTTTTTTTACTCATTGATGTCTTTAAATGGCAGGTGCATTGGAATTGTTTTAAAAGACTTATTTTTTCCCCCTTGTTTGCAAAAGGAGTTTGTCAAAATGAGCTGTTGATTATTTTGTGGTGTTGTCCCAAATGCATGAAGATAAATGTCATATCATAGCTAATCTATTATCATCTCTTTTTTTTCAGCTGCTTTTTTTGATTTGAGACAGGCTGATTATTGAAAAACAAACTTGCGCTGTCACTGTGATTCGTTTGTACGAGATAGTTCTCTCTCATTAGCACCGAGTCTGGGACGCAGCAATACCGTAGATGTTGAATGGATGTGTGGATGAAAAGAATGAGTGGATAGATAAAAGCCCTGCTCTTTGGCCTTTGACATGTTACTTTGCCACTTAAACCTCAATTTTTGTATCTGAATAATGGGGGAAATGGACATATCTTCTTGACTAGTTTGTTGTAATGATTAAAATAGATAATATGAGTAAAGCACTTAGCACATTATAAATGGTACACATTAAAGACTCAAGAAATGGTAGTTCTTATTATTGATGACCACAAGTCGTTCTCAATCTGTGAATTGATTTTCTGACAGTCTATTTCTACTTGGTACACCAGTGTATTTCTAGTGCCCAGTGCTATGGCTGGCCTAGAGTAGGTGTTCAAAAAAATGTTTGTTGACTGAGTGAGTCCCCAGATTCTCCTTCATAAATAATAATGGCTATGACTGCTAACACTTAAAAGGCTCTTGCTGTGTACCACATACCACATCTAAACTTAAAAAAAAAAAAAACCACTATGAGACAAGTACTATTATTATCTCCACGCTACACATGAAAAAACTGAATCGAAGAGGAGTTAAGTTATTCAAGGTCGTGCAACTAGACTGTGGCAGAACCAGGGTGAGAGCTCAGGCAGACTGGCTTCAGATTATTGAGCATTCGGCATTATCTTCAACATTTAGGTACAAAGGTAATGTGAAATGTTGCAGTACGCCATGATCATTCAACAGATGTTTACTAATCATGGTCGATATGTTGGTTACTGGAGGTACCTGTGTAAGATGAGGATAGTCCCCACCCTCATGGAGATTACAGTCTAATGCGTCTGACTTCCCAGATTTCATTTCATCCCTTACTTCCCTTGGTGTCTGTTAGAATTATAGGTCTTACCTGATGCACTAGAAGGAGAGTGCAAAGGTAAGCCCGAAGGGGAGACTGTTAGGGTGGCATTGTAGTGATTATTACCCAACATACATCGCACTCTCTAGAAAGTATAGGATGCATGCTTTTCTGAAGCCCTAGATGCCGCTGCTTTCAAATTCTGTGAGCAGACGTGGTCTTGCCTTCTGTACCACAAAGACCTCTGGGTCAGTGCTGAGCCAGGTGTTGCTCCAGCCTAGCCATGAGGAGACAAGCCCCTGGATCAGCCTGGGGATGGTGATGGTATGTAAAAAGAGCCCTTTTTAACTTTTCTGAGCATCTGGGTCTGAAGTCATGTTATTTACAGAGAAGTCCTACCACCTGCTTCTTTTGCATCCTGTCTCTCAACCTCAGGGCCAGGAGAATCAGTGGACCACATTTGAAATCTGTGGCAGAATTTCCCACGAATCTGTAGGTGTGTTTGACTATGTCACATGTGTAAATTTCACTCCCCTTTGCTTGTTTCTCCTGTTCTGGCTTGCTCTCCTTATTACTTAGTTCATTCATTCCTCATTTTCTTTATTTACCAAATAGTTATTGGGGAATTAAAAAAAAAAAAAGGCCCCTGGAAAAACAGAGTTTGCATTTTTTTTAATTTTTTCAATTTATTTATTTTCAGAAAAGCAGTATTCATTATTTTTTCACCACACCCAGTACTCCATGCAATCCGTGCCCTCTATAATACCCACCACCTGGTACCCCAAACTCCCACCCCCCCACCACTTCAAACCCCTCAGATTGTTTTTCAGAGTCCATAGTCTCTCATGATTCACCTCCCCTTCCAATTTACCCTAACTCCCTTCTCCTCTCTAACACCCCTTGTCCTCCATGATATTTGTTATGCTCCACAAATAAGTGAAACCATATGATAATTGACTCTCTCTGCTTGACTGATTTCACTCAGCATAATCTCTTCCAGTCCCGTCCATGTTGCTACAAAAGTTGGGTATTCATCCTTTCTGTTGGAGGCATAATACTCCATAGTGTATATGGACCACATCTTCCTTATCCATTCGTCCGTTGAAGGGCATCTTGGTTCTTTCCATAGTTTGGCAACCATGGCCATTGCTGCTATAAACCTTGGGGTACAGATGGCCCTTCTTTTCACGACATCTGTATCCTTGGGGTAAATACCCAGGAGTGCAATTGCAGGGTCATAGGGAAATTCTATTTTTAATTTCTTGAGGAATCTCCACACTGTTCTCCAAAGAGGCTGCACCAACTTGCATTCCCACCAACAGTGTAAAAGGGTTCCCCTTTCTCCACATCCTCTCTAACACATGTTGTTTCCTGTTTTGTTAATTTTGGCCATTCTAACTGGTGTAAGGTGATATCTCAATGTGGTTTTAATTTGAATCTCCCTGAGGGCTAATGATGATGAACATTTTTTCATGTGTCTGATAGCCATTTGTATGTCTTGATTGGAGAAGTGTCTGTTCATATCTTCTGCCCATTTTTTGATATGTTTGCCTGTTTCGTGTGTGTTGAGTTTAAGGAGTTCATTATAGATCCTGGATATCAACCTTTTGTTTCCTTTGCCTTTGGAGACATATCTTGAAAGAAGTTGCTTTGGCTGATATCGAAGAGATTACTGCCTATGTTCTCCTCTAGGATTCTGATGAATTCCTGTCTCATGTTGAGGTCTTTTATCCATTTTGAGTTTATCTTTGTGTACGGTGTAAGAGAATGGTCGAGTTTCATTCTTCTACATATAGCTGTCCAGTTTTCCCAGCACCATTTATTGAAGAGACTATCTTTTTTCCACTGTATATTTTTTCCTGTTTTGTCGAAGATTAATTGACCATAGAGTTGAGGGTCCATATCTGGGCTCTCTACTCTGTTCCACTGGTCTATGTGTCTGTTTTTATGCCAGTACCATGCTGTCTTGGTGATCACAGCTTTGTAATAAAGCTTGAAATCGGGTAACGTGATGCCCCCAGCTTTATTTTTGTTTTTCAACATTTCCTTAGCGATTCAGGGTCTCTTCTGATTCCATACAAATTTTAGGTTTTGATCACCTTAAGCACAGTGCCTGATGGAGAGTGAAAAGTCCAGTAATGGTTGTTGACTGGACAGATTGATGGGTGGGTGAATAAAAAGAAAATTAGAGAGCTGTGTTTATAACTTTAGGAGATTATTTTTAATTAGGATTGTGTTCAAGCAAATTATTCGAAATAATTCTTGAAGCATGAGTAAATGATTCAATAAAAAAGCACACACACACACAAAAAGTAAAACCAAATCAAATTTATCCCAGTAGGGTTCAGTGATTTTTACAAAACAAAAGTCATTGATCTAGAATCTCCCAGTTTCGTCTGCCTCTGCCTGTTACCAGTCAAGATGACTGATTATCCTGGGAAAGGCTCTGTGGCCTATCTCATAAACAGAAAAAAAAAAAAAAAAAGCAAACCCACAAAAGCTATCTCACACTTGGTCAGAAGACAGCCCAAACATTTTGTTTCCAGAGGCTGGGAAAGTTTAGCTGTGGTTGATTTGGCCGAAGGGGAAGAGCCTGCCAGAAGAAGAGCTTGGATCTTAGAGGCTCAGCCATGACCAGATGGTATAAACCCACCTCAAGGACAAAACACCCTCAGTAAGTTAGGACTCTGGGCTGACTCCAAAACTTATTAAGGTTCACTACTAAGTTTTCTGCCCTATTAAAGTACCACAGACATTTTGGTCAGGTTAGAAATTTCAGGAAGAGAGCCTTAAAAAGAGAGAGAGAGAGGGAGAGACTGATTTCACACTTTGCCTTTTAAAATAGGGAAGCACCCAGCTGTCCTGATCTAGACTCTCTTAGTTAGAACCTTATGTGATCGTCAGGTGATCTTTCACCAAACTATGGCTGGAATATTTGGGTACTGGTGTTCACATCCACTGGTAGACCCTGTCCCAGACTCTCTCATCAGTCTTCATGGGATTCTCCTGACACCCACCCACGGCAGCCATTTCCCACAAAGGCCTGCTCTTCCCTCCTTGCTTCCACAACTGATGTGTGTGTGTGTGCTCGGCTGCTAAGTGTGCACTTGCCTTGTGACAGGCGTTCACTAGGTCTGTTACAAGTCTCAGCCTTTTTGTTTTCATTTCTGTGAAACTTCCACCCCCCCGCCCAGTATCTCAAAACACCCTCATAGTCCCTGTCCTTTCTCTGGCCTTTGGGCCTTTAGCTAACTAATCCCGAGAAGCTTTTAGGGGTCTAAAAATGAAACGAACTTCACAAAACAGAAGCAAGCCTGTTGTTTCTTTGAGTTTCATTCTCTGTCTTGTATTGAGTGCCAACTATATGCAAAGTGTGGTGCAAAGAATGTGGGATACAAACATGGATCAGGTGGGCAGCAGAAATGAGCTGAGGGCAGGCGGTGTTGGTAGATGCTAAATCCAAGTGATAAAATGCTCTTGTGGAAATCTAGGTAAATGGCTGTAGGAAACCAGCCTGGGAAACCAGGGAACTGGAGACTGGGGAGTGGTTTTGCCTGGGGGACTGCTAGTGTAGGATGCCTTTGAATTCCAGTCTTCTGCTTTTTCCCCTTGTTATCATCTTAAAAATAGGCATGCATAAATTATATAACATATGACACTGTAGAAACTCTGCTGCATCTCTCTAGCTCCCATTATTTTCATCTCTTAGTTAGAATATGTTGTATAGGATTCCAGGAGCCGTATGCAAGTAGTTTTCCAAGTTCATCATTTGCATTCTTCTTCTCTGCCCTCTTATCTCCTCCCCACCATGGGAGATTTTACGGTACTTAAGGTATTTTTTATTTTATTCATCCTGTTATGAAAAATTCCAAACACTCACTTCAAATCAGTTTTTGGTAAGAACAATAACTTGTGTTGAAGTGAGTAGAGGTTTTTCCTTCATTCAGGGCCTTCCACTTTTCAAAGGGCAATAAGTGCTTATAATAACGAACAAAACACCTTGGGGCCCTGGTCAGGTAAGGATGATGGATTTGGAAACAGGCCTGGGAAGGGGAGGCATGGGCAAGGGGGCTTTTATGGATACATTTTTAAAAGAATACACGAATGAGTGAATACCTCAGCCCTGATTTAAGAGCAAACCTTATTTCAAGATACCCTTTTGTGGATTTCTCTCTAGCTAGATTATTGCAGTTTTTGAGCATTTTGCTATGAAATCCTCCTATTTTATTGCACCATTATTTTGTTCAGACTACATCATCAGTTAAATCGTTGAGACTGAGATCCATGTGAACACTGTGGTCAGCCTGGTCTATGCTCAATGAAAAGTCATTGCCCGAGGGTTGGGTCACATGATTGCTACAGGTAGGGAATGGCCTTTCACCAACAGCAAAGATTTACTGACTTTTGGACAGCAACAATCAGCTTTCATATTTCAAGAGAGTAAATTAAGTCTTGTTAATGGTGATACCTTCAAAGGACATTTTGGATAGCAGACTTCAGCTAGAGCTTCATGCAGTAATATGCAAAAAATGCAGTTGACCAGAAGTTTACAGTTTTGACTAATAGGATTATTAGTCAGTGAGTAATGCTTCAAGTTTGCCAAGTCCCAGTTTATAGCTGGACCTTCGTAAGTCAGAACTTAGTGTTCCAGCAGTGAGAGACACTATACTTGCAACTTCAATCTCAGATAGAAAAATATCAGCAAACACTACATCTTGGCCAAAAAAGAAAACAGGGATATTGATGTTACACCAGATACTTGTGCTAGATTTGGTCTCCTTTGTTTGTAGGATACAGAATACAGGTGATCTCTCTGGTGGTTGCAATATGTATGAAAGTAAACATTTTGGGAAGTAGAAATTTGAAGAAGCCATGTGGTACTACTAAGTAATATGGACCCTGGAGAGAGTGATCAATGAGGATCAGCAATTTTGATGATATTGTTTATTGTCTGAATAATTTATTGTGCCCAACACATTGACATACTCTACATAGCTAGTAAGACAAAAACATGGTCAATTTGAGGAATAAAAGAACACATTCAACCCAAAGTTTGGCTCGAAGGGGGAACAAACCCCAGCTGGTTGATTGACTTCATTGTTTGAATTCCAGCTGGTGGTTTTGGGGTGGTAGACACACATCACGGGTTTCCTGCCTTTAACATGCTAGTTGTTAACCAGTACCTTGAATAAGGAAAGCGTGTTGGTCTAAGATGGTAGCCAGAATCCAACAGATAGCTATAACTTCTTTCTACTAAAAATCTCTTTCTTATCTCTTGTTCTGTTTCTAGATGTGTGTCTCAGTGATTTCACTATTAATTGTTTCTAATAATTCTGCAGTTGGTGGCACTTTTGGAGAGTAGCTTGGGGATGTACACAGCCTTTCCTCATTAAGAGATTTCCTGTTATACAATGCATTGAGGTTGTGAGCTTCTACTCTTGTTTCCTTTCATTCTTTCTTCCTTTCCTTTTAAACTTGAGCTTGCTTCACCAGAGAGAGAAAGACTAGCCCAATTGTGTTATCCTGTTAGATTGCTTAAACCATGTTTAGATAAAAAATTACTTTATGCTTTTCTTACTACAGTTCATGATTTCCATTTTGTAAGGCATCTTTTCTGAATTTTGTGCTTTATTATTCTTGCGGTGTTGAGCGAGCGAAAACAAACTCTAGTTCATAATTCACTTTAAAGAACATACCCTTTCTTTCTATTTTCTTGTTAAAACCAAATTGTGTGCAATTTGTAGGAAATTGAAACCACATTTTTCACTTAACTTTCCAAAATTAAAATTTATGGGGAAAAAGAAGCAATAAAACAGTTACAATCTGGTCATCTATAATTATCTATGTGGTTTGAGCAGTTCTACATTTTAAAAAATGACACTGAGAACTTATCAAGATTTTACAACCATGGGACATTTCACTTCTCTTTCGGTGCTTTGGAGCCAAGACCTCCACCAAACACTCAAAGTTATACCATGAATTTAGAAATTAGATGTATAAAGAGTAACTTGGAAGTGCATACAAAACAATGGACTGTATCTAAAAATAGTCATTTCTGCTCTCAATAATGGAATTTATTACAGTAAAATTTGCCGTTATATACTGTTCTTATTTCAAGTGTTGTCTCTGATTTCAGTTGCTTTGACATTCTCTTGTCATGCCTTACCTGGTAGGAAGAAAACCACAGAACCAGCCAGACACACTGTTTCTGTTTATTGGTGCCACCATTGCTGTTTGAGTATCTCAGCTCCCAGGGCTCCCTCCATCGTTACGGATTCCCTAGGAAACCAGTCCTTGAGGATAGATGAGCGCTGAGCTGTGGCAACATTTTTCTCAGAATAAATAGTTGTTTCCCTTGCTCTTTTGATATTGCCATCTCCTTGTCTCCATATTATAACAGTAACAACACATTTAGATTCTAAGAAATTTAACACTTAAACCTTAGTTCTCACTATTTCCCATTGTGGACATATGCCCATATTTGGACAATTTGACTCAGCCCTGGTGAAGTACTTCATTCATTCTTTTTTTTTTTCAGTCAGCAAATGCTTACGGAACACCTATTTGGTTCTGAGTCTTATGTTAAAGTCTTGTGTAGTGTAGCAAACAAAACATTACAGACAGTCCTGGCACAGAGGAAGGATTTCATTGAACCTTAGCACCATCATTAACATTTAAGAAATGTATAGATGGACACATCTTTGGCAAGTACAAAAGAAAAAAAAAAAAAAACAGAAACATTTAAAACCACTAGAGTACTGACTTGAATTCAATTGAAAATTATACTTCTGCCCCAGATGAGCTTATCAAAGAACTTACAAAGGCTCAAAAGTTTTACATGTATTTTAACCATGTTCATTTCTGCATTCGTAACTTCATTCTGATGAACACAAATGAGAATTTTGTTTATGCCACTTAACAAATTTTATTATTTATTAGGTGTCACACTGATCTAAGTGTTTTACAAATATCATTGCATTTCATGCCTCTATGAGATAGGTATTTTACTGTCCTGATTTTACAGTTAAAGAAACATAGGTATGGAGGGATGAAGTCATTTATCAGAGCAAATCAGGTGCTAAGTGGAGGAGCCATCATCAGACCCAGGCAGTGTGGCTCTGGGACATAGCCCCTTAACTGCTCCATTGTACTGTCTTTAATAAGTAGTCTCACCTTTACTAAAAATGTGACGATCCCTGGATATCCAGCACTTAGACCCATCTGGTAAGGACTCTGCAGAAAATGTACTCAGCTTGTAAGTGGGCAGATTTTCAAAGAGTAGTCAGTACAGAAGCCCCTGGCATGTGAGGGGTCTCAAATAATTTTGAGCCAAGATGTATGCTGTTTGGAAAAAATCTGGAGAATAACAGGACAGAGTAAGAGAAATTAACATCATCCACTACCCATCACCCAGAGAGAACCACTGCTAACACTTTCATTGCTACTTTCATATTTTTTTCTACGAATAACAAACGTATGTAAACATTTTTTCATATTTGTGGTTGTACTATATATGTGTACACACATGCACCATTTTACATCCTGCTTTTTTTTTTCTTTCTTATGTAGCCTACTAAGCATTTTCCCATGCATTAGAACTTCTTCATAAACATAATGTTAAAAGGCTGCATAATCTCCCACGGTGTGGATTTACTAAATTTATCTATTCCTCTAGTGCTGGATATTTATGTTGTTTTACATATACTCTTCACATGATACACTTCTTGTTCTTTTTTCTAAGTTCGATGCTTTAAAAACATTTCATTTCTGGAAACTCAATATCCTAACCCTTTTAGAATACTTTAAAAAATTGTCCTCAGTGTTTCCTTTTCATAAAAGGTAGACTTAAAAATATATCTTTCAAATGATTTTGGTTTTGTTATTTTAGCATTTGCACTATAAAATAATGCCACAAAATATTAGAATAGTGGAAATAAAATGTCTGAATGTTACAAATGAACTTACAATTAGCCTAAGAAATTATATCTAGCCATAAAGTGAGCATATTAAAGCTCTTGTACATATTAATACAATCAGCCATACATTTTAATGTGTAAGTATTTAATCTATCAGTGTCCTTTCTCTTTTTTATCACCCAGCTGCAACCTGGATTCATTTTGGAATAATTACCTTTAGTACTAAATGCATATTATCTGCTCAGTTAGGAAAGAGATTGGAGGGAATTCAGAAATCAATAGTAATAAAGTAAACAGAAAGAATGGAATCCATTTCCTTCCTTTGAATTTATTTGGATCCACTCTACTAAAGACGGGGACCCTGTCTAATGGACGTTGGACAGGGGACCACACATAAACTCCACAGGGACCAGCTCTCCTTTAAGAATTGATCTGATATTTCAGTAAACATCCTCCTGTTGGAATATTAAAATGAAGGTCCTTAATGACCCCAGGAAAGCTTTGACTTCTGTTTACAGAATTGATTTTGGTTTCTCTTTTAGTGTTTGTATGTCTGCAACCGGGTGTGCCTCCTTTATTATGCCCAGCCTCTCTCTGGCCTGCACAAAACTATTTTTGACAGAGGATTGATGTTGGAGCCACTGGCGTTATGCTAACTACAATCTCATTGTCCAAAGGGAAATAAATCCAGTGCCCCATACTGCGGACTATAAAGGAAGCGCTCCTCTAGAGTTTCACTCTTGGTGTCATCACGAGCTAAGAGAATTTAATAGTCAGATCAGGACAGGTCTGTAGCATCTCTCCTTCAGCACAAACATGAGAGAGTGGGTTTAACTTGCTCAGACCTCTAAATAGTCTGGCAGGCTAATGAAACTCAGAGAATTGGCATGCCCGGCCTCCCTTGTTGACATCTGAACTCTCACAGCCAAGAAAATATTCCTGCCACGTAAAGGAAACTCATAACTTCTGTTATGCACTGTGTGTTTATCTCCCTCGTGTAATACCATTATTTTGTTTTCTCCGAATTCTAAACTCTATGGAGGCTTATTGACTTATGTCACAACTAATGGCATTCCTAGCAGGTGTACTGGAACCCCACATTCACACTGTTTCCTGCTGAGTGTGGTTTTCATGGCAGGGTGGTTGGTGTGGGACTTAAATGACCTCGGTTGGTGCCTTCAATAGCAAAACCCCAAGGTCAGGGCTCTGGTGAGTCAAAGATATCTTTTCTGTGTTCATGGAATTATGTTCATTTCAGAATCGTGGCCAAGGAAACACAGTCAGATTCTGAATTTACTTCAAAAACAAAATCAGGCTAAAAAGATGCCATTGCATATTTTGGGAAATGGATCTTCCAGATAGTTTGTAATATTTTCATGACAACTTTTTTTAAAAGTTCGATAGATCCCAGATCACTCCCCATGCCGTGAGAACATAAGCGTGCTTCTGTCTTTTACCAAATCTAATGATAAATGTTTGCCTCATCAGAGTCACAATCTTACACCCTTCTGACTTACACACTCAGTAGGAGGTATAGCTGACGTATTTCTCTCGCAAGAGGCTTGTTGCCCCTGGCATAGACGGGTTCTTCATCTTAGGTCTCTTCCACAGGGACTTGCCAGGCCACGGGGAGCAACCTGACAAGAGTCCTTGGGGCCATCCCCCAACCCCTGCTAAGATCTTTCTGCTTTGGAGAGAGAAAGACACGTGGAGCTTTGAAACAGGCCCAATATTTCTGGAGAGAAATGTGTAATTCGTTTTTCTACCCCTCTCCCTTCTCATCAGACCCTCTTTTGACATCCACAAAACTCTCTTTGCAAGTCTTGTCTTCCCTCCGTAGGCGCATCTGAAGCCTGCTTTACTGGTACTCTGAGGGCAGAGTGACATTACTTGTGATTCCCTTGCAGTCTCCTCAGAGCAGGGATAGGAGGACATCAGTTCTGCAAGGACAGCGTTGCTTGCTCTTCTCTCTGCTCAGCCCCAGAATGCTCGTTTTCTTGTGAAGACGAGGGCTTAATGTGCTCCCTTCTTCTCTCTTGTCCCCCCGCATCCTGCTGAATTTCCCTGTCCTCTAAGCACAGCCCTGAGAGCGCCCGCCTTTCAACAAATCAGACAGAGGAAGACGTCCTGCTAAAATGGGGCATTCATGGTTTGTGAATCCAAGGATAGTTAACGGATGTGTGCATTCAATTAAGATAAGGGTTATTTTTTTCAGTTAAAAGACTCCCCAGGAAGAGAGGCTTTATTCTCATTTCTGGGGTCTGAGCAGTTAATGAAGAAAACATATCCAAGTTCCACCCGTTTTACCCAGAGACGCCTCAAGAGTCCATACAATTTTTAAGTTACTTGATTAAGAACAACTTGTCAGGTGAGATAAACAAGCTAGGAGGGGATAATGGAGAAGTGTGTGAAAGATTTCCCATCTTTCTTATGGGTGACATCACCACGATACACCTCACAGAAAATGGGTTTGGGCTTTAGCATGATCCCGTTTGGAAAATTTACATTTTTAACCTTACCTGTTTCTGGAGTCAAGTCTCTATACAACATAGATGGGCATTTGTATTTTCATGTTGAAGTTGGATAGTTGTTTTGTTTTGTTTTTCTGGAGGCATCTTTTATTGTTTGTTTTCTTTTGTGTTGCCTTGAAGGGAAATAGAACACCATCTCTCCCAATGTATTAGTTAAACACTTCCACAGGGGCGGTGTGGAGTAAAGGGTGGGCACTGGAGATAGACGGCCTGAGTATGAATCCTGGTCCCCAGGGACTCCCCTTAGCTGTAGAAACGGTGATGGTAGCAACACAGACTTCTTAGGGATGGCTGGGACTTCACGATATACATATAGTATATCGTATATATAGTATAGTATAATATAGGGCTGAGCAGAGTCTCTGGTACATTCCAACTGCGCACCAGTTACTATGGGCTACAGCTATGATCACATTTTCATTACAAGAATTTAGGTCAAGTCAGAGCACATCATCTTTAATCTCAGGGCTTTTTTGCAAAACAGACTTGAAGAGAGGTTGGTCATGGTTTTAAAAAAAAATGTGTGGACATTTCATAGACATGCTGCATGATACTTTCAGGATCCTAGGAGCCTTCATTGGTCTTCCTTGTAGTTAGTGTTCATTTGATAAAATGGCAGGGCCATTTGGGTTTGGAATGGACAGCGGTTCTAGGAGATGGATCTTGTGGTGAAGATGTTGCTGTCTGAAGGGCAGGTCTGATGTCCTTTTCCATAGGTGCGATTCCGTCACACCTTTTTTCACTCACCCCAGATTAACAGCCTCTGTTTTCTCATCTGTGAAATAGGAAGATCTTCTTCTTGGGTTGTTGAAGAAAAAAAAATAAGGTAACAAAAGTAAAATGCCAAGGACCACTTCTTAATCAATGGTATTTTTGTTGTTGTTGTTTTAAATCAAACTTACGTGGAGGACTGATACAGGGGACTTAGGGTAGAATGGGTTCTAACAGTTGAGTTTTCGTTCTGATTCAACAGTTAACTGGTGGTTTTATCTTGCATTGACAAGATAGGGTCTCTAAGCTTGGGGTGTGTTTGCTGGAAAAGAAGGGATCTCTGCAGCACTGAAGTTCTGAAGCTGGTTGAATGGATGTGCCCCTTTCCTGATTGTATCAAGATCGAGTTGTTAATTCCAGAGTTAGAAAGGAGACTTAGAGGAATGTATACTTACCTAAAAGTTGTTTTGGTAGCTTTTGAAAAATGCAATTCAGTATATTTGATTTTGTTCTTAAAGGGTCACTGTGCCTATTGTCACAAGGCAATCATAAAAATTTTCCATTTGAGAATAGGTCAGTGGTTTATTAAGCTTAGTCTTTGCCCCTGTAGATATGTCCCAACCCTCTGAAAGACCCAGCAACAATATCTGACACAGTGGCCTCAGACAAAGTGAATTCTACAGATGGAGTTAAATATGTATTTTCATTTCCTTTAGATTTGCCAGCCTCCAATAGGGGCAGCGAGATTGTAGAGAGAGACTATGGAAGGGAAATCACTTCTTTTATCTTGTTTCCATTTTTTCATTTTAAAAGGCTCTATCCCACCCATCAATTTAGAGAGAATTAGGAGATACAGTTTGGAGAATTTTAGTCTCTACTCCCAATTTGAAGGAAGAAAAAGGTCCAGGAGAGTCAGAGCAGGAATGGTGTTTTCTTGACATACGAGATGATGTTTCTGAAGGCTGACAAGCCTGGTGTGGGTCTGTGCCCACTTGGAAAAATAGACTTGTTCCAAGTAGTTTGTGTGACCACCAGGCCTACTCTGGGGGATGTCTCTGAATTCAATGATGATTTAGTCTCTGGGCTTAGTCCTTCTTCCTCTCTACCCACGACCAGTTTGCCCTCCAAAAAACCATCCCCACTCCTCACCAACCATCAGTGTAAAGCGTATTTCCATGCAAGTTTTGGCTCTTGAGAATTTAACCTATCGAAGTCACTTTTGTTAGTAAAAATTAGTCCACTCTTGTTTTATCAGCAGACTAATGCTATTCTCTAACAGCATGCTGTCATAAACTCTATTCATGATGCACATATCTTAGAAGAACCATTTGCAGCTCTTAGAAGGGCTAAACAGAAGTATTAGCTAAAGTTCTTCCCAGGAGCTGGAAATAAAGAAAAGCCTCACTCAATAATAAAACAATCATGATATCCTTAAATATGGGCTGTGGCATACCATCCTTAAGGGTTTTTGGCATAACTTTAAGCCTCTCTCCCCCTACACCTACCTTTCCTTGGTATTTTATGCAGATTAGGGAAGACTTCAGGCTCTTGGGATCAGAAGTGAAAAGGATCACAGCCTAAAAGTGGAGGAGTGTGTTTATGTTAGTGGCCCACCAGAGTGCTTGCCCATAGATCATCAGCAATAGCCAGTGTTTCCTTGACCTCCTGGACATTGTGGTCCATTTTCCAATTAGATCCTCACTTCCTTCTCTTCCCTCTATATTTAGAGAACAGATCCTATCAGCATGGTGATTGCTCTCTGATGCAGTTTTCTAGGTCCCTTCTCTTTGGGGCCTCAATTCAAATAGGAATCTGAAAGGCTTTGGGTCAATAATTTGGTGACTGGCCCGTTCTCTTTAGCTCTTAAGAGTTGACATAGGCTTTAAAAAAAAAAAAAAAAAGAGTTGGCATAGGGTTTTAAACAGAGACTCAGAGACAACACAAATAGTCTTCTGTTCACCTGGCTTAGGTGGGTGGGTTCAAGCCTTTTCCTTTCTGAAGGTCAGAAGCAGTGTCAAATTTACAGCAAACCCACTTACGATGCTTGCTGCTCCCTTTGGTTTTTATCGTCATAGTAGGTTTAACCTGACCAAGAAGTAATTACACCATTATTTTTTATGTGGTGCTTTATTACTTGCTTTTCAAAATTGGTTTCCAGCATCTCATGAGCTAATAGCAACAAATGTGTGATTGTAATGTTCACTCTATCAGGAGACATGGGGTTATTGAGGAAGTGGCCACATACCCATTGCCCACACAATAACTGTTACTCCAAAACAAGTGAATTACTTAACTAAACATCTATTGATTTTAAGTCATCAGGGACCAATATTAAGACCACCAGCATCCAAGGAAGATTAAATTCTGGTTACATTTACCGATGTATTTTGTCAATATTTGGGTCAAAGAGGCCCATTCCTCTGTGGTCTACAAGTCCAAATCTAGGGTGGGTTAGAAGTAGTAGAACCTCACTGGGGTGACCAGTGTGTGACTCACTTAGTTCCATCCACTTCTTAAAAGACAGGTGTCAAAATTGGGAGCAGGGGTAAAAAAAAAGAGCCATGGAAATCACTTCATCCTCAACACCCCCCCCCACTCCTACACTAACAGAAATTGATCAGATCTGAAGGTGAATTTTGCATCATAACTTTTGTCTCAGGGCACCTGAAATTCTACAGTATTCTTAGGCCTGAGTTGACTCCAATCTTGAATTAAACGTCTTCGACTCTTTCTTCTGCCTCTCATGATTGTCTAAGCTTCACCTGGTCAAATAGGTTTGTCAACAGCCCTTACTCTCTTTGTGCACTCAGATCTTTGTTTGGAGGTTGTTAAGAAAACTGGAGCGTCTGGATTAAGGCATTCAAGAGTCTCCTGAAGTTGTGTTTGCCACCTACACTGACGATTTTGGAATGGTCTGCCTTGACAGTTTCACCTCTGCCATCTCCTGGTTGATTACCTGCTCTACTAGATGGTGCGGACGACCCCTTTCACTTTAAGCCTCACATTTGATTTCAGTCCCATTATTCTCTCCTGGTATTCCTTCTACTGTTTTGACCTGGCTTTGTCCTTCTGCCTCAGAATCTTTTTTCTAATTTCCTTAAATGTTAGTGTTTACAGTAGCACTGTCTGTCCCTGGTTTTATTCTCATACCAGTAATTTTAGCTGTTACCTGTATCTTGACATTACCTATAATATCAGCTTCATCCTTGATCTTTTACCTGAGTTTTAGTCCTTTGTTTCCAACTGCCTACTAAAGATCTTCACATGGATGTCCTACTGGCACCTAAAAAGCATGTTTGAGATTGAATTCATGATTTTTTCCTTCCATTGCAATTTTCTTTTTGCTTTCTTTATCTTGTTGAGTGGTTACTCTAGCCACTTGGATAAATTAGAAATGTCAGTCATTCTCTGTCCTTTCTTATTCCTCACACCTAATAGGTTACTGAAGTCATGTGCATTTTATTCTAAAATACCTCTGAAATCTACATTTTCTCCATGACCATGCCAGCATTAGGTGGTCATTCACTTTACATGTGGATTATTACAAAAGTACTGACCTTAAAATCCTCCTTTCATTGGACTCCTTTAGTTAGGTCTTTGAAATATAGATGTGATTATGTTACCCTTATGGTATGGGAAACCTGAAATAGCTCCTTGTTGCCTACCGGATAAAGTCTTCAGTGGCACTCAATGCTAATACAATACTCATGGTTACTCTTCAGTCCTCTACTCCCAGTGCATAAGCTGTGATCTCCCCAAACCATATTATTGAGCCTTATGAGAACACATTATGTCCTTTTATAGTTCTGGGTCTTTGCTCATGTTGTTCCTTCTGCCTGGAATGCTTTTCCCACCATTTTTTATAGAAAAATTCTATTTATCTTTTGCATCTGGCTCACATTCGACTTCTTTGGTAAATGTGTACCTGATTCCACTACAGAGGATTATTTTTTTCCATCTTCTGTGCTGATTATATATAGGCCTGTTTCCCCACTGGACTATGCCCTCCTCAAGGATACATTGTGTTGCCGAGAAGAGTTTTTCCAACTGAAAAGTGCTGACCTGGATGCAGGAAATTGGACCTGGGTTGTAATTCTATTTCTTTTTATCTTCTTAATCATACACCTTATATACAGCGAGAATCCAATTTTATTGAATTAAGCAAAGTAACATATCCCAAATCTGGGAAAGAATCCCACCTTCATTAGGTGTTTCCTACCTTTTTCTTTGTTCCCATCTGGTCACAGGATTTATGGTGATTTAAAGCAGTTGTGTCCTACTCCAGGTAGAGCTCTATTTTGAAGTAATATCTGAGAATTAGAGGTGGTGAACTCTTTGAACTACAATTTCAAATTACTATAAGTGGGGGAAGAAAGGTTGAACCCCAGGGACAAGTGAAACATCCTTGATGTTCTCCTAGAATACTGCATTTCATTTATCACATTGTTTTTGAAATATGGCTATGTCTTTCTGTCCCTCTAGAGTCTGTATTTCCTTGAGAGTTGGAAATACATAGTCTAATTAATCCTGTGTTCCCCACATCTGCCCCTATTCTAGCACATGGCAGGTATCCTATTAATAGTAATAATAACTGCCTGCTGAGTATTTATTATGTGCTAAGCACTGTACAAGCATCAAATCTTCCCTTTATAGATAAAGGGACAGTTACGTGATACTCCCAAAGGGCACGTCACTGGTCAGTAAGGTAGCCTGGATGAAATCTAGCTGTGTTCACTTCAAAAAGGTTAGCACAAAGGGAAGAAGAGTGTGCTGTTAGAGAAATGGAAGTCAAATGAAGTCTGGAGTAGGTGACAAAGTTTTCTATGGGATAAATGTTAAGACAAAAGAAAGGACTGGAATGGATTGCATATAAGAAAGGGATATGGGGAGCAAGAAAGGCACAGGAAAATTCTGGGAGGTCAAAATTATTAAAGGCCTGTTCTGGAGGCTTCTTAGTTGACCTGACTTGTCTGATCTAGTGAAGAGATTAAGAGCAGGGCTTCGGAACCAGACTGCCTGGGTTTGAATCTCTGGTTTTTTGCTCCTCAGTTCTGTGGACTTGGGCAAGGTCCTTAATTCCTCGAAGTCTCGGTTGCCTTCTCTATGCAGTAGGAATAACAGGAGTTGTTCCTTCAGGGTTGTGGTCAAGGTTAGATAGTTTAAGCCATGTAAAGTGCTTGGCACTTAGTAAATTCTTCAGAGATGTTTAGCTGATGTTGCTATTGTGATCATTATTATTAGAGGGAAAAACATACATGGATGAATACAATTGATTCTTCTTTCTTAGCATCACAGGGGCACCCTGGGATATTTTCAGGTTGAGAGAAACAGGTAACACGAAGTCTGTTGGATACCCCACAAATGACTAGTCCAAGGTAGCGCATAGCTTCCCATTAGATCACACTGCAATCCTTCTGATGGTGTCGTAGCTTTGCAAAGCTGAGTTATCAGCAATTACATGAGAAGGAAGTCTCATGTAAAAATTAATGCAGAAGAGAAAAGAGGGTGGTGATATCCAATCTTATTCCAAGATCTGAGAAGTTACACAGTGCTCAACAGGAGCACATGTAAGTATCCCATTAGAAAGCAATTGTGATTATTTTAGAATGAAAGAAAAATATTACTATATTATTTTGTCCTCCAATTTCTTTCCTTTTTTTTTCAAATGGCTGCTAATTTATTAGGATAAATATTAGGCTATTTGGACCTAAGGAGTTAATAAACAGAGCTGTTGGGCATTTCTTTTTTCTTAGAGGCATCGCAAAAAGATCACTGAGCTGCCCAAGGAACTGTGCATGGGGAAAATTTGAGAAGCTTTGGAGTAGATAATGAATAAAGATACAATGAGAATGTGTGTTAAGGCTAAAAAGAAAAGGATTCTGACTCCCGTTCAGGTAGAGGAGACTTTCTGGCTGAGTCGAATGCTAACGATACACAGCAATAATAATCATGTAGGTTGGGTCAATACTGAAAAAGGCTGACTTCATTTATTTTATATCAAGATGCCATTTAGTTGGAGTTTAGGCTGATAATGATGTCCAGGCTTATCTGTAAAGCCATTGTAGCTCTCTACATAACATACTTGTTATGAATACGCCTTGACTTATTAAAATATTACCAAATAATCAGTTAATCCTCTAATCCCTAATCCCAGTTACAAGTACACTCCTGTCTTATTAGTGGAATTAATGGATTGTTTGGAGTCACTTTTATTTCACTTTTCTTGGCACTTTTTCCCCCTCTTGGTCTGTCTACAGAGCCCTGCTTTAATAACTTCATTATCCAGCTCTTCTGAAACCTGTCTGCTGGTTCAGAGGAAATAGCTCTGTGAACAGTGGGAGTAGTTTTTTGAGTTGTCTCATAAAACCATGATATTAACAATCACAAGTAGGACCTCAGCCCAGAACTCTGTGCTTGGTTAGCGCGGGGCTCAGCGAAGGGTTGTTTAGCTTTGGAGTCTGGACTTGGTGCTGTTCCCTGCTGAGAGCCATAAGTTACTGGTAGCTTGTTCTAGGAGAGTAATAAGTATTGTTGTTTAGCAATTGCGTTGTTGAAATTCAGCTCCACTATGTCTGACAGTATTTATCTAAAATACTTTCCCTGGTGCGTGTTCAAGTTCCAGTAAACCGTGTCTTATTGTGCGACCTTTTCATTTTCCAGTGAAAAGGGATCAGCTCGTCAGATAAAAGCTACAAGCCAGAGTACAGGAAAAATGCGTGCTCAGAAAATCCAAGCATGATTGAAAACAAGATGTGTTAAATCAATGCGGTTTATCGCCTGCCTATTCCCGGCAATTGCTGTTCTAAGCTCATTCTGAACACACACTGGATGATAAAAGTACGGTGTCAAGCACTCGTTGGGGTGGGAATGCAAAGAAACATGTTTATCAGACAGGCTGGGTGATTTTACCCCCTTGATAACAGTTATTGTCAAAACTCTTCGGGAAGAAATCTGAAGAACAATTATAGAGAGAATATTATTCTTGTTACATCAGAAGATATGCCAGTCGGGAAGGAAATTATGGATTTCTCCTTAAATGCTAAGAAAGACAGACTGTGTTGGCTTTCGATACTTAAACACCGTCATCCATTACCCAGCGAAAATCATCCTTCTCTTCTAGTTCAAATGAGCGAATCTGGCTTTGAGACCTAATCATAAATGATCCTTTTTTTTTTTTTTTCTTAACTCTAAAGTAGAAAGATTGAAAGGCCAGGAAAAAAAAATCATGAAGATCTTTAAGCTTCTGTTTGCTTGAGGGATTTAATTTTAGTCTTAAACCTGTATCAAATTTGGAAATCTAAATTAAGGTTCCTGAAAGGCCAGGCCGTTCAGAGCACATCATATGCAGTAACAGGGGCAACTTTTCTCATCAACTTTATTACAATTAGAGAGCAGTACAGTTTTCCCTAATTATTATACATTCACCTACTTCCCATTTTAGATAGAGTGTAACCCTCCAGGGCAAGGAAGGGGTCTGTTTGTGAAGAGATGCTCTACTTCTGCTCGTGACTTTCTCACCAAGGATCATCTAGAAAATACCTACCGATTGTGATAGGAAGTAAGTGGGTATGATGTAGCTCAGCAGTGTTCCATGTTCTCTTTTCCCCAAAAGACAGATCAACCTCCAAGAGCCCAACTCAAACCTGACAGAAAACAATTTCTTGATCACTTGTGGGGAAAGTTTAAAATACCAAGGTGGCCTCCTCCTCCAGAAGGTCTGTGCTTGCTGATGGTGAGCTTTAAGTCAAGAAGTCGGGTTGAGTGACTCGTTCACCTGCACGAAATCAGGAGTTGGGGCACCAGAGTTCTTCCCCAGGCTGGGTTTCTGTTTCACAGAAACTTAGCAAGAAAGAAGCTATGTGCGAGCAGAATTGATGTGCGAGCAGAACTTGTCACTATGTTGCAAACTGGGACTCATCCATATGAAAATACAGTGGCCCTTCTGGATGAGTAAGTGAAGCAGTGAGGCTTTTTTTCTGATTTATATAGCCAGCACTGTCTGTGCCTCAGTTTCTCACCTTAGAATTGGAAGTAGTGATTTTTGACTTCTGTGTGATGGCATCTTGAAGGAATCACTGTGCTAAAGTCTATTAAGCCCTTGATATTACTGGGAAAAGGGTCTTGTATGACCTCAAGGTATGTTTAAAAATGACACCTCAACAACTAATCATTATGGTTGTTAACATCTATTAAAAATCTTCAGAGGTCCTTAGAACTTAGAGAATACATGAGGTTTAGGATGCAAAAGTCTTAAAAATTAGTTGTAACCTGTCAAAGTGTGAGTTAGCGTTGATTTGGTAAAGGATACTTAGGAAGTACACATATCAAAAGATTTGAAATGTGCATACTCTTTTATCCATGAATTTCACCCAAGTGTTGTTCATTAAATCAGTGAAAATTTGGTGTGTGGAGGGGAGGAAGCGTAAGTCCCCATTAACAGGGGATTTGTTAAAGAAATTATGGCCATCTATATAATGCAATATATTACGACTCTTAAAAAGAACGAGGTGGATATAAATATGTATAGAACCTATATCTATATAAAACAGTATTGTGAAAATGTCTGAAAGCATATATACTGATATAAATAATGACTCTATATGAATAGGATTTCTTTTGTATTTTTTTATACGGCAAGAATGTATTTGTTTTAGATGTAGCGAAGTAGTAAAACTGTTTCCATTTTAAAAGACAATACCAAGTCACTCTTAACTCTTTCTTCCTGTTCTTGATTGTTTTGCTTCTGGAAGAGTTATTAGTTCCCCAGTGTACACAGGTTCTTCGCATTCTGGCTGCCAGGCTTCAGCGTCTTCCATCTCTTTCTCCCAAGAGCCGCCGCGCTCCAACATCCTGGGCTCTGCTCCCGGTCCTCTTTCCAGCTCACTTTCTCTCGTCAGTCTGTACCTTGCATGCTCCCCCAGCTCCACTCCTAGCCGTGAACCCACCTAGTCGCTCTGAATGCACCTTCGGTAGAGAGAGGCAGTCATTCCTTCACTAGATCTTTGAATCTCAAAGTTGTTGCCACGCAGCCAGAAGTCTGAAGACTACAAATAAGAAGTCATGGCACCTTCAAATAAATCCAGGTTAGAAATTTTCCTTTGGCTCCTGTGTTGGTAAATTGTGCCTATGTTGGCCTCATTTCTGACACCCTTCTGAGTTCAGGGACAGCTTTCTGCAGTCCAGTGAGCTTCTTCACAAACCTCTCCTGGGCCTCACCGGCTCCTGAGGCCAGGCACCAGGCAGTGCAGGCACTTCACATGGGAAGCAGGGCTCCTCTTGCAAGGGGTTTGGTTCTAGGTTTCTTTGGGAATGCATCCCTTCCTCAGAAGAGACGACCAGAATACCGTCCATGCTCTAGACATCTAGGAAGATAATGAAATAGCCAAGTGGCTGGAAATGCAACCAATTTCTTCATTAACCATATTTCTGGTTCTTGTTTAGCTTTGTGGTTGATTTTTCGGTTTATATATTTTAAAGTCAGTCTTAAAGATAGGTTTGTGAAGATAGCTTGCTGTTTTATTGTTTACCTCTGGTTGTTAATTTAGTGACTGAGGGAAAAAATGGGGCCATTATGGAACAAAAAGCCTCGCCTAACACATATGTAATAACTCTCGTGCCCAGAATGGATCTGCCTGGAAGGGAAATGCTCCGCTGTTACTCCTTTAGTTCAAATATAGAGTAGTCACCAGGGAAGCTTGGAGACCCAGGTGCTGGTTTTATCATTGCCTCTGCTATGAGGTTTTATTTATTACTTGGCATAGAGTCTAGATATTTGTTTGGACATTAAATGGCAATAGAATATAAATATTACCTTCCTAATATCTGCATTTCTTTTTATTTCCAGTCAAAATGACATCATGTCACACAACCATTAAAAAAAGGAAATTAAAACCCCAGAAATATGTTAAAGCACTGCAGTGAGTCGCTGAGCTATAAAAGCAGGGGAACTCTGCGCGCTAACATTGGAATGGCACCGACGGCACTTTTCCTGTGCTGTTTGTGAACCCAGCTCACCAGCCCCTCGTTTCCATTGTTTCCAGGAATACGAATTTGAGAAGTTAAGAAGGACGGAGGAGTGATTTCTCTGAAAAGAAACTCTGAAAAGAGAAAAATCAGTTTTCATAACTGAGAATACATCCTTCTTGACTACACGATTTTAATTTGCACATAAATCCCCTTAAAGAGAATTTCCTTATTTGATGTGCTTGTGAAGTGGATGGGGGGGGGGACTAAAGGCATGAAAAGGCCACAAACGGCACATATATTTAGTTAGGATTTACTCATTCCCAGATGTTTTTTTTTTTTTTTTTTTTTTTTTTTTAAATATTTTATTTATTTATTTGACAGAGAGAGATTACAAGTAGACAGAGAGGCAGGCAGAGAGAGAGAGAGAGAGAGGGAAGCAGGCTCCCTGCTGAGCAGAGAGCCCGATACGGGACTCGATCCCAGGACCCTGAGATCACGACCCGAGCCGAAGGCAGCGGCCCAACCCACTGAGCCACCCAGGCGCCCTTCCCAGATGTTTTGAATGGATTTTGTAATCTTGTCATTAGTATTACTGCATAAAATCGAGTTGTATTATTTTCATCGTTCTTTGCATATAGCATTTCCCGCTGCGTGAACATTTGGACACTGTAAACAATAGTTTTGTATAACCAGAGCTGTTCCGTCCAGACCAGGACCTCAGCTGAAGCCTGAAGAAGGGCTCTGCTTAGATTGGTTCTGCCTAGAAAGTTACTGGTTTGCTTTACGGGGGTCTGAGATTGTGAGATTGGGAAGGTACCCAAAGCCATTGATAAGCACAAGGCCAGATGTAGGGGTTTGTTTTTATTTATTTTTAAGATTTATTTATTTATTTTAGAAAGCGTACACACACAAGCAGGCATACAAGGGCACTGGGAAGGGGGGAAGAGAGAGACAGAGGGAGGGGACATTCAGAGGAAGAGAGCAGACATCTGGCTGAGCACGGAGCCCAGTGTGGGGCTCAATCTCAGGGTCCAGAGATCATGACCTAAGCAGAAATCGAGAGTCAGATGCTTAACTGACTGAGCCACCCAGGTGCCCCTGACTTTTTTTAACCATTTAAGTAACTTTTACTCTTTGAAAAGTAATGACTTTGGGGACACCTGGGTGGCTCAGTGGATTAAGCCTCTGCCTTTGGCTCAGATCATGATCTCAGGGTCCTGGGATCAAGCCCCGCATCAGGCGCTCTGCTCAGCACGGAGACTGCTTCCCCATCTCTCTCTCTGCCTGCTTCTCTGCCTACTTGTGATCTCTGTGTCAAATAAATAAATAAAATCTTAAAAAAAAGAAAAGAAAAGAAAAGTAATGACTTTGATGTCCCTGACATGTTAACTCCATGCATATATCAGACGCTTTCTACCAACCTCCACTCCCCAGTAACATACCATAGCTCTGAAAGGACTCTTCTACAGTCTCAGCCCCGGTGCACCTGCCTGGAAACTTGCTTTCCTTTGTAGGAATTTGCTCTTGCTTTCTGTGCATTTATAGGAAAGTTCCAGACTTACGGTTGTGGCATATGGACACAGCTCCATAGAGTCCTAGTGAACTTACTCAGCTAACTTGTATCTATCTCCAAGTTTAAACAGGACAGTGGAAAACAACTTGAAGTCAAATGTCTGTGGTCCCTCAATAGTCTGATTGCTCTTAAATCCATGTGTCCTGTGAAGTGTATGTAGTGTGACCCTAGTGAATGCTTCCTACAAAACGGGAACAGAGGTGGGGACCCACCAACTGAACCTTAGGAGGGTAAGAGGGTACACTTCTGAAGGGAGGGAAGCTGCGTTCTGACTCTACAGAGTAGTTCATCCCTCTGCTGGGGTTGGATGACAGACACCTTTCAGGAAGTTTCCTTTCCAGGGTTTTTGGTGTTGTGGCACCAAACAGTTAATTTCTACACATGCCACCTGGACACATGGTTAGCATGGGGACTGATGATTGAATCGATGGAGAATATACTTTCTTGTGAAAGTTTTCAAATGCCTACATTGCTCCCACTCTATTCTGATGATTTTAAAATGGGGCCTTTTTAATTGTGGGATTCCAGATTTTCCTAATGCTCTGAGCGTCCCTTATTCTGCTACTGTCAGTGTCTGGTTTAGGACAACACCTTCCACAGCCCTTTTCCGACACTGTGGATGGGGTGTTTGGAAGCAGAGTCACATAAGGCTATCTCTTCCTTGCATTACTTTTGTAGTTTATAGCTTCATCTGCTTTTCCTTTTTCAACCTAAGATGCTCATGCTTCTTTATTTGTAGTTAATTATGCTCAATTAAGTTTTTTTTTTTTCTTTCTCTACTAGATTCTCGGAATTGTCCCAACTTTTAGGGGGGAAAATTGATTAGTCCCATTTCTACTGGTGCCTCCTGATCCCTGTGCTTGAATACAATGAGGTCACTTTGTTGGAGGATTAACTTTATATTACATTCTTGCAGAGTAGACGTATGTCCCTGAGGTACAACTACCCCCACTGATGAAATAAATATACCATTCTTTATGATTCCTCCTCGTTACCCTCTCTGTTGATTTTCAGAGAGTTTATGAATAGTCACATATTTATACAACTGGCCAAAAGTATACTACTTATTTTTCTTATGGTCTGTAATAACCTATGCAAGGTTATTAAAGGGTATACAGACCCCTTTTAAGGCATAGTTTCTTATGTCATTACTTTATACAAGGAGGTCAAATTCCATCTCAGCAACAATTTCTTGCTTTTAACCTTTTCCTCTGATTATAAAAGTAATATATGCTCATTGTGGAAAGCTCGGAGAATGCACAGCCAAAGAGAAGGAAGAAAAGCACTTCAAGATCCACTTTTTTAGAAATAGCTACTGTTAGGCAGTTTATACACAGACACATTTTTAAATTCTATGTATGTTCAGTTTTTTAAGAGTAACCATGTTGTGGGACACTTGGGTGGCTCAGTTAGTTAAGCATCTGCCTTTGGCTCAGGTCATGATCCCAGGGTCCTGGGATTGAGTCCCGCATCAGGCTGTGGGGCTCCCTGCTCAGTGAGGAGCCTGCTTCTCCTTCTGCCTACCACTCCCACTGCTTGTGCTCTCTCTCCCACTCTGAAAAATAAATAAATAAATACAGTCTTTTTTGTTTTTTAAAGTAACCATATTGTACATATGCTCCTGTAATCTGTTTGTTAGTCTAGCAATATTTTAGATGTCAGTAACTGTTTTTTCCCTATGGCATTGCTTTTGAGGACTGATCATATTCCATTCCATGGGTATGCCATGATTTAACCATCCTTCTCCCTAAACATTTAATCTGGTTTCAATTGTTTTGTTTTTTGTTTGTAAGTAACAGTCTTTTTATCAGATGGACCTTCTCACTCAGGAACCCGTTTTTTGTCTTACTATCTGAAATATACCCCCTCCCATAGTATACTTCATAGAGTGGATGCTTGTTTTCCTTTGAATAATGGGCTTAATATATCTAACCCAATTACTCTTTGTGGCAGCAGAATGACTTCTCCTCAGCTCTTTAGCCATTAGGTCCATATGATATTTGAATTGGTTCTTTTAATTGCAGATATTAAGTGTTTGTCATTGTGCTGTGAGTTGGCTGGATGGACAGAGAAACACATCCTCCCCACTGTACGTCAGACAGTCATTCATTTAACCATGACGGGTTTCTTGACACAGCAGGAATTAATTTATTATGCAAACAACTGTAGGAGCAGGTCAACAATTCAAGTTTAATGGTGGCTTAGATGAAAATAATAAAACCAAGAATTAGAATTTTCAGGATGCTGAATTATGTCTTCAGATATTAAAATGATATATTTAATTGTCTAAAGCTATTTTTATGGTTAAACATCCTTGATGGCAGTTAGTATTATGGGTGGGGGATGGATGTGATATATAACTTAAACCTAGGTGCCCCATTCCTGTCTCTTTCCTGCATTTCTTGAGTAAGTACTGTGGATTTTATGAGTAACAGCTTCCCTGCATAAAGAGTTCTATGGCTTTTTCTCTACACATCTAATTTGAAAAAAGAATTCTTCTCAAGGGTTTAGAAAGTAATTCATAAAATGGGAGGAATAATAAATATTGTGCCTTAACTCATATACTAGTATAGATAGAGAAATTTGGTACACCTGGGTATAATTTTAGTTAATTTCCACAAGAGACAGGTTGAAAGTTTACTGTTTGGAAGTGGGGGAAGGGGGAAGAAGATACCTAAATCTCATATTTGCAAAAATGATTACATTGTCTTAAATGAAAATGCTACTCTATTAACAACTTCAATAACCATTGCATTTGGGAAAAAATCTTTTCAATAAAAAGTTACATGAAGTTCACTCCAACTTAAAATATACAAGTTAGGAAAAAGTACTTACTCTGATTTATGTGTCTTTTGGAGGTGTAATTATTGGCTTTTTACTCACCTATGTAAAACAATGTACTTTTGTAAATGGATTTCTGGCCACTTTACACAGCCTTTTTTTTTTTTTTTTTTTTTTTTTTTTGCCTTTTTTTTTCGTTACATAAAAAGTAAGCACTGTCAATCAAGGAATTTTAAGGTTTATTTCCTCTTTAGAAATGATTGATAGCCTTTTAGATTTACAAGTTGACAAGTTAAAGGGTTCTATTGGTATAATTATGTACTAAATTCACAGTCTTTCAATTTAAATGTCCTTTTAAAACCACAAGATTATCATACCTGTATTTTGAAAAGTGGGCCAGTCAGTTTGGGTTGGTATACAAATTGCTTCCATTAGCCTTGGGACCTATTTGAATTTAATACAGTTTTTTAAAGTTAGTAGTAGTATGAATCTTACTTTTAAAATTTAGGTTAATGGAAATGCATTTTAAGTAAAGCATGTGGCAACTTGTTTTCTAATGTATAGCTAAATGTCAGAACTGCAAAGATTGTCTTTTTACTCAGTATGGGAGAAAATATGTGGTTGAAAACGTTCGTTACACTAAAAAAGAAAAGAAGAAAAATACCCACCCACCTACTTACCACTTAAAGGATAAGGGGGACGTGGGTAGAGAACAGATCTGCCATCTTTTCCTGGTCAGATGAGGAAGACTGAAGATATTTCATATCTCGGGAAGAAATTTTTAAAAATTTCCAGAGTCCACTGCGTATCACACATTTAATTTAAGTCTGCTTTGAAGAGAGTGTGGACAGTATGCATATAATAAGGACCATTGTCTCCAAATATTATTACAGGTTTGCTCTTCTTCTAGTCTCTTGAAGAATTTTCCTTGGAGACCCCGCTGTTTCAAGCTAGTACTCCACAGAGGCCGGTCTTCTTCCTGAAATAATATTAATGTTGGTAAACGTGGCTGTCACTTTAGATGTGAGGGTGTTGTATCAAGGGCATGTTCAACACCTATCACCTTGCAGACTCTATCCAAGGGGAGAATCGGCTTCCTATGATGAGAAGATTGCATCTCCCTGCTCCTCACCACATGGTCACAGGCTTCATTGCCATAGAGGGACTGAGATGTACCTGCTGAGGTCTACCAGAGAGTTTTCAGTTAAGAAAGTACTTGTCCTCCTGCTGTTTATAATCCAGAGCTACCCTCAGTCAAGCCCTTGAGGATTTTGACCTGAGCTGCTCACCAGTGAATCCTAAAACTTCACATCGAATGCCATTTTACTTTCTATTTTTTGGTTATGTAAGGAATATGGAATTTGGCCAGAAAAACAGAGTTTGGGACCTGCTGTTACTGTTCTTTTGAGCAAATCACTGCCTACCATGGTCAATAGCAGAAGTAGACAGTAGAAATGTTCAGCAGGGGAATTGAGCATCTGATCATCTCATGATCTAATTCAGCAGTGTAAATTAAACTTTGGACTCCTGCTTATTTCCATACCATCAGTGTTGTGGTCTGCTTTATTTCCTGAGATTGTTCTAACCATGTGACTTCTTCATTGCAGCGCTCAACGAACCCACCATCGATTATGGTTTCCAGAGGTTACAGAAGGTCATTCCTCGGCACCCTGGTGACCCTGAGCGTTTACCAAAGGTCAGGATATCTCTTTATCGGGTTATGGTCTCTGGACACATGGGTTTAGGTGATTAGCAGAAAATTTTGCTGTCGATAAAAATTAGTTCATAGACAAACAGCTCAACATTTGTGGGCTTTGTGTGCTTGGTACTACAAGGTAAACAATACCAAAACAATACCGAAAGTGTTATACTGATTTTACCTCCATGATGTTATTTCTTCCTTTCAAAACCCTCTGAGTTTGGTAGGTGTTACCTCCATTTTAGAGAAGAAAATAATCAAGCAAAGAGACATCAAATCATTTGCCCAAGATTACATAGCATGTCAATTGCTAAACTGAGATTCAAACCTATACAGCCTGACTCTGAAGTTCAGGTTATTAATCCCTGCCTCACACCAACTCTCAAGAGGAAAGAGAACACTGCCTTTCTACCTATGTGAGGATTTACACTTATCCCCGGTGCAGCTAGAGCTCAAAAGAAACATATGGCAGATCTTACAACTTGCCAGATAAGACAGAGCCTCTTAACCACCAGACGCATCCTACTTAACTGGAAATACAGTACAAACATGTGAGAAACTAAACAAAAATTCAGGACCGAGTCATATATGCCATGCAGCAATATGTCGTTAGTTGCCAATACAGAAAGTAGGAAGTTCACATGTATTGGCTTCTATTCTGTACCTGTTGGCAGTGTGGGCAGTGTTCCCATCTCTGTACGAGGACTGTGGCCCTTGTGGCAAAGAGATCACCATGCTCAATGAACAACAATGGGAAGTAATGGGCACATTTAAAGTGCAACCAGAGTTCTGCAAGGACTCCCGAGTAGAGAGCAGTTAAATGCTGAAGACATTCAGAGAATTAGTGGAACTACCATTCACCATTTACTGACAGTAAAATGAAGTTTCATTTACTACCCAAATGAAAACTTCTGTAAATTAAGTGAGTAGATGAGGGTGCTCTCTTGCCAGAGCAGGGCTAGAGACATGTCCTTTCTAGGTCTGTTTCTTCTTGTAAAACACTTAGAAAAATGAAGTAGGCATTCTTCCTAGCGCAGCAGATTTCTTTGGGGTATTCGTCTATCGTCACATGCTCCCTGCACGTCGGGTGCCCTGGGCAGCAAGGCCACCTGTCAGAACAGGCCTTGCCCAGGAGAAGGGTGTCCCCCCAACTGAGGCGCAGATGAGGGAGTCAGGATTCACCCGAGTGATGAGAGGTACAGTGACCAGCAAAAACGGCTCTTCTCTGCCCATACCTGGGGTAGAACCACACAGACTTCAGCCTCAACCTTCAGCTTCTCAGCACAGCCTCCTGCTGTCCCCCTCCGTAAAGCTCACCTCAGAGGAAGAAGTCATATGACGTGTTGGTCTGTTCGCATCCTGGTCTTTGCAGCGGGCCTCCATCTTACACATAGTTCTCTTCTACCCTGACTTACTCTTGGTGAGCGATTAAATAATCTAATGGTAATAGTGAGCCACAGTCTCTTCTAGAGTGAAGATGTGCCTTGGAGAGATTGACTTTTAAGTTCCTCCATCAAGCAAGAACCTAGCTCCCATGCATTCCCTGTGGGACTGTAATTGGTCATTTTATAGCACAGTGATGTGAATGATGTTAGGTCCACCCACCGGTCAGTGCCTTAGGTGTCTCAGTGGCGGAAAGAAGGCATGGCCACAATGCCAGATTTTTTCAATTTTTTTCCACATGGGGACAGTCTTCATGTTACATTTGGCATTTTGATGTCTCTAGAATCTGCTAAAAGGACTGGAGAGTCAGATTGGCAGGGGTGGGACTCGGACCAGGGACACTTATTAGCTATGCAGCTGGGATCAGAATTTGTTGTTGTTCTTGTTTCTCCAAAATTCGTTACCTCTCCGTGCCTCAGTTTCCTTCTCTACCAAATGGAGATGGGACTATCTTCTACCTCTTCCGATTGCTGTTTTAACCGCTTACTGAGCACGCAACAAAGGGTAGCTACGATTCTTTGCCAGTGAGTGAGAATGGCATTCTTGCTTCTGAGGTCTCTGCCATCCAGTCTCTGCCGAGCAGGACGTCTAACCCTGGCGAGCAGTTGCACGGGTGATTTATCTTCTGTACCTCAGTTTCTTCATCTAAAAAGTGGTGACAATAACTGTGCTGACTTCACGGGGAACATGTTAGGATACAGAGGTTATCCTGCGGGTGCCCTCTGACACAGCTCCCTGGCTCACCGTTGCCTCTCAGTAAATATTGATCGAAAAATAGAAGATAAATCTGGTTTAAAGACTGAGGTCTCAAGAAGTCAGGAAGTACTTGTCTTATTCCTAAAGAAGAGAAAGAGGCACATAGGACTGAGTTTTGTGTACTTCTAAAAGACCTGTTTCCAGTCCCACATCCCGTTCAGCTCTGTTGAGGGAACAGCCCGGGCACGTGTCATTTCGTCCCCAGTGGCCTCATGGTGGAATTCCTAGCCCTCTTTTCCTGGGTTTGGGAGGAGTCATCAGCACACAATAGATTTGTGTGTTAAGGAAACACTCCGCAGCCTGCATCGAGCCACTGAGCTGTGCAAGGGCTCTGGCAGGAGCCCACCCCAGGAAGCTCTCCCGTGACTCACATCACAAGGGCTGTCCTCCTGGCTCCGAACGTTAAGGTGGAGTGAGAGTTCAAGATCAGGGTCAGGAAGCAGCGGATGGAGCCAGCTCGAGGTATTCCTGTGCCCTTGAGAGATTTACACTCCTGCTGTCCATTGTTAGGGGGATTAAACATGGGCTCCGCCTTTCTTAGAATCATGGTCAGTGTTTGTCAGACAGGAGTGTTTCAGTGAGCCTTGGACCACACACCTTAAAAAACAAACTGCACTTTATTAAACCCATGTGTTTGTGAATAGACAAAGCTAGATTCATACAACCACCCACATATTCTGTCAAATGAAACTGCTCCAAAGACCAAGCAGACAGCTTTCCATAATAATATGCCTTTGTATACTGGCTTGTGCTTTTTCAAAGAACTTGTACATGCTTTGTTTTAGTGGAGCCCGTCTTCGGAGAGAAGTCGGGAGAGCAGACATCTTCCCACTTACCAAATGAGGAAACAGGAGTGAGCTGAATCCTTCTTCGTAAATCATTTTGTCCCCGAAGGTCACCATTAGTGACAGTGGCCGTATGCACAAATTTCAAATACTGTAATTATCCGAAGCCCAGGTGTTTTTTGGTTTCCTTTTTCTGATACACAGGGAGAAGGGCGGGCTGAGATTTTAAAGGGAAGCATTCTGTTCTGTCTCATACAAACTTGCCTGCCTCTCTGGATCCTGGCGGGAGGGAGAGGAACATGTGACTGACTTTGGGGTGAAGGCTGACTCTGCGGGTAGTGTGGAGGTGAGGGGGTGGGGGCTGCGGTCAGTCAGAGACTGCGAGACGCTAGCATGCACGATGTCATCCAGAAACACTGAGCCAAGAATTTTCACTGTTTGGAAGGCCAGAGGTGTCTCCATCCCCTTCCGATTTATTAAAAGTTTTCCTCAGCGAGCATGAGCACAAAGGCAGGGAGAGGGGACCCTGCCACCAGCCCAGGGAGCAGGTAAGGTTACTTAGTGCCTCTCCTGGGGCCAGCCCTGCTTTGTCAAGGTGTTCAAAGAGTACAGAGGCCCAGAGAGTGAGCTCTCCACTCGGACGTGGAGTATGAAAACCAGATCCACCGCGCTGTGTGGTGGCGCAAGCCTCTCCAGCCCCTGCTCCTCCTCCTCCCTGCTGTGGCCCCGACAGGTTGCTGTTGGGCCTTAGTGAGAGAATTTCTGCAAGGGGCCCCCTCTGTCATCTAGCATGACTTTAGCACATGGAGGCTCCAGTCCCTGCAATGTGGGTCCTCCCCATTCCACGGGAGTCCAAGTTCCAGAGGGCCAGCGGCTTGCGGAGGCCACACAGCTAGCCGGAGGGAGACCGAAGATGTGAATCCTTGGGCCTGAGCACCTCACAGTTACCACTGCGTCCTATTCCCACTCTGCCTTCAGATCTGGAAAGCCAGATAATTCTTTCTTGAGGTGACTGGCTCCTCTCCCTGTCCCTCGCCTGTTACCTCACCCCTATCCTACTGGAACTCTTGCCAGCTTTCTCTCATTCCCCCACGGAGAGGGGCTGGCGTGGGGACCTCCATAGGGCCAACGGTTTTTCCTGCGAGAGCCAGTCCCTCTTTTAGAGAAAATAAAGCCGTCTGAGAAAAGTAACAAAGGCGGCATTTGTGTATTTTGCTTTATGGAGCTGAAAATATCTGGTAAATTGATCCAGTGGGAGTAATAAATACACATTACTTTATCTTGTTCTTCCTGTCCTATACCCCTGAGCCTTGATAGAACAACACCACTTAATAGACTTAAAAAAGAGTAATTACACTCATTGGGTGTGTGATTTTTCAGCCCTCCCAGCCCTGCCTGACCTTCTAATTTAGCTCACCGTGTCTAACTAATGCATTTATATTCATCTTTTATGAAGCATGTATAGTACAGAATTGACTTTAGAGCCTTTTTCAAGCTGTCTTCCCAGGTCTCCAATCTGGTTAGTAGGAAGGAGAGGAGGAGCTATCCATCTCTATGTGTTCACATATACAGATAACGCATACACATGGCTCACGGCATTTTTTTTTATCCTTTATGAAACATAATAAAAAGTATTTATTACATTTTTACTTTAAAGCTTTTATACATTCTAGCATTATTTACAGCTAAACATGCAGGCAAAAGATGCAAGTGTTTTTAAAATGATTACTGTTAATGTTTCTGCTTGTCAGAAGTGCTTAAATTTTCCTGCACTTTGTCTAAAAACTTAGTTCTGTTGCCTTTTAAGAACAACACATTTAAAAGATCTTGCAAGTCAGATTTGCAAACACTGCTGACAGTTTGTGATGAATGATATTGCAAAATTTGCAAGATGTTTGTCATTTCGCACAGCCGACATATTAAGGAGTGGATGAAGAAACGCAAACCCCTGTGGAAAACAACCATCCCAAACAAACACCAAAACAAACCTCAAGCAAACCTTGAACCCAGAGAGCGCACACACCAGAATCTCTCACCCCAGTTTTCTCTCCCAACTTCCCACTCAGCCAGTGGAACCCAATTGTTCTCAGTGCATTTTCTCTCACCATATGGTCTCCTCATTACCATACACTAAGAGTCCATATGGGAAACTTGTGAAATGAACTGTATTCATTTTAACTGCCAGATGAGCAGCCTTTTGCTTTGCAAGCTTAGCTTAAGTCATCTGCTGTCTTCACGTTGTTATGGCAACACGGTACCAATAAAAAATTCTAATCTACTGTAAGTGATCACAGTATTTTAAGTGCTTGCCTCTAACTGCCCTCAAAGGGGAGGAGGGAAGAAGGGCTGTATTCTTCCAAGGAGCAAAGGGCTGCTCTCCATTCCAGCAGGTGTCAGGAAAGAAGCTGGTGAGTGGGGGAGAGGTGTCGGGGTGGCTGGGTAGCCGACCTGGGTCGGAAGGTGTGTGGATTGCAGAGGGACGGATGAAGTGAGGAAGCACTAAAGGCCCTCCGGGAAGGTCTAGGGAAAAAACAAAAACAAAAACAAAAATAAAAATAAACATTGAATGTCAAAAACCATAGTTCTTCCAGGAGACGCATTATCCTCGGCTGGTGCGGTGCAGCCTGACACAGATAAGACTTGGGCTTCTGGACCACATAGGCAGCCAATCCTTTATGGTCCCTTCTCCTTCATTGGCATGCGGAAAAATCTCAGCCTCCATGAGCCTGCTCTTCCTGTACGTGGGAATTAGTCATTTCCAACACCATGCTAATTAAGAGTACCTTAAAGTAATGGAAGTAGGCAGCAACATCCTTAAATATAAATCATTTTCACCTCCGCGGGCCACATGATATGTTGCATCTCTGTCGCTCTATCTGTATTGAAAGTGAATGTTTATAGTCTCAGTTCATCAGTTCACATTAGCCTCATGCTGAATATTTAAACACAGAACAATTTGAACACACCATGAAGGAAGACAGTGACTGCACTTTCATTTGGAACAGCAAGGGCTCATCTAATAATAATTTAGTAAATCAGCCATTTAGTGGCTCGGTTGTGCACTGCATTGTGCCAAATATTATTCAGTTCAACTGTACACTCGCAGAATGGAAATTCAGACTCCACTCACAGGCACTGTTTTTGCTCAATGGAGAGACGAGACCCAAAATCACCCTCCCTAAAGAGCGTTCGTGTTTAGCGATTTATCATAAATACAGAGCTGGGGCAAAATAAAACTAGAGTCGGCTGTATACAATGTATTCTAATTATGCTTTTATTGTTTTAGTCTTTATGCAAAGACTATCAGTGATTCAAAACCTGCAGTTGCATTGGTGAAAATACAAATAAGAAATCTTTGCATAACCACGTTGTCTGTTAGCAGAAAGGGGGATAAGTAAGGGTTTCAGGAAAGAGCAAAGAAGAACCTATCATCTGTAACTTCCACGCTGTGACACTGGCCACCCTCTCACCTTGGTCATTCATTTATGTTTGTCATTTGAGGAAACTCTATTAGCATTTTACCCAGGAACCAAAATGACTCGACGCAGACAAAAATACAGAAACAAAAGCAAAGCATATGGTGTATTTAACTCTTGGAAAACACACACTTGAGTTTGAGGACAAGAAACATTTTTGTCTCTGCATTCTCTTGTCAAAGCACAAATTATGGAATGCAGCCCCCTTTCCTCCTCTCTCCCCTGTGTTTGCCAGAAACCTCACAAGCAAATTCTACAACCTGTTTTGATAATATGCTCAAGTTAGAGGCTTGGTGGCCCCTCAACTTATGCCTCTTGTTTTGGGGGAGCTTAGCCTTGTCCTGTATGCTCCCCGAGACTGAATATAGAACCCTTGGGGGGCCGGGTTTAGGAGTATGCATTTCTGGAGGGAGACAGATCGTAGTTTCATTTAAAAAGCCCATGATCCTCACAAGAGCTGTAATTTTCCCTTCGACTTGTTTTTTGGTACGTTATTCCACTCGTCATTATTGCATTGGGCCCATTTCAGAGATGAGGACACTGAGGCCCAGAGAGGCCAAGTAATCTGCTCAAGCTTATGGAACTGGTAAATGCAGGTTTTCTACCTCACCTGCCTTCCTCCCTGGTAGTCCGTTCAGAAGCTAACAGTGCACATTGACTCTAAGAATGCAGATCACTTGCAGAAGTTCTCTGGGGAACAAGCGATGGTTATCAGTATTAGTGTCGTCTACAGCTCAGTTAAGCACGGACTATACATCTGCTGGGCCAGGTGTGAGTATAAACCCAGCTTTACAGATGGGGAAACCGAGGCAGGCATTCACACCGCTGGCCGGTACCAGAGCACGGATTTGAGCCAACTATGCTGAGCCCCAGAGCTAGTATCCCTAAGCACTGCGTTCTAGAACTAAGAAAAAGGAATTTTAAGAGAAAAGGTGATTTTGCTTTCCAATCCTAAAAACATCCTCAAGCTTGTCCAGGACTGGGGTGGGGGTGGGAGGTGGAGGAAGAGGGAAATGGTAGCATGGACTGAACTTAGCTCAGAAAGGGCTGAGCCAAGCAAACGTGGCAGCTGGCAGTGTGAATTAAACACATGCACATACGGACACTGGAGATCATTCTTTTTCTCTTTAGCAGCAGAGTCATTGTCGTTGGGACCTGTAATAGCAGTTAGCCCGTAGCTGAATTCTGGAAACTCTTCCGAGTTCGTTTTTAGCTCTGAGCTCTTGAGGAGGAGGATCACGTTGACCCTACTTCACATTACACCCTGTGGGCAGGGGCATTGAATATGATTACTCCTCAGTTCAGGGAGAAGTCACAGGAGGAACAAGGGGCTAACTCCTGTGTCCCTCCCTACCATCCAAAACCTTCCTCTTAGACCGAAGCCCTTAGAAACAGACACTAGGAGGGAGGTCTTCAACCTTGCTCACTATTTCCAGCCTTGAGTTACACTTCAATTAAACATCAGAGTAATCAGAACAGCCTCGGCAGTCTCAAGGCAGTGGATTTTAATTGCAGTTATACTCAGGACCATCTGTAAAGCCCTGGGAATTTACAGATATCATTCGTCTGGAGGTGCATATAATAGCTGATGATGTTCGACAGTTTAAGAACCAAAGCAAACTCTGTTTTTGCCTCCCTTGGATATCCTTGAAGTACAACAGGGCTCCAGCATGCACATATCACTTACTCAAGTTTAACGATACGTACTTGTCCAGAAATACAAATATACACGTACATTTGTGTACACACACCCCAAACACATAGACACAGAAGTACGGATACATAGGTACGGCAATAAATTTCTCTGTTTACTCAGTGGTCCTTCTACTTTCCAACTAGACATTTATTCTGCTTTGCCCCAGGGAAAGGGAATCCACAACCCAAAGACAAAGAGAAACAGAAGTAGTTAATTTTCGGCCTTTGTGTTTCTAAGAGCCCAGACCTTGGGTGACTTTAAAGATTTTCAAGGGTAATTTTGACTCTAGGCAGTTTTTGTTTCATGTGCTGACTTTACAACCTACCCCTGAAAAAGGCACCTCTGTCCGTAGCCTTCTCTTTAAGCAGAGACTTTTATCCTGATCAGAAAGTCGATTTCCAAGGCCACTCAGCAGGACCTAACCCAGAGCGTCGGTCTTAAACCAGTACAATGAATTGGAATAAGAAGAGCCGGCCAGAGGTTACCGAGTTCAGCTCTGTACCTCCAAGCAGGTCATATTCACAAGGGTGCAGACACCATCTTTCACTGTATTTGTGGCGGGAAGCACCCCAGGCTCCCATTCACCAATTACCATGACACCATTTAGAAGAGAATGCCAGGAGACCAAAAAGAGGGGGGAAAGCCATTGTCATAACTCTTCGCAGAAATACCTGGTTTCACAATTTATACTTAACTGCTGACACTTGAAAAGTCGAACATTTTGGTAAAATGAATCAAGCTGTAATGTTTCTTTTATGAGATCCCCTTGTAGGAAAGGGAGGGTTGGCACCTTGTGGAGACCAAGCTTAGTTATCCATCATAGCAGTCAGCTGTCCGAGCCGGCTTCTCAGAGGTCACGCGATCGAACCGACAGCTCTTAAAACTATATTATTGCTTACGGAACAGGAATTGGGGCACCAGATAAAAATTACCTGGTCTAATAGGCAGCGAACAATTTTCACTCAATAAAATTAGAAGCCAAATCATTCATTTCATAACACTCTGGCTAATTTATTTGTTGACCTTTTATTATCCATAGCTCTTCAGTGGTATTAACTGCAACTCAGACAAAATCTCTTGTTCATTTCACTTCCATTGATTTTTTTTTTTCCATTGAGGCAGTAACGGCTGCTTGAAAACAGCCTTTTTCTTTCCACTGTAAAAGTCAATCATGTAAGTTAGTATGTCTTACGTTGATATAGCTGCCTTAGCTTACAACCTACTTTAATTTCATGTGATTCAGAAGTCTTCTATGCCATGTTTGTAACAAAGGCACAGCTCTCTGACGTGCCTCTGGCCACGTGGCATGATAGTGCGTAGTGATATGTTTGCGTAGGAAGAGGGCTCTCATCTAATCTGGAGAACACCGACTTTAAAATTAGAGAAGGTGCTGATGACCCCCCACATTTTCTTTAGACTGAACAAGAATGCCTTCTATGCCTTTTGTACTAAGAGCAGTAGAATCTTTCATATTACTGAATTCCTTTGTTCTGAAAATTTCTGCAAATTTTAATTGTGGCTCGAATTTTATTTTTCTTTAAAGACTGTGGGCAATAGTATGTGCTAGAGCGTTCTGTAAGCTTCAGCTGAAATTTCTTATATAATAAAATACTATGAAGTCTTTAGGATGCAGGGTTGTAAAATATAATTGTTCCACATTTGGCATTTTATGCCTCCCTAGAAATAACCACTTGCTACCTACACCTCATCTATGCTCCTCCTTTCCGTTTCAATTTACTCTAAAGTGGTCTTTAGCCATAATGAGAATGCCCCTTTCAACAGAAACATGTTTAATTATATCTATGCTAAATGTAAGTGACTCTTCTCAGTCATAGGGCTTCTGAGTAAAGAGCGCTTAAAGAGTGACACGAAAGGTTTCTAATGATCTGCGGTCAGCTCTCTTTTGAGTTCCTATTACCAGAAAAATGAAAAATTTGAGGAATGTCTCAGAGGATTGGAAACTAAACAGTCCTCAAGTATTATTTGGGTTTGTTTTACTCCTTCCCTCCCTGCCCTCATGATATGATTTTTTAGAATGCAAAGTCTGCCATTGTGGAATTTTCCATTAGGCTGAATAAACACCAAAGACATTGGGATAGAAAAGTACCCTGCTCAGAAATCACCTCTCAGTACAACTAGTATTTATCGTTTTGTACATCACTCTCTGCAGGGAATGGGCTACAAGGAACTTCCAATCAGTTTTTCAGCTTGCAGGCGTTCCGATCAGCCGTGTCACCCAGACTTTCAGAAGGAAGCAGGGAAAGAGCTAGAACTTAGAGGCTAGTGAGCTGGGTATACTCTGCCAAATCTGGACCCTTTGGTAAACTCTGGAATGAGGAGGCAAATGAAATGAATGCTGATGCCATTGACAGATGTTTATCGCCTCTAACCCGAGAGTGATCCTGCCACCCTACTCCATTTTATGTTGCTGGTATTTGGGGCCGTTATATCTTGGATCTCCTGATAAAGCAAAGCATATTGACAATAAATGGGCATCAGGCAAATGTGTAGGGACAGAAAGGTATTGTGCTTCTTTCTCAGGAATCGCCCAAGTCAACCTGACTTTGTAATTTAGCTTCTGTTTTCTTCTATGTCCTGCAAAACATTTCCCGCTCGAGGGAGCAAAAAGCCAAGTACAAATTGTCCTCCCAAACTGCTGAAGTATCCCTGGGCCTTAATATTATAGGGGTCTCCAGAGTCTTCAAAATCTGATTCAGAAATTTGGAAATTAATGTTGTGTTGGTAAAGGGGTATTCCACTGGCTTTATGAGTTGGTATATGTGCTGTGAATGAAGGAAAGTTCAGGCCATCTCCCCTGCTCATCGGGGTTTGAATTACTTGGAACACTGAATTAGGTTTATAAACAGACGCCGTATTGGACCATTAGATAAACGTCCATTTCACCCTAGAAGATTAGATGTGGCCAGTGAATATGAGCTTATTGTCTGTACGTCTGAGGGCAGACATTGGGGAGAAGATTCACATAGCAGCGGAATAATTCCCAGAGTTTTCACCGTCATGAACCCCAAAGAAAGACGAACTAGCCGTATCTGCATATCAGACACGATATGCCTGGTTCTCAAGACTGTGCAAATACCTAAGTATTTCTAAGGGTCTAAGAGTACAGTTAATAAAAGGCTGATGTGCATCAAGACCAACCTCATGTTGTTAGCAGCCTATAACTTGAGATAATGTCTGTACCCAACATGATTCATTATATTAATCACAAAATTAAAATGTAAGCACAAGCCAGCAGGAGTAAAAGAGCAAATTCATAAAAGAAAAAAAAAGTGGCATGAAAAACCCCCACAGTGATCAAGACTTGACCTTGGGGAATTTATATATTGGATTAAAAGGTCTGGAGCCAAGTTTAAGTCTTCTGCTTTTATAAACCAGGCCAAATATATGCCTTTGTCATTTCATCATATAAATCAAGCTAGTATTTTTAAAAATCAGAAACTATCTCAGAATAAACTTTTCAACAAGGATTTCTCAAGGCCCATGGTCTACTGGACATTATGCTAGGGGCTTAGGGAAGGCGATCAGATACTCATGGCCTCAAAGGGCCTACAGTCTAGTGGTGGAGAGTGAAGACTAACACAGTTAAAATCAGAGGAAAATGAGCCCACAGCATCAACTGTTGTGCTGTGCTAGAGGGAACAGTCAGCACCATTTCTCAGAGGAATGAGAGAGATTAGAAGCTGGGTGAGGGTAGAATTCCTTCTGATGGAAGAGCATAATTCTCCAGAGTAAAGGCTGTGATACCTAGCACCCAAAACTAAATCCCTGCTCAGCCAGTCGTCAGCTGTGTGGACGCAAGGAAAGTTGACCCTCCTTTCTGAGTCTTGGTTTCCTCCTCTGCCACATGGTGGTATAAACAGCCCCTTAACAGGCTCTCTGTGAAGACTGGATGGGTTCATGTTCCACTTTCAATAAACAACAATTATTTTTATCATTAATCAAACCACCAGCACCACCTTCATTCTCGGGCTTTGGAGGATGAGGAGGCATTGTGAATGGGCACGGGTTGAAGTCAGCATTCCAAATAAAGAAAAGGTGAAAGGAGAGAAGGTCTGGAGATGGGAAAGAGCCAACATTTTGCTTCTAGGCTAGGGAGGACTAGCTAGACCAGAAGAGAGAGCAGTTCTTCAGATGTGTAGGGAGAGGAGACTGGATAAAGATGGTAGGACCGGATGATAGGGAGAATCTTTTGTAACCCCATAGAACCCTGTACCTTAATTCTGGGAGGATACTCTGCCTTGGAAAGTGCTAGAGAGCAATGTTGTTTTGTTGACTATAGGGGCAACAGGAAGCTCAAAAATTATTTACCAATTGATGGAGTTGCAACATAGGAAGTAAAGATGAATCTTCCTTCCGAATTTGTAGTCCATTCAGCATCTTTATTATAAAGGCTCTGAAGCATAAGTAAAAACCCATAACAATTATGCTTTAACTGTTTGTCAGAGTTGGGTTTCCCCAGTGTTTCTGTAGACTCTCAATAGTTTATCCCCTTTTTTCTTTGCAGAACCCCATTCACATTATCATAAACTAGTGGTCATAATAGGACAGGGGAAACCAGTTTTTAACTGTGAGAGAAAATAGATCAGTGAAAGTTGTTGTTTTTAAGGAATAAACATTTTTTGTTTCTTTAAGAGAGGAGATCCAAGGCCATGAAAAGAAAAATAGTCTGAATAAGGATGTAGATTGGAAAACAAGCATTAGCTCTATAAGGAGACTCTGGGGCTTTTCAATATTTAGGATAGTAGTATTTGTCTTCTTTATTCCCTACTGGGATTTTTTTTTTTAATCCAAGGATAGGATTAATTATCTTAGAAGAATCTAATCTCTACCTTCATCTTTTAAACTGCAAGCTGGGAGATGTTTTAAACATTATGAAAAGAAGAGAAAATCTCTCCTGACAAATAAATGCCTTGAAAAATTAGATATTAGTACTAGTCAAGTGCTCTTTCTTTTCAGAAATATTAAAATTGCACATTAGAATGGAAGGATCCTTATACTATACTCCCTCCTAATGCCACAAAAAATAAGACTTTAGGAACAATTTCAGAGACAAAAGATTATATGAAACATCCAGTTCTTCCCCTTATGGGAAATTTCTTTCTTTCTTTTTTTTTTTTAACATCTCAGGCTCAATCATTTCCTAATGTGAAATTACAGATTTTTCAAATTACCATATAAAACTGCGAAAAAATTACACTTGTGACCACAGAAGAGATAGCATACACTATCAATTTGATTTTAAAAGGCATACATCTTTTATACTACCTGTCATTTTTATAATGCCTTTTACAAATTTAATCAATACATTTTAACATTCTATATACTTTAAGTGCAATATACAATAAATATTCAAGTTTCATCTTAAACATGCTTTAGCCTTTAAATTGTTAAAACTGCAGTGCCCTTTCAATCTACTTACATAATGTCATAAAATATACATTTCAAAGTAAATGAAGTCAGCTACTTCAATTTAGTCCCTCAAACTGGTAGTAAATGAGAGGTTAACACTATGGTGCCAAACCCATTATTGAGTAAATTTAGCACCTTGGACAGCTCTGTAAAATCTTTATTGCTTTCCTGACCTGCTCGTCATGTTCTGTCTGTGTGTTCAGTGGCTCTCAGCTCTGATTGAAAGGCAATATATTAGATCCCCAACACAAACACGCTTGGGGGCTAGTTCACTGGGAGCGTAATGACATGGAGGTGAGAGCAATTTTCTGGTCACCAAAATCCAAGCACCTTGCAGGTCCATTGCACTAACTCATAGAGGACCCAGAAATTTCCTTTCTTCTTCCTATTTGCAGAAATAGCTAATAGAAGCTGAATCACACTGGCAAAGCTGAACCAAATGTGGGCTATTCCTTAAATCCTTATGTTGATTCTTCAGCAAAGGACATTTTAGTATGGGCAAGGTACCAGTTAAGGAAATCACTTTCAGGACAAAAGTCCAGATTCACTCTCCATAAGACCACTGGTCTGAAATGATGTTGGGTTAATGACTCTCCTATGGCCATGTGCCTAGTGGGAAAGTGTGACCCAGCTCCTTGGGTAGAAGAAGGATGTAACTTTATGAAGCAGGACTCACATGTTTCATTTTCAAAGGATTAAAGGGTGATTAGAGCTCTCAGTATTGCATAAGCAGAAAAAGAAGCGGTTGGATTGTGTCATTGGAAAACTTTGCCATCAAAAATATATGAGAGTAAAATGTATAGCATGCACAAACAGTTGGAATTTTTTCAGGTTTATGAAAATTTCAAAGTTCTTAGAGTTTATTTTGAATTTCCCTTCTCCCTGGTTCTGTTTAATTAATTAAAATAAGCACTGTGCAGAGTCCTTGGTGATAGTATTCCAAGACTGAAATTCACAAGTGCCGTTTCCGACTGCACCTCATCTTGCTTGTGACAAACAGGAGACTTGTTTTTTTTTGTTTGTTTGTTTGTTTGTTTTCCTAAAATGAAAAGAAAGAAAAATACCTTCACTGCCAAACCCAAACACTGGTATAAATATTTATTTGGAGAAATAAATGAGTGTAGACACAGAGAAGTCAAATCTTAGTAAATAAACTAACTTGATCCTATTTTGTTTTAATCTTTCCTAAGAGCCAGAAAAAGCCATGAGGTTTTAGTGAAAGCAGCACAAGCTGAATTTGATATGGGGATAGGGTTTAGTATGGCCATACTGTAGTAAATTATTAACTGCTGTGGTCAGACAATACTGCGAACAAAAAGTGGTAAATTATCTTGTAGCTTGCATTAAAAAAATAAAGAAATTATTTCAGATGTATTGATTCAAATTCCACTGATTATATAATGCTTTTGACTCCTTACATGAAAAATAACTGAACTGTTTTATAAATGGGGTCTAGCAACTTAAGGTAAGCATAAATGTTTATTGAGAAGAGAAAACCCCTCTATCTCATTTTTGAATTTAGGACATTATATATGTCATAGGTAGATACTGCAGTATGACAACTATTTTATCTTATAGAAAATTTAAAATTGAAAAATGCTAATATGTATCTAAAAGCTTGTCATTTCAAGAGTTGTTCGAGGATTTTTGAAGAGGCTATGGTGACAGCAAAATGAATGTAATTATATCCCTATTTTATGATCAGTGTCTACAGTATATGAAAATTGAACTCCGTTGCTTCTCCATGTGGAAATCTACTGTGTAAAAATATTTAAATTTAAACTTCTTTTTGAAACTTTACTCATGCTCCCCCCCCCCAAAAAAATGTAAATATAACTTCTTACAAACCCCCTCTGGTCATCAGGCTGAACCTTTAGGTTTGCTTCTCTGATAAGCCTCCATTTCACAAGCTTAACTTTCCTCTTCATCTTCCAGTAGAAATTAATCTGCAAGAAGGGCAGAACAAAGAGGGAGCGACTTCTTTGGGTTGAAGACAAAAATTACCATCATACACACTTTTGTAGAGTGGGCTGTTTATTAGAAATAAGCATGCAGGCTAAATATGAAAGCCTACCTCGATGAAAAGAAGGAGTTTTTCTTCTGGAATGAAAAGCAGAGCGTATGTCTAGGATAAGAGTGAATGAACAAATGGGGAAAATGACAAACAATCCTGAAATAGCAAAGGATTGTTATCAAAGAAACAGACTCTGCCAGTCATGAAAAGTGGTGCAGAGGGAGCTTCCGGCGGCAGGAGACTCCTTTTGTAAGGGCCTCTGACCAACGGCGCATTGCCTCAGAAATGTGGGTTTACTCCATCACTCCCTTATATCCTGGCTCTGCCACACAAGGGAGATAAACAAAAGAAGTTTAATGCTACATGCTTCTAGTAGCCAAAGATTGATTGGAAATCCCTCGAAAATGACCCGTCTGATAAGGTCATGGTTCCTGGAATAAGCAATTAAGTACTAAATAAACACATCTTAGGGATTCATAACATGCACTGAATGACATCGATTGTAGTAATCTAGTAAATGACCTCGCAATTGTATTCAGCAATAAGCGTATGAGTGCTTTATCGTGCCCATGGCAGACTATCGAGTGATGTATTTTATCTTGCAGTACCAATGATGCTCACCTTTTGACTCAATTAAGTGTGTGTGTGAACAGGGATAAATTGGTGATTTAACACCATTCTGGGGTTCCCCGAGCTAACTGCCTTGAAAGCAGTGTATTCGCCAAGTATGGCCAGAGGGAGCCGGAGCGCGATCTTGTGAAAAGGGAACAACTGGCCGTCACTGGGAAGATTGCCTCTGCTTGTCTCTTGACAGGAAGTCATCCTCAAAAGGGCTGCGGATCTGGTGGAGGCGCTCTACGGAATGCCACACAACAACCAGGTGAGTGGCCCGGGGCCTCGGACCTGCGTGGGCCTTCACGTTCCGTGGAGGAGCGCAGAGTCCTCAGTGTGTTGAGGAAGGGCCAAGAAGATGAAAGCCACTTGCATGAGTTCAGGGCCATCCTGACGTAACGCGTCAGGCTAATCAGTGCTTCTCTCCTGTTTTGTACTTCTTTTATGGCCTTTTCTGTGGAATCATTTTCCTCAGGAGAAAAGGTACTCCATTTAAAGTGAATCTTCCGCGGGAGCATGCTTCATAATTGAGGAAGAGAGTTACTGATGTTTTATTTTATTCCTCTCAGGTTTTCAAGCAAATTTAGGAGGAAGGGGGGGGGGTTAATTTCTTCTCCTAAAACGCATAATAAGACCTGAATATAATTGTCTGCTTCTATTCACGGAGTGAGTCCCCATATAGGATTCACATTGCTCTGGAAACGAGGAGTCTGAGCAATCATTCACTCTTTCTTTTGTGTCCCTTGAATCAGTGTCCAGGGGACAGAGTTCCATGAACAGTCAGGGACACAAGGAGTCATCTACAACCCGGCCTTAACTTTAACAGGGAGAGGAGAAGCCGCCTCTGCGTGTGTGTGTGTGTGTGTGTGTGACGGGGGCAGGGGGTTCCTGTGTGTTACTGGCCACGAAGGGAAACCCCACGCTGTCCTACGCAGTGAGGCAGTGTGGAAGGACGGCTAAGACAGTGGCCCTTCGAAGTCAGACAAACAAGGTTATGCAGCCCAGCTGTGTCCTTACACAGGCAAGTGTCCTTAAGTGTGAGCGCTTCACCTCTCTCTGTGCCTCAGTTCCCCCATGTGCACTATGGGCCCAACGATGATGTCACTTGTCCCAGCTTTGCTCCAGGTTTGCTGAGAGGTGTGGAAGTTAACGCCCTGAACACCGAGTCTGGCATAGAATAAACACTGGAAAGGATGGTTTTCCTGGGAGGATGATTAGGCGTCGCTAAAGGGGATATTCCTTTTACTTTGCAGGAGATTATTTTGAAGAGAGCGGCTGACATCGCGGAGGCCCTGTACAGTGTCCCCCGCAACCACAGCCAGCTCCCGGCCCTCACCAACACCTCGGTCCACGCAGGGATGATGGGCGTCAACTCCTTCAGTGGACAGCTGGCTGTGAACGTCTCCGAGGCATCGCAGGCCACCAACCAGGGTCAGGAACCTGCCCTCCTCCTTCTCCATGGCCCTGCCCCTTCCCAACCTCAGGCTTTGTCATGCTCCCGTCCGGCCTCCAGACCCCGCCATTTATTTGACACAAAACAGTTGTTATTTAAAAACATTTTCTTTTCCCAAAGGGGGTATTCCTAGTTTGTATCAGACACTGCTGTGGATTCGGGGGGATAGCTGTCATACCTGGCAGTGTGCTCTTGGAGGCTGGGAAGGACGCATGCACTTAGCCTCCTCTCCATTTGACTTTTCACCGTAAACCATGAATGACAGATCGCCAAGAGGGCTGGAATTAAAGTTCTGAGGGGCCAAAGCACATCATCCTCGCCCAGGGAATAGGAACCTGTTAACTCCAGGGTACATCTCTTAGATTGGGATTTATTTCTGCTCCAAAATGATAATTTATAGGCCCTGCATTGCCACTTCTCACGGCCCCGCTAAGTATTTATGATCTCCTAAGAAATGTGTGTTTTGCTCGCTTCCCATTTTAATCACAGAGCTAGTGCCACCAGCCCACACCCATGAATCACCCGGCCCCTTCCCTCTGGGATGCGGCGATGGGGCAAGAACCAGAGACCTTCCTGTCCCCGAGCCTTCCCGGATTGTCACCCTCATGCCCAGCTTTGCCCCCACCCCTCAGGTTTCACCCGCAACTCAAGCAGCGTGTCCCCACATGGGTACGTGCCGAGCACCACCCCGCAGCAGACCAACTATAACTCCGTCAGCACGAGCATGAATGGATACGGCACGGCCGCCATGTCCAATCTGGGCGGCTCCCCAACTTTCCTCAACGGCTCAGCTGCCAACTCGCCCTATGCCAGTGAGTAGATCTGTGTGTCCTGCATTTCTGTGTGCTTCTGCTCCAAGAACTGGGCATCGTGTGGTGTGGCCCACCATGCAGGTCTCCTCAGTCTGAGGACCCCCACCCAGGTGAAGCTAGGAAAGACGTCATTTGTCTCCTGCAGAAATCTCTGCCCCCCACCCCCTCTTCAACTTCCTCAACCCAAGGTCTCCCTTGTTGTCAGAATTTGGCTAAAACCCAAAGCAGCAGTAGGATGTCATCACCAGAACCCAGGTTTCAAGTTGGAATGGAGATGGGTTTGACCCTAGCTTCTCCCAGTTCCCAATTGGCAGCCTTCTGCAAGTTCTCTCCTCTCCAAGCCTCAGTTTGCTCATCTGTATAATGGAGAGGGAACTAACACCCACCCCATACAGTTGTGAGACTTTGAAAAAGTTATGCATGGAATGAGCTTGTCCTGATGCCTGATCCACAAGAGACCGAGTCAGGAAATCTCATCAGGATGTTGGAAGGAAGGATGGTAAGAGAAGCAGCTAGTGCAGCATCAGCATAAGCTAAGACTTAACATCTCTCCCTTTAGGAATAGGACTCCTTTGATGTTGTTGTTTTAATGCTTGAAATTTTTTCCCCTTTTTGCTTGATATGTACTAGGAAACAAACAACAGCAACAACAGGAAACAACAACAAAAATTTTATTTTTTCCAAAAAACTGGCAAGATAAAAAAAACACATACACATTTTTTAAAAATTTATGTCTGTATGTATGTACGTATTTATTTATTTATTTATTTTGGTTGTCTTGTCCTTGCCTTAAAAAAGCTTAGCTTCAAGAATTTCGGTACGAAGGTGAGGTTGCATCTAAAGACATCTTTACATATAAAATGTCCCAGGTTTTATCTGTATAATCTCTCCATTCTCCCTCTGAGGATTTGTACATAGATAACCAAGTTCATCTTAGATAGTGTGGATAACTCTTCTGTTTTATAAAATGAGGCCGAACTCTTAGACATCTGTGGAATGATAGAAGATGTGTTGTTAAATGAAAGAACGCTCATGATTTTTTTTTTTTTAAAGAAGAGTCTTGGCTAAAAGAACCTAAAAACCATGCAGTCTCTGATAGTGGAAATGTGGAGTGCTCTAATCTTTTGAAAGAGGAAAGATCATTCTTGGCCTTTGAGAGAGAGGTTATTTCTGAAAGTAACACTTAGGGCCTTTTACTTTCTTGGTGAATTTTTAATGCTCAGTGTGTGCTAAATTTTATATTTCCACTTTATCTGTTCAGAATCAGCAGCTTTGTGAATGTTTAAAATTCCCCCAAATAATCTGCATACATCATGTCTGCCTGCTGGAACCAGTTTCAGGATTTTGATTCATTGAAAGATTGTTTCTCATAGATCTATCATTTCAGTGTTCTGCCATCTACTCAATCAGAAAATGTTTCCATCATGACCTGAAAATTAAAAGGTGGCATTCTTAATTAAATCAATAAACTAATTGCTATATGGTAGCAATTCAATTTAGGGGCTGGGATTGCTGTCTTCGCAAGCCCGTGCAGACGCCCAGCAACTTCAGCCTGAGATTGCATCTGTCAGACTGTGAAACTTCCAACATTTAATTTCCATTAATTGATTTCCTCAGTGCTCACAAATATAGTATTAAATTCTCAAATAGGCTCTCAGATGGGACGGTTTTATCTGCATAAATGCAAATAAAACAATAAACACAAAGCCCAGCTGATTTGAATTTTTGCCTCCATAATATTTAATTATTCATAAACCACTCATGTTGAAAAATTCCGAACAGAATAAAAAATAAAATAAGACATTGCGCTGGTGAACACACTTTGTGGTGTGGTGGCTGATAACTAATAATGTTATAACAAATGGAGCTGTTTGACTATATTTCACCCTTTCCTCTGCTAACCACCCCCCTCAAACTCCCCACCTCTAAATACACATAATGATCGCATTTGCCAACGAGATTAATTGCCTTCCTCAGTGAACCAGCAGGATTTCAAGTCTACGAATATTTAAAAATCAAACCTCCAGTGCAGGAGTTTTGCAATTTAAATGGGTGTTATTATTGAGCGTATTTTCACATTTACAAATCCTAAGAGATGTATAAAAATGCTGGCCTCATTAAAAGAAAAAGTACCGTGTAGAACATGTTTGTGAAAACTCTGAGGATGGCGGCCTGGGGTTCTGCTCCGTCAAGCATCCAGCGCCTTTAGATTGTGTTAGTGCTAAGCACTGATTCCACGGGGTCATTTCCCCTTGATGGCAATTGCCGCCCAGACCCGTTCTCCACTTCCCTCTTTCCACAGCCAGGAGGCCGAGGGAAGCCAGCCCCCTCCCCAGAGTCTAGACCCTGGTGGTTCATGGGAAGGGGGCGTCTTCCCCTGGTGATTGGTTTCTTTTGCAGGAGAGTGTAGTGGAGAAGACACGGGATTTGGATCTGGTTCCTAGCTTCACCACATTCCGGCTCTGGACCTCGGGCGGGCAGGGCACTGAACTATTTCTGAGTCTCACTTTGCTCGGCTTGCTCAGGTGTAAAAAGGATGTAATAGATCCCCACTTGAGGTCGCTTGGACAGTGACATAAGATGAAAAAGACATGAAGGTTCCTGGGAATGATAAAGCAACATGTAATGTTTATTACATCATGGGAAAAATCATCCAGTGGCAGGAAGAACTTAGAATTTAAATAGAATGCTTGAAAATTTCTGGGCAGGATCCATACATTTCCTGAGGAAATGGAGGAAATAGAAGGTGAGTGTATGAAAATACTGGTCTTGAGTGGAGAGGACTCACTGTGTGTGAAAGCTCTGTCTTCTGAAGCAACTATGAGATTATTAGCAACTAACAAAATAGGAATGGCCAGGCTGAAGGGACCATGGTCGGTAGAGGACGTGCAGCCACAAAACCCATGTCTCCAAGCAACTAGGTTCTCCCCCTCCATGAATTGCCAAAATTCCCCCGTCATTGACAATCCACATCCCCACTCCTACTACATGGGGAGCCTTTACACAAGGCTCCTGTCCTACTGCTCGTTAATTCACAAGCATTCATGTGTGGCTCCATGGGAGATAGAGAGTTTGGAACTTTGGCTTGTCGTTCTGCGTTATCCGCAAATATTGCCTGTGGCAATCTGTCTATCCACCTGGCCTCCTCCCTACCTAGATCTGTGTGTGTGAAGCATTCAGGCACAGTTGTGTCCTTCAGGAACTTGTAGCTTCATGGGCGGAACAGGGACACATACACACTGCCTTCTGCCAGTGCTTTAAGTTGGAATCCTGGCATTCCCTTCAACCTACCCTTCTTCCTCACACCTCTCATCCCATCACTGACCACACTGTCTCAGGATGGCCTCCTCCTGGGCCTCATATTCCCAGCATCTTTGCTAGAACCTTAGACCCCTTTAGACCCCATCTGGAATGCTTCCTTTGACACCTCCTCCATGAAGACTTCCTTGGTTCTCTTCCCTGCCTCTGCAGAGCTCATGCTCATGTCCTGCTCAATGACAATGCCTTTGTCATTATTTTGTGCTACCTTATCCATTATAAGAGCACTTTTGTTCCATGGCCTGGGAGCCCCAGTGCCTTGCACATTGCCTGGCATGTAGAAGACACAGAAGATCACCACCAACAAAAGGTAGCTGGTGCTGAGTACCAAGTGATGAAAGCAGATGAGATTCCAAGAGTTTAGGGAAGGCTCATGCTGGCAGGGAGGCCCGAGCAGGGTGGCTAGGTGAAGGGCAGAGCTGAGCTGCCTCATCTCAGCACACCAGGAGAGATGCTGATTTCTCCTTTCCCATTGCCCCACCCAGTTGTGCCATCCAGCCCCACCATGGCCTCCTCCACAAGCCTCCCCTCCAACTGCAGCAGCTCCTCGGGCATCTTCTCCTTCTCACCAGCCAACATGGTCTCCGCGGTGAAACAGAAGAGTGCTTTTGCGCCAGTCGTCAGACCCCAGACCTCCCCGCCTCCCACCTGCACCAGCACCAATGGGAACAGCCTGCAAGGTAAGCCCCACCCAAGCCAATAGGATGCCCTGACTTCACCCTCCTAGGGCCTGAAGCAGATAGGTCACTAGTGCGAGGGATCAGCCTCAGGCTGGCCTGCTTCTTTCTGCCCTCCTTTTGTTTGTTCCTCTGTGTTCACTCTCATTGGCCCCTGGCCCCACACACCCCTTCTCTGCTGGAGTTGTCTGAGCTGCCCTCTTCCCAACTCCAGCAATTCTGCTCAGGCCCAGGATTTGCTTAAGAATACTATTTCCACCTACTAATATCATCATTTCTCTTTTCTCCTCTTCCATTCCCTGTGGTCGCCATAATCAGACCAGTCTTTTGTGGACTCTAGCAAGTTCTCCACTGCAGGGTCTCTCCCGGGACTGGCCTTCTCCTGAAGTAGGTCACTCAACCTTCCCTTCCTGTTGCCTGTGTCAGAGTGAACGTGTGTGGGACTGATTATGGGGAGTGGGTGAGCCATGGCCTGACCAGAACCCTGAGGTTAGAGCATTGTACACCAAAGGCCCCAAGACGGATGGCTGGGAACCAGAAACCCTAGATGGTTACCAGAGTATTCTGGTTCATATTAAAATTGTTCAATTTTGGTCCCCATCATGGAGTATGGAAAATAAGAGTCACCAAGAATTGAGGTGACCTCTCTACTCATTGAGGAAAAAGAACCCCACCCTTTTAAAAACAGGGCTACTGCATCTCAAATTTTTCTCTTGTGCTAGCACTGTTGACCTACACAAGCTCATTCCTCTCTCACAGCAGGACTGTGTGCTCTGGGCTTTCGAAGCCCCTACTTTACAGATGAGAAAACTCAAGGTCAGGGAGGTTATGAAATTATTTGACTTCCGGCAGTAGCGTGTGGTGGGAGCTGGCTTCAAACTCAGGCTCAAAACTTCATCTCCTCCTTCCGTCTCCCAAGCACTGCATTACTTAGAGCGGGTAAAAAAGATGCACCCAGGATTCCCAAGGTAGCTGGCAGGGAAAGAAGATCAATAGAATAATCAGCTACCATTTATTTAGCCCTGAACCGTGTGTCAGGCGCTGTGCTCAGCAGTGAGCATGTTTTCTCGTATTTAATCCCCACCACCTCCTGGTGAAATATGAGGACGTTATGATCTCCATTGTACAGATGATAACGCTGAAGCGCCAGGAGAGGAAATACCTGCCTATAGGCATTGCCCCTAAATGGGGAAGATGAAGGCAAACCTCACAGGGTCTGTGCCCCGAGCCCGTAGCTCGGGGCTACACGGCTCCCCACAGTGCCTTCCCGCAGTGGTCATCATGCCACCCTCACTGATGGAGGTCAGCCACGAGAGGGGTCAGGAGGCCGGCATACCCACCTGGAATCGCTCAGCCCTGTCTCTTATGTATATGTGTGTTATGTATTGTATGTTATATATGTATGTTATTTATACAGAGCACACATGTACTCTGACTAGATGCTTTACTTGCTATAATCTTACATTAATTCTTCCAAAGACCCTATGAAGTCAGTACCATTCCCTTTATAGAGATGGGTGAATTCAGGCCCAGTTTGCTCAGGGTCACATAGCTAGTACTGATAGAGCCAAAATTGAACCCAAACTGCATGATTCCAGAACTTGAGCTCCTAATGACTCTGACTTTCTGACTCCACACAGGCTCAGCTAAACATTCTTCAGAAACCTGCTGGCAAATCTGGCCAGCACAGCCAAAGTCATGCCCGGAATAATATGCTGGTGGCCCTCCCTTGAATAGCATTGGGAAAGCCATCTCAAAGGGCAGAGGAAGATAATCTGAGCTACATTTCAGGCAACAGTCCTCACAAGGGGTCACGCCCACCGACACAGAGGGGAGCCACCCATTCGTACACATCTCAGACATTTTCAGCTGAAAATAATGCTTTGTCACCCTCAGTACACCTCTGGCTGGCCTACTCAGGGTATAATGCTTAAGTGAATCTGACTTATAATGGGTTTAAATGAGGATAAAACCTATGGAAACAGAAATCTGCCATTCTTGAGCTGCCTATCACAACCTTCGTTAAGACATAGATTTCATATCAAAGTAAGATAGAAAGGGGTTTGGAATCAGCAGCTGAGAGGTGGGGCTTGAGAAGCAAAGGCCCGCAGCTCTTGGGAGGTCCACAGCCGGATCCCTGGCCTGTGGCGACTTAAGCAGGCAGCCCTTCTGCGAGGCCCCGCATCTCTGCCTGCGTGTGCACCAAGGGAGAGATCAGGAAGGGACTGAAAACAGGGACTCAGCCCAGACAGTAGAATGTCCTGGGTTTAGAGAACATCCGGTGGGGTGTGTGTGTATGTGTGTGTGTGTGTGTGTGTGTGTGTGTGTGTATGCACGTGCATGAGCGTCTGTGTGCAGGGGCTCTTAAGTAATAATGAAATGGCTTCAAGACAGGGACTCATGCAAAATTTGTTCATTTGTCACCCGGCATTTCTAACCCAAGTCTGCACAGGTTCCAAAAGTACAGAGGCTGTTCCCCCATATTCTGCTTAGCAGCAGGATCGCCATCTCTCCATCACATCTCTCACACACAGCTGCACAGTGGGGACAGTTCAAGGTGAAATTCAGGGACACGCTTTGTGCTGGATTTGCTGTCGTGGATGACATTGCCCTTACCTTCTGTTTGAGCATGTGTCCAGGAGAGTCTTTCTGCTGGTTTTTGTTTTTCCAATACCATCATGGACCAAACAGCTGTGGAGGGGTGTCAGGGGAGGAGGTTTGAATAGAGAAATTCAAGTCGAATTAACTGACACCGCTTTCCTTGAAGCTGTCCTGTCTGTCTTCCTGCCACTCTCACCAGGCAGGGCCCACACACCTAGGATTGCCCTTTGGCCCTCTGTATATCATCCCTGCTGCTCAGAGTGCACTATACAATTGCTTCTGGGGGGCTCCTGCCTGAGACTTTGGGGTTCCCCTGAAGAAAGGAACATTGGGACAAGGGGCTCCTAGACCTGCAGCTAAAGAATGACCTCATCATTAGTCTTCTACATTCTGCTTGTCTATGGAGAAAGTACATGGGAGGTTTATAGAATGGCAGGGTGCGGGGGGACCTCCTCCTTCTGCGTCTCATTGTTACAGTGGTTTCGTTTGGACCCACCTAGTTCAGAACTGGGACCATTAAGACAGGGCAAGTGACAGAGGAAGAGCTGGTTAAGCAAATGGACTGTATAAATAAGATCAGAGGTGACGCTTTTAGGCTGTTTGAGGGTTTTAAAGACCTGTGTACCTCCAGCTGCCCTTCTCCTGATAGTACATCACTCTGGGTCTTTTTAGCCAGCTCCTTAAAGACCTTTTACCCCAGGGGCCCCATCTTGGCCTCCTCTAGTGATTGCATGTACGTTTATTCCCCAACAAACACCCCATTGCAATCTCACATAATGGTGATGGCCTTGGTCACAAGCTACTAACATAGGAGGGCTTGTTCCCAGCCAGGCTTCTGCATCATCTCATTCCCAACCACCCGTGATGTAGGCTGCTCCCCGTTCTATAGAGGCAGATACTGAGCCTTTGAGCTAAGGTGGCTCAGCCAGGGTTACACAGCTAGCAAACTGGGAGAGCCTGGGGTTAAAACCCGGCGGACTGATACTGTGTAAGCCCCTATGCTCTACAGTCATACTGTCGTGAAGTCACTGGGTCAGGCCCTGGTGGACTTCAAAATCCTGGCCTTCAAATCTTTGCTGTGTTCAAGGAAACACAGCACCACAGTAAAGTACACAGATCTGTCTGGGAGAGGCTGGGCACCCACCTGAGGAAGTTCAGAGGAGGGAAGGTTCAGGGGGAACTCAGAACAGCCTTATGGAGAAGGCTGCCATCGAGCTGGACCTTGGATGAAGGGCAAGGGGGATTCAGGCAGAGAGAGATGGGGAGGGAGGGCGTTTGAAGCAGATGATTAAAGATGATGGGAGCCACAGAGTCACGTGCAATAACCAGCAGGCCATTTGGCATGCTGGGGCATGGAGGCCAAGGAGTGGGGATGAGGTTCAGTGAGGAGGTCCTTATGTGGAAGTCATAAATTCCATTCTTTCCAGGTGTATTATAATTCACAATTTCTCCTGTGGTCCCAACAGCCTTTCTCTCCCCAAACCTTGGACAAATTACCACATGGCTGAGAAATTTTTTTTTTTTAGGATAAAACAACTCTTATCTCAGCACTTCTGGAGTCTCACAGATAAGCTATTAAAAAATCTAAATTCTGTGGTCAAACAAATGTAAAAAATGGTGCTTACTGAATCCCAGTCTTGGAGAGCCACAACACAGCTAAGTTTTTTAAAAGCTCTGAGATAGACATCCTGCAGTTAAACAAACAAACAAACGAACAAAAAGAGTATTCCATTGAGTTCTCTAAATTTATTCGCCCAGAGAACCCTTTTCTGAATGTTAAGACCAATTAACATCCCATGAAAAACTTTTGAAACTGTGGCTATATTTTGGATTTAAAAAGAAAATGCTGAGACCTCTTCTTCCATTCCCATCTAGGTCAAGTCAGTGATAAACCCTGATGCTGACTCCCCAGGTGTGTCTATTTTCATAGGTCAAAGACTTGAGTGACCCACTCTGCCCAGATATTGTCCTGGAGACGTCCTCTCCCTTCTCCAAAGGCTTATGCCCCCTAGAGCATGGATTCTATGCAATTTCAGGCCTCAGAGGACTTCATTAATCAACAGAGAGGCAGCCCCAAGGAGGCTGTCAGCATGCCATTGGACTCCCCCACAGTGTAGTGATTTTAAACCCTAGCCATGTCCTGGACAGTCCCTGCAATGAAAAATTAAAAACAAAAGACCAGAGTGATTTCACAGACACTGTACCCACACACTGTTGTTGTTGTTGTTGTTGTTGTTGTTTTCTCACCTTGTTGGAGCTCAGGCTGCCTGGCCCCACCCGACTCTCGATATCATGTAGTCCAGCGGCGATCTCATGGAGTTGTCTTTTCTCTGTGCACATGCTCAATTTGTGCAAGATCTCTCCCCCCACCCCCACCCCATTCTGTTCCCGATTAGCTCATAATTCTTACACATATGGTGGTTTGAGGAAGACCACATTCCATCCTCACTCCAAACTCTCCCAGCTCTGCAAAACTTTACATTTTGTCTTTGTTCTTATCAAAATGTGAAAACCATAATGCCAAATGCATGGCCTTTTGAACCAATAGTTTTCTGACCTCCTGTCAGAGAACGTAATCCCCCAGCTGCCGGCGAAAATGGCGGAGCCACCTCGGTCTTACGATGTCTTGTGATGTTTGGCATGTGTTGCTCTTTGAGAGTGTTGTGTCCTCATGGAAATCTTCATGGCCCCCACTTGGGCAAGTCAGTGTGCCAGCAGCATTTCTGGAACATTCCAAGCCTCAGACACCCATCCCTCTCACCCACATAAGTAATCTTGAGGATTGCAGCACAGATACAAGAAAAACAGCTCCTAAAAACCCAGGAGCTTCCCTGCAATCATGCCGGGAATCATGCAGGGAATACTTTATAAAAAGTCCTCTTTAGAGGTAGAGCAACTCAGACTCTGCAATCAGAATTCTTTTCCTAAAACTTATTTATCATTAAGTGCTCTGCGTCTAGAGTTTAGGAAGTCACAGATGAGACTCAAGGAGCTGTGACCCCGATTTAATATGTGGAGTTTGGGGTGTAGGTACAAATGAGATCCCATGGTTTCCATTGGACTCTAAGAGAAGTCTGAGGGCCAACAAAGGCAAGGTAGGAAAGTGTGAGCAGACCAAAACTGCCCACTGGGTACCCTCAGTTATGTCTATTGGCTTGTTTTTAATTTTAATCATTTGCTAGGATGTATAAACTGGGCTCTTTTGCATTTTAAAAAATTCACCTCTCCATCTTCTCCTGCAAGAATTCAGAAGAGCTGGTGGTTGTGAGCAGGCATTTCTGCACAGCAGCTTTGGGGGAGCCCCCTCCATCCCTATTGGTGCACTTTGCTCACTTACGTTCCCAGTCCACGCTCCAGGGGCATTGGAATTTGGGACCCCTATATTCCAGATTAAGAAGCGCTGTTAGCTATGGACTAGCACATCAGTGAGCTTTGCTTTATAACTTTTAATGGGGCCCAAGTGGAGGTTTAATTTAATTAATCAAGCACATGATTCAGGTACAATACACTGCTAGATTTTTTTTTCCCCCTGCCCATCCAGAATTAACATTTTTTTTTTTCCTGGCCATCCAGAACTAAAAAACAAAAAAACCCTGATGTTGTCAGGACCCAATTAATAAATGTTGGCCTGTCCCACTGACCAAATTAGCAGGAAGTTTGTCAGTTCTCCGTTTTGCATCCTGCGGATGCAGCCTGAGCTGCCTGGCTGGACCATGGGGGTTGCCCTTTAATGCCATGCTCACAAAGTGGGTTTGGGTGGAGGGCAAAACTAGGACTTGGTTCTCTTGCCAGAGCTTTGGAACTCCTGCAGAAAGGCCTGTCTTCCATAAGGGTGCTCTGACCCACCTCTGGCCTAGATGAAAGATCCTTAGGGAGGCAGAGCCATGCAGAGCTGTCACTGTGCAGAGACCCCTTCCCCTCACCACTCAACTCCTTGCCTCTGGGGTTGCAGCATTTTGAATTCTCCTGTTAAGGCTTGGGTTAAAAGTCTGAGCTCCTCGTTTTAGTCAGATCTAGGGCTCACTTGAATCTTAGGGGAACTGCTTTTCCAACTGATCCCAAATCTTTGGGGGTTTAAGTTGGTCTGCATTTGGCAAGAGACACTTCCTGTTTCTAAGAAAAATGGCTTATGAGGGCTTACGAAAAAGACTCCAGGAGCTTTTGGACTGCAAAACGGCTCTTGCAAAACAACATTTGGATGATTTACGTGTACATGAATCAGAAACATGTGGATTAAATTTCCCTGTGAATACAGATGGGTTTAAAAATTAACGGAAAAAGTGTTTGGCAAAATACATTTTTTTTTAATTGAATTTAAAATGTTGGGGGTGGGGGAAGGGACACCGGAGGCTGCGGGGCTCAGGGCCTCACCTAGCCTCCCTATGTGGGCAACAGGTTTGTGATAGTTGGGGTTTGCTTAAAAACAGGCACATTCTTCCAGACATGAGAGTTGGGACACGCAGAGGGCCACTTCCTAGTGTCAGTCATCACTGACAAGAACATCAGTTTAAATTTAGAATTAACAATGAGGAGAAAGCACAGACTTTCTCTCTCCTCTTTGGAAGCAAAGATGGCTGCCTCTTGCTATTAATGGACGCATCGCTCATATAATTCAAACGCTATACCGTCTTAACTTTCTCACAGACATCCCTCCATTCCTCATGCTCATCATGTGAAGTATGCTGTGGGAGGTGATGCTTATTTGATAGAGAGGAAACACAGCCCAGAGACATCAAACAGCTACCATGAGGTCACACAGTTTAACAGCAGAAGGGATGGATTAAAAGTCATAGCAGCTAACCTCTATGCGGTCTTTACTGGGAACTAACTCTGGGCCAAGCACTTCACACAGGTTATTTTATTTAACTCTCCCAACAACCCTAAAAATGTCACTGCTCTTACAAACATCCTGAACTGCATTTTCTAGCTGAGGAGGCAGAGGCTCAAAGAAACAAGTAACTACCTAGGGGGGTGAAGGGGCGGGGAGGGGGGAGCAGCCTACTCAGAAAGCAGGAAAGCGGAGGTAGAAGGCTGGCCTATCGGATTCCCTGCTTTTCTAAATACCACTGCATGCGGCCTCCGAACTCAGAACACTTTGAAAGATTTTTTGATTACCCCAGGATCTTACCCCAGCTTTCCTAGGCTATAATTTTCTAGGAATGTGGTCAGACCATTCCAGAATCTTGAGTGAAGCCATAGTATAGGGGACACCCTTCAGTTCCATGCAAACGTGCCTTCCCTCCCCTGCCTTCCCCAGCTTCATTTGCCCCCCAAATAAGGTTTACGGTGGCTGGCCCTTGCTTCTCCCGGACATGACGATGGACATGAAGGCATTCAGCTTGCTGCCCCAGTACCCCGACTTTGTGCACACACAGAACACCGAGCCACGGGTTTTTTCTGTAGTTGGGATGAACCAATTTCTTTTCTTTTCTTTCTTTTTTTTCAACTTTATATTATGGAAGTGAAGGGGAGGGGGAAAAAAGTGACAAATTGAAAATTCTCACTATTCTGCAAGGTTTGGGGCCATAACTTTCCCAGCGGTATTCAAACTATGCAACTTTCCAGTTATGTTTCAAAATTGAAATCAGACTTGGAGGATGTTTAGCCTCTTCTGTTCTGTTAAAGACACATACACAGACTGATAGATTAGTATTCTTAATAAAGTACATGTACATTTTATAACAAAAACTTACTCCGGGGGAGATGGGAGCACATTTGTGACTAATATTCAACCAACATAATGGTGTGTGGGTGTTTTTTCCCATCTCCCCCCCCCCAAGTGAGAAGTTTGGATGCAACACCATTGACTTTTGTCTTCTCTTTCCACAGCGATATCTGGCATGATTGTTCCTCCCATGTGAAAGCATTGCCTTGAAGAATTTTATTAATGAAGAGGTTGGATTCTGCTACAGAGAGTAATCTGATACAAGTCCCCGAGTGGAACTTTTAACTCAGGCCTTTTTAAGAGGAATCACAGTAACTGCAGATTTTTAAACAAACAATATCACCGACCTTGCAAATACAGAAGTTGGAAAGGATCTGCAAGTGCAGAGTGTTGGTTAAAAATTGTACCTCCCAAGTATTGGGGGGATATATTTATTCTGTGTTGTTGATAAAAGCAAATCCACTTTTTCTTTCTCTTTCTTTCTTTCTTTTTTTTTTTTTAAGCTTAACTCTGCAATCATTTGTCTTTTATAAACCGTAAAGCTGTATACAAGGGACACTATAAATAAGACTCCATGTTTTAATTTATGATGTTTTTAAAGCTGTGTAAAGGGAGAATGAAGTGGTGATATTTACAAAAAAGTCAAAAAAGAAAAAAAAAGGAAAAAAAGAAAAAAAGAAGAAAAAAAAAAAAAAAAAAAGCTTGTATGGGACAGAATAGGAATGCCAGTTAGATTTTTTAGAAAACTAAGGGTCGGCTTTTGCGCCTTAAAGCATATCAAATGGTAGTTAGCTCAGACAGTGCATTTTCAATATCTAACTTAACATGCCATCCCGCCATCCCTTAGCAGTGCAAGCTTATTTATCTCTTTTGTATTGTTGTCTTAAGTAACTGTGTAAATAAATGCAGCCTGGAAAGTTAAAAAGTGATGTAAGTGATCACATTTTCCCCTTCTACTCCAAAATCCAGTGCCTCTAGACAGATTGTTAAAACTGCATATTTAAACCCGATATCATTCTCTCTTTCACTTGTGTCAACTTCTTCTGAAGCCAACGGCCTCTCGAGAGCTTGATGGCACACCTATTGTGTGCGAATCTCCTAGGAGACTTCATGGAACAGGGTCCAGGCACAGAGTTCCACATTCTGCCCTCCAGTTACCAAGCCAAAATCCCACTTTCACGCCGCCATTTGCAAGTTCTAGTAGAGTGTACTCATCCTAAATGCTGACTTCCTACCAATCCTCCCAAAGCGGACAAAAGCAACATGGCGGGAGGCTCAGATTTCCCGTTTGAGATAACGCGCCTCTATCGGTGACCCTTACCGTTTGTAACATAATAGATTAGAGCGACAGGTTAAGTGCTTTGGAATTAAGAGTAAAAGGAAAACTGGGAGAAAGGAGAAGAAGGTTGAGAGCTCCGACATGTAGTTTTCTGTTCTATGGAATTTTTTGCTCTCACCATCTGGGAAGTGTTCTTAAAAGTAAGAATAAATAGCAAAGAAGCAGCAAAGCTCTGAGGATGCATTTGCCTGATATTTTTTCCTTTGCTGTTGTGTTTTTGTATGTAGTTATAAATACTGTAGATTTTTTGTGATTTTTGCCAAAGTCGTTGTTCTATTTATACATTTTAATGTCTTAAGACAGTTTTTCAATATCACAAAAAGATTTTACTGCATATTTTGCAAAGAAAAAAAAAGCTCACTACCTGTAGCTTGCACATACTTGCAAAGTTAATTAAAAGGCTTTTTGTTTTAAAGGGGATTTTTGTAAAATATCCATATAAATAATGTATTTATCTTTGGAATTTGTACATTGCTTTCCCCTTCTTCCTTTTCCTCCCACTCCCAGTTTATTTTATTGTGTATGTTTGCTATGTGAAAAGTGCGTATTTGTTTGGTCACCTACAGTTGTATTAGCTGTTTCAATGTGATTTTTAAACATTTCATTTATAGTTATTTTTAGTTTTGTTTTAAACCATGCTTCAATTTTTTTTATTTCCACCCAAAAGCCATTGTTTATTTTTGTATTATTTGTAAGTTAAGAAGTTTTTTCCAATATATGGCAAAAAAAAAAAAAAATTAGTAGCATATTATTCTTGTAGCATTTAGTTCTGTAGATTTAAAAAAAAAAAATGTATCCTTTGCTTTGGAAGCTTACAAAAAAAAAAAAAAAAACCCTAATGCTGTTTTACTCTATTAATATGCATGGAATCTCTCCCTTTGGAGTGACGCATTTTGTGCATTAAATTTGGGGGAGAAACTTCATAGAAATCAATGAACATACTTTCTTTCTTAAGTCTGCTTGTATATTTCCTCTGTCTTTCACATAAATATAAACCAGCAGATTGGATGCCTTAACAATGCAAATCATATTCATTTCACTTGTACATTGTAACTGTGCACCAGAACTGTCAGTCATCACTAACATTCTAAGAAAAAAGAAAAAGAAAAAAGAAAAAAAAAAACAAAGAAATGGAAAAGCACAAAAGAACTGTTTTGTTACCTTAAGACAATGTAACTTTTTCTAGTAGAGCAAGAAATTTACAACAATGCTGCAACTGTGCATGCCCCCATATGGATTTTGCAATGGTTTTCACTAGACTGTCAGAGTGCGATTTTTATGGGTTGGGGCGGGTGAGGGAGGGGAGTTGTGGGAGGGAAGGGAGGGGAGGAAGGCTGATTTTTCAAGGTGAGAAATAATAATAATGATGATTAATAATAATAAAAAAAACTGGAAAATGTAAGCAAGGTGGACGCATTGCTTCTCGGTACTCAGAAAGGTTGTCTGAATTCGTGTGGTAAGCGCTGGCCTGAAGATGTATACAATTTAAAGCCATATTTTGTCTGGTGAGCCCCTTAACTGTTTGTGAAGGAATGGTCAGCCGGCGAGGAGTCCGGCTCAGACCCTGACAATAAACGCCACCCGTCTGTCAGCCATGTATAGTGGTTAGAACTTTTCTGGAAAGTCCAAAGAGCCTTTAAAATATGTAGAATTTGTGTTCTGTCGCCTCTATTTATATTGATTAGATGAAAAGATGTTCTGGCCCTCTGACCCTCTTTCTTCTACACAAAACTTCTACAAGTAAAAGATGTTCCCCTAAATACAGAATATGGCTTTAAGAAGAAAATGAAACAGAGAATTAAGATTTCAGTTTTGGGGGAAAAATACAGCTTCTGGATGACTGGATTGCCTGACATGCCCTGGCCTCACATTGTACTAGGATGCAGCTTAACAAAGTCATCTCTGAATCTACTAACCTTTCACCTTCTTATCAAACTTTTTGAATAGACACACACTGTACAGTTCAATTGTTAGAGAACCTAACTACTGTAGAGATTGTTATAATTTTTTTTTTTTTGCAAAAATTCAAGCTGTAAAAACTTTTCAACTTTCACAATATTTAATTAAAGTTACTTCCTGTCTGTGATGGCAGCTTCTAGTTGTGTATTCATTTCAGAATTTCAGATGAGCCAAAGTCCAACATATGTAGAAGGTCTGTGTTTGCAATTACTCAGACCAGTGTTGACACCCAGAGAAAAGAAATCTGGGTAGTCCTGGGACACCCACTCTCTTTCTCTGTAAATCCTTGGGGATTTGCCAACCTGGGATGCAAACCGCACACGCACAGCGTACTGCTGCCCTCTGCCGGCAGCAGATGGATGCGCACCTGTGCGCACTGGCCCACAGAGGAGCCAAGAGCCCCAACCATTTCACCAGCCAAACTGAGCGATCTCCCTGTGGTGACTGAATTGTGAGTCCGGGATCTGGCCATTCTAGAATGCCATCCTCTGTGCTACAAGTCTGAACCAAGCTCTTCACATAGAGCTGCTAATTAGTCCCAGTGAGCCTATGGTCAATTAGTTATGTGCCCTGGCTCATTGATGAGGAGGCATGCGTGAACTCCGAATCTTCCATGATCTATAGTTTTAGATCCTTTGTGGATAAGGCACTCTCCCTGTTGGATAAAACCAACTTTATCTGGAGTCAAATATCCCACCGACGCCCAGTAGGTACCTTCTCTTGTAAAATGATTTCACTTTAAGTTCCATCATCATCATCATAAGACTTTCCAATTGTTCCTTCAATGCTTCCCCCGCTTTTGCAATTATTGGACATGGTAAGGTTAACGATGCTTGTAAAATGCTTCAGAAACTTAGCAAATAGGCCAGGGACCACAGAAACTTGACGACCAGAACTAACAGGGCATCACACAGCCGCCGTCTGGATCATTTGTGGTGGCCATTGTTGATACACTTTGGCTCTGGAACACAACCCAACCTGAAGTAATGAAAGAGCAGCATGAATAAGTTAAGAAGCAAAGAAACTATCATCGCTTTCTTAAAAAGAGAGTCTACGCTCATTAGTTTGGTCATTCAATACACATTTCTGGAATCGAGTGGTAGATGCACGTCCCTGTATTAGAAGTAGATAATCCAACAAAAGAATAAGGGCCACCTGCCCTCAGAGTGCTCACAGCCTCCGATCAGACAAGTCTATACTCAAGACAGTTTAGGAAGTTTCAAGTGACACATGCATGCCACAGCACCCCACGGAAAACAGCCGACACCCACAGGTCTTCCCACTGGCCTCCACTTTCCTTAAGGCCTATTTCCTGGAAGCGTTTGTTCATTCATTCATTCATGCACCCCTTGAAGGTTTACTGAGCACCCGGCCACTGAGGGAGGGGTGGCGGATTCCACAGTGAGCGCCGGGATGCTGGGCTTGTCCCTATGGGGCTTAGAGTTGAGTAGGGCAAGCCAATATGAAGCAACCAAGCCAGTAAATACCAGCAACCCCACAACGGCAGTGAGGGAGAGTGTAGACAGCTCTGGAAGGATATTACAGTGGTATCTGACTTAACCTGAAGGTCTGGGGAAAGTTTCCAGAGACAGTGACATGCGAGCAGAGACGTGAAGGATTCCGTAAGCAGCTGGGGTGGGCGTCTCAGGCAGCAGGGATGAAGAATCTGAGTTTTGGGGCTGGATTCCTGCATTCGGAAACAGAAAGGCCGTGTGAGGGGAGCACAAGGTTGTGCAAGATGACCCTACGACACATGGGAAATTCAACTCAGAACACAGCCTGAGCACCTACTGTGTTCTTAGCGTTGTACTAGAAGCTAGGATGCCCAGGGAAACCAATCACAATTCCCGCCCATTGGGCCCAAACCTTGGCTCAGCATCCCCGAGGTAAATTCACAGCCTTGTGTTTGCCCACGGGAGCTATGCTAATAAAGCCCGAGGAGGTGGGCTTGGGTGCAATCAGAAATTGAGCACCTCGCTTGCTCTAGGCAGTTGCTCCCATATGGGAATTTGGACCTAGTGTTGTCCGTCTTTCATATTTCAAGAATGCTATATATATTATTGGAATTTTTTTTTTTTTGGTGTGAAATTTTCATTCTTGTAAATGTTGTCCTCTCATCCAAAAATAGTGTTTTAAAAACATTGCATTGGGCAAACAAAATCCATGAGCCTCTAGAATGTTAGTTTGGGGCTTCTGGCCAAAAGACAAGTTGCTAAAGGAGATGTTTACACAGCCTGATTTGAGGGTCAGAGTGATCTGCCCTCTCCATGGAGATCAAGGAACACTGCAAAGAGGGAATGCCTGAGTGGTGTGAATAGGAACTCTCCAAGCAGATAACGGAAAGTAGGGCATGGAAGGCCATGGTCAATGCCTTTGGAGCTGGCTATATGCGAAAAAAAGTACCTAAGGTCAATGGAAAGGAATGAAGATATGGGAAAATGGAATATGTAATTGTGAAAAAAATCCCTATACTGTACAAAGGCCACACTCAGTGTAAAAATGTATACAATGTATACATCTTTTTTTTTTTTTTTTCTTTTTCAATCTCCTTTTGCCTTGCAGAGAGATCACTGAATTCACTTTTAGGTAGACTTCGAAAGAAGTAAAATGTTTCCAACACATCACGCTCAAGCCTATGCTTACCCTAGCACGCTTCCCATCACTCACCATCTCAAGAATGTGGCTCCTGGAATTATTACCCTCTCTCTCCAAAGTCATCAATTTCCCCTTCTTCAGTAGTACTTTCTTAGCAACCTACAAAACTATTTGACCTCACTGTGGTTTCAATCTGCTGTCTTCCTGCTCCCTTTCATAGCAAGTCTCGTGATGGGAGTCCTCCAAGCCCATTGTCTTTCCTTCTTGTCTCTACTCTCCTGTTATCTACATGACAACAGACGTTTACTGTCACTGTGAGTAGTGTGGAGTCGTAGACATTGTACACAATAGATCAAGCGTATATTTTTGAAGTATTATTCTCACTGCCGCATAGAGAATGAACTGAAGAAAGGCAACAGGTAAGTGGAGAAGACCTATCAGGCCAGAGCAATGTTCCAGGCAAAAAAAAAAAAAAAAAAAAAAAAAAAAAAAAAAAAGAATAGCTTGGACTAGGAGGGTTAAAGGAAGAAAATAGATAGGATTAGAAATATTTGACATTGTGATTATAGTCAAGTAGCCTATACTTCAAAGTTGCCGAGGGAGTAGATTTTATTTGTTCTCCTTACAAAATGAGATGGCAATTATGAGACACCATGGCCCTATTAACTAACACTCTGATAGTAATCTTATATTGCAATACATAAGTGTAGCAAACCAACTCATTGCACACTGTGAAATTTAAACGTACGCAATGTTATATGTCAAGTATACTCAATCATTAAAAAAAAAAAAAAATAGAGAAGGACTTGGGAGAAAGAACCACCAGGATTTGGCAACTGATGCAACATGGGGGTTGCGGAAGAGGAAGAAGTCAAAATCAAACTCCGCTTTCTGAAGGGAGTCACTACTATTAAAGACATGGGTGATGTCTCGGGTGGATTCTTTGCTATGACGCTGCAGAACTGGATCGTGAAATCCCTTACTACTATTCCCTTTGCTTTCCTGCCCTGTCCCAACTATGATCTTCTCCAGAGGCTTCTATATTTACATTAGGAATAAAATTCAGTTTCTGGAACTGGAAATATTTTGTTACTTTTTTTTTTTTTAAACTTAAGCATCAAGCAGTTTTATCTCTTCTCTCTGGAGAGTTATGTTGCAGTGGGACTGGTTTTTATCTACTTGGCATACTTTTTCCCACCGGTTGTAGAATTTCCACATTCTATATTAAGAATGAAAGTTCCGAACCCTGGAATGAACCAGAGGTCTGAGGTCAGCTTTCTGCAGGAAATACCCTGTACAGGGAATTATGCTATAAGGAGAATCTAGGACTCCAGAAAGGAGTGGACAAAATGTCAACAGAAAGGAGGGAGTCCCAATGAAGTTCATTTGTTCAATAGCACAGATCTGGGTAGGATCCTGGCAAGGATAGTAGTGGCCATAAAATGAAGGGGATGCATGGGGAAGGGAATTGGAACCAGGCAATAGCCTTGGCTTTCTCGAACGCATTGTTTAGTCAAGATATTCTTACTGAGGGCCCTCTTTCTGTCAGGCACTGTGCAAAGGGTTGGGGTGTGACTGTGTCTTAAATAGACACACTTCCTTCTTTCATTACTATGAATCAAACAATCACATAAACATATAATTTCACATTGTGAACAATATTACTATAACCCTAATATATCTGAGAGAGAATATGGCTCTATGTCTGCACACATTCAAGCTTACTTCAACACCCAAATTTAGGTAAAAAGAGATGGGATTTTTTTTTAAACTTATTTTATTTAAATTCAATTAGCCAACATGTAGTACATCATTAGTTTCAGAGGTAGAGTTCAATAATTCATCGGTTGCACATAACACCCAGTGCTCATCACATCACGTGCCCTCCTTAAAGCCCGTCGCCCAGTTACCCCATCCCCCACCCAACTCTCCTCCAGCAACCTTCGGCTTGTTCCCTTTTGTTAAGATTCTCATGGCTTGTCTCCCTCTCTGATTTCTTCTTATTTTATTTTTCCCTCTCTTTCTCTATGATCCTCTGTTTTGTCTCTCAAATTCCACATGGATTTTTAAAAAAAATTTAAATCCTTTAAAGGCCATTAGAAAGCAATCTAAATGTAAAGTCCATAGTAATACCTACTAAACTTCTCTCTCTTCTAGTCTCCTTTTCCTTACTCCTCACCTTCCTCGGATACTGGTTTCTTCAATCCATCTGACAAAAAACCTGTTCTGAGTTTGCATGATTCTTCTTTTTTCCTTCTCTCTTTCCCCATCTCTCTCAATGCATTATTTTCAGTGAAGTCTCCCCCCACCGCCCCGCCCCGCAAGAAAATCTTCTCTCTTCAGGGAAGCTGGGAAAAGGGTAGAGATGGGGCTAGCCGAATGTAATTCCCTTTGGCAGGCTGTGGGAGGGGAGAGTCCATAAATACTTCCTTGTGAATGTTTGACCTGTTACATTCAGAGAAGCAAGAAGAGAAAGCCAGAAGCACATACAGCAAGAAGCAACTTTCTGCTCATGCTTGAGAGCAGGTCTGATGGAGCAGGAGTTAGCAAGAAAGAACTGGAAGTGGAGAGGAGAGAGCATTCTAAGTGAAGGTAACAGACCACAATAGACCAGAGGACTAATACCTTCAATTCTTGCCCTCAGAATGCTCCTCCCTCTTAGTTTCTCTCCTCCTTTTCTCATTTCCTTTTTTAATGTGTGCTAACATTGTTTCCTTCATCTCTGTCTATGCAACACTCCTCAGTGCTTGGCTCCCTGGTTGCTCTTCAAGCAGAGCCATTCCATACCCTTCCAGACAGACCTCTCCTCTTTGCCGTGACTCCCATCTGCCCTAGGAGTTTCTTGCATGGAATTCTAGGGACATGGTCAGCTTCCCTTCAACCCAGCAGCTGCCACCAGATGAAAGATCAGAAATCCCCAAGATTGCCCCTACCCAACTCTTGATGCCCTAGAGACACCCACAGCCCAAAATGTTCGACCAAAAAGGCCCACATTCAGCCCCATTTTTTTTCCTACAGTCACAAAATATTATAACTCACCCCCATGTCCAGGAAGATGCCAATTTGCTTAATTACATTTAAGGAGAACCTAGAAGAGAGAATAAAACTTAACAGGGAAATAGTACTAATGGCAGTTGGCATTCCCTTGTTGGGGGCCTACTTCTACAGGATGTGATATTCTAGTAACTTTATAGAAATTTGTTTGTTAAATTCTCAATGACCATGTAATGCAGGTGATATTATCCTCAATTAAAAATGAATTATTCACCAACTTTGTATGAGGACAGTGGTCCCCACCAAACCTTGACAAATATGAACTTAATGGTCAGTAGATCCATGGGACTTATTAACTTAATAATCAGTAGAGACAGAAAGTGACTTCAAAAAAATCATTCACGTTCTCCAATCCTTAGTTTCTCATCCATTAAAAAAGAAGTAACAATAGGAGTATTTCTCTTGAAAGATACTAAAAGATGATGTGAATAAAATAACCTCCATGATGAGTTATCATTCAGTGCCTGGCATATTAGCTAGTCTGTCAATATTAGCATTTGTGGTTCCAGGGTGGCCATGTACATGTGTGATGACAGACAGATAGAGATATACATCGATGGATATATCATACTACCTCTAACTGATCTCAACTTGATAGACATTAGTTTTTTTTTTCTTGATATTATAGGTAACATTATGATGGACATCCTTGTCTAAAAAAAAAAAAGTCCTGCAAGTGTTTCTCACTTCTCACAAGCTAACTATATAGTATCCCTGCATCCAAAGGGTCACCCTCAAAGAAAGGATTTCTCCTTTAACAAAAGAACATGTTTCCAACAGCTCCCATATCAAACCAAAGATGATGCGTGACTGATGCTTGTCATAAGCACAGTCAAAACAAGAGTTATCCCCCAAATAATTTCTCCTCATTATACTTTAGTGCCAGGAAAGGTACCAGTGAGCTCCAGACTGGAAAGAAGAAGAATTATTCTGAATATTGTCACATGCCTAAGGAAGCAAACTCTGGCGATGCATCTGCAGGGTAAGGGCTTGGCGTGGCTGCTCAGGATGGGAGAGGATAAAGGTGACAGGTGGGTCACACGGGCACACAAGAACAGGGGTCAAGAAATATTTCTTCTATGTTCGCATCTGTAGATCATTTCTTTTTTCTTTCTTTCTTTCTTTTTTTTTAAAGATTTTATTTATTTATTTGGCAGACAGAGATCACAAGTAGGCAGAGAGGCAGGCAGAGAGAGAGGAGGAAGCAGGCTCCCTGCTCAGCAGAGAGCCCGATGTGGGGCTCAATCCCAGGACCCCGAGATCATGACGTGAGCCAAAGGCAGAGGCTTAACCCACTGAGCCACCCAGGCGCCCCCGTAGATCATTTCTTATTGGGGGATCCTGCTATGCCCTTTTCATATTTAAAAAAATTGAACTGTTACAGGTTTAGGTGAAATGTGATTGGGTGAAATTTTGATATGGTTAACAAAGTTACAGAATGGACTCTTAGGTGCCTATTTGAGTTTTCAAGAAAACTCTTGAAACCACTTCTCCCTTCTTTACTCGCTCATTCAAAAATCTAAGTGGCTAGTATGTGTCATTCTCAGAACTCTGTATAAAAGGCACTGGACAATAATACAGCATAAAAACAAAAGAAAATTAATAAGCAATCATGTGATTACATGTTCAGAAGAGCCCCCCGAGAAAATTGGCAGAGTGCTGTATACCTCCTCATCGTACTGATGTTGAGCGGGGTCCTGTGGCTTATCATGGTCCATGGAGCATGAGCGGACACGAGAAAGGGAGGCCATAGATGTGACTGGGAAGTAGAGAGTATCCCGTGGTTCTCACACTCCTCCAAATTCGCTGTTCCAAGAGCTTCCCCAGGAAGCTGTTGAAGCTTCAGCCTATGTCTGAAGTGTCCACAAGTGTGGGACTAGACCAGCCCACCCTGACTACAGCTGAACTGCACTGCCCCATGGCCTGAAGCGGCGTCACCAATCACCCTGACAATATATATCAGCGATGGTGAAACACTGAGTAAAACATGCAATTAAAGTACCTATTATAATCTAGAAAAGTAGATGTGCACTTCTTGAACTCAGGGGTGCCTGAGGAGATATGGATATGGAAAGGTAAAAGGCTGAACTGGCTGTAGGTAGCCACATTTGATAAGGTACCACACAAAAGAGATGAACTCAGAAAGGAATGTTCTGGTTTCCACACACAACTGAGAGAAAATACAGAGAACTCAGAAAATTTGGGATGTGCCGTGTAGAAAATGATACTGTTTTTCATCTCTGTACTCCATCTAGTAAAATATCCTCAAAGTAAAATAAAGCCTGAAGGAAAAGGCCAAGAAAATGGCCATTAAGATAAAGTCCAGGATCATCATCTAAATCAAGAGTGTGGCCATCACAACCTTTGTTAAGACCTCTGAAAAGATTAAATAGATCCTTTGGCTGTACAAAAGTCTCCTAGAAAGATCACACACAAGCTTGAGGTACCCAAATTAAGAACCACAGTTAACTCTAGAGAGAATGGGATTTTTGAAAAGAATTACAAGTATGGCCTCAGTGCATGGAACTTACTGGAATTAAGTACATAACCAACCCACTGAGTTTTTGAGACAGTTGCATTGGCAATTATTTAGCCATCCTGAATTAGAAGAGACTGTGGCTGTTAGAGATTTAAAAAAGTATCTGAGTTATTGAAATTTCTATAGACAGGAAGCCGACTGAGAATGTTGTCTAGTTGCTGAAAGGAAGAAATCCTTGCCTTGTCCTTTTAGAAATGACTAAAGAGTAAAAAGGAAAGAAAAGTTCCCCAGAAGGCAGAGCCAGGGGTTGTAGAAAACTGTTCTCTAAGAATCTACTTCAAAGAAGCAGAATGTGGATGGAGTGAAGTTTCCCAACCCATTGATGTTGGGCTGACCATGTGACTTGCTTCGACCCATGGGGTGTTAATGGACATGATGCAAGGGAAGGCCATGTCTTGCTCAGGATGAGTTAGGTCTGGCAGCATTATTGTGGCAATAGTTGACTTAGCAACTCCTGTTCTTGGATAGAACTTGGACCGTATAAACCTAACTGACCTTGAATACCCAATTAAAGCAGATCCTTTTAGTTATCTTCTCTGACACTACCACTCACTACTTTTTTTTTTTTAAATTTTAAGAGAGAGAAGGAGGGAGAGAGAGAGAGAGAAGGGGGTAGGGAGGGCAAGAGGAGAGAGAGAATCCCCAGCAGGTTCCACACTCAGTGCAGAGCCTGACTTGGGGCTGGATCTCATGACCCCGAGATCATGACTTGAGCTGAAACCAAGAGTCAGACACAACTGACTGAGCCACCCAGTTGCCCCTAATTTCTTCAGAGCTGTCTTTTCTTTCTGGAGTTATCTCCTTTACATATTTGTTTGTGAATATTTTTATTTATTGCCATATCTGAGTGCCTAGAACTGTTCCTGGCTCATAGCAGTCATGAATTGATGTGCTTTGACTTAAAAGTTCCTTTTCCTCTCAAAGAGCCCGTCATTCTCACAAGCTTAGATCCCATTTGGGATATTATTTATATTTAAGGAGTAAAAGGAAGCCATTAAAATGTTGACCAAGAAATTTATCGAGCGGCTTCTGAGAGACTCAGGTAGACTTTGCTGACAAATGTTGGGGAGCGCTTGGAAGACAGTTCTCAAATAACTCGCTTTCCACTAGTGAGCGCCTGTGGACTGCAGCATAACGGACTCATTGGTTTCCTCATGCCCAGGATGCCATGTGTCAACTTCTAATAGTTGGTTCACCTTTACCTTTCCGTGAAGCCCGTTATATTTTAAACAATACCCATCAGATCTCGTAAGGCTTGATATTTATTTTATTTCAACTATCACTCTTCTTTGTCAAGTGTAGTCTCATGCACAGCAGGTGAACCTTAATGGTTTAAGGAATAAATAGAAAACTGACGGGCTCACACCCATTAGCTAATGGATTACTAAGCAAAAGGGACTACATTCCACCCCAGTGCACTTAGCCCAAGGTTGCTGGGAATTTTAAAGACTCTGGGCTAATGCTTCATGGGCCCAGGGGATAGGAGCTCAAACTCAAATATGGCTCCTTTGATAGACAGGTGAATGAATGTGGCTATCATTATGTAATCACACAACTTAGGAGTTATTTATTATCGACTGCACAACACACTCTAGGAACACAGTGGAAGCCCTTGGCTTGCCACCTTGGTATGTTATTTGGCTATGCCCTGGTAGACAGAAGGACCCTGATGGGAGAATCACAGCCATCTTGCCTCTACCGACTCCTTTGGTGTCCCAATATTTCACGGGAAAATATGTAAGGAAAAGCAGGCTATTTTAAACACATCTCTTTGAAGTAAAGGTGCGTGACATTCTCTTATCTGGAATGCTCCACATCTTTGTAAATTAGCCACCTTGCATGTTGTACCGAGACCTTCTTTCCATAGACTTTAGTCAGTTGTCTCAGATATATGTGCCTCATTAGCATCTGCGCAATGCAATCACTTTTTTATCCCGAATCTCATGATTTTATTGGGCTATTAAGAGCTTGATTTGTGGGCAGCGGGAACAGCCAGAGAACTCACGCCATTGATCACGTTATCCTGGTGGTGTCCAGCAGAACGAAGAAACCAGCAAGCGCAGTCCTAGAAACACGCAGGGGTGGGGCTGGGGACAGCTGGTACAGTGACAAGCCCGCCTTCGGAATTGCTGCTCCCGCATCGCCTGAAGCAGCTTCAATGGCCCAGGCCATCAGCCCCGACCACCCTCAGCTGGTGGATTAGGGGATGGGAAGGAAGGGACTGAAAATTCACAGCTTCTCGACCTTATCAGGGTTTTAGGAAAAGGGACCCCAAAAAAACAAAAAAAATTATAAGAGAACCACTAAACTATTTCCTACCAGCCTACCTCAGAAAAATCAGCAGTTAATGATCAACCTCTTGCTCTTTGCTCTAAATAAAGGCCGAAGAATCACAGGCTGGTAGGAGCAGAAGGGATGACCTTAGAGACTCAGAGAGGGGCAGCATTGTGCCTAATGTCACAGAGCAAGGGCAGAACTGGCACTAGAAGTCTCCATCTTCACCCTTAGTGTAGGAGCTGTTGTTCTTATTCCCTTTCTGTGCTCCCCTAGCAGCTGGGGCAGTGGAAACAAAGATTTCTCAAGGGTTTTCTTTCTTTCTTTCTTTCAAGATTTTATTTATTTATTTGATACACACACACACACACACACACACACACACACACACACACACAGTACAAGCAGGGAGAACAGTTGAGAAGCAAGCTCCCTGTTGAGCAGGGAGCCCAATGCAGGACTCAATTCCAGGTCCCTGAGATCATGACCTGAGCTGAAGGCAGACAGCTTAACCCACTGAGCCCCAGTCAAGGCGATTTTTAAAGCCAAAGAGTTGAATAAAAAGGCAAATGTCCTCTTCTTCTGGGGGAAGTTCTTGTAAGATAATATCCAAGAAATATTAAAGCATGTCCTTTTTAGAAAGCTCACATAATTTCTAACTTTTGAAGTCAATTTAATGATCCACCCCATAGTATATGGATAGAACTCTCTGCAAGGATCAGGAGAAATTAATTCGCAAACAGACTAATCCAAGTTCCTTGCTCTCTGCTCTCGTCTCTCCTGATGAGCTGCGCTGTCTTGGAGAAGTCTGAATGTTCGGAAATGCGTGCCGCTCTGCACGAGGCCTCCCGACTATGTTTCTGAATCTCTTCATATCCTGCTTCCCATTAGCAGCAAGTGTGGTCTCCATAAGTCACAAATCAGATCTGAAAACTTTCAATAGCTTTCCACCACTTAGAATGAAACACTGTCCTATTCTAGGCCACAGAGCCTTACATAATGAAAGCCTTGCTTCTCTTTCCAAGCCCATCTCATGCCCCTGCCCCATGGGCCACTACATCCCAGTGAGAAGCCAGGCTTTTTCCCACAACAGGACCTTGACTCTTGCCCTTCCTTCCACCTACAAGGATCTCTTTTCTCTGTATGTCTCGTACCTTCTCTCCTTTAGGTCTTGGCTCGCATGTCCCTTTCCCAAATGCACTGTTTGAATCTTCCACATTTCAACCCTTTCCTAATCCAGTCAAGCCCTAGCCCAAAGTCCTGTGTTCCTTTATTCTGGTATGTAGCTCAATCTCTGCTTATTTTATATCTGTTTACTTGTTTGCTTGTATGTATGGGAATGTAGGTAGTACAAGGGCAGACGCCACGTCTCCAGCCCCCAATATTGTGTCTTCAGCACATGCTGTGGTGCCTGCTACCATGTAAGTGTTAGGAAGGATTTGGGGAAGAATGATCAGGGGTTATAATTTCTATTTTGCATAGAGCATCTGAGGCCCAGCACTTGTCCAAGTGGCTCAGGAGCTGTAACTTTCCCCAGGACTGGCTAGCTGGGGCTGATGACTGGCAGGGGTTTCCCAGAGGCTGCCCCTCTAAGGCAGAGATGCTAAAACGGGCGCTGTGGAGCTCAGGAAGCAAGGCAGGGCTCCCCCAATGCTTTCCAGAGACTTCTTGAGGCTCTGCCCAGCTGATGACTCCTCTTTCTCCTCCTTCAATTTGCACAAGGCCCCTGAGCGGTTAGGTAAGTGCAGTCCTGGGTCTGATTCCAAAGCTCATGTTTTCAATTGCAGTGATAATCCACAGACTATAACTGGCCACATGAGTGGCCTGAAAGACTTACAAAGAACTGCTTAGGAAGAGGACCCTAGTCACCATTAACTACGCACACTGCTGCCGTTGGCTCCCGATAGAAAAGGAGTTAAACAACCTCGAAGCAAAGGGCAGGCTCTTTGAGCTGTCTAATACAAACACTGAAAAAGTGAGGAGAGTTGGTTTAACAGTAGCCATACATTTTTCTTTTTCTTTCAGATGACCCCTTCTGCCTATCATCCTCCACGCTGGTCTCGGTCACCGAGGCATAAAATGGTTGTGATGGGACACAAAGAAAATAATGTGTCTTTCCGGTTTTGGTGTTCCACAAGCCCTCAGGTAAACAAAGATTGTAGATGTTCACACAGTGTTTGGGAAAGTTCTCACGAATAGACCCAGGAGGCTTTGGAGAATTGGGCTCCTCCTGGAGACCAGAAAGTTCCTCTGGATTTGGGGAAGGGGAGAGGTGACGGGCACCTGAGGAGGCAGAAGTGTGGAGGTCCCGGAGGAAGACTCTGTCCTCTTCTTTCTCGGGGCTGCCTCAAGTCTCCTGGAAAGGAATGGCCAGTGTGGAATGAGGCAGACAGGGCTGGACAGCCTTCCCGGGAGTTCTGTGCAGTGAGAAACCTGGTCGCAGAACAACCTCCCGCTCTCAGGTGGCAGGGAGCAGACGGGCAGATGCCAGGGCCGACGGATGAGCCAGAAATAGGGACGCCTCAGCAGCAACCGGCCTGCATCGCAACAGAGGGTGCCTAGGCCATGACAGCTCAGAAAAGATGCTGACAAGATCAGGAAGCCGACCTTCCAAAGGTCTGGGAACCCTGCCGATGGCCCAGATCTGAAACTCCCCCTCGGGCAGGAGAGACTGAGGAAGCCCCAGCTCCACGGAGATTCGGTTTCTGCCTCCTCAGTGGAATAGAATTTGAAGGCAAAAGTCAGTTTTTTAGGAAAAGGGCAATTTGCATTTCTTGCACCCCCAAGAGTAGGACTTCAAGCTGCCTCTGCTCTGCCATTTCCAGGGAGCCTGGGCTTATTTCCATCCAGAGGCTTGGCTCCTAACTTCCCACTCTGAATGCCATCGTCCACCGGGCAGGGAGGGAAACACCGGCCTCCTCCCCCAGCCCTGCAGCTTCACGGGGAACAGTCTCCAGGCCAATCTATGTATGAAGCTCCTGTCCCCTGACGTGGGAGCCCCGGGGCCCCACCATCTGATTCCCTGAGCACCCTCAGAAGCTGTGGGCACACAGCTGCTGTGCTGTGGGCCGGCCCGCCATCCAATTTAAACTGAGTTTCAAGTTGATTTTGGAGAAAATTTATACAGTTTACAGGCTTAAAGCGTTTGCTTTATCCCAGAGGACAGGCAGACGGGAGGAAGGCAGTGGGAATGGCTAACATTATCGAGAGGAGAGGGAAGCGAGGCATCCCCAGGAGACCAGGAGGAATGAGCCCCGGAGATGCAAAGAGGGCAGATGACAATTGTCAGATGAGTTTCATCACTCGGCTTTGCCTCTACCTGCTCCCAACTTCTCTGAACAATTGTCCTTTGGGGCCCAAACTTTCCCTGTTTAGTCTCAGCCCAAAAGTGAGTTGGCAGGAAGTTTGAGCAAAATTGTTTCGGGCATCCAGGAGTTATGCACGCAGGCAATGAAATGACATTGTTTCCGCCTTCAAAATAAATAAGAGAGTTTTTGGTCACCGAGAGCTCAGCAATGAGAACTCAGAAATGGCTGAACCTCTAGATGTGAGGAGTCCCACGTCCCTGGTAAGCAAACAACTCACAGAGACTTGGGGGGAAATGGTCTGCATAAAGAAGCCGCTGGAGTTCGAGGGGAGCAGGGGAGGCAGACAGATTTTGTTAGCAACCTGAAACTTTTTTCATTTGGACTGCATAATTACCTCAGGATGGAAACCGCTGCTCTTATTCATATACTCCTCTGCTCAGCCACCGAAGAGAACAAAATTCCCTCTGCGGGGCCTCCAGTTCCTTATAATTTTCCACAGCGTAATTGTATGGTTCCAAACGGACAAAGTTTTGTGCTTTTCCTTCTGGTCTCCCTCCTCTCACAAATAAATGGATATTTTAAACACCACCCCCCTCAAACACAAACAAAGTCATAAAGTGCTCCAAATCCAGAGAAACAGCGTTTGCAAAAGAAGAGGCACAAAATTATTTGTGCCTACTGTGCGGAGGTGCGGGGCAGGGGAGAGCAGGGTGGGCAAGGCACATCTCCCGGATTGACATTTCTTAACTGGTGAGTGCCTCCTAGGTCCAAAGTGGCAACAGTTGGTGTGGGTTATGTAGCTGAGCTGATGTCTTTTCAGACATAGATAAAAAAATAGACATCAAAAATAGATGTCTCTCTATTTTTTTTTTTTTTTTTTAATTAACAAGGTAACAATATATAATCCGGGAAATGGGTCTCTAATGCCTCTTTCCCACCCGGTCCCCATGCAGCGCCACCGCTAACTTGCAAACAGGCCTTCTTCTTTCTCATTTCGCCCTGCAGATGAGCTCTAACACGGCAGAGAGGCAGGCACGTGCGCATGCAGGAGAAATGTGCTTTAAACATCTCAATATATTACCTGTCTGGCTCTGGCAGGCGGCAAGCATCTCACTGCTCCGCGGAGGCGTCCCTCCCCGCCCTCCCCGCCCTCCCAGCCTTTGATATGCAAGGAGCTAAGGCCAAATCAGCCGCGCTGTAATTTCCATTGTAAGCATCTTTAGAGATGAGTGCTTCGGCAGAGAGGTGCCAGGGCCCCCAAATTGGACTCCATAATGAAGCCCTCAAAGAGGAGCGATTTTGCAGAATTTAATGGGCTTTGGGGGACAATTTTACAGGCTGGTTTCCAGGAGCACAAATATTCAAATCGCTCAGCCCCTGTTTGAAGGCATATCTGAAGGTGCACCCTACAACCCGAGTGTAGCAGGCTCTTTTGAATCCTGTCCTTGAAACAAAAAAGAGGGAAAAGGAAAGAAAGAAATGCACTGCCCCCTGGGACTTTACCAGCAGAGACTCTGGGTAAGCGCGGAGTGACTGCAAAGCCCTGCCAGGAGTCCTTGGGGCTGGAGGGAGGAAGTGGATGAGAGAGACCGGAGATGAGAAGGGCCTTCAGCAGCCATTGGGGAGGCAGCGGCGGGGGAGAAGAAAGGGAGACACGCACTAAAAACAACAGAAACACAGGTGGAAATGGCCTTGTGGGAAATCAGCCTGTCAACAAACAAAGCTGGAGGCTAGAAACCGCTGCCTCCCCAGTCCCGGCTCTTGGGCAAGGAGATCGTTCTGTAAATAAATTAGCGGTGGCTTTGACTGCTAGGAAATTAATACTGACACCATGAAAGCTGCAAATGACTCCCTTTTATCAGGAGCAGAAGCGCTACGCTTCGCAAAGGGATCTTTTTGCCATTCCGCCTTTTATTTTGCTTTGTTTTCTCAGGGAAAGTAAATTAGAGCCACTTACATCAGCAGCTCAGGTTAAAGAAAGGGGAAAAAGAAAGAGAGAGAGAAAAAATAGTTTCATTTCATGTACCAGTGGTTTAGAACTTCATTTAGAGCTAATCACACCCCCATCTTCCTCCGAGCCATTTCTGACAGCAGCGCAGCCTACATTGCCAATCCAAAGACACAGGCGCTCTGGTCTTTGCGGGAAACGCACCCAACGACTGGAGAGAGGGTCTTGAGCCTTCTGTCAATGGTTGGGCAAGTTCAGTTTCTGGGAAAGGCAATTAACTCATGGTCAAGTAAACCGGGAACTAATTGTTAAGATCTACCCAGTGTGGGTGTCTTCGAGGGGGTCTGAGGCATTTCCTCAAACTTGAGTTCTTCCTCCAGAAAGATGGCTACATTTTTCCCTTTTGGAAGATAGGAGTAGCTTCAGTTTATTAGGAGGAATAACCTGTCTTAAGAAGAATGACCTAATAAGGCAGAGCAAAGGCCCTGGAAATGTAGTCATGTTTATGTTCTGGTGAGAAATCAGAATATCTTCCATTCCACCCCAGTTCTGCCTACTAACCACCTTTCTCCCCAAACAAAATAGACCAGGGATTTTAAAGAATTGGATAGCTTTAGGAAAATTCACATTTTACAAATCTCTATCACCCAATATCCTCTTAGTTAAAACTTGCCCTTAACACTTTCCATACTTTTACGGAACTAAAAGGACTTTTACTTTTAGGGAACTAAAAAGGGCTTTGAAGCCTCATAAGTTCTGGACTACCAGAGATATAATTATTTGATCAAGTTTATAGGAAATTATATGCTGTTTCTTTATGCCTTGGTTATGGTTATGGTGACTGCAGAAGAGCCAGAGTTCAAGATCAGTGAACACAGGTCCAACACCACCAGAAATCAGAGGCTTTACTGCACATTAATTCTGCAGCGGGTATAGAGACAGGTAGAGACAGGCTTCTTAGCTCTCCCTTACTACGATGTTACTGGCGGACTCCCATGTAGACAAGAAACAAGGAAGGGTCAAAAGAAAACCCAGCCCTTGGACTCCCAGCAATTAAGAAGAAGGATTTTTAATGGACACAACAGGAATCACCCTCAAAGCAGTACACACCCATTCATCAACGTGAAACAAAGGAGTTCTGACTAGCTGCCCAGCTCCCTCAAACTTTGAGAACCAAGCAGCACCTGAGCCATGACCGGCAGCAGGCGGGACCCAAGGAAAGCTGAGCAAAGAAAGTGGACTAGTGTCAGGGAGGCTGGACACCTTTACGGTGAGCCACAGTGGCAGCACAGAATGTGACAGGCTGCAGCCGCAGAAGAGGCCCAGACTGATCATGCCCTCCACCGCCCGCCCCCCGCCGCCAGCCGCACACCGTAGAGCTCATCTGGCAGGGGCCTCATTTTTATACGGGGCCCTCGGACGTGTGTGTGTTGGAATCGAGGTGCCGGAAAGCTCTCTGGACAGCTGCTTCCTGGGAAACAGACCAATTTGCCAAATGAGCAATTGTGAACGACCAATTTGTCAAATTATAAAGTTTACAGAATTCAAATTGCGTGACATGATTTCCACAGCCTTCGAGGATTTGTTTTTTTCCAAGTTTTAGTTTCAGCAACTAGGAAAGTTGTCATAGATTGGTGAAAATTAACATGCATACAAATCCACCATTTGGAAAACAAATCAAGCCCAGAAAAATAAAAAAGGGATGCGAAGTAGCATGGAACAATAAAAGGCATATATATCCTTTGTGTCTGAATGGTTGAGACATTTGAAATTTGAATTCCACACAAGATACACACTTAATCAAGCTAGCTGAACAAATCATTGAATTAGAAGATGTTGAAAACACAGTAGACCCGACTCAGAAAAGGCGTTAGAAGAGACCCTCACTTTATCGCTTATGTCATCCTGGACTCACAGAATGTCCACTGCCCCTAACAGAATATAGAAGGAGTTTTCATTCTGAAAATTTAGAGGCCTCAAAGAACAGAATGATATAGGCTCCACTGAACTTTGGCGGGTCTCTGTCAAATGCCTGTAGCAAATGGCTACCTGACCCTTCAAGATCTGGTTTAAAGTCTTTGTTTGAAAGTGTTCGGCCACTTGATAACTTGTCAGATTGGTCGCTTACTGAATCTGCTTTTGGAGAGTGGACCTAGAATTTTGTTCGGTGGTCCTCAAATACACAAATATGCATGTTAGACATCGCTGGCTGGCAAAGGGTGGGCTGACAAGCAATAGCTCATTTAAAGGTTTACAAGCAGCAAGATGCTGTTGACTTTGAGAACTCAGTCTCACTACAAGGTTTCTTATCATCCCAAAAGAGAGCAGAAGAATGCCCAAGTTGTGTTGAATTTAAAAGAAGGAGAAATGCACATTTGGACATAACTTGTGAGGCATGAAACCATTAATGGATAAGGTAATACATGCTATGTCTTCATCTACAATATGAGAGCAGCAATTTAGGCACAAGATGGTTACACAGGATGCTTGATCTTCCAGGCTTTGTGGGGGAGCAACACTGAAGCTGAGAAATACTTTCAACCAATACGTAAAGGCAAAGGGCTGCTCTCCATTTTCTTCATGTTTTTTGATGATCCTGGAGAGTCTCGGCTACTGGCTCTCCCAGAAGGGTCCACCATTCCAACCACGCAACATAACAAAGACTGTCCGTTGCCCACAGAGTACATTTGTGTAAATTAGAAAATGACGCTGCTTCCTTTAAGACACACTCTTTCCATGGTCAGAAAATGACTCTAATACACTGACTTTGTTCCAAGTGAATACTTTACTGCCATCTGCAGAAAAGTTGTCACTATAATTTTACCAATTTCGGATATTGACTAGGTGAATTCTGCTTCCGTAGATACGAAATTCTTGTATAATGTGTAATCTGTACAACTATGTGGGGAATTGGACCTCGGGGCAGAATATGGATTGGAAGATGGGGCGCAGACGCTGGCTGATGAACTGTGATGGAGGAGAACACGATTTATAATTGGCCTGAGGACAGACGAGAGGCTCCAGCTGGAGAGGACATGGTTTACCTGTGGTGGTTACTGCAAGTGCCTCCCCAGTGAGCACCGCTGACCTAAGACAGGGTTCAGACCGACCTCATTTCCCTTTGATCCTTTCCTGGATTACCCTTGTTCTAATTTCCTATTCTGCTAATATTTGAGTCTGTTCTGACTTCCATTTCTCATGATTTAAGCCAGACACTTATATGCCAAAATGACCATTAACCCTTTCTAGGCCATTCACAATATTCAATATGCAGAAGATATGTATTGGCAAGGTTGCAGGAGACTTCTGGCATTCGCAGAGGGAACTTTCTGGTTTAAACATTTGCCAGTTCTCCCTAAATGTGCTGTGGTTCCTGGTGGTCCTATGGTTCCTGCTGGACCATCTAATGAGCATCACTCAGTGTCGTTATTCTTATCCCACGCATTTTTATGATAAAACTATACATATTGGGGGATTCAAATATGTCTCTGGACTAATCCCTTCTGAATGTTAAGAGTCTACTCGACGTTCAGTTTGGTTCTAATAATATACTATCTTATACTGCCTGCCAAGCATTCATTTATGTTAGTATTACCTTCCCCTTGGGGCCAGGAACCATGTCATATATTTTTATCTTTTTCCCCAATACCTATCTCAATTCAGAGCATGTAAGAAATTATTCTCAATAAGAACTTGCTAAGAACTCACTCTATGACAGTGTTCCTAGCATGCTTCGCCACGATGTGAGAGAGACTGCTACCAAAATATCTGTGGCAGATCTCACAATGGCTCTTGTTGCTCCTGTTGGTCATGACTTAATAGATGAGACAAAGTAGAGCTGGATTTTGTCAGGATGCTCCAATATACTAATTTAGATAAAATTATACAGGCTTGAAGTTTCCACAAATTCTTACCTATCAGACTACACCCTCATCATTTCACACCTTTAGAGGAAGTCCAGGGGAATTTAGTGCAATCCAAACAGAGACAAGTTTCTGGTGAAATATAAGATAATGAATCATAGGACTTGATTTTTGCTCCACTGATGTCCTGAGTGATGCCTTTCAAGGAATCCTGGAGGGCCACTGTATAGCCCTTCCAGAAGGAACAGTGATCAGAATGTAAGGATGCAATCAAGGAAATTTTGGCATTGGATATATGGCTCCAGAAAGAGTACCTCCCAAGTCGTATTCCATGGGCCATTAGTTCCAGGAGATCATCTGACTTGTCTTACTTTCCCCTAAGTGTGGGAAACATATGTAGTCATCTGGAGGGTAACAATACATTTGACATTATAAAGGCTTAATTTGCTTTCATCTGGCTTTTTCCAAATGTATTTGAACAAGGGACTCCAACACCTTTTGGTAACACTCATTAGCATCCTCCAGAACTAGTGCTACATGGAATGTGCACTGGGGAATAAAGCTTTGGAAAAAGGGGGAATGAACCCAGATCATTTGAAGACAGCTAGCAAAGACTTTAATATTCTTGATTACTAGTTATGAGAAATTTATATGCCAAGCAATATATAACTATGTATGATGTTTATATAACTATGTATGATGTTTATACATCACACATAGTTGACTGAGAAGAATTTGCAATATATAGGATATAACCCAAAAATTAATAATAAGGCTGCCTAAAGATAAGAATAACTTAAGCATAAAGGACTGCATCTAACTTTCCTTACATTTTCCATGATAGGAAACAAATGTCTTCATAAAAACCTTCCAGTGGCACATTCAGTAAAGCATCCAGCTGGTCCACTGCTTTCCTCTTCTGTATCATAACTAGTATGACCCAACTGATCCTTATTATCGACCAAAAGGCAACCCATAAAATCAGGCAAACTACTTGGGAAAACCAGCATTCTAAGGATTTTCCTCAAACCCCAACTCCAGATGTACAATGTACACATCTTCAATGTAACTTGGATTGTAGGAGAATGGACATGTAATATGTGGAAGACAACTGCAGGTAGAGTATCATTGGAATGATGGAAAAGTCCGAAGTACAAGGTCAAGGGCTCCTTTAGCATTGTTGAATAATTATATTGACGGGACAACTTTTAAACAAAATTGGAACAAGAAATAAAATTTCTAGGACAACTGCCTTCTACACTGGAAAGTCTTTAATGTGATATACTTAGAAATCTGTGATGTCTAGCCTTTGGCATAGTATGCTTAGAGATCTGTGTTTTCCAGAATCTGGAACAGATTCACCTGATCACCAAGTCAGGAAAAAAAGAAAAACCTTTGACTGTGAAAGACAAGAAGTTAGTCGAGTCTAGAGACAACAAGACAACCAGATTAAATCTATTCCACTGAAACATAGATATATAATTTCTCTCCAGAGAATACCAAAGACTGACAAAATAAACAAAGAAATAACATGTTTCTTAACTTGTGAAATGTGACAGTCAATGGCATATGGCAAAACAAAATGCAAGGAAACAATGTTACAAGTTTTCCAGTGTTAGTAGTTATGGAGGAAGTGGAAGCAAGTCTCTCCTCCTTAAAAGAAAGTGCTAAAAAAAAATCACTCTCAAAAGTTTCTTTATAGGAAAGCTCTTCTTACTTTTACTATAGGTAGTCTCTACAGTTTGGGGACAGGAAAGCAAGACTGACCAAGTCAACTATTTCGAATTTTCTAAGGTACCTGCTTTGCCTGCAAACATCCTCCAACTAGTGACAAAACTGTATCACTGTATCACTTCCACTCTCAGGTCATGGTGTGGGCAGGTGACACAGACCTGGCCAGCGAGAACATTCCTTCCTTCTCTAGCCATAGTGATTGGTTCAGGGATGCACAAGGGATCTCTACTGGGCAATGAGAATCACACATTTGCCAGAACTACCAGGAGAGAGGTGCTTTTATTCCCTGGAGAGTTGGCTAATGTAGAAGGTTGAAACCCTGGAGCAGCTGACAGCCCTCTCTGCTAAGACATGGTAAGGTCTTGTCTGAAGGAAAAGCCTAGGATGAAAAAAAACAGAGCTAAAATTTACAGAGATAGATTCCTGGTATTATCTGAGTACTTGAGTCTGAGCATGATGAGTTTTCATCTACCTGAGTTAATAAATCCCTTTTTATGTTTCCCCAGCTTGGGAGTTTCCCTTTTCTTTTCCTTTTCTCTCCTCTCCTGTTCTCCTTCTCTTCCTCCCCTTCTTCTTTTCCATTAGCGACCTAACAATAAAGAAGCTGAGCCTAGACCAGTGGTTCTATCGACTGATTTGGATAAAGAGCTGGTGACTATGATTCACAAGCAACAAATAAGAAAGGTGTGCATAGAATAATGAATTTTAGGGTTGTGTTCAAGCAAACAGATTTGTAAGCCTGATGAATACTTGATGGTCAACATATTATGATATGTGATGACTGTTATAAATTTTAAGCAGTTTTTATACTTCATTGTAAGTACTTCATATATATTAAACATGTATAATACATTCATACGTACATATATGCATTCCATATAGTTATCTCACACAATAATAATAGCTAAGCATAGAAAGAACTCAGAGTATTAGTATGCCCATCTCGACCATAAACTCAGGGAAGGCAGGATGAAATACGCCTTCTTTCCCACTCAGTCCCCACTGTCTATCACAAAACCTGGTACCTGGCTGGCTTTCCATTTGTGAAGGAAATAAACAATAACACTTCCTCTATTTGCTTTGGCATGTTCAAATTTATCTATACTTAGATCCAATGATCTTTGCCAAGTTTGCTACCTCAAGCAGGAAGAGAGAAATCAGTTGAAACATATTTTGATGTATATATCAGACAGCAAACAGTTAACATCCTCAACAGATAAAGACTAAATGGACTAAGGAGTTTGTAAGCAACTTGGAATGCTGATAAGCAAAATTGTGCTTCAAATATGTTGAATAAAATATTAAATCTTCAGAGAGACCTACTTCTTTGAATTTTAGGGTTTCCCAAGATCTTAACCTAAAATTTCTCTCCTTAGTCCTTGAAAAAAAGCAAATGCTTCCTTTAATATGTCAGCCTTAAAAAGATTATTCAATAAATGAAGAGAAATGATTATTTATTAGAAAACAAAGCATTATATTCTTATTTTACCCAATTTACCAAGGCATCCTTTATACAGATGAGGATTTTAAATATTTAAAAAAAAGCAATACTTAAAAAACATAACCAAATCAATTCTTTATAGGAAAATCATGATAGATTTGGCTTGTATCCCCAAAACAGTATGAAGAAATCAATAAGCAAACAACAGACTTGGGAATATACTTTAAATATGAAATGGACAAAGGGTTGATATTCTAAACATGTAAAAAGTACATGAACATGCAATTCATAAAAGAAGAAATATAAATAGCCAATACACATATGCAAGCAACATCCAACTCTTGCAGTAGTAAAAATTAAAAAAATATATCAAGATATACTTTATTTGGCCCAGTCAAATGGAAAATATGAACAATATTTATAACCCCCAGTCCTGGCAAGGGAAATGGGTCCTTCCATAAAATCTGATTGGAGTACAGTTTCTGTACAACTTTTTCGGGAAAATGATTTTAAAACATGTACTAAAGGCTTTAAAAGAGTCATGATTACATTCCTTAACCAGCAATTTTATTCTTAGAAAAAAAAATAGAGATGAGTATCATGATTCATATGTTAACAATTCACATAAAAGATCAAGCTAAAAACAACCACCAAGCCCAACAATAGGGGACTGGTTAAGTAAATTATATTCACAAGATTGAAGATTCTAGCAATGACATTATGTATTGACATAGGAAGATGGTTGTAGCATACCGCTATGGAAAAGTAGGTTATAAAACAGAGAATACAGTGCATACAGTTTTTATAAGAAAAAGAATACATGTGGGCGCCTGGGTGGCTCAGTGGATTAAAGCCTCTGCCTTTGGCTCAGGTCATGATCTCAGGGTCCTGGGATCGAGTCCCGCATTGGGCTCTCTGCTCAGCAGGGAGCCTGCTTCCCCCTCTCTCTCCGTGCTTGTGATCTCTGTCAAATAAATGAATAAAATCTTTTTTTAAAAAGAAAAAGAATACATGTATTCAGATACGCATACATATTGAATAAAAGAGTATAATCTAAAATATTAACCATAGTCACTTGGGGTTAATGGGTTAGTGGGACTGTGGATATTCTTTTCTTTGCATATTTCTTTGAACTCAAAGATTTTTTTTTAATGGAAGGTATATGCTTAACATATACACAGAAACACACATGCTATGTGTATTGTATGATGCATTTTCAGAAATTAAATCTGTGTAATCAAATCAAGAAACAAAATATTTCAGTACCTCCAGAATTCTCCCTCTTTCCCCTTTAGTCATTAATAATCCTTCAAATTGATTATTATGACTTCCAAAAACATAGAATGGTTTTGCTTGTTTTATATAAATGAAATCTCACAGTATATAGTCTTTTGCGTCTAGCTTCTTTCATGCAACATTATGTTTATAAGATGTATCTGATTTATTATGCCTAGCTATAGTTTGTTTATTCTCATTGTTGTGGAATATTCCATCGTGTAGACACACTACAATTTATTTATGCTTTCTACCCTCGATGGGGGCTTGTGTAGTTCTCAGTTTGAGGCTACTATAAATAGTGCTGCTATGAATATTCTAGAACATGTCTCCTTGTGAACATATGTACACATATTTTTTAGATACGTACCTAGGAATGGAATTGTGTCAGAAAGCATGGTATTCTCAGCTTTTATACCACCAAGAGTTTTCTAGAGGTGTGTACCAATTTACAGTCCCACTATCAGCACAGGAGAGGTGTGTGGTGTGCCCTATTGTTTACTCTATCCAGCTCTTCAGGCAATTGTGACACCAATAAGGAAGCTGCAGAAAAAGAAGTCAAGGAATCAATCCCATTTACCATTGCACCCGAAAACATAAGATACCTAGAAATAAGCCTAACCCAAAGGGTAGAAAATCTGTCCTCTGAAAGCTATAGGAAACTCATGAAAGAATTTGAAGATGACGCAAAGAAATGGTTGTGTCCATGATCATGGATTGGAAGAACAAATATTGTCAAAATTTCTATACTACCTAAAGCAATATACACATTTAATGAAATCCCTATCAAAATACCACCAGTATTTTTCACAGAGCCAGAAAAAAAGATCCTAAAATATGTATGGAACCACGAAAAAAACCTAAATAGCCACAGCAATCTTGAGAAAGGAAAGCAAAGCTGAAGGTATCGTAATTCCAGACTTCAAGCTATATTATAAAACTATGGCACAAAAATAGACACATAGATCAATGGAACAGAATAGAAAACCCAGAAATGGACACACAACTATGGGGTCAACTAATCTTTGATAAAGCAGGGAAGAATATGCAATGGGAAAAAAGTCTCTTCAACAAATGGTGTTGGGAAAACTGGACAATGACATGCAAAAGAATGAAACTGGGCCACTTTCTCACACCATACACAAAAATAAATTCCAAATGGATGAAGATCTCAATGTGAGACAGGAAACCATCAAAATCCTCGAGGAGAATACAGACACAACCTCTTTGACATGGGCTGTAGCAACTTTTTACTAGACATGTCTCCAGAGGCAAGGGAAAGAAAAGCAAAAATGAACTATTGGGACCTCATGAAGATTAAAAGTTTCTGCACAGTGAAGGACACAATCAACAAAATTAAAAGGCAACCACCAGAATTGGAGAAGATAATCGCCAGTGACATATCTGACAAAGAGTTAGGGTCTAAAATATATAAAGAACTTATGAAACTCAACACCCAAAATGCAAATAATCAGTTTAGAAATGGGCAGAAGACCAGACATTTTTTCCAAAGAAGACATACAGATGGCTAACAGACACATGACAAGATGCACAACATCACTCATCATCAGGGAAATAGAAGTCAAAACTACAATGAGATATCACCTCACACTGATCATAATGGCTAAAATTAACAACACAGGAAACAACAGATGTTGGCAAGGATGTGGAGAAAGGGGACCCTCTTACACTGTTGGTAAGAATGCAAATGGTGAAACCATCCTGGGAAACAGTATGAAGTTTCTTCAGAAAGTTGGAAGTAGAACTACAATATGAACTAGCAATTGCACTACTAGGTATTTATCCGAAGGAGACCAAAATACTGATTAGAAGAGGCACATGCACTATGGACTCTGAAAAATAATCTGAGGGGTTTGAAGCGGGTGGGGGGGTGGGAGGTTGGGGAACCAGGTGGTGGGTATTAGAGAGGGCACAGATTGCGTGGAGCACTGGGTGTGGTGCAAAAACAAGGAATACTGTTATGCTGAAAATAAAAATTAAAAAAAATAAATTAAATTAAAAAAAAAAAAGAAGAGGCACATGCACACTGATGTTTAGCAATAATAGCTAAATTATGGAAAGACCCCAAATGTCCATAGACTGATGAATGGATAAAGATGTAGTGTGTGTGTGTGTATACATATGTGTGTGCATGTATAAAATTATATATGTGGTATATATATATATGTATACACATAATGGAATATCACTCAGCCATCAAAAAGAATGAAATCTTGTCATTTACAACAATGTGGATGGAGCTAGTGTGTCTTATGCTAAGTGAAATAAGTCAGTCAAAGAAAGACAAATATGATATGGTTCCCCTCATGTGGAATTTATGAAACAAAACAGATGAAAAAAGAGGGGGAAAAAGAGAGAAGCAAACCATAATATAGACTCTCATCTATAGAGAACAAACTGAGGGCTGCAGGAGGGGGGTGAATAGCAGGATGGACTTAAATGGGTGACGGGCATTAAGGCGGGAACTTGTGATAACACTGGGTGTTATGGGTAACTGATGAATCTCTAAATTCTACTCCTGAAATGATTATTATGCCATATGTTAACTAACTCAAATTTAAACAAAAATTTGAAACAAACAGAAAAACCCAATTACCTCTATTTGTGACAAAAAACCCTGGGGAAAAACTTTTCCCAGAGCAAGCATTCAGTTAGGTTAAAAAAAGACAACTCCCATGTGAGGTCTTCTAGGGAACCAGCAGACAGGTCAAATAATGGGAATGAGGTTTGAAGGAGCTCCAATGCCATATTGCCCCCCTTCAGTTGCTGCCAGGGGGTTGGGTTTCACTGTTATTATGAGCTGTGGGTTTTCAAGTCTACCAGAGAGTTCGGGGGGTGGGTGTGGTATGGGAAGAGGGCAACCAGAAATGCCACAGAGCCTCTCCTCTTACTGAGCTGCAGTCATTTTACTTTAGTAAATGTTCTCTGAAGTACTATAACCCTTTGGTTAATTCCCAGAGTTCTACAAAAACAACAACAACAAAAAAATTGGCTCTGACAATTTTTGCCAGTTTTCTAATTGTTTTTGTGGAGATGAAAGTCAAAATACTTATTTGGAAGTCAAAATACTTATTTACTTACTCCATCCTCACCAACATCCCTCAATATGCCTTTTAAAAATTTAATCCTCACCACAGTCCTATGAGACACATATAATGATCGGGCCATTTTACAGATTACGAAACTAGTATTTGAGGTCAGGTAACATGCTCAGGGGTACAGTTAGTAAACGGAAGTGCTGGGGTTCACACTCTGGTTATTGAACCCTCCTGGTTGAACTCTTAACCTTGTATTCACTAGTGAAGGAAAGATGGGAACAAACCAATGCCTCAAGCCTTGGGCCTCTTCTCAGTTCCACCATTTCAGGAGGTGCCTTGGGGTTTGGAGAGACACTGGCGTTATTTTCCTTGAGTATAAAAGGGAGGTTATGTTACCATTTCTCTTCCTAAAGCCTCAGAATCCAAAGATTCTGCATAGAGAAATAATAGGGGTCCCCTCGCTGTGAGGGCTGAGTTCCAATGAGGAAAGCTTTCAGCGTACGTGACCATCAAATGGGTGTTTGTGCTATTTGTGTTCTCCCAACTCCGTGATTATATGAAAAAAATAGCCAGGACTACACCAGCTTGAGGAACAATATCCTTCACTGAGTGCTCAACCCTTAGAAGGATTGTTTTTTTACTTCTGTCACCAGAGTGTGGAAACATGGACTCGATTTTTCAAGCGAGCGATGAAAATAGGACTAACAAGCGGTCCCAGATTCACTCATATGAAAACAATAACACATTCTGTGACTTGGAGGTCTGGAGGTTTATGTTGGCACCAATTGGAATGCTAATGTGCAAAGAATCTGGTCTCTCCTCTCAAACACTAACAAACACCAGCCATTTCCTACTGATTGGTTTCAACCTAACAAGCATTTTTTGAGCCCAAAAGAATATTTCATTGTAGAGTATTTAGATTATGCTGATTACTCACTCATGAGCCCTAAGTTGGTCAATGAGGAACAGATTGCTTCAGCTTGGTATTATCTACCACCCACTCGCTATCACCACCACGACCACCACCACCCAGGATTAATAGTCATAAACAGAAGAAGATATCACACGAAAAGAAATCTAAAGTTTTCTTAAGTGCTTCATGAACTCTGGAGTATCAGAGATCCCCTTTGGGCATATGATAAAAGCTGTGAACATCTCCTCTTGTGAAACTGCCCTACTGGTAGAATTGCCAAGTTCATCTTGGGGTTCACAGACTCTCCAAAAAGCGTATCCACCTTTGAGAATTCTTTCTACGGTACCATCCAGGTACCGTTCAGGTACTTTGTCCAGGGCATCAAAGCCTTGGTCATATAGGTTTCAAAGTGCATTTCACAGAACTACTCTGAACTTTCCTCCTACCAACTTAGAATTCTGCCTTAACCTCAGAATTGGTATGTCCAGATGAACCTGGACCATCATTTCTGGAAGACTGATATTGACTGTGTCAGCAGATCCTTATGGAGGGTATAAAGTGTCTTGGAACAAATTATGGCACCAGAAATGTCATTGATTACTTAGATGTGTATGTGTTTGCTGTTTCTCAAAGAGGTTTTTTAAAATAGATATGTTTTTATTTCATATCGGCATCTACAGAAAACATCGATGCGGGTATTAAGAAACTGGAAATCAAAATAAGTAATTTGCAGGTCATTTTAAGTATCAATGAGTTGAGCAAAACTGTAACTTTGCCACTATTTTAGTTTTTACTTTACTGCACTGCCAATGTGAAAGTCTAATTTTCAAGCACAGCTACCTTCTTTGCAGTTAATTGTCTTCAATTCAATAGGCACTACTGAGCATTGGTTAAGGGGCAGGCCCCGTGGTGGGCATGGGGTTACAAGGTGGCTGAGGTTCTTCAGGAGCTCACAGTCCCACGGGGAGCACAAACATGAAACGAACAGCTTCACATACTAGGGTTTGTCCGTCATCAACCATGGCAGCGCACAGAAGGGTTCCGTCAGCACAAAGATAAATGGTCTCTTTGCGTGAAGAGAGAATGAGGAAGGTGACAAGGGAAGAGTCAGGGGAAACATCTGGGGGAGGGAGATGAAACAACAGACTCTTGAAGGAAAAGCAGAGCATCAGGCATTCTAAAGGGAAAGGACAGGATTCTGAGAGACATGAAGCAGCAGGGCCATGGGGGACACTGTGAGTTGTGCAGTTTGACTAGAGTGTGACATGTAATCGAGATGTGGGGAGAATGAGGCTGAGGAAGCAGATAGCAGGGAGGGTCTCGTTTGCCTTGAGAAGAGGTAGGCTTGGTCCCAAATGCCCTGGCAAGTCATGTGAATAGAGTAGTAAGGTGAGCAGGCCATGTGTTAGCTGGTAGGGTCTGGCTACCTTAGGGACAGATTTAGGGCAAAAGTAGAAAGACGAAGAAGGCGGTTGTTGCACTTGTCAGTGTGAGAGGTGGTGAGGCCTGCCCTGGGGAGATGGTGGTTAGGGCAGAGAAAAAGAACCTAGCTCAGGGAAAACTTGAGAGACAGAATTGCTCGGAGTTGGTGGCTGATCACATGTGGGAGAGAGATGGTGGAGAGAGGATGAACAAATGCGCCACCATGAGCTAGGTGGGATTTTCTGAGCTGAGGGACATGTGGTGTGCCAAGAAGATGGTGCATTGTGCTTGAGGTGGACATGGGGACACACTGTGAGCGTCTGAGAAGACACTAAGGATGGTGGTTAAAACTGTGTGAGAGATCACCCAGTGGAAATATGCAAAAAAATTAGCGTCCTTAAAATTTGGGGATGATAAACTCCTGGCAGGATACGAAGAAAAGATCGACTTACTACAAGGAAAGCACGCGGGAAGGCATGCAAACACGTGATTTTACTTACCACTTGAGAGGGTCATCAAGCTCCAGTTCAAAGGTATGAAGCATGAGGGGAGCGTTCTGTGACAGGAGGTGAGGAGTGTTGGAGTCAAGTGTCTGGTGCATGTATCAGTAAGCATGACGTCCCCAGATGGGACCATCTCCTCTAGATGACCCTGGCAAGGCCACCTGACCTTAGACAGGAGAGAAATGAGGAAGGCTGAGTGATTGCCAGCACTCCCTCACTGATGGGGCCGACAGCAGCTCGGGAGGGTGGAGGATCTCTGACCAGGGAAAACCGCCCCTGCTTCCCTCTCCTCTGTGGGTCTCATTGCTCTGTCTCCTGCCTCTGGGCACTGGCCCTCATCTCAGGGCTTACAGTGACAAACTCACCTTTCAGATATGTGTCTGTCATGGCGGGGGGCAGTGAGGTGAGGGGACAGAAACTGTCAGAATTCTTATCTAACATATGACTCTGTAGAATAATTTTCCTGAGGAATTTTTTTTAAGAGCTTGTTTGTTTGTTTGTTTAACATAGGGAGAGAGAGAGAGCGAGCACACACAGAGGGAGCAGCAGTCAGAGGGAAAAGGAAAAGTAGACTCCTCACAGAATGGAGAGACTGACGCAGGGCTGGATCTCAGGACCCTGGGATCATGACCTGAGCCGAAGGCAGACACTTAACCCACTGAGTCATCCAGGCACCCCCTCCAAGGAATTTTTATACCCATTATTTCTACTACTGTCATTACATGTTCATAAATTTCAGGTCTTGTCATTTATGGGAGCATCTGAATTTGGGAAGAGATAATGGGTGTGCTTAGGGTCACAGAATAATTCCAGAGGGAGTTCTGATCGTTGGTAGGCCAATTTTCTAGCTATAATATCATGTTACTTTAATCTGAAGATGCAATGTGAATTATATTTTTCTCTTATTCTTATTAAAATTTTCTTGAAGTACCAAAGAGTTCTAATAATCAGTATAACAACTTGTGGCTTCCTGATGAAAAAGGAAGAGATGATCAAGAAACAAGTGTTCCTATGAGCTTATTTCTAACCAAGTTCGGATTTTATTCATTTTATTATATTTGCTGGCTTCTCTATGTTTTGCTTTAAGAAGGCTCAGATATTTGAAATGTGTATTTATAAGTGTGTGTATGTATATATATACACATGTATGTGTGTGTATATGTGTGTGTGTATATATATATACACACTTTCACTGAATATTGGCAGCAAACTTTCAAATATCTTTTATAAATGATAAAAGATAAGATCAGTGAGTTAAGACCTCAACCATGATAATATGGCTTACATTATGCCATGAGCAGGATCTGTATTTGTCCAGTTTCAAAACAAATTCTTTCCCCACTGCACCATCCTCTACACTTTGCACATGGGAGCAAAGCTCGGGAAGGCTCAGGGTTGATCACCACCAAGTGAGAGCGGAGGTGGGCATTCACTTGAGTGTCACAGAAGGCAACTGTAGCCCTTTCTCCCTCTACTACAGGCGTGTTTCTCTTCTCTTTTCCTTTCTCTCCTTAAGTTTCTGCTTCCTCGCTTCATATTATTCACCTTCTTTCCCATTTTGCTTCTTGAACCTTCTAAAATAACCTTCAGCTGAGGACTCAGTCCTTTACAGACTTGGTCATAGTCGATCTTTAGATCCAAATCTCGAACTCCATGCTATTGAGGGAATTAAGTGTAGTAGTTCAGGGTGAGGGTTCCGGAGACAGATTTCTTTGCCATCCTCGACATTAGCTTAGTGGCCCCACGCTAGACCCTTCACTTCTGCTCTTTCTCTCTCCCACTCCCTCCCTCTCTTTCCCTTCCTCCCTTTCTCTCTCTCCACCACATGAAGACACAGGAAGAAAGCAGTCATCTGAGGAGAAAAGAAGAGGGTCCTTACCAGAACCAAACCATGCTGATATGTTGATCTTGGACTTCTAGCCTCCAGATCGGTGAGAAAATAAATTTCTGTTGTTGAAGCCACTAAGTTTAGGGTATTTTGTTATGACAGCCCAAGCTAACACATGTGATTTGGGGACTGACTGCCATTTCAGACTGCATAGTCTGAGAGGGCTTCTCTAAAAACCTGACATTTGAGTTAAGATCTGAATGTTGACAAAAGGGGAGTTAAGTGAAGACCTGGGATAAAAGAGTACCTTTTTGAGTAAGGCGGTTGTGTAAGGAAGACTGTGACCCTTTGTATACCTGTGAAACAGACATAAGGACATCAATTCCCCTCTCTTCTATTCCTCTTCTCCATAGTCTACCAATAATGCCTCATGGCTAGGACTCGAAGACCTTACCTGGTATCTGGGATCCCTATGGAACCATCCACATGGTCCCACCCTTCTCAGAAAGCCTTGGGCTTATTATATTTCCAATTTCCTTTTTCCAACACAACTTGCCTTTCCTGTGTCCCATTTCCTCAGTAACTCATATTGGCTGACACACCTGAGGAACATAAATTATTCCTCCCAGATAACATCTGCATTTCACAGGGACCTTCTTTTTTTTTTTTAATTTTATTTTATATTTTTATCCCCAGAGGTACAGGTCTCACAGGGACCTTCTAAAGGCAACCCGATTCTAGATGAGAGGCAGTGATGTGGGAATCCAGGTACCATGGAAACGACTGAGGGGGTATTGTAGAGTAGATGCCCAGCATAGGGAGATACATATTTCCTTTCAGGGCTGCCTTTTCCTGTGTGCAGAAATTACAGATATCTAGAATATACTCCAAACTGACACTGAAGAATAAAGATTTCTATTTCAATTCCAAACATAGCTAAAAATGGAGGTAGGTTGCAATTTAGGCCAAATCGTGACAATATCTCCAATAGATTATATCTCAGTACACTTACATAAGCTCTGGATCGACTAATTCCTTGTCAAAGGATTTTAGATTAATATCTGAGTTTTAAATGTTGAGCTACAAAGGAGCTGCTAAAACCTCAAGCAGCTAAAATCTAGTTCCCAATTCACAAGAAATTTGGCCAAGGAAGACATTAAATAGAGTGGTGTCACTAGTCAGAGTTGATGAAAAGCAAGCACAGAGATGGTACCTATCAAAAGGGAAATTAGAATAAATGAATATTAAAATATTTAAATCTATAATAATGTGTTCAAAACACAGTTCTGAAGAACATTATCATTGGAAGTAAGAAACCAGTGCTAAGTCACTTATAGTCTTTTCTAAGCGAGCTTCTTCTCCCATTTCAACTCATTAGGATAATATTAGCTTCAAGTGTAATGGTGTAATTTTAACTGTACTGTACACAAATTACTCTGGTTCTCGCTCTGACAAGGTTTAGCAATAATCCCTCTTGGCAGACCTTTAGCAATTGCTAAAATGCTGGAAAAACAAAAAGGAATGCAGCCTTTAGGAAAAAAAATATATATATATGTATATATATACACACACACATATATATAGTCAAGACAGCCAGTAGATTATATTTACCTAAAGAGGGGCGAAGAGTGCTTCCAAATTCTCTAAGTTTAATGTCTACCTTTTAAGAGTTCAAAGAAAAAAAAGGACAGAAAACCCCAGACATTTTGCCATTTCTGAAATTCCCTGGACACCATATTACCTTATAGAGTTTAATGTCATGAGACAGAGCACCAGGATGTAGATTTTTTATTTTTACTGTTAACCATCTGAAGGATAGACTTCTAATACTAACCTAAATACAGATACACATGCATACCCAGAAACATATACTTCTTTAAAGTTCTAAAGGTCAAGTTAATTTCTGCCAAATAGTATAGAGCAAATAAATACATCTTTTTAATGCTCAATGAGCACTATTTAATTTTCTTAGTCAGAAAAATGGAGAAGGTAGTAGCTACCTCAAAGGTTTCTATGAGGATTAACTAAGGTAGTGAATTGTAAAACACCTACTACAGTGTCTGCCACACAGTAAGGACTAGTAAGAAGCATTATTACTGTTATAACTACCATTAGTGACAAGGTAAATAAAATGATTCATATTTGAATGAAAATCCAGAATCCCAAAGCACTTCCATACACATAACATTTGAATGTCCAAGCCATCTGGTGAGAGAGAAAGATGAGAACCCCATTCCTGTAGGTGAGGACTTAGCAAAATTAAACTATTTGCTCAAGATCACATACCTGGAAATGCAACCTAGGTCTCCCAAATCCTAGTGACCCATAAAGCCTGCCCTTATTTCTCTTAACTCTTAATACCCTGGACTTGCACTTTTCACCTAGTCATTCCCTCATCAGATTATCAGAAGCCCACTTTGTATCAGTCTTCGTGGCCCAGTGTGGAGGTCAGAGGAGGGACCAAGACAGACAAGATGCTTGTGGTCATAGGCTTAGTTTCCCAAATTTGGTGCCAGGATGTTGAGATAGAGAATAATTAACAGAATAAGCAAGTTTCCTAGTGTAATGGGCTAAATCATGTCCCCTTCCCCCCAACCCCAAATTCATATATTTAGGCCCTAGTACCTGGTATATTTTGAGGAAAGTGATCATTTTTGGAGATAAGTCTTTAAATAAATGATTAAGTTAAAATGAGGATCTTGGGGGTGGGGCTTGATCCCATCTGTTTGGGGTATCTAAGGAAAGGAAATCTGTACTTATGGGAGGGACTGGAGGCACAAGTACAGAGGAAAAACCAAGTGAGGACACAGCAAGAGAATGGCCAGATATCTACAGGCTAAGGAGAGAGGTCTCAAGAGAACCAAATCTACTGACACCTTGATCTGGAACTACTAGCCTCCAGAGCAGTGAGGAAATTGATTTTTGTTGTTTAAGTCTCCCTGTTTATGCTATTTTGTCATGGCAGCCTAGCAAACTAATGTATCCAATAAGTTGACAAGTACTATGGGAAAAAAGTAAAAGAAGAGAATGTTAGCAGAGATGAGGAGCTTTGGAAGAGTCATTGCAATATTTAATAGGTCTCATCGGGAAGTGAGATTCTGAGCTAAGATTTGGCAGAAATAAAGGAATTAGCTATGGAGACATTCAGGGGAAGGCTTTTCCAGGTAAAGGGGATCGTTGGTGCAAAGGCCCTGGGGGGTGGGAGGAGTATTCCAGGTATGCTATGAAGCAACTTCTGAGAAGAAGGGACTGGGAAAGAATGAGCAAGGGGTGAGGTTGGGGAGCAATGGGAGGGACAAGTCAGGTAAAGCTATGTAAGCTATTGTAGGAACTTTGATTTCTTATTTGCATGAAATGGAGTTGCTGGGTTCTGATTAGAGTGATGTGACCTGATATAGTTTAAAAGAATCCTTTTGCTTCTGTGTTGATCATGAAGATACCACTGTAAGTTCAAACTAGAGTGGAAAGCATGGAAGTGGTGATGAATGGTCAGGTTCTGAATCTGTTGTGAAGGCAAGCCCAAGAGGATTTCCTGATAGATTGGACAAGGGATATGAGAGAAAGAGTAGAGTGAAGGATGAGACCCCCTGGTTTTTCAACTGAATAGATGAAAGAGCATAGATATCAGCTTCTGAAAGGGGAAGGCTGCAGGTAGAAGTGATATGATGAGGAAGAGCAATAATTTAATTTTGGATGGATTGAATTTGAAATATCAGACATCCAAATGGAGATGTTAAATTAGCAGTCTAATATTGGAGTTTGAAGTTTGGCAAAAAGCATTCTGCTGGGGATATAGGAGAATGAGTATAGTTAGAAACAAATAAAAAACAAAGATGGAGACCTCAAATGAAGAAAGGGAAACCTCAAATGAAGAAATCAGGGAGAAGACAAAGATTCAACCAAGGAAACTAAGAAGCATGGCATCCTATATTGCCCCAAAACAAGCAAACAAACAAACAAAACAAGTGAAGAGATTGTTTTTAGGAGAGAAGATTGATCAACTGTGCTGAATGCTGCCATTAAATCAAGCAAGATAAGTTCCAAGATTTGACTTTTGGATGACAAAAAGAACAAAAGAACTTTCTGTGGGATGGTAGGAGAAATAACTTAGTCTAGTGGATTTATGAGAAGGACAGGAGAGGAATTAAAGACTGAATATAAGTAACTACTTCAAGGAGTTATACTGACAAGGAGGGCAACAAAAGGAGCCAGTATTGGTGGGGAAAAGTGGGAGTCAAAAGAATATTTGACATTTTCTTGGAGAAATTCTTTTTTCAAGAGAAACTAGGAGAAATAGCAGAATGTTTTTAGTCCTGTAAGAATGATCCACTGGTGGGCACCTGGGTGGCTCATTGGGTTAAGCCTCTGACTTCAGCTCAGGTCATGGTCTCAGGTCTTTCTTTCTGTCAAATAAATAAATAAAATCTTTAAAAACAAAAAAAAGAATGATCCACTGGAAAGGGAGAAGTTGACACAGAGGAAAAAGAGGAGCAATTAGTTGGGGCAACATCCTTGAGGAGGTGAGTGGGGATGGCATCTAGTGCATTAGACCAGCTTTCAGCAGAAAGGAGCATAACTGGTATTTGCTCTTATACAGCTGAGTATTCGTGGGGGTGGGAGCTCCTAACAGTTTCTATTTTTTTTTCTCAGTGAAAAATAAAGCAGTCGTCTGTCAAGAGGAGTGAGGGTAGGAAAGAGATGTCAAAGACTTGAAGTTAGAGAAGCTATGATAAAATGACATATTGGTTTGCATGACAAAGTACCACAAACTGGGTGTCTCAAGCAACTGAAATGTGGTGTGTCACAGTTCTGGAGACCAGAATTCCAAGACCAAGGTATTGGCCAGGAGAGTTGCTTCTGAGGCTGTGAGGGAGGATCTGTTCCATGACTCATCCATTTCTGGTGGTAGACTGCCAATCTTTGGTGTTTCTTGGAGTGTAGAAGCATCATCCCAATCTTTCAACTTCATCTTCATCTGGTGTTCTCCCTATGTAAGTGTCTGTGTCCAAACATCCCCTTTTTATAAGGACATAGGTCATGTTGGACTAGGGGCCCACCTTCAATGACCTGGTCATAACTTAACTAATTATAATTATAACAACCCTCTTCCTAAGTCAGGTCATGCACTTAGGTACTGAGGGATAGGGCTTCAACATATGAATTTTGGGGGTGGGAACATAATTTAGTCCATAACAAGTGATCAAGGAGATTGGCAGCAGAACAGGAGCAAAAGGAGCCACATAACATTTGTGGTCATAATTCCAGAAGATCATTTTTTCCACTAACATTCAGTTGCAAGGGTGCAAGTACCAAGTAGAAAAAGAACTGGTTTTATCTAAAGTTGTGGTTTTACAGGTTAAACTCAAGCAAGGGATTCAAGGATGTACGCCAGCTGGTGATTATTATGTTTTACTATGGAATTGAAGCTGGAAAGGGAGAGAAGAGAGAACCTGAAGGTGGGAGGGACAGAGAAAAAAAATATTAAGATCAATGGATCAGGGGTCCTGGTTGGGGGGAAAGATGGTTGAAACTGGGGCCCTTGAGGAAGTAAGCTAGAAAATTGCAAAGTGGTAGGAAGACAGTAGGGTGCATGGAAGTGAAATAAAATGGTGTTTGGTTATTTTCAATGACAAAGTCTAAGTTGACAAAAAAGTGAATGGTTGAGGCGGGGGAATGGACAAGATTGTTGGAGGAGTGGAGGCCACAGTACTGAGTAATCACTGGCGTGGAAGAGTTACCTATATGTATGTTTCCATTCACTCATTCACTCATTCACTCATTTCTTCATTCAAATACTATGTGCTGATCATAGGCAGAATGGAGTTTTGTTGAGAGCAAGGTTCATGAAACTCAACAAGAAAGCCACTGCTAAACCCGGGTGTCCCTACCTGAGCTTAGAAGGTAATCTTATGTTGACCTATGTCATGATTATGGGAGCAGAAAAAGAGGGAAAAAAAATGTATTGAAGTTAACTTTGAAACTCCTTTAATATCCAAATAAACAATTAACCTAGAAGAAAATAAAAATTTCATTCTTTAAACATCCTTCACTGCTTGCTTTAAAAAATTATTATTATTATTTGGTCTCCTCAGTAGCTTATGTTCATTGTGTTGATATGTGTGTTTCCTGGGGATTCTACACACTCCAAAATCTGAAGAGTAAGCAAAAATAGTGCTTCTGCTTAAACCCTTCACAGTTTATAGCCACATTTACATAACATTAAATAAGTCAACAAAGGCATCATTAGCTCCCATTAAAATATGAGCAAAGAAATTTAAACGAACAAGACAGGCTAATTGGTAAGTAATGTTGTGTATCAAAAATTATGACTGTAAGATACCCTAGTTAATGAGAAGCCCTACAATCATGTTTACTACATATTTAAAAATTAAATGAAGGTGAATAAAAGTTAACAAAAGAAGATTTTCGTTTTCATCAATGCTATCATGTCTGTTTTTCAGAGTCGAAAGTAATAAGGCATATTTTAGCCATCCACCTCGACAAAACATCTCATTCTAATATATGTGATTTTTACCTTGTCAGTTCTTGAATTATAAACAGGAAAGCCATAGTCTGGGTAGAGAGAAAGGCAGAACTCTACATTATACAAGTGAGGGGTCTAGGTGTGATCTCATTCCTTGGTTGTGGGAGGAATTTCCTCCTACTCCTTTCTCTGTGCGGGCTTGGGTCCAAGATGTGCCCTTCAAGTCAGCCACCTGATGCCTGATGCCTGAGATTCCTAACACCACCTGCCTAGAAGGATAATGGAGGATGAAACCGAAAGATGCTCATGTCTGATCAATTAAGTCAGAATTTTGGGGAGGGTCTCCCGCATGTGTGCTTTAGAAAAGCCTCCCCATTGAGTCTAAAGAGCCGCCAAGGTTGAAAACCACTCTACTAGCCCTCTCATTAATCAAATAGCAGCTCCCATTTACTGAGTGGCCACTATGTATAGAGCTCTCTAATAGAAAACAGAGGAGGTTAGGTTCCCCCCCCCAACCTTTTAAAATGAAATGTTTTCCATATAGCAAAGTCGAAATAATTTTATAGTGAACTCTACTTATAGACCAACTAGATTAGACCGTTCATGTCTTACTATTTCTGGTTTTATCATATACCTATCCCCTTCTCCATCAACACGTCTGCTTTTTTACACATTTCAAGGCGAATTACAGACATCTGTATAATTTCCCTCAAATACTTCAACATGCATACCATTAACTAGAGTACAATATTGGCTTACTTTTTCTTTTGATATAAACTTTCTGGAAAAAAATGCACAAATCTTAAGTGTATTTTCCCACCCAGTTTAGATAAATGAATAGATCTGTACAACTCAAACTGCTATCACGATAGGCAGCATAATTTATATTTTGTTAGATGGAATCTTAAAGACTCGTTATTCAAAAAGACTCCGTAGAAAGAGCAGTTCTTTACCCCAAAGAAAGGCTACTTAATGGTGTAAATTTCATACACCGAGTCATTAAGTAGAAAATATTTGAGAGGAGAGAAAACAAAAGGGCCCCACGCCATCTTCAGTGGCTCAAACACACTCCGTGATGGGTCAGATCACGTTGCGTGATGGAGGCACGTGGTGGGTCACGGGTCTGGAGTGCAAGCTTCTGGCAACATGGGGTCCTATGCCGTGTGTGTGTGTGCGCGCGCGCGCATGTATGTATACATGTGTATTGAAAAAAGGTATAGTTTTGACATTTTGTTTAGCTCAAGACACTAATACTTCTTTGAAAGTAGATCGCTTTATTTGTCTCCTTCTGGCCAGAACAAATCTGTAATCACGGATAAGACGAAAGACCTGAAAGAACTGCATCTCATGCTGCATTGATTGCCCTACACCCTCACCCGAAATCTAGAGCTGTCCCATGCAAAAAGCCGCCTTACTCAGGATTGGCTGAGGGGAGAGGTTTCTAGAAAGCACAATATTACGGGAATTGAGGCCTTTAAATGCTAATGGCAAGAGGAAATGATCTTGCTTCTGAACTCTGAAAACAGAGATTGATTTAATAAACCTTAAAGAGTTTTCAACAATGTATCCAACTTCAAGTGAAAAGATACGTCCTGCATTACAGTGCTGGGGTTCTCCACTTCGGCCCTTACATTTGGAAAGCTGAGCTCAGAGGCCATAACCTCAATGGAGTCTGTGTGCCGACACTCTCAAGTGATCACTCATCATTTTGTGGCCTCTGAATTACAAGTCCTCTGCCTACAAATGTGTCTAAATGTGATCTTTGCCTATGCTGGCATGGTCTTCACCCTAGTCTAACACATCCCTCTCCCTTCTTTTAGATTGCTCCAGAAATCTCGAGTCCTTATAAGACTTTGATTATCCATTGGGTCATTCAGTGGCTATTGAATGACAGTGACTGACAACCTATACCTATATGAAGATTTCCTATACCAACTTATACCAAGATTTCCTTTCTGTGAAATTATTAACGTTTTTCCTCATTTTTTTTTCTTGGTTATTTTTCCTTTATTTATAGATTGTAGGAATTCTCTATATTTTATTTTTGTATTGTATAAAATATTGTATAATTTGTATTATATTTTGTATTGTATTTGCCTCTTATAAGTACTGAAAACTAACATCTTTCAGTATCTAATTCTCATTTCACTTTCTTTATGTTGATTTTGATAGTCAGAACCCCAAACCCCAAAGACTACTAGTGTTATTGTTCTTCTGAAGCTGTGTCCCAAAGAAGACAAGTAAACCGTTGTTTTCTTGCAATTTTGACATGTGCAGGTCATCTGGGGAGGTTTTTTGTTTGTTTGTTTGTTTGTTTTTATGGAGGTATAAGTGACATGCAATATCCTATTAATTTCAGGTGCACATTATAGTGATTTAATATTGTTATACATTACAAAATGATCCCCACAATAGGTCTAGTTAGTGTCTGTCACCACACAAAGTCATTATATTATTGACTATATTCCCTATTGCATATCACATCCCTATAACTTACTTATGTCATAACTGGTAGTCTGTACCTCTTAATATTCACTAATTTCACCTGGCCCCCAACCCCACCCTGCTTTGGTAACCAGAAGTTTGTTTTCTGCATCGATGAGTCTGTCTCTGCTTTATTTATGTGTTTGTCTTGCATTTTAAATTCCATAGATAAGTGAAATCACATAGTATTTGTCTTTATCTATTTCACCTAGCATGATACCCTCTAGATCTGTCCATGTTGTTGCAAATGGAAATATTTCATCTTTTTTTCTATGAATGAGTAATAGTGTGTAACATTCTGTCTATCTATACACACTGCATTTTCTTTATCCATTCATCTATCAATGGGAGTATGTTGGTTATTATAAATAATGCTGCAATGAACATAGGAGTGCATGGTTGTTGTTTTTTTTTTAATTTCTTCAGGAAAACACCCACAAGTGAAATTCCTAGATGGTATGGTAGTTGTATTTTTAATTTTCTGAGGAACTTCCACACAGCTTTCCATGGTGGCTGTACCAATCCAGGGAATGTTTCCAATGTGTAACATGAAGGCCTGACTTATCTGTGAGCTCTGCTGGAGCTGAAAGGAAGGGTTCCCTGAGGACGTACAGTTCATATAAGACCTTAAGAATGCACTGAACATTGGGTGATGAGCAGAAGTGAGTCCATTTACAGCAGAGGCCAAAGATGGTGTAACGGTCCGGAGGTGACAAAGAACAAAGCAATTATCATGAATTGAAAACCAGGAGGGAGGACCCTGGAGTGAATGAGCTACAGTGACAGGAGATGGGAGGGGGAAAGGACACAGGCAAGGCTGGTGGCCATAATAAAAGCACCGGTTTTATTCCAATTACAGGGGCAAAGTATTTGTGTAAGAATATAAGTGACGATATTCTTGTAAACAAGTGGTTGACATAATCAGATTTTTAAAGAAATGTACTCTGGCTGGGTGTGGAGGTCAGACTGGAGAGAACTGGTGTTGATATCCAGGGGGACCATTTCGGGGACTTGCAAATATCCATTGGTGCAGATGATGACCTGGGCTGTGGTGAGAGCCATGAAGAGGAGGAAGAGTGTCTGAGATGAATAGCATCTTGTTCGCCCCTGCCAGTTCTGGTTGATGACACCCACTTGACAGTAGGATTCCCGATGCTCTGACTCACAGAGCATGTACAGGTCTCACCAATAAATAAACACAAATTGGCATGCCTGGGAATTGTGTATGGCCTGAAAGGCCACAGAGAAAGGTTCTTCTACATTAGCCAGCTGCACTTGGAAAGAATACACAGACCTCTGTGAATCATTTCATGGTTTATTAAACAAAATTCTGTTTGCAATTGGCAAGTTAGGAAAATAAACATCCATGTTTGTTTTCACTTTCTATTTCCTTGGTTTGTCCAGAGACTCGCAGCTCAGATCTTAGGGCTGTCCTTGGAGACTCAGGAAGCAGACCTGGATTCCCACTCTTGAATGTCACAGTGAAATCAGCCACAGATTGCCATTAACCCCTGTGAGAACAAGAGGGAATTCTTCATGTTGTTCCATCATGGGAGAGGGTACATGTGCTGCCTACCAGGGCCAGCAGGTACTAGCTTCTTCTAGTGCATTCCTGCTCCAGATGCTGCCCCTTGGCCCATCTGCCCTTCCAAAACTAGGAGAATTCTCCAAAGGATCCATGGGAATAAGAGCTTTGCCTCACCTGAGACATGGTACTAGACCAGTGTTTACCCACAACCTCATTCAAGATGCGCGAGGGAGGGGAGATTTACTTGGCTTCATCTATTTGTGCCTGCTTGCTGGAGAGCACGAGCCACCTGAGCGTGTGTCCAAATCCCTTGGAGGGCTTGTTAAAACAGGCAGATCTGGGGTGGGGCCTGAGAATTTTCATGTTGAACAAGTTTCTGGATGATGTGGAAGCTGCTCATCTGGGGACACATTGTGAGAACCTCTGACCTAGGCAACGTAACCCCCCAGGTCAACTTATTCAATGGACACATGATTTATCAAATGCCTCCGGGATGTCTGGCCCTACAACTGCCTCCAGGTCTTGAATCGATGGTGTCTTTGTTTTGGAGTTCTGGAACTTTCTGTGTTTCCCAGGCTGAGTTCAGCTGGGCCCCTGGGGGCATAACTGGTGCTTCCTCCACTGTGGGTTTATCTATTCCTTCTTACAGCAAAGGCCCTCTCTGGATGGCAGCGCCGCTCTCATTCGTTGTGCAGCACTTGGCACATAGTCAAGGTTAATTTAAACAAAATCATCAACTTTGGTAGACAAATGAATGAGCAGTTCGACCAGGGCATCTTCATCTAGAATATTCACCTGAAGCTGAATCGTATTTTTCTATTGACTCCGTCATTTAATACCATATTTAGGACCTCTAATATGGGCTTGGTTTTATAGGAGGTAAGGCTCTGTTGGCAAGGATTTTAAAATCCAATTATAACAAAGAAAATAGTCCAATACAATATCACAATATGAGGAAAAGCTTTATTGTTGTTTGACATATCTAAAGTCACTTGAGCACTTTAGGCATCTGGAAGAAAAGGTCATTTTTGCTCTGCACATATTAAGCAAGTCTTTGACCCGATGCAATCGGGGGCCCCATTCAGTTACTCACTTACTGAAATGCTTATTGAAAACAATTACAATATGTTACAGGAGGCACAGGAGAATGTCAATGTCGTGAAAAGACTTGGGATTTATTTCTTGTACTCTTTTTCCAGATATTAGAACCCCCTCAGAAAGGGTCCCATCCTGGATGGCTGTCCAACAGCTACCTGAATACTTCTGATAACATAAGACTCACTACCTCATGGGACAGCCAATCTTTGAATTACTGCTGACCATTCACCTTTCCAATCTTGAGATTAAATCTATCTTCCTGAAGTTTCTCTGATCAGTCCTATTTGGACCCCCAGTAGTTACAGAGGATGTTTAATTTCTCCTTCACGACAACCCTGTTAGATGATGAAAGTGGATATGGCATGGGGGGCAGAATATGAATGTTGGAAGGGGAAGGGGGGAAAACTAAATAGGAAATAATCAGAGAGGGAGACAAGCCATGAGAGACTCTTAACTCTAGGAAATAAATTGAGGGTTGCTGGAGGGGAGGGTATGAGGGGGGGTGGGGTAACTGGGTGATGGGCATTAAGGAGGGCACGTGATGGGATCAACACTGGATGTTATAGGCAACTGATGAATTTCTGAACTCTACATCTGCAACTGATGATGTACTACATGTTGGCCAACTGAATTTAAATTAAAAAAAAAAAAAAAAGAACATGGACACTGAAACTGGGTGGTCCATCTTTGAATCTCAGTTCCCAAATTTACTATCTGTGTGACTTTGAGCAAGTTCTTTAACCTTCCTGTGACCCAATTTTCTTATCTGTAAAATGGGGATGATGGGAAGCATTAAATGGTTGTTTTGAAGGTCAAAAAATTTACTCCTTGCAATGAATTTGGAACAGGGTCTGGCATATAATTAATGATCACTCATATTAGTTCTCACTATTACTCTTCATATTCTTTGTAAAGAAGTCTCTTTTCCTCTCAATTTTAGACTAAGCATCCTTACAACAGCCAGCCACGACACGACCCACAGCTGCTCTCATCTCCATGGTCTTCTCCAGGACCAGGTGTGTTAGATTCAGTTTGTTAGCTCTCTCACCGTGGTGATCAGAGCCCAACACGAGGGACTGTTTGCCCAGCACAGGTTAGGGAAGGACTGCCATCCACACATGTTCCTTAATTCAGCTTTGTGACAGTAGTAGTACTAATAATCACGCAAAATATATTGTCTATTCTATTTAAATACTACACTAAACTCTATAACATTGTTTCTCATTCCTAGGACACTTAGGAGGTAGCACAGACCTGTGTCACTAAGACACATAGGAGCAGGGATCCAAATAGATCCCAGGGCCTTGGCAGGGGCCCTCCTATCATGCCCTCTGCTGCAACACTGTCCTCACTGAGTTTCCAAGGAATGACAGGGCCTCTGACTTTGGCAGTCAGGGCGAAGCTATGGAATGAGCTGTCAGCCCTGAGCTGGGTAGGGAGAGTGTTCGGATTACAGCCTTATTTATGCATCGCTGCAATAGCCATTCTCTCTCTGGTCTTGCTCCCCAAGTCTCTTGGGTTGGGGCAAGAAAACACTTGTGGGCAGAATATAATGAAGCCCTGAAACCATTCAGAGGAGCAAAAGTCCATGCACTTCAGACACCAAAAAGATGAGAAAATTAACATAAAGTATGCAGCACGTTGGGCATTTCCTTCACGTGACGTCCAGGCGTTAACAGATGCACAGGATCACTGTTCTTACTATTACCGAATAATTTGTGAAAACCCCAGTCAGCGTTCAAGGTCATTAGCGGGGGCTGTTGGGGGGACTCACAGCAGCAGTGGACACTTACTGAGTGCCTCCTCCCACCAGGCTGCCACAAGTGCGGAGTCGTCCTTCTCTCCTGAGGGCGAGTCCTCACCCAGGGAGGCTGAGACAGGCTCTTTCCCTTCCTCAGATGAGGTTGCTCATGTTCAGGCTGGTTCTGTGGCTGGTCTCACAGGTGGTTACATTCTGGGTTGTTTGCTCTCCCTTGTAGCCGCAATTCTGGCTTGGGGCTATTTGGACACAGTTCCCATTCTTCTCTGACTAAACGTCTGGGAGTAGCCTCTGCTACACATACCATTGCCACCACCGTGATGCAGAAAGTGCCAGATGAAAGCCAGAAGGCAGGGCTCTGGGGAATGGGAGACCCTCCTGGGAGGCTCGACACAGCTACCACCCCCTAAGGCACATACGAGGCTCACCGAAAATTCTTAAAGAGGGACTTGGCTTTCCCAGATGGGGAGGAAGCCAAATCTTAGTAAGCATAGCTCTGTGGTGACAGAAAGTATATACTTTACAAAGCACTGTTACAGATGTGAAATCATTACGCTCTCACAACTACCCTGTGAGGAGGGCACAGGGTTCATCGCCGTTTTATAAGTGGGAATGTGAAGGTGTGAGAACAGTAGTTAGAGGTTCCTCAGGCAGAAGGGGACATGAGTAGGACCTGAGCTTTGGCATCTTTGCTTATTTTTTTTTTCATTAATATCTTACTTTTTTAGTTCTTACTTTAAAATGAAAATACGTGTAATAAAAGCTCAAATGTGTTAGGGAAAAAAAAAAAAAGAAATGATTATACATAAGCAAAGAGAAAAGACTGTAAAACTCTCCAAAGGACCCATTCCAAGACAATCTCTATTAATGTTTAGGTCTATTTCCTTCCAGACATGTTTTTTTCACAGTATATACATATATAATTTTTAACATAGGTATCATACACGTTAGCTCATGGCCCGATTTTTATTTCCCCCACACTGTATTATGTGTGTGTTTCCATGTTAGTGTGTATAAGGTTGTATAAAGAACCGTATTTCATGGCCCGTTCTAGCCCATGGTTTCAGTCTCCTCAAGTCCAACAAGCAGGCCTTTCTCTTACAGTCTGCGTTCTCTCTCCGAGACCGTTCAGAGAGTGATGGGCCAAATAAACCAAAAACAAAATAAAAAGCAAAACTTTTCCTTCCCAACAGTCTTAGGAGGGACTTTAAATCTACCCCCTTTCCCTGCCCCAAATCCCACTTAACACAAGACAGCCTAGAGCATAGGGTAGCTCCAAGCTGGAAGGCGCTATGAATTCAGAGAAGCATCTTAAACTCAATCCAAGCCCAGAAATCACAAAGCGTTTCCTATTGCCTTCTTTGAGACAGGGTTTCATGTTTGGTAAGACAAAGAAAAGGCTAGCATTACTGTATTCTGACCACTCTGATAAGGGTGAGGTCTGCAATCTTAACTAGTGCCCCCAAGCCTTTGTAGTAGGCTACGAGAGAATCCCACCTGTGGACTCGGACTCTCCTTCGAAGAGAAAATGCACCCAGCTATTGATGGAAGACCTTTCCCAAGCTCTCCCGTTACCCGGCATTGTCACTGTTACAACTCGATAACTCATTCTGTGTGCACATCCAGACCCCGCTTGCTGCCCCAGGATAACATTTGTCATTAGAGTATGAAATGCCTACTTTGGAAGTTTGTCATCTCCTGCCAGATCAGATCATGTTTTTCTCTTCAAAAAAGAGAAAAAGAAAGAAAATAAGAAAACAGAAAAAAATAGAAGTGGGGAGAAGAGAGCAGCAGGGTTAAGTATGTATGGGGGGGGTCAGAGGTAAATGAATGAGCCATGGACACTGGCTGAGTGCTGGGTTGCAGGATCCATTTCTAGGCAACACATTCATTTACCCCCACCCTTCTTTGCTCGTGTGAGAGAGAGTTTCCAAGTGAAGTACCCATCTACGCTTTGAATCCATGCCAACAATCAAAGGTATACAACAGAACTGCTGAAAGCAAGAGAAGGGCTGATGGAATCTTAATAGCTCTGGGAACTCACTCATTCCTTCTTCTCCTTGGAGCCCTATTAATAGTACAGTTGGTAATATCAAATGATTTTGATTCCCTTTTCCACAACTGCTATTTTGGCTCCTTTGGCATCTTCAAACTCTATTTCCCATGGTAATTATTACATTTCCTTTATTTCCAATGTCAGTTTATTTTCAAAGGAAAAAAAAAAATCACACAACACAGCTAAAGAAGCCAAAATAGAACAATTTGTTCTATTAAGCAAATATTTATTTGCATAATTGTGACTCCCATTTCTATATTAGCACAGCAGCAAAACCAATAGCATTGGACTTGGAAGGGACGTAGTGCGTGAGACCTTAAGCCTCACTGGGAAACAGCCCAGGGCGGGGCGGAGCGGGGAATGGCAACCTATGTCTCCTCGAAGGCCAATGTCCCATTGCCAGTGAGGACGCACCTCTGCTATACCACTCCTTCTCATCTCACTCCTTCAGCGAAAAATTTTAACACGTTTTGGAGAGGAAATTTTATCCTAACATTACATTTAATAGAAAAACTTGGTATAAGGTAAAAAATGAACTAGAAACCAGAAGGCAAGAACTTTTTGTTGTTGTGAAAGATACGTCTCCATAAAGAGTCTCCATTTATTCTAAGAGAGGTCAACTATTGACCATAATAATTCTTGAAAAAAAAAAACAAAACAAAACAGGCAAATCCAAAGAATTCTGTGTTTGTTTGGAGGAACTCTTGTTATCTTATTGTCTAAGCCTTCCTGCACAGAATTTTGCAGGAAGTATATCTGTCCTAGGTCCCTTGAAATGGGAGTTTATGGTAAGACTGTCTCAGAGCATAAAGTCTTAAAGGTATGTATATTAATTTATATGAAGTTGAATAACCTTTGTAGTTAAAACCTATAAAGCATTTATTACATGTTAGGTCAATGTGCTGAGATAGATAAGGCTACTAGAAAGAATGACTTTGTTTTTATATAAGAAAAAATATTCAGGGTCATTTTATGGTAGTGAGCAGATGAAAAAGCATACTCTCTAAGCTGAGAAGTGGTGTTTTCTGATTTATAGAATCTCTAGCTTTCTGATCTAGGTCAGAAATGGAAAAGTCATTGATGGAAAAGTAACTAATATCAGAGGTAACCCGAGATTCAGTCTTTGAAGATATTCAAGCACACGTCCATGTAATTTGAAGAGCTTCATTGTTTATGACACGGGGCAGGCAGTCAGATCTGGGGGCAAACCATTTACAGCTATATGGCTTTGGGCATGTCACCTGACCTCTGGAAGCATCACTTCCCTCACCTGTAAACAAGAGAACAAGAAAATGTCCATCATCCAGGATTACTGAGACTATTAAAGAAATAAAATATATGAAGTGCTTAGCAAGGTTCCTGGCATATAATAAGTATCAATCAGTAGTATTCATTGTTAATGTGTGTGCAAATTTGCAAAAAAGACGTCCTTCTCAGTTTAATGTTTGGGAAGGGCACATCATAAATGAGAAATCTAGAGACCAGGTTGGGGAAGGGAGGTGCTGGAGAAAAGGTGGGTGGGGCTGGCGATGCCGAAATCCATTTTAATTGCAATTTGAAACTAGAATCTTGACCTCCCAAAGTGGCAGCATGATCTTTTGTCATCAGAGCCTCCATTAGTCAAAAGTGGGACTTGAAAGTCAGGTAGTTTCTTTCAAATTATCCGCTAGCATACCATGGGGATCTTTTTCTCCTCTTCTAGAATCTTCTGCTAATGTTACGGAGTTTATGGTTCCCATAATGCACATGTACAGTATCTATTTCATTTAATTTGCTATTAACACTTACAGTTTCACTTACTTCAACACAGCTGGATAAAAAGAATTGAAATCAACCATCTAGGGTGGAATTGGAACGTAGCTCTGAGCAGCTTTATTTGCAAACCTACCATCCTCTCACCTACCTTGTGTCATGGCACAAATTCCACTAAAAAAAAAAAAACCACAAATATTAAATGCAGATTTGTGTCAAGCACAGTCACTATGCTTTCCTTAGCAAACCTACTTACCAGATTTGCTGCACCCCAGTGTCACCCAATGGTGTAAGGGACTTTTGTAAAAAAACAAACCATGTAGACAAAAATTTTTAGAAATCTCCATCTCTGTAAGTGAAGATGTAAACTTTACAGTGAAATAATTGGCAACTTCGAGTGTTGGGCTTTATGGTGCTGGAACTTGCTATTATAATCAGAATGTTTTTGGAGAACAGTATCTATATAAAAAGGACTCATGTAAGTAAGTTCCAGCTGCCACAAGGCATCTACCTAAGTTAGCTTAAACAAAGGAGAGTGACCTATTTCTGCATTTTACATGGACTGGAAATGGAAAACCATCCATTTGCAAGGCATCTATGCTTACCATGTTTCTCCTTTTGGAAACGTGTCATCTTATACCCCCTTTTTTTTTCTATGCAATTGATCAAACTTTCCATTTTTCTGGGAAGATTGGTTTTCTCTGTTAATCCTCTAGTTTGCCACTGGCTGAAAAAGGCCACCCAATTCCAATCTGAATGTGACCTTTTAATTTAGGGATCTGCCTTTGTCTGATCTCAGGCAATGGGCCTCTCAGTTCAGCTTCTCAAAAGAAAGAGAGAATTAGATTAGTCACCACCTAATCCATGGATTGGCTCCCCTGGGTCATAAGTCTACCCTGATCTAACCAGCTGTAATCGGGGAGAGGTAAGAGGGTACAAACCTGGTGTCTTAGGCTCAGTACTCACAGATACGTCATAATGAAGCCACTGAATCTAATCTCTTGTTTTCTCACTCAGTAGAAGAAATACCCCTCGGCAGTAAGAACTTGTGATGGGACTCTTCAAACTACTTTTTAAAATTAAAACCAAAATAACCCAATGCTTCTTCAGAAGGCTTGTGTTTGAAATGCATTTAAATTTCTCCCACTCTTCCCATTCTTTCTAAATTAAATCCCTTGGAACAGGTATCTTCTATTGGTGTGCACATAGTGAAATTATATCGATAGTCATATGAAGAAAATTATGTTCTTGCACATGCCTGGAAATTTTCATTTAAATCCAGTTTTATTTTATACACTTTAAAAGTTTGGACAAGCTAATGAACACACAGCTTATATTACTGTTCAGCCACTCATGCTCAGTAAAAATTGCCAATGCACACAATATCCCATTGTTTAGCATTAATTCTGAAAACTGTTCCAGAAATAATATTGTCAGGACTCTCCCTCTGAGATGGGGCCAAAAAAGTCTTATACACCTTTCAATGTATAGCTAACTGCCTAGGGCTATATCAAGCTCATTATTTATTCAGACGAAGCCTTTCACTTTCATAACTTTCTCCTTCCCTGTGCAGGAGGCAAAAACTGGGGGTGAGCGGTGGGGGTAGGTTGGGGTGGGACACAAGGCTCGTTTTGAAATGTATGAGAGTTGGATACTCCCAAAATTCCAGCAAGATTACACACACACACAAATCTCATCTGGTAAATATTACATTCTGTTTTTGTCTTTGCTTTAGTTCTTACACAACTTGACAGTTTGTGGTATTGTGCCACATTTCGGAGCTAAGGTTTACAAACATCTGGCTCATGGGCAACATTCCATTCCCCATGGGCCCCCAGTGTCTCTGGGATAGTGTTTGCAACATACCAACCAAGGTGGAAAACAAGACTTTTCCTAGAGAACAATGAGAGTAAGCAAGACATTTTGCTTCGCAAGATTCCTATCCAAGATGCCGGACCTGGGAAATTTAACCCACTTGCTGCCGCCAGAAGAACTTTGGAGAGCTGGGAATCCTTGGCCAGTTAAGCGGATCTTCCACTAAGTGACCAGTTAAGTGGATCTCTTTAAGTCCTTAGAGATACGAAACTTAATAAAGTGTCAGCACAATGAAGTAATGCAAATTCTTCAGTCATTTTAAAGAAGTATTTAAATCTCCATCCTACCCTGGATTATCTAAAGTGGGATTATTTCTGTATATCCATCTAGGAATAAGAAAATATTTTTTCTTATAGTTTCCATGGAAGAAGGGGTAACAAGATCATATGTACTAGTTAAAGCCTGTGGATTAATGCCTGGCACCTTGTAAGAGCTACTTGGGTTTTTCCTTTCATCATTGTTAGCATTTCTATGTTGGGCATCAGTGTATATAGAGGAAAGTTATTTTTAAGCACTCAGATTTTTAGTGTTTTATCTTGATAATAATTGACTTGCCATCTCTTTCTTTTTGTTATCTTTTCTTCCTTCCTGTTTAAATGCTTTAAACATTTAAAGCATTAAATGTACAGATTAAATGTAAGGCATTAAATATACCGATATCCCATGCTTAATGGGATATCGGTATATTGGTCAAAGGAAGATATTCCAGTGTTACTGTGATTCTTTTCTTTTCTTTTAAAGATTTTATTTATTTATTTGAGAGAGATTTATTGAGAGAGATCACAAGCAGGCAGAGAGGCAGGCTGAGAGAGAGGAGGAAGCAGGCTCCCTGCTGAGCAGAGAGCCTGATGCAGGGCTTGATCCCAGGACTCCGAGTTCATGACCTGAGTCAAAGGCAGCGGCTTAACCTGCTCAGTCACCCAGGTACCCCACTGTAATTCTTTTCTAATGAAAATATTAACACTGAAGACTGTTGACTTGGAGTGCTTACTAACAACTCGAGTTCCTAAGAAACAAACACCAACTTTTTTAGATCATATAAAATACCCCAAGGGCATGTCCTCTTTCCCTGGGGGGAAATTACCTCATCAAGTCTCCAGAACATGTGCGGTTATTAACCTGAGTTGGGGGAGCTCCATAGATTCTTTGTAGGGTTCAAAGTCCCTGCAACTTTGTGCAAATTCATGTGTGTGAATAGGCATGCATTTTCCTAGGAAGAGGGCCAACAGTTTACATAAGATCAGATCATAAAACGCAAAAGGTTAGTGACAGTTGTATTGGGGCAGTGAAGATAGTCAGACTAAGGAAGAGTTCTCTGCAGAATTACGGAGGAGGCAAAGTCTCTCTCCTGTAAGCATGCTTCTTCACCTCAGCACTGGCCTTTAGCCTCCAGACACCTCCAGATGCAATCTTTCCCTACTTTCCTATGAAGTCTTCATCTTGATTTCTAATTCACTCTGAAAAATGTACATAACTGAAAATGTCTCTAAAAGGTTTCTTTTTGGAGACTGAAGTCTTCAGCTGATGGAAAAAACTAGGGTACCTGAGTCCCAGAACTCCTCGGCTGGCGAGTGCCTCAGGTTTGTGTGGTTTCTGTTTACAACCAGCCTGGTCCAGAGTCACTAGAGAGATATGAAAATCATCTTCCTCAAGGCAAATGTGGGAAGTGATTCCACTGGGATCACAGAGCCTTCAGTTACCCCAACCACAAACAGTTCTTCAGGTTCAGCTCTGTGTGACATCATACTGGTGGCCCCGGGGGGAGAAGAAGGCAGCTCTGACCACAAAGAATCTATAACTTTTGATGAAACAACACGATTTGGTATCTCCAAACAACTGGAAAGGCATATATGGTTATCGAACTCTTATTGGTGCCCAGCATGGTGCCAGACACACCAATGGTGCAGAGTAAGAGGCCAGGAACCTGGGAAAATTCTCACTCTACCACTTGATTAAAGAGGAACCTTGGACATGTTACATAACAACTCAAAGTCTTAAAATGCTCCTTTATAAAATGAACATGATTGTAGTATTTTTCTCATAGGATCACTATCAGGATTAATTAAAAAAAAATAAACATGTACACCAAGGTTATGGTATGGTCTGTGAGACACAGTAGAACTGAATAAATATTAGCTATAACTGATTCTCTCACTGAAGGCTCATAACGGCTCTAGGTGGTAGGTTGTAGCCTGCCCATTTTGCAGCTGGGGAGACTGATATTAGGAAAGGGAAAGAATATAACTGCAGCCACATGCCCTAAAAGTGGCAGAGCCAGTCTCTTTTCACTGTAGGAGATGTTTTTCCAATAGTGTACACATATCACCTATCCGATGGGGAGTTAATTTGGATGGTGAATGGGACAAATAGTTATATGTTTATTCTGATGCCTATAGAAAAATATAGCTTACTAATACTAAGCTATAATACTAATACTAAGCTAAATAATACTTACTAATCTCATAAGTTAGGGATGAAACTAAATATAAAAAATTAAGTTAATTTTAAATCACTAATGCAGATGAGACAATGAAATAGCTAAAATTATGAATGTAATTTATGGAAGTAGAGGAAGAGAGAATGATCCCCTCATTAATGCTGAACAGGAAAAAGACCAAGAAAAAGATCAAGGTTGAGATTCAGACATAAGGAATGGATAAGGTTGAGATTCAGATTCAGACATAAGGACTGGCATATACATGTATATGTATATTCAATTCATCCTACAGTTTCACTATAATTTGCCAGCACATCCTTGCTACAGCTGTTAGAGATCTGATTATGGCGTCTGCCTGTGACTCAAGCTGTTGGCTTCTTCTAGAGAATGCTGGCACTCCACATAACCCAACTAATACCCCAATGAGGAAAACACTGTTACTGGTTTTGATGACAAGAAGGTTATCAAAAGGAGGCTGGGCTCAGACAGGCCTGTGGGGGCACAAGGTAGAGACCATATGGAAAGAGGAATGGTGGGGGTGCCTGGGTGGCTGAGCCACTTAAACGTCTGACTCTTGGTTTTGATTCAAGTCCTGATCTCAGGGTTATGAGATCGAGCCTGACCTCAAGTTCTGTGCTGGGCGTAGAGCCTGCTTAAGATTCTCTCTCTTCCTCTGTCCTTCCCTCTCTCCACCCCCACAGCTCAAGTTCTCTCTCTCTCTCTCTTAAAAAAAAAAAAAAAAAAAGGAATGATGTGCCCGTTTCAATCACACTGTTCTCAGTAAATCCATCAGACCCTCATAAAGTAGCACATGGTACCAATATTCATGCTATGAAAAATTACCAGTAGATGATGTTTCCCACCCATTTTACTATTTTATTATAAAATATCTTTCTTATCCTTCTAGTATTTTGTCTTGTACCCTTAAGCTCTGGTGCTGGGGAAATAAACTAGTAGAGCTCTTGATTTTACCTTACTTACTTATCTTGCTTTTTCATTATTGATGGTCTCTGGCTGGTTTTTTTTTTTTTTTTAATTTACTTTACAATGGTGTGAAAGTGATACACAATGAGTAGAAACCATACTTCATATTTTGAAGTACGGTTTTCTTTTCCAGGGCCAGCGATATGTGGTATAATACTTTCTTGTGATGCTGGGCAATGAGCTCAGCTCCCAGTGAATTGTGTGATCACATGGGCAAAGAACCAACACTCTTACAACTATTCTATACCCATACAGCCACTCTGTCTTTCACTTTCAGTACAGGATTCAGTAACTTTCATGAGATATTCGACACTCTGTTATAGAATAGGCTTTGTGTTTGATACTTTTTTCCAACTATAGGCTAATGTGAGCGTTTTGGTCACATTTAAGGTAGACTAGGCTAAGCTATGGCGTTCAGCAGGTTAATTTTATTAAATGCATTTTAAACTTATGATAGTTTCAACTTACAGTGGGTTTATTGGAATGTAAGTCCATCATAACTTGAGAGATATGTGGGAGCTACTTACGCTTTCAAGAGAGGCATAAGGGGGAAAGTCCTTATAGAGAAGCCCAGTTAAGACCACAAGCCTGGGCAAATAAATGATGCCATAAACACAGAGATATTATATAGTTGGGGGGGGGGTGCTTTGAGAACCAGATGGCAATAGGTTCAAATGTTATCTGCATTTCTAGGCTGAGTGTCCTTGAACAGGTCATTTAACTTTTTGAGCTTAAGTTTCTTCATTTATAAAATAAGGATACTTAATACCCAATGTTGTCCTGAAGATTAAGTAAGAACCGATAGGTAAAGAAGCTAATATACAATAATGCTCAGAATTTAGGCGAATTATCTTCTCTTTCTTGTCAGGTCAGTGTGTTGTACCCTAAGAGCTGTTATCCTGTCTTCATTTCCTGGTAGTAAATGCAAAGATTCTAATCTAATTCCAAATGTTTTCTTCCTGCATCAGGCGCTCTGGCTAAAACCCATTTTCCAAGCCTCTGTCTTTGAAAGCTTCCTATCTGAAAACTGTCAACACAGGCCTGTGACACATTAGCCAAGATCTGTTTTCATGCAAGAACAAAGTCTCGCCATATCCAGGGAGATGAGCTTTTCCAGTGGAGGTGCCAAAGGGCTGTGCACCTCCCATAAAACTCATGAATCCTTGGGAAAGTCGTGGCTTATACACTTTGTTGGAGCACTTTTATTTTCATTTCATGACAACAAAACCAATGAGAATGAAGACACTTTGGTCCAAACCTGTGAGATATGGCAAAGGCAGTTCTAAGGGGGAAATACAAGCCATCCATCCCAGCCTCTCTCAAAAAAATTGAAAAATCCAGAATACACCAGATCTCTTTACATCTTAAAGAACTGGAGAAATAACAACAAATTAAGCCAACCCCACACATAAGAAGGGAAATAATCAAGATTAGAGCAGAGATCAATGAGATAGAAACTAGAAATACAGTGGAACACATCAATGAAACTAGAAGCTGTTTTTTTGAAAATTTATAATTTCTTTCAACATTCCTTTCCTTCTCTTTGAGCATGTTTTTTTTTTTTTTTTTTTTTTTTTTTTTTTTTTTTTTTTTTTGGTGGGGGGAGTGTCTTCTTGGCACCATCAGAAGATCCAATGCATCTAGCAAATAATTCCTGAATATTTGAACATCAGCTGGTGACCCGTCCCTTTCATTAGGGGATCTATCTGGTAGTATTTAGAATCAAGTAGAAGGTTGACAAAAACAAACCACTCCATCACCTTGGGCAAAGGCAGAGCAGGTATTTCAAGGGTAGGTGATACCAGGTAACATGAGAAGGGGCCTAGTTGATTCAGCTGCATCTCTACCTACACCATTGTAATCCAAGCCACCTTCATCCTTTGCCTTGGTCATTAAAATGGTCATGTAAGCAGTCTCATCATATCTATTTTCAGGCACCTCTCCAATCTATTTTCTAAGGTGAAGCCAGAGTACTCATTTCAAATGCAAATCAAGCACCAGCTCCCCACCTATTTAAAATCCTTCAATGAATTCCGTTTTCCAAATGGATAAGAATAAAATCCTTAACATCATTTGAAAAACCATTTTTATCTATCCTAGTTCCATTCTTTTCTGTCCTACCACTCTCACTCTCTCTCTCCATTCATGCAATCTCGGTATATACTTGGGGATTATGTAGAACACAGACCTAATACTCAAGTTCAGGGCAGGTGTTTTTGTGATTATGCCCTCACATTCCTTTCCTGCAATCCTTTCCAACATATGCCTATCTAAACTTGTAATTATTGAATGCAATAATTAGTATAATTATTTTTACTCTCATTGGACTCTTAAGCAAGAACTTTAACAAGTTTATTCATCATTGTGTCTCTAAAGCCTTGGTCAGGTCTAAGGACACAGTAGTAATACTAACTAACAACAGGCATTATTACTACTTCTAAATACTTCAGATGTTAACTCCTAATATTTGCAACAACCCATGAAGAAGACATTGTTATGTTCCTTTGACTAATGGAGAAACTGAGGGACGGAGAGGTTAAATAAGCTGCCCATAGGTACAGAGCTAGTAAGTGGGGTATCTGAGTCTTGAACCCTGGGAATTTGGCTTCAGAGTCCATGCTCTTAACCATTATACACATTTGCTTCCAAAGCAGTAGCAGGTGCTCTAGTTGAAATAACGATCCAATAAATATTTATTAATTTAATAATGAATAATGAAGGGATTGTTGCTTAAATGACCCCTTAGGAGGCCCGGGGCTCTTGAGTTTGTTGAGGATTGGAAAGAAAGCCAAGGACATGGCAACTTGGATGGTGCACAAGATCAGCATCCTGTGGCAAACCAATGCAGTAGGGAATACCGAAGAAGCAGCCCTCTTGAGCTGTGCTTGTTATACTGGAAGCTGCCATGTCATTCTTGCTGTTTGGAAATGCTGGCAGGCAACATCTCTGCTCCTGACTAAGCAAGAGCAAGTTTAAATATAGATGAGGGCTCTAAAAATGCTGCTGTTGAGGCTGTAACAAGTGACGGTAGACTTTTTTTTTTTTTTTTTTTTTTTGTAGGTAAGCACATTACAAAGCCTTTGAAAGTTGAGCCTGAACCATGACTACCCTTGAGTGTTTATCCCCAAGAGTTTTTAATGTGATGCCGGGGACCATTGTCATTTACTGAAGGATTTGTCTATTTGCTATGAATGTCAAGAGACTGAGAACTTGTCTATTTACCATGAATGTCAAGAGACTGACATTCATAAAGATGAACAAATACCTTTTACCTACAGAGGCTGTGCCTTCGAGGAGGTCATCTGGGGCTGACAGCAAGTGAACAGCATAGAAGAAATTCTAGGGGGATTCTTTTGTCCTCAAAGAACAAGGAAAATGGCAAAATAAGGATTTTGCTGACCTCTTAAAAAGATTTAACATTTGGAGAGTTACTTGCTCAACACTTGGTCAACAATATGGACAGGGGACATTTACACAGACCAGAGCAGAGCACGGGTTAGCAGAAGTCATAAACAAGGAGGAAAGGATGGGGGCTCTGTCCTTGGAGAGCGGATACTTTAGTTAGGAAGTTCAAACTCTCAAATAATGTCTCAGCTGTGCTTCAAATCAGCTAATGCACCAGGGCAAATGAAAATCGTATAGACTGAAAGGGACAATGTAAAAAGGACAGCGAGCAAATTGCACCAGAACCAGTTTAGACCTTCACTAGCTACTATGCATTCTATGTCAGAGACTGGAGATAAAAACACAAATATGATTTTTCTATTCTTCAAGGAGCTTAAAACTTGGACCTGGAGACAGACATGCAATTCCAGATGTGATAAGCGCTTAACAAAAGAAACCCAGGGTTCTAGAAGTCCAGAGAAGAGGAACTAACTTGGAGTGACAGGGGTCAGGGAAGGCTTCCCAGAGCTGTCCCTTAAAGCATAAGAGATATGTCAGTGGTGCTGATGGGAGGAACATAAAGTGGAGAAGATATATTTCAGGTCACACCGGTAACCAGTTATAATGCTAAGACTTGAACTGAGGTCTATCAAGTTCCAAATCCCCTATATTTCCCACTATACTAAGCAGTCTTCCAAGTCATGAAATATTTATTGAATACATACTCATGCTATATGTAGCTACTACTACCCCCTAAAAGTACTAATCTTGACCCTTATTTACATAAGAGCTTAAATGTTTGACCCAATATGATAACTTCAAGTGGTACTGTTTGTTGCTGAAGGCTAACATCTATCATAAAGTAAGCACTCAACAAATATTTGATGAGTATATTGAATAAACAAATAAATGAGTTTATACCGCCATGAATAGGTGACGAGAGTAGAGAGACAAACTGGAGTAGAGGATGAAGGACATGGAAGGTGAGTCTGGAATACAGTTGTGAAGGAAAAGAGGGGCATGAAATGGCAAATAGAAATAAAGAAGAGTAAATACAAAGGCACGGAGGGAAAAAATGACCAGGTTAGGCATAACACTCTCACAGCTTCAGTCAAGACAGCCATAATATCAGGACCACTGTAACAGCCAATGTGGCTTACTGAATATCTACTATGTGCTGGATTTCATATTATTCCTTATTGTACATATGTCAAATCTTTACTATAGACCTGCAGGTCAGGTGCTATAATTTCTGCCATATCGTTCATGGTATAGCATAAGAAAGATCTGTAAATTGGCATAACAAAAATTGGTGATAGGATTAAAATCCAGGCCCTTTGGCATGAAAAGCCCAAATTCTTTTTAATGTTCTGCCTTCTAATGAGCTAATAACTATATAATATAGAATCACCATACAAACCCACCTGGATAAATTTTATTGAAAATCCTTGAATTACCATGGTGTTATCAAGGACAGAAGGAACTGTTATTAGGGTTATCCAGAGAGGCAGAGCCAATAGGATATATATCCTGCAATCAAGGCTCAATACATTAAGTTCCCAGGTAAATGGACAGATGAATTTCTGTATTATGTCTAGATTGGAGTGTATGAAAGATTAGATACTTTCTAGGTTTAGGACTAGACCTATATTGTAAAATTAGAAAAAGGTTCAGCTAATAACTACACTATGATGATACTAAGGTAGTGGTTAAGGAAAATGAAAAGTTGGTGATTTGAGTAACACATGGGAAAAGTCAAGAACAGCTCTTCTTTTCATGTTCTCAACAGTGGTTCTCAAAATAGCGTCCCAATTAGTAACAATAGCATCACTTTGGAACATACTAGAAGCACAAGTTATCAGGACCCACCCCAGATAAAATGAATCAGAAACTCTGATGTGGGATCCAGAAATTTGTGTTTTATCAAAACCTTCAGGTAATTTTGGTGCATTCTATAGTTTGGGAACCATTAATCTAGAATCTCAACATGACTGTTCACTAAGGAAAGAATGAATACTTTAAAATATGGGACAAAGTTAGGGGAAAAAAAGAAGGATCTATAATTCTGAATCCACTAAGACACCAGAAACAAACAAAAACAAAAACAAAATAAAACAAAAAAACCATAGCCACCACAGTGAAAATAGTAGTCAAAGGTCAATGGGTAACATCAGGGATAAGTGGGTTGTAAGACTTTCCTTCTAAAGGCAGCAATGCAATTTCTCCAAATATCAAGATTGAAGCAAATCAAAAATCAAACTATAAAATATGAAATATAATGAGGGAAAGTTGGTATCTATACATAGGATGACTATTCAAATCAACACAAAGCAAACCTTTGATAATCGGCAGCAGGCACTGAAGCCATCAGATGATGTCTGTCAGAAGAGTCCCACCAACATCCTAGTTAAAAATTATATATAGCATGATCACATATAAACCTGTTATTTGGAAGCATAAGAACACAAGTAGAGCACAGTTTTTGAACCTCCCTCTCCAAGAAAGCTGAGCAGCTCAGAAGAGCTGAGCCAGTCCCCAGAGAGATTAGAATATAGGGAGAAATCCATTAATCTTAACCTTCTCCCCTCTGTCCCTCCTCACATGACATTTGGCAGCAAACGCTGAAGACAGATTCTTGAACCAGGCCATGGGAGCATCCAAAAGAAGCAGGAGGCTTGACTGCTGGTCCCAGAAGAACATGGAGGAGATCAGATCAATATTTTAAAAACCTCTCAAGGATAAATTACCTGAATTCATTGAGACACTAGGGTGGCAAGTAACTGAAATCGAGTCTTGGTTTAAGGTAAAAAAAAGGAGTTTGTTTTGGGATGTAGAGACCTTGTATAGGAATCAAGGGCAGGAACTGGTGGACCTGAAGATGCCATTAGAATGAGAAAGTTGAAAGGAACCCTCTTTTTCTTTCTCTCTGTCTCTGTATGCCTGTTTTCCTTCTTCACTTTCTCTGCCTCTGTTACACATGGTTGAATTTGGTCTCTCTCAGTTTGAGTCTACATGTTTGACTTCTAGCCACACAGATAATCTGACTCTATTCTCCTGTATAGTTACAGATTTCTAGGAAAGAGGATTATTTGACCCTGCTTGTGTCATGTCCAGCTTTGGCCCAGATTGCCAGTTAGGGTATAGTCATACAGCATAGAAAATGGCTCCTGGGGTCCATGCATGTGGAGGGGGAAAGGAAGCAGGCAGTTTCCAGGAATAATATGGGAGTAGATGGCTCTGTGGTTAGAGAGATACCTCAAGATGACTACTGTTCTACCAGAGAAGTGTACCACCAAAGCTAAACTAGTTATTTCTATCTGAAGACTTCTCAGGGAAGGGGTGGTTAATGGGGTTAATCTGGAAAGGCTGCAGAGAGGAGGTGTTTGTAACATTTCTTACAGCCATGGTTTTTAATATCATTGTACATTGGGATGAATTGAGAAGCAAATAAGTGGCGACACATCAAAGTTTGTAATCTTTGATTTACCTTACCTACGAAATTAGTATCACTATTCACAGTCCACATGGTGAAATTTATAGAAAATCTTTGGAAAATACCATGGTATAACTCAAGAATATATGACACCATTTTTTTCGTTGATCTGAGTATTAAAGCCAGAACCACACGGTTCATTTCTAATCGTGTTATAATCTTTGATATCTGTTAAATAAAGTTAAATTCTGTGGAAAAAAATATAACAAGATACCTGTCAAAATAGGGATTTTCCTTACTGAGGGGGGAAAGAGCTCTATTGTGATGAAACCAAGATTTTTGATAGATTGGTAGGATTCAATGTACAGATTATATCGGGTGGATAACTAAGATGTACCTGGATTTTTCCACTGTTGTCCGTAAAGAGGACAAACTGCATGTAATTGTCTCAAGGGAAAAAGTATTTATATACATTTTAAAACTCTTCCATACCTCATTAAGTACTTAGAATGCCTGTTCTCTGTTGTTGACAAAACACATGTTACAGTCTAGTTGTAAAAGTCATTTTCCTTTAAAATCTCACAAAGATCTGCATAAATACATCTCTTTCATCATATATTTTCCTAATCATCCACATGACTTGAATAATTGTAGGTTTTTCTCTCTTGTGACTCTTCGTTTTCTGTCCTATGATTTATGAATATGTCTATATAAGAAAAGATTCAAATTGCTTCACTGAATAGTATAACCAATCACTCCTACAAATTACCTTATAAAAAAGTACCCTGAAATAAGATTAAGAATTAATTCCCCCCTTTAACCACTCACATTCTAAGAAAGCAATCAGTTGGCCTATAGGCACACAGAGGTGCTTCTGTCCCCCAAGATTGTTTCCCATTGACTCTATAATAGACCCTGAGCTTTCTGACTACAAATAAGGCTGGTAAAAAGAAAATTATCAGGATTGGATGGCAAATGAAACCATTCTAAATCAATAGCGTCTTAGTTGCAATTACTTTGTTGGATTTTAATGTAGCCAAAACTGGAGCTTTAACAGAATGAGATACAGATCTGGAAAGTTAGAATTTGGAAACTTTGTAAGGTTTGTAAAGAACACAGATTAGAGAATCGAAGAATGTGTTTACTCAACTACTTTACAGATTTCTAGGGCTTATTCTACTGTGCATTTTTTTCACCAAATTAATTCAACAAATATTAATTGGGCATGCCCTATAGATGTAACACTATCCCAGACAGTGGAACAAGAGAAATAAATTCAGCTTCGTGACTGAGAACAACACATATTTTTCAACTTAAAATCCAGAATAACCCCAACTAAGCTAAATTGCTTCTTGGCCTAGGGAAGATTATGTCATAAACCAAAACAACGGTATCTCCTTAGGAGAACTTCATTGTTATTGAGGATGCTCTGAACTTGCAGAAGCCCATCAGTGAAGTGCTTAGCACTTAGGTGTTGGTTTATGTTGGATCATGGGCTTGATGAAATGGTTTTTTTCTTGAGGAACCTTAACTTCGATCCAGCTGTTGGGATCAGAGCCACAGAGGTGAGAGAGGTCCACTTCCCTCTTCCTCTCTCTGATTTAAGGACAGTATGTGAGCTTGGTGGGGATGCGGGGGTGGGATCATAAGGGCTCAGCAAACTCAGCAGCAGTCTCCAATGCTTTTCTTGTTTGTTGGTCCTAAAACTGCAACTCAGATTACCATGGTTTGGGAATTGAAATCCTGACATGAACAATTAAATTCTGTATTTATATTCCTAGCAATTTCATCTTGTCATTTGTGGTTTTCTTCAAATTACAAAACAATTAAATGAAGAATTTGGCAAAGAAATTGAACCAGATGCAAGTTTCTTGTCCCGCCCTCCCTTCCTCCCCCCATTCTCTTTTAATGGCAGGAAAAAGAATGTAATTTAAGTCTTCCCAGCTCTTCAGCTGTGGAACAGCTGAACAGGCATCTTGAAGGAGAAAGTGTCTCTTTCACTCAAGAGTGTGATGTAGTATTTTATCTGCAATGTGGAAGAGGAAAAGCCCTTGAAGTACAGAATTCCCTAAGAGAAATGAAACACACACATCCTCCAACCATAGCATTTATTATCCTGACATTGCAATTTAGTAAACAAAAGACACAGAGCGTGTCCTTCTGGTCTACCTTTCAGTAGAAAACACGTATGAGGAACTCCTTAAAAATATAATAAAGCTGAGAGCTTGCTCTTAAACACAAATTAAGATCTCACAGCTGAACTGGTCTGAACTATGCCAAATATGCCAAATAGTGTCATATCCATTCAGAGGAATACACAGAATTTTAATTATTTTCTCCAGCTGGATGAAGCAGAAGAGCCAATGCATTTAATACACCTCTCGCGTTCTCTATATCCATCTCATCAGAGATGTAGAGAACTTATTTTTGATGGATTTAGATTTACCACCTGTATAAACTCATTGCACCTCTTAAATATCCTCAGTTTGTAGTGCTGGCAAAGTGTCTGATAAACAGGCCCAGAACGCTCCTATAGAAACTTGCAGGACAGACTCCAGGCCGTTTGGGAGCAGAGCATCTCCAATCAGGTAATCGAGTGCAGACAATTTGGAAGACAAGATATATCAACAATCCCAGAAAGTCTGGCTGTATAATTCTAAAGTTAAACCCAAAGTGTCACATTACATTTTATTCTGAAAGAGGCAACAGAGCCTCTGCATAATGATTTCCTATGCTGAATTAGACAGAGAAACAACTTTTCCATTTTTCCTGACCTGTAACTTAATATCAGGCAAAAAGGCTATTAGGTAGAGGAAATGCTATTTGCTTGAGTGGTTCCATTTTTGTCACCACCACCTTTCCCCACCCCCAAACATACATACTGCCTGAGAACAAAGAAAAGGAAATTTTCTGAATTTTGCTTCTCCTTCTAAGGAAGAGGGCAAGGTGGGGCAAGCATAGCCTTCGGGATCAGAGAAATGGGGATTCCACTAGCACTGATGGTGAAACTTACTAGCCATGTGATCTAAGGCAAGTTGTTTTTCTCTGTACTAAGAGGTTCTCTTCTAAATAAACAAAAACAAAAGCAAAAAAAAAAAAAAAAAAAAGGGAAAACTACCAGGATTTAAATCATGAGGTTATTGAAAATTCTAACAAAGTGTTTCTTAGCAGAGACAAGCTTTGCCCAAATGCAGTCTATCATTGACATTAGAAACTATACTCTGCTGAAGTCCCACCACCTCCGATGACTTCTTAGTATTTGCTCCCCCTTTGTGCTCTCAATTTAATATCATGCTTGCACTTGGCACTTAGTATTCACCAGAATTTGAATTGCTCTTTTTGTACCTATATTTTATTTTCCTTTCCTAGGCTGAATAACCCTTAGTTAAAAAAAAAATAATTAGTTTTTTACTATAAAAACAACACATGCTCCAGATTACAAATTTAGGAAATTTGGATAAGAAAAATAAATGAAGATTACCCATTGTCTCATGCCTAGTTGATAACAGTTCAGTGAATGTCCTTTCAGGGTTATTTGGTTGGGGTATTTTTGTTGTTGATTTTAGTGGTGTTTTGTTTTTGTTTGTTTGTTTTTGCTATATATAGTATCTAGTTCTCACACTGTAAAATATGTTTTCTCATCTGCTTACTCTCCATTCATACTGGGACATTTTATATGTTATTGAAATATTCTTTGAAACTTTGTTTCTAATGACTATTATATCATATAGATCTAAGATAATTTAATGAGACAACCTATATTATTGGACATTTAGATTGTTTCCCAACTGTTGCTTTAATAAATCAAAGTTTTTCCTCCAATTTTTTAATTGAAGTTCCAGTTAGTTAACATATAATGTAGTATTAGTTTCAGATGGAGTGTTTAGTGACTCATCCCTTACATACAACACCTGGTGCTCATCATAAGTGCCTTCCTTTAAAAAAAATATATATATATATTTGTTTGTTTTAGAAAGAGACAGCATGAATGGGGTTGGAGTAGAGGGAGTGGGAGAGAGAGAGAATCTCAAGCAGACCCCTTGCTGAGTGGGAAGCCCAACCCGGGGCTCCATCTCATGATCCAGAGATTGTGACCTGAACTGAAATCAAGAGTCAGACACTTAGTCAACTGGGTCACCCAGGTGCCCCACAAGTGTCCTCTTTCATACCCAACACTCACTTAATCCATTCCCCACCTACCTCCCCTTCAGCAATCCTCAGACTGTTCCCTATAGTTAACAGTCTGTTTCTTGGTTTGTCTCTTTTTGCCCCCCATGTTCCTTTGTGTTTTTTTCTTAAATTCCACACATGAGTGAAATCATATGGTATTTGTCTTTCTCTGATTGACTTCCTTCATTTAGCATAATACTCTCTAGCTGTCATTGCAAATGGCAAGATTTCATTCTTTTTTATGATTATTATATATATGTATATACACGTATATGTGTGTCTATGTATGTATATATATATATATATATATATATATATACACACATAATGTGTATGTGTATATATCCATACACACACACACACACACACACCCACATCTTCCTTATCCCTTTATCAGTTGATGGGCATTTAGGCTCTTTCCTAACAAACCAAAAATTTTAATGCAAGACTTTTAAGAGGAGGATATCTCTTATCTACTTGAATGCCCTATTTGTCTAGCATATAGTCATGGATCAAGACATGTTTGTTAAATATCTTTTGTGGATCTTAAAGACAAGTATGTTTGGGATTCAAAAGTGTAAATAAAAATTGACCTCTAGAAAAGGGGAACCCTCCTACACTGTTGGTGGGAATGCAAGAAGTGGCAGCCACTCTGGAAAACAGTATGGAGGTTCCTCAAAAAGTTGGAAATAGAGCTACCCTATGACCTAGCAATTGCACTACTTGGTATTTACCCTAAAGATACAAATGTAGGGATCCGAAGGGGCACATGCACCCAAATGTTTATAGCAGCAATGTCCACGATAGCTAAACTATGGAAAGAACTTAGATGTCCATAAACAGATAATGGAAAAAGAAGATGTGGTATATATACACAATGGAATACTATGTAGCCATCAAAAGAAATGGAATCTAGCTATTTGCAGTGATGTGGGTAGAACTAGAGGGTATTATTCCAAGTGAAATAAGTAATCAGAGAAAGACAATTATCATATTATCTCCCTGATATGAGGAATTTAAAAGGCTGGGTGGGGGATTGTAGGGGAAGGGAGGGAAAAATGTAACAAGATGGGATCGGGAAGGAGACAAACCATAAGAGACTTAATCTCAGGAAACAAAGTGAGGGTTGCTGGGGGTGCGGGGGGATAGGGTGGTTGGGTTATGGACATATGTACTATGGTGAGGGCTGTAAATTGTGTAAGACTGATGATTCACAGGCCTGTACCTCTGAAACAAATAATACATTATATGTTAATTTAAAAAAATACAAAGCAAACAAATAAAGAGGGACCTCAGAAATTGGGGTGTATCAGAGGTTCAGTGCAGAGGACACACATGGCAGCTCCATTCGTATCTATACACCAAGTCTCTACATTTCTCTTTCTGCCTTCCTCTTCCCAGTAGACCTTCTATAAACCTTCTTCATCTCAATAGGTTTCCAAAATACATAACTACCTTATCTTAACAGCCATCCTTTGGCTCTGTGTATGTGTGTTTACCTTTGTACTGAAGTAAAATATACATACAAAAAGTGCACATGTAAGTGCAGCTCCATACATTTTCATAACCTGAACAGACCTATGTAGCCAAGCACTTGGACCAAGCCATCAGAACAGTTCTAGAACCTTGGAAGCACATCCTGTCAGGTTCACTTCTAATCATGACTTCTAAGGTAAATTACCACTATCCTGACTTAAAATAGTATAGATTTGTCTTGCCTGATTTTGTACTTTCTGTGAGTGGAATACTCTATTTTGCCTGATTTCTTTGCTCAGCATGAAGTGGGTGAGGTTCATTCTCGCAGTTGTGTGTAGTTATGCACTGTTCATTCTCACAGTCAGTACACTCTACCACTGTGTGACTTGAGAGTGGTTTCTCTATTTTTGTCTTTTTCACCAATAGAAACTTTCCTTGACATAAAACCTCATTTGGGATTCTGTCATATAAACACCAGGAAGGAGAGAAACTGTAGAGGGAAAGGTAGAGCCTAGATCACCATCTGTTCCTTCTCCTGACCTACTTCCTACTCTCTCCAGTACATACTCAGGACTGTGATTATGACTGATTTTTATTTCTATCCCATAATTTTCTCAGTTTTCTAAATAACATTTTATATACACATACATATGTGTATAGGCGTGTATATATTTACATCAGCTTTATCCCCTGAAAATATCATCCATTTAAATGCTACTGTGTGAGACTCTCAAAACCATGTATTTTTTCCTTCAGCCAGTGGAGCCATGACAGTTATGACAAAAACACATCCAGGTCTGGGACTGGAAAAGTCTAGGGTGGAGTGCTCACAGTGGGAGATAGTGACTAAGTTGTCAGTGTGGTTGTTTTGAGTATCTGTAGACAAACATAAGATACTACCTTTAAAAAATAAAAAAAGGAGAAAAATGGCATCCAACAGCAACCACAGTCAACAGTATGGTCTCACTAGGGATCTGCCATTGGAGTCTCAGGAACAGATTTGTCTGTGTAGACGAGAGCTCTTCCACTTGGATGTGAGGAAAGCAACCCAAGTGCAGTGACTGCCATCTCTTATAACCAAGTCAGCATTTGCAATGGTCAAACTGAATGTGTTTTTCTTGGCATGGCCAAGCTAAACTTTTGTCATTCACTGAGCAGACATTCACCAAATTAGAAACACTGGGACAGGCAATTTCTCTGATGTTTTGGTTTCAACAGTACTGATCTGTAATTATTTCTCCAAACAAAAAGAAAGTGTTTGACAGAGACATTTAAAGACCTAAAACAACTTTCTTATAGGAAACACATGCTTTTTCTCCAAATTAAAACACACCATTATGCTAATAGGCGGACACTCAGCAAGTGGAATTTGCTATAGGGATTTGTTGGTGGAAGGGGCGAAGCTGAGGGGGTGATGAGAAGGTAGGAGACAACTGACTTTTGTTAGCTGTCCTGAACAGATGCCAAGAGAGTGAAGTCCAACAACCGTGTCCTTAAAATGACCCTGTTATACACACTGGGGAAGTATCTTTGGGCTTTTCATAGAAATGTACAAAGCTGAGCTTCAGAAAACACATTGAGAATGAATTTCTGGTTTGTATTAGTGCCTTCTCACCTCGTCCTGGATTTGGATTATACAGCTCTTTATGCTCGAAGGCAAAAAGATTCGTAGCAGGTATGACGGATCTTCTGCAACTTCAATAGCATAACTTGATGCAAAAACATGGATGACAGCCCTTCCTCAAAAAGAAGTTCGTCTTCTCTCTCATGTTCTCTCCATTTTCAAAACTGACCATAGTCTCACTGATAAAAGGAAAGAAATGACATGTCCTAACGTGCATTGTCCTTGGAGAAACTTGAATGTAGAAATGGGACATTTAGAAAGCACAGTAATAGCCAGGAGAAAACTTTTACAATTGAACACTTTTAGTGATTTACAGCCTCAAGCTTCAAAAAAAACGACAAATTCCACAATGTCTCTGGACACCTCTGAATGATCGTACAGTGAAGAGGTGGTTTCGTTTGTGTGTGGGTGAATAAGCTGGGAGTGCAAAGAGGAAAGTGTGGGGAGGAAAGTTTTGCCAAAGTCATGTTTTCTTGATTTATTTTTAAACAACAATTAAGAGGAATACGGCCAAGCTTTCTTCCAGCTCTCATGAACTCATACATTTCCTAGCACCGTCATTCATCTTAGGAATGTCCCTCCTGAGCTTACTGGACTCTGTCTACCTCCTTTTGTGTTGGCCATGGCAAGCATCCCCAAGATCATCAGGGACCCAGAACTTGTTTTTGTTCATTTTGTTTTGTTTGTTTGCTTTTATTTTATTATTTTTTTTAATTTTTTAATTTTTTTTTTTTGAGGTAATGGAGAATTTATTTTGAGGATATGTACATAATATATGCAAAGAGACATCAAAAAATGTCTGGAAAGATATATAGCAAAATGTTAGTAGTTATTTATGGAGGGTGGGAAGGTTATAGGTGAGTGTCTTCTTCTTTTTTTTTTTTTTTTTAATTTTTTATTTTTATAAACATATATTTTTATCCCCAGGGGTACAGGTCTGTGAATCACCAGGTTTACACACTTCACAGCACTCACCAAATCACATACCCTCCCCAATGTCCATAATCCCACCCCCTTCTCCCAAACCCCCTCCCCCCAGCAACCCTGGACCACCAGGTTTACACACTTCACAGCACTCACCAAAGCACATACCCTCCCCAATGTCCATAATCCCACCCCCTTCTCCCAAACCCCCTCCCCCCAGCAACCCTCAGTTTGTTTTGTGAGATCAAGAGTCACTTATGGTTTGTCTCCCTCCCAAACCCATCTTGTTTCATTGATTCTTCTCGTACCCACTTAAGCCCCCATGTTGCATCACCACTTCCTCATATCAGGGAGATCATATGATAGTTGTCTTTCTCTGCTTGACTTATTTCGCTAAGCATGATACGCTCTAGTTCCATCCATGTTGTCGCAAATGGCAAGATTTCATTTCTTTTGATGGCTGCATAGTATTCCATTGTGTATATATACCACATCTTCTTGATCTATTCATCTGTTGATGGACATCTAGGTTCTTTCCATAGTTTGGCTATTGTGGACATTGCTGCTATAAACATTCAGGTGCATGTGCCCCTTTGGATCACTACATTTGTATCTTTAGGGTAAATACCCAATAGTGCAATTGCTGGGTCATAGGGCAGTTCTATTTTCAACATTTTGAGGAACCTCCATGCTGTTTTCCAGAGTGGCTGCACCAGCTTGCATTCCCACCAACAGTGGAGGAGGGTTCCCCTTTTTCCGCATCCTCGCCAGCATCTGTCATTTCCTGACTTGTTGATTTTAGCCATTCTGACTGGTGTGAGGTGATATCTCATTGTGGTTTTGATTTATATTTCCCTGATGCCGAGTGATATGGAGCACTTTTTCATGTGTCTGTTGGCCATCTGGATGTCTTCGTTGCAGAAATGTCTGTTCATGTCCTCTGCCCATTTCTTGATTGGATTATTTGTTCTTTGGGTGTTGAGTTTGATAAGTTCTTTATAGATTCTGGACACTAGTCCTTTATCTGATATGTCGTTTGCAAATATCTTCTCCCATTCTGTCAGTTGTCTTTTGATTTTGTTAACTGTTTCCTTTGCTGTGCGAAAGCTTTTGATCTTGATGAAATCCCAATAGTTCATTTTTTCCCTTGCTTCCCTTGCCTTTTGCGTTGTTCCTAGGAAGATGTTGCTGTGGCAGAGGTAGAAGACGTTGCTGCCTGTGTTCTCCTCAAGGATTTTGATGGATTCCTTTCGCACATTGAGGTCCTTCATCCATTTTGAGTCTATTTTCCTGTGTGGTGTAAGGAAATGGTCCAATTTCATTTTTCTGCATGTGGCTGTCCAATTTTCCCAGCACCATTTATTGAAGAGGCTGTCTTTTTTCCATTGGACATTCTTTCCTGCTTTGTCAAAGATTAGTTGACCATAGAGTTGAGGGTCTATTTCTGGGCTCTCTATTCTGTTCCATTGATCTATGTGTCTGTTTTTGTGCCAGTACCATGCTGTCTTGATGATGACAGCTTTGTAATAGAGCTTGAAGTCCAGAATTGTGTTTGCTTTTAATGTGTGCTTTGCTTTGTTTTTGTTTGTTATAGGGAATATTGCTTGCTCTATCTGTCCCCACCGATGGCTTTCAGTTTGTTTCCGGGACATGTTCAAGTTTCATTTCTATAGTCCTAATCCCCATACACTCAGACTCTCACTTAGCATGTTAGGGCCCCACGTTAAATAGTAAATGGCATTAGGGAGGCACGTCACTTTAACCTTCTATCAGTTATCACTGCCTCAGTAGGAATCAGGTTATCTGCCTAGTTCTAGAAAAATTAATTACTCCCTCCTCTGACATTTGTCATATATTCCAGTTTTTCTAAGCACTTTCTGAGTTTAGGTAATTTCCTCTTTTCAAGAGGATGATTCATTAAACTTTTACCTACTTATTTTATTTGTGTATGTTCATAATATTTTACATAAATTGAAGTGTTCACCAAAAAAAAAAAAAAAAAATCCTGTCTCAAAGCATGTATCTGTCATTTTCTTTTCTTTTGGGGGGGAATCTTATTTATTTACTTAAGAGAGAGAGAGCACACAAACAGGGCAGAGGGGCAGAGAAAAAGGGAGAAGCAGATTCCCCGCTAAGCACGGAACATCATGTGGGGCTCGATCCTAGGACCTGGAGTTCATGACCTGAGCTGAAGGCAGAAGCTTAACCAACTGAGCCACCCAGGTACCCTGTGTCTGGCATTTTCAATTTAAAAGTGCAGTATGGGCCCCAGGAATTTGCATGTCATTTGCTTTCAGCAGTCACGGGGATGTGCCATAAGGGTTTGCATACATGGCTTAGCTACCTTCCCTTCACCAACAACCACCCCCGCCACTGCCCCTGCCATGATGTTGCCTCAAAGGCAAAGTTCTTTAGCTGGTTCTCAGTAAATGTTTGCCCCATGATTAGTAGATTTCAAGTGAGCCACTAAGTTTGGATTTCAGAAATAAATGAACCTAACTGTACATGGACTGGTCTGCGTATCTGCGATCTAGAGAATTAGAATAGAGAATTACGAGAAAGTGGTCCCAAACAACTGATAATATAGCAGGAGACTTCCAGAATAGTGGCTCTCCAATGGGGATGATTTTGTCCCTGTGGAACATTTAGCAATGTCTGGAGACATGGGTTTCACAACTGAGGGTGTGCTAGTGGTATCTGGTAGGTAGAGTCCGGAAAGGCTGCCTCACGTCCTACAATGCACAGAACGGTTGTGAAGAATTATCTGACCCAAAATGTCAACAGTGTGGGGTGGAAAGATCCCTGTTTGGGTACATAGTCAGCGGATTCGGGTAGGAAGTGTAGAGGTGGGCTGGAAAATGAAAATCATAAAATAACATGTTACGTGTATCCCAGGTGCTGGAATAGTGTTGTGCATTGATCACCTCTTTTAATCCTGGTAATAATTCTTTGAGGTCGAAATTATTATTACCCTGTTTTATAGTTGAAAACCTGAGGATAGGTAACTTACTCAAGGCCATACAATTAGTACAGCTGGCATTTGAACCCAGGGTCTCTCTACTCTCTTAGCCACTCCCACAAACTTTGTGTCTACTGGAGTTCTCTCTCAGATTCTTATCTCTATTTAGTAAAACTAAAGAGAGCTTGTAGTGTGCAATAGCATATTAAAATGCAATAAGAGTAAAACATACAAAAGCATCATGCTAAGAAAAGAAGGAATTATAAGATGCCAGAAACACACGTGTATAGGAAACACGTATTATTACTCAAAACTAAAGTTGGCCTTCAAAGTTGGTTTTGACTTTCCAAGTGGACAAAGCAAAAAGGTAATTAATTGCAGTTACACAATGCACATTGTTCATAAAATGAAAAGCCCACAAATCTTATAATATTAAGCATACTCTTACCAAAGAATCCAGGAAATCCACTCCTTGGTATTTACCCAAAGGAGCTGAAAACTTACAGCCACATAAACACCTGCATGAAGATATTAATAGCAGCTTTATTTATGACTGCCCAAACCTGGAAATAACCAAGATGTCTTCAGTAGGTGAATAGGTAAGTAAACTATGGTGTATATTCAATGTTACAAAGAAATGAATTATCAAGCTGGGAAAAGGCATGGAAGAAATTTAAATGCGTATCACTAAAGGAAAGAAGCCAATCTACAGGAGCTACACAGTGTATGATTCCCACTCTACGACACTCTGTATAGAACAGAAGAGTGGAGACAGTTAGAAGATCAGTGGTCCACAGACCTGTACCCCTGGGGATAAAAATATATGTTTATAATATTCAAAAAAAAAAAAAACGACATAAAAAAAAAAAAAAGAAGAAGATCAGTGGTCCCAGGAATTGGCAGGGAAGGGGGGATGAATCGATGGAGCCCTGAAGATTTTTAGAGCTGCAAAACTACTCTGTAGGATACTACAATGGTGGATACATTTCATTATACATTTTTCCAGACCCATAGAATGTACAACAGCAAGAATGAACCCTAATGGACACTTTAGGCCTGGCCGATAATGATGTGTGAACGTAGGCTCATCAAGTGTAACAAACGTACCACTCTGGTGAAGGATGTTGATAGTAGAGGAGATTATGCATGGGTGGGGGCATAAGAACCATGGAAAATCTTTATACCTTCTGAAGGTATAAAGTCTATATGAGGTCTATATGAAAATGAAAACAAAACACCTCTCCCTGCCAAACAAACAAACAAAAACATTAAAAGATAATACAAAACCAAATTCCACTAGTTACTTAGGAGAAGTCAATGTTACCAGCACAGAGGACTGTGAAATCTCTGAGTCTTCATAAGTAGGTCATTACTTGTGTGCTTTAGAATATCTCCATACTAGATGATGAGTTTTGTATGGCCATTTCTCTCAGCATCTCTCAATGCAAGAATCAAAATCAATTTGAAAAAAAAAAAAAAAAAGTGATAGACTATACATGGACCCAAAGACACTGGTCCAAAGGGGCAAACCTGATGTGGTCTGGCTGAATTTAGACACTCAAGCCAGAAGGATGGGTTGGCTGCAACACCATGCATCAGTCCTCTTGGGATCCTCACTTTACCTTTGAGAACTCAGTTTCCACATATGTAAAATGGGGATGTTCTGTGTACCTTGTGAGATAATGGTTTATAATTTTTTTTTAAATTCACTCAGTGAATGTCAACCGGATGCTTACTCAATGTCTGCCACTGCCTGGGGCCTCCACCTAGAAGCCAGAGACGAGCATGACAGGTCTGACCCCGGCTCTCGCAAAGTTATGACTGAGAGGTGAAGAGAGATTCATTGACATGTACAGCATAAAAATCATACATCCAGCAAGTATCTACTGAGAATCTACAATGAGGGAGGCACCATTAGACAATGGATCTATGTATCATGTTGTTGTTGCTTTAAAACTGATCAATTTTTTTTTTTTCTTTTTTGGATTCTGGCATTGAGGAAGGTCGAGGGGAAAAGCAACTAAGCGGAGCAGAACTGAATGAGGAGACCATTAGGGCTGCTCTTCCTCTTCCAGAGGTCTTTACCTTTACTCAAGGGGGCAGCATTCATACTGCAGTCTAAGCGAGGGACACTGTTCTGAAGGGGTGCAGTGCCCCACCTACCCTCCTGGACCCCCTGGCACTTGGGGTCATCTAGCAACCCATCTCACTCTAGGCAACAAAAATCATTCAGGCTGGTTCTGAGAAAAACAGTATCAGGTTTCTACAACATAGGCTCAGATAAACATGCACTTTACAAAGTCATGGTATTCCTTCAAATGTGCGGTGTTGAATCTGTCAGTCGCAGGATTCCAATTTGCTCAGTCAATGTCACTAACCTCCTCTGCCTTTCAGCTCTGGCAAAGGTTCTCTTTCCTCCCTGATCACTGGGACATAGTAGAGATTCATTTCCCTTATGAAAGGAAGCTCTACCAAGAGAAAAGGGAAAGGGAATACGTTTTGTCACCTCTGAGCTAAAACTATTGTATTTCTCTAAAAGCAATCATCTTTAGACATTACAATGGCATGTGCAGGGCACTGCATAGCATTTTTATAATCGGTGTGCTCTGTCAATTCCAGCCCAGACTGGATTCATTCTTCTCCAGAAATCTCACCAAATCGAGTTTGATTTTTCCTATGAAATGACATTTGGCTGCACAAACATGCTCGACTGTATTGAAGGACGCAGTCGAGAACACCAGCAACTCAGTGATGTAATCCCAGCCCCGGATGAGAAACATCAGAAGCTTTCAAACTCCCTAAGCTTTTTCTTCTCAAAGTTCAAAAGGTCTAATTCTTTCCCACTTAGGTCTTGTCCATTCCCAGATCTGAGCTGGGAAAGGAGAAGGCAAGAGTTTATTTTAAATTATATTTGGCTTTCCAAAACACTGTGTTTTCAGTTTTGAGAATGAACAAAAGAGAAGTGTAGTTATCTAAAAGACAGAGAAAAGACAGTGCTCTCAGAATATTGCCATGATCTGTACTTGTTTCGTCATACTACTACTAACTCTACCTCGTGTACAGTTAGATAACAATATCCAGAGCACCTGCTTGGCCTGGAGGGACTGTCTTTTCTAAATCAGCAAATATTTATGTGGATCTAATTGGTGTTCATATGAAGTTCAAAGAGTTCCAGAGATAAGATATTTAAAGATGTATAACTATCCTGTTAAGGGCAGATACATAGTTGATAATATTCTAGAAGATTCATTAATTTCCATTGATAACACATACTTTTAAAATTAAACAGGAAGTTAGAGCTTGTCTTTTGACCAAAGGCTAATAAGTAAAAGTGTTCTAGTTTTTACAGTGAGTTTGGATGTTAGATATTTTTACACGTCCCATCGAGAAAACAAGTTCTGTTCACACTTTTGAGAAGCCAGGTTTCTTATCAAGGGAAGCAATACTTTAATAAAAACCTTTAAAAATAGAAAGACCAATAAGTGTGCAATTAATTAAACTGATTATCCTTTTTGTGTCATTATGAGCAGAAGCTAGCTGTAACAGTGATCACAATAAGGTGACAGTTAATGTCTAAGATAAGAGATCACCTAAACCATGTGTTGTGGGTTTTCTTTTAAATTTTAGTTTATTTATTTGACAGAGAGAGAGAGATCACAAGTAGGCAGAGAGGCAGGCGGAGAGAGAGGAGGAAGCAGGCTCCCCACCGAGCAGAGAGCCTGATGTGGGGCTTGATCCCAGGACCCTGAGACCATGACCTGAGCCGAAGGCAGAGGCTTTAACCCACTGAGCCACCCAGGTGCCCCTGTTGTGTTTTTCTTGGAAGAAGCAGAAGATGAATATGGCAAGGGATTATTATTAATTACTGTTCATTTAATCAAGGAAAGAGTCCTGGAGAAGGAAAGCTGGCTTTTAGACTGTGTCTATTCATATCTATCCACTTTAAAAACGAACATGAAGGGTATTAATCTTAGCATTTTGTTTTTGTTGCATAGTCAATCGTACTATCACACTACGCAATGGACACTAAGAGCTTTCTTTTGAGCAATGCCCTCCAGATCAAGATCAGCAAATAAATGGCCTTTGAAGAAGAGATCAAATGCCTCATCACTCTACGTTGTTTGCTTTCAACATTGGCATTGAAACAGCATGTAGAGACATTGCTCCTCATATTTAAATAAGGGCACATCTTTAATTGTCTAAAAAGCTTCAGAGTAGTACCTGAAAGTAGAATATCCCTAATATGCTAGGATCTATTTCATATCAAATGACAGTTGTTTATTTATGACATCAATTTATTTTTCACTTTGCAATTACGTAAAAATAGCAATAACATAGCAAGTGAGATGATGCGATTGATCCGCGTACTGAATTATTCATTCGATTCCAGTTGTTGACTTCACATCAGACATCGCCCGAGGTACGGTGCATAAATCATGACGAATCTTTTGCCACAACCACTCAAAGAACCTATCTGATGCTTTTTGTATCCATTTATGCATATGGCCTGGGATTCCTGGTATCTCCTTAACTGGGTCCAAAGTGATACCATAAATCAAATGCTGAAGGGTGGGGGTCCAGCAAATGGCCTCCAGGAAGTGGCCTGCTCTTCTGAGGAAGGTCAGTTAGCTGATACTGACCACACTGGTCTGTAATCTCCCAGATTTACTGTGTAATCATACTCATGGCACCAAAATCCAGCAAGTCACCAACAGTGCTGGTGTGGGGTGATTTTGAACTGTTGGATTAAATCCCAACCAGATTACGGTTGCTGGAATGGTCTCCACCATGAGCCAGACTGAATGCCCTGCCTTCACATTCATGAACTTAAAGGGTACTTGATGATGAAAAACTTCTCTCATTATCTAGGGTAAGATAGGGCTCCTGCTTGGGATCTCACAACACCTGTGTTTCTCTTTATGGCATCCACTCACGATACTTGAGTAGTAGTTCTGGCTTAAGGTCATTTGCTCCGGAACTAAACACCGCTATACTTTCCAGTTTCCTCGCCTAGATATGGACACAAAATGGACACTTGATAAAAATATTAAATAAATAAGTAAAAGTCATTCTCATTACTCAGCTACAGCTCTCTTGGATAATAGAATTCTCTTTAGAGATGAAAAGGTGTTTACCAACTTTAAACAAATATGCTTGGAAAATATCAAATACGACACCATCATCTTGTGCTCTACGGCTTTCTAATCGTCTCCTACCCTCCTACTTTGGCAAAAAGGTTTACGTACTTTAGAAGATTTCACCCAGGGAAGAAACCAGCATTTGCTAAAGAATCCTTACATTAGCCTATGGTGTCTCTCTGTCCTTGTTTCAGGCAGCTGAATTTGCAATGTACAAAGCAGATCTATTAACCTAAGATTTTTTTTTTAAAGATTTTATTTATTTATCAGAGAGAGAGATGGGGAGAGAGCAAGCACAGGCAGACAGAATGGCAGGCAGAGGCAGAGGGAGAAGCAGGCTCCCTGCCGAGCAAGGAGCCCGATGTGGGACTCGATCCCAGGACGCCGGGATCATGACCTTAGCCGAAGGCAGCTGCCTAACCCACTGAGCCACCCAGGCGTCCCTAAGATTTTTTTTTTAAAGGCATATTTTCCTGGTCTAACCTCTCTCCTGTCCTCCCATCTCACATTCTATGCTCAAATGCTAAGAGTGGTTGTTTTGAGGTGGTAAGATGATAAGTGATTTAAAACATTTTCCCTGTATTTTCCACATGAATTTAAGAACAGGGATTTCTTACTTTGGGAAGAAGAGGGGGGAAAAAATGAACCATTAAAAGACATATTTCCCAAAAAAGGAATTACAATACTAGCAAAGTCAGCAATAATTAGGCTCCAAACTTGGTTTAAAAAAAAGAAAACAAGATATAATCATATCTAGTCACTAAGGTAAACCTTAGTCTATGAGTTTCTCCTGCATGCAACAGTGGCAGTTCCAAAGTTAATGTTTTAGATGTTAGTAACTTTCTGTCATTTGTTTAGTGGTGAATTTTAATACTCTTGTTCACCTAACTGCCTTCCTTCTAACACTAAGGACCTGGCACATAGTAGCTATTCAATAAGCATTTGTTGATCTCATAAATGGGTGAATAAATTTCATCAGAAAACCTGAGTTCTGAGAGGTTAAATTACTCAAAAAGGCATTTGAACCCAAAGTACACTTTTGACTATTCCCCTAGTCCCTTGCCTTTATGCCCAAGTGTGCCTATGGGCTTACTCACTGGAATTTGATTTTCTATGGTGTCTTGGGCAGATAGGTGGCATCAAGACATTGTTGTCAGATGCAGCAAACCTAGTCCCCCAGCCTGTCTCACCTTTACTCCTGGCCAAGCACTGGGCTCCAGATACCAGGAAAAGGGAAGGGGAATCTTGCCAAGTGCAAAGGGAAGTCTGCTTTGCCTGGCTGCCAATGCCTGGGATTTGGCATGCTAAGGCATCTGCTGTGGTTGTGGATTTGGGTCGAGTGATTCCTGCTGAAAACACTGTGAATAATTCTAACAATGTCACTGCATGCTGTTCCCCTGGTCTTTCTCCTCTCTGGGTCATGTTTCTAGCCACAGATGATTAGTAATAAGCACTAATCAAGACACTGGTCGGCAAGACAATGCCAAAGTCAAGCTCTGCCAAAAGTATACTAATAGGATAGCAAGTTCTGATTTTGTTTTTTGGTATCGGAGAAGAGAGTGGGGATTAAAAATGAAAAAGAGCAGCAAGAAACTGATTCTCTGGCAGGTTAAGCATCATCAACCTTCCTTGTTTCCTAAGAGTTAGAAAATAAAGTCTTAGAAAGTTTGTGGCGCGTTATTTTTTCCACATGTGGGTATGTGATAGAGCTGGGATCTCCCAGAAGGCTTAAATTAGGGTCTTGCTTCCTCATGCATGGTGGCTTTCCATGTTGGTATGTTGATAATATATATTTAAACAAAACAAAACAAAACAAAAAAACATTGCCAGTCTAAAAATACACCCACACCTAATGGAGGACTTTCTCAAATATATCACCCATCTTCCCCAGGCATCAAGAACAGGAACTGTCTTTTCAGGTTAACAGAGCCAGTAGGAAGGATTGCAATGTTTATGCTTCACCTCATCCAAATGTCATCTTATAAGAAGATCATGAAAATGAGAAACTTTAGCTCTTTGCTTTTCCAATCCTATAGTATTCACATAAGAATATTTCTTACTTCCATTGGCTCTCTTACCCCACAATCTTTATCTGCAAACCCCACTACATATGAACCTGATTTGTGTTTTGGCCATAAATTGTCTTAAGAAACATGCAGCCCTCCCACATCCAAATTTATATTTCGTCTCCTTGCAAAAAAGTCATCGTCATCGTCATTATCTTTAACACTGAGTTCTCACTAAACGCCAAGCACAAGATTAGGTAATTTACATACATAATTTAGTATTTTAGAAAGCTCTATGAAGTAGGTACTATCATTACATCCATTTTACAGATGAGGACATTGAGGATCCAAGAGGCTAAATCACTTTTTCATTGTCAGGCAGCTAACAGAAAATCAGAGCTGATTGCCAGTGAAGTTACCTGAACTCATGCTCTTAAACACTGAAATATATAGAAGCTTGAGAAATCACAGCATCCCCAAGGAAGAGAGGACCTGAAAGTTCATATGTTCCTGAAATTCTTCACCTAAGTAGTATATTAAATTCATGTGGGAAACTTTTTGGAAACTGGTGCTTTAGTCTCATTTGAATCAGAATTTTAGGCAATGGGACATGGGTATTAGTATCTTATGAAATAAACTCAGATGATTCTATTTGAAATTGGGGTTATTAATTTTTGGTTCCTAAATGTCACCAAAGACAGTGTCATCTAGACTGCTTTTAAAAATATATATAATAGAGATATAATTCATATATCATATACTTCATCTATTTAAAGTATGTAATTTGATGGTTTCTAATATATTCAGAGTTGTGAAACTGTTACCACAATCACTTTAGAACATTTTCATAACCCTAAAAGAAATCCCATATCCACTAGCAGTCACTCCCCATTTTCCTCCCATACCCCCAGGCCTAGGCAACCACTAATCTACTCTCTGTAGATTTGCTATTTGGGGCATTTCATATAAATGGGATCATCTGATATGTGGTCTCTGTAACTGACTTCCTTCATTTAGCACAATGTCTTTGGGGGTTCAGCCACTTTGTAGCATGTACTTTTTTCTTATCACTGATTAATATTCCACTGTATTGAATTATTTACTCTGTGTTGTGTTTTGAAGAAGATATATATTCTTTAGACCTACTTTTTATTTTTTTTTTAAGATTTTATTCATTTACTTGACAGACAGAGATCACAAGGAGGCAGAGAGGCAGGCAGAGAGAGAGGGGAAAGTAGGCTCCCCGCCAAGCAGAGAGCCCGATGCGGGACTTGATCCCAGAACACTGGGACCATGACCTGAGCCAAAGGCAGAGGCTTTAACCCACTGAGCCACCCAGGCACCCCAGACCTACTTTTTAAAGAATCGTTGGGGTAGGGCCAGGTGTTTCAATGATCATTCGAATTTGGGGATTAATGACTTCATATTCATCCACTTAGCACATTTTTTAATATTGTGCTTGAACATCCCCCCCGAATAACTTATTGCATTGAATATTCTACCCCCCTGCCCCGCCAAATAACCATTGCTGTTTCATCTGTGGCCAATACTGTCAGAAAGTTCTCCCTTAGCTTAGGAATAAAATCTTTTCTTAGAAAAGAAATCTTTTTCTTGCTGGTCCTGTTCCCTTATGGAACCACACACATACATCATCTCTCATCAGATGATCCCTTTGAGGGATGCCTTCTGATGGCTCTAGGTCCCAAGACTTCTTTTCCCCAAAATAAACATTCCAAATTCTTTTGAAGGATCCTAAGATGAAGTGGTTTTGAGGTCTTCTATCTTCCCAGCTGCGTTCAAGTTGAGCTCCAGGATTCTTCAAACATAGTGCAATGAACTAATCATGACATTACGATCCAAGCTTACTTATGGGTTGAATGAAACCTAACATATATGACCCCAAAATAAAGGGCTTATAAAGTAGCCAGGTCCAACTGCAGCATCATATATCAAGAAACATAAGTTAGCAACAAAATCCATTCGAACATTAAAAATTCAAATCTTTAATGAATCTCAAAGGACAGGAAGAGGTGTACATTTGTCTCCAAAACACACTGGAAACACACTCTCCCCATTGATGTTATTCTATGTCCTGCACACTGGTGACCCCTAATCTCCCCCAAATTCTCTCTCACTCTCAACTCCTAAATCAAGGACTTCTGTGATATCCAGCTGTGAGAGCAAGACTGTGGTGGGGGTTCATTCCCACCCATCCTTCCTTTCACTCTTTTCTGTTCTCCCTGATTGAATCTTATCCCTTTCCAAACCAGACTTCCATTCCTAGCTTTCTCCCCTGCCCTATCCTGTGTGGCTTAAATCAAAAGATCCTCAGCCAATGAACTTGGGAGTTTTCCTCAGAAAGCAAGGTGAGAGAAACACTGAGTATACAAAGACAGAATGCCCCATAGTGAGTAGGGAAAGAGAAGGGCTATGAACACATACGGTTTTGTTCCTGTTACACAAAAATGGGAAGCAGTCTAATACAAGTTCACTATTCCAGGACATATCTATCCTCTCAGAATCTTCTAAGTCCTAGGTTCCCCAAAGTCTTCACACAGAACCCAGGGTCCCGGGATTCTAATGATATTCTAAGGAGTTTTCTCTCTCCATGCTCCTTACTCTCGTTAAAATTGTGTAATGGAGATGGTTACATTTCAACCTCATTTGAAATCCCTTTTCCTTCGAGGTACAAGGTACATCCCTAAGCGTGTAAGCTCCTAATGGTAGAGCTCTTGTCTTCAAGACAAATATCAAAAAACATCCTCTGAGCACGTATTTAAAAGAAAACAGAACAAAACAGAAAACTAAATTGGTCCCTAGCAAGTATGCAATGCAGAAGGTCTTACCTTTTGATTGCTACATTAAAGAGAGAAGAAGACAATCCACTGTCTTATATAAATTCTGAGCCCATAAGAGAGAGCTGTGAACCATTTAGCCAATTAATCAATTAGTCGGGCAAAGAGTTGCCACCTGAAAATTCAGTTTCTCGAAGTGGGTGTTTGCAATATTTTATAAGGTCTTTATATTATTTATTATATTATAATATTTATAATATGTATCTTACATAATTTGAAAATAATTTTTATTTTATAAGAAAATCTTTTTATAACATTTATTATGTTATTTATTAGGCCTCCTGAACATCCTTTATGTGTGAGGTATCTTCAAGTCAATTTTAAATAGTTGAGTGTTATCATTTTATAAATCTTTAATAAAGCACACTAGGATGGGAACAACTCCTCGGATCATTTTTGATTAATAAGCAGATAATTAATGTGACTTTTCTTTTTTTTTTTTTTTTTTTTTTTTTTTTTTTTTAAAGATTTTATTTATTTATTTGTAAGAGAGAGAGAGAGTGAGAGCAAGCACAGGCAGACAGAGTGGAAGGCAGAGTCAGAGGGAGAAGCAGGCTCCCTGCGGAGCAAGGAGCCCGATGTGGGACTCGATCCCAGGACGCTGGGATCATGACCTGAGCCGAAGGCAGCTGCTTAACCAACTGAGCCACCCAGGCGTCCCTAATGTGACTTTTCTTAATAGAAAGGCAAAAATGACTCCGACAAGCTCCCAATGATTGCTTGAATTTGGGGGCAAAGAGAAATCTATCCATGAATGAGTTAATGCAAGATACAATCAAGTATATGCAACAATATTTACTCAGATCTCATGTTGTAGGAGTACCATAAAAGAAATGTTTTCACTAGAAAAATAGGGATTCAAAAACCAGGTTAAGCACTAGGAATGCCTTTGGGAAGCCCACAACATTAAGCCTTCTACTTGCATTATCTCATTAGTCCTTATAACAACTTTATTAGGAAGATAAATCAATATATTTCTCAATCCTGATTCTGCCTCATACCAACTGTGAATGTGAACATATTCTTTAACCTCTGTTCCTCATCTGTAAAATGAACATAATAATGACACCTCCTTCAAAGCCTTAATGAATCAATTTACGGTTATCTTCGGGAACTTAGCTAATGTTAATTAACACAGTAAGTGCTCAATTATTATTATTTCAGGATGGACGAGCAGAGGAAGTAGTCAGGGAAAAAAGTGTAGAGATGATATGACCAAAAGCAAGAACAAAAAACAAACAAAACAAAACAAAAAAACATTAGAGAAGGAGAAATATCCCAGAAGGCCCTACCAGAGAATGATGAACAATGGGATCAGATAGGTAACATAAGCAGAGCGAAAAATGCCTGAAAGATTTTGCAGAGCAATATAAAGGTGAGTTACCCATCCTTAAGTTTTTAAATCACAGCAGGATTACAGGACTTCAGATAAGAGACTGGTGCCAATGTCTTCCAGCCAAAGATCTCCAGGAGGACACATGTAGTTGGGTTCATTACTCTTTGCCATCGGGGAGAATGAACACCATTGGGAACCATGGAAAATCTCAGTAAGAAGAGTTTTAAAGGACTTATCATAGGATTTGGCCTTGGAATTGAAAGAAAAGGGGTTTACTCTGGATCAGGTGACATCAAGAAGTGGGTATAATTCTGTAATTGATTTTTTTAAAAACTTTATCTAGAAAGAAAGATGACTAGAGTCAGGCTAACCTGGAAATAGGTAAAGAAGTAGCTGGTATTCATACTAACTGAAGGAAGGAGGTGTTTGGTATCTTTCTTGTTTGAACAGTGACCTGTTTTCATGTTTAGTCAAAATTATGAGGTGGCCTTGTTTTTTGTCTCCCTTCCTTATGATCACTGAGTGACCTTGTCTGCTCTTAGTGTTTGGTGAGAATGTTTATGTCCAAAAGAAGGACATCATGGCCTGCTTTGAGTTCCAGGCCACCTCCTCACAACACCGAGTCCTAGTTATATATATCAGGTCAGTTCCTAGATGTCAAAGGCTTCTGTTTCTTTCTAAGTGGGCATGGGTGCCATGCTTCAAAAGACTCATTGGTGGGTGCCTGGGTGGCGAAGTGGGTTAAGCCTCTGCCTTCGGCTCAGGTCATGATCTCAGGGTCCTGGGATCGAGCCCCACATCAGACTCTCTGCTCAGCAGGGAGCCTGCTGCCCCCCTCTCTCTTCCTGCTTCTCTGCCTACTTGTGATCTCTCTTTCTCTGTCAAATAAATAAATAAAATCTTTTAAAAAGAGACTCATTGGTATAAGATATGAATTGAGCAGAAGAGACAACTGAAGTCAGAAAGACTAATCAGCTGGTCACTGCAGCAGAAGTGGGCAGCACTATCCATGCATTCATCTCAATGAACCCCAAAACAACTTCATAAGGTAAGAGCCATGATCATCTCAATTTTATAAATGAAAAACTAAGGCCTAGAAATGCTAAATGAATAGCCCCACATCACAGCTAGGGGTTCAACCCCATACCTGCCTGACTGCATCGAACCATGGCACTACAGGGACCTTTGAAGCCAGGGGTCTGAGGAAGAGAGGTTCTCCACCCTGTGTGCACACTAGAGTAACTGCTGATGTTCAGACGGGTGCCTGAGCTCTGTCTTGAGAGATCCTGATTTAATGTGTTGGTCTGTGATCTGGGCATCATATTAACCACATCTCAGGTGATTTTAATGTGCAGCCGATTTGAGGTCTAGTACAGTAGGCGAACGGATCTAAACTCCGTCTGAAGTTAACAGTGGCAGTCTGTAACCCGGTTAACATCCCAGTGTGGAGCTGGGGAGAGTTGAAGTGCTATTTTGCAATTTGACAGATTCTTTCATGAGAAAGAATAACGCTGGGTGTGGTACAAAAATGATGAATACTGTTTTTCTGAAAATAAATAAATTAAAACAAACAAACAAACAGATAAATGTGCAACTTCTTTTCCTCAAGAAGGCATACTAGCATTCAATAGCCCCAATCTCCCCGAGCATCATGGTAGCCAAGAATAACTATGAGGATAAACACAGACTTCCTTAATTTCACTGTTAAACAGTAAAACAAATGAGCCGCCTCTAAGAGCTTGAATTTTGTGAAGGAATGTGCTCATGCAATGGGTCTTTTCTCTTCCACCTATTATCTGTGTTCAAACAGAGAGGTATTAGATAGTCTACCTAATCCTTGCTTCCAAGTAACTAAGGATAAAGATGCACTTTGGGATCTGAATTTCATCCTTAAGTGGCTGATGAGGGTAGCAGAACTTCAGAAATCAGTAGGAAAACTTATGGGGAGCCAAACATAATTAAAACAAAATAAAGTGAAGGTGGCAATAGCTCTGTCGTTAAAGTCGCTCTCCAAAATAGATACTTCTCAGTTTGAACAATAATGCCGTGTGATGACCATTAAAGGAGTACACCACAGAAATTCCTGCAAGTTGCAAAACAACAAAAAGCCATCAAATATTAGTGGGGCTTGAAAAGTTGGGTAAGCCTTTAAATAGCAGGTGTGTCTCACCCACAAGCAAATGCAGGAAGTTAGCAGAGGAGGATGTGGGGATGTGTTTGGGATTGGGAAGGCTGGCACTGGACAGGAAGGAGCTGAAAAGGATCACATCTCCATTCAGCTGATATATCTATATCTCTTCCTGGAGAGAGAGAAGGAAAAAAACAACTTTCCATGGAAATTGCCTATTGCCTGCCTCTAAGCCAAAGTCTCGGCCCTAAAACTGTGAGCCAGCTAACTGATGAGGAAATTGCATAGCCTAGGACAGGTTTCCAGTGTGTCAGACACTAGTGCTAATGGTCCACGAGAAATTGTTCAGGTACTCACAGGCGGATATTTACATTTTGGATAGCTTTATGCTTATTGAAATGCGCCTTAGAAAAATATACACTCAGTAACACCAACTGACAAATACTGTTGCTTAGAATAAGACTAGAGTAGATATTTAAGTAAAGTTGTAAGCATACCAAAATGTCATGATGGATGACAGCAGCTTGGGAAATAATTGTGTTGTGTAGGAATTAAAAGAATAGGTGGTTTAGGCCACTGCTCTGCCTCTCACCAGCTGAGGGACTCTGGGCCAGTTGGTTAACCTCTCCGAGCTTTCGTTTCCTTATGTGTAGTGTTAGGTGGCCTGTCGAATTCTTGGAAGCCAGAGAAGATTGAAAATGCTGATCTTGCCAAAGGAGCTGCAAAGATGCTCTTACAGAACCAATTATCTGAGACCACATTGGTTGTTATTTATAAAACATTGAAGAGACAAAATGTTAAATGAAAGCACATTCGCAAAAGCTCGTTGGTAGTTCTTAGCTCCTTCTTAAGAAGCCAGAAGGCTCTAATAATGACTCATCAGCATGGGGTGGAGGGAGAACACACATTCCTTCGACCTTTCTGCCCCTCTCTTCTTTATCATGAGATAATCCTCATGATGGAGCAGGAGGGTAGGTGGGTCACGGTCACAAACAAATATATATTAGCCTGGGACAGATTATTCCCCAAAGCAAAACATTTTAGAGCAGCATAGCAGTTATCGACATGGGCTTATGGCAACTGCGATTTGGGTTTGGGTCTGTGTCTCACTTGGTTATTATAATGCTATCAGGAACTGAAATAACTGAAATGGATAGAATTCTAGGAAGTCTCAGTTGCCCCATCTTTTTTTTTTTTTTAAGGTTTTATTTATTTGACACAGAGAGAGATCACAAGTAAGCAGAGAGGCAGGCAGAGAGAAGGGGGAAGCAGGCTCCCCGCTGAGCAGAGAGCCCGATGTGTGACTCGATCCCAGGACCCTGAGATCATGACCTGAGCTGAAGGCAGAGGCTTAACCCACTGAGCCACCCAGGGGCCCACCCCATCTTTAAAATGCAGATGGTCATACATACCCTGTCATACATTAATTTTATGAACTGTGAGTTGAGACCATGTTTGTTTTTGCTCATCATGACTGGACTTCAACAAATGTTTTCTGAATGAATGAATGAGAGGCAGTGGGGGTAATATTAGGTAATGCCTGATCTATAGCTCTGGATACATGTCAATGGTAATAGGTGTTAATATTTATCATGGATATCTGTTGTGGTATCACCAAAACCATGGGTTTCTGAAGTGAAGCATGTACGTAGGCATAAGTCATCGTCTTGTCACATCCTCAGCCTTGACCATAGTGATTGGCTTGGAGAGGAGCCAATGACCCAATCACAGTAGTGAGATGTTGGCTAGAAGTTCTGGAAATAGTCCACCAACTTTTCCTTTTAAGAAGTGAATCAGAGCAAACACAGGACCCTGAACTATTGTAGCCATTCCATGAGTACGTGGAGCCTGACAAAAGAGCAAGCACTTAGAGAGAGATCACTGGGAAATGGAGAGAGAGATCCAAGTTCCTGGTGACATACTTTGAGCCTTGTATACAGCAAAGTAAAGTTATATCTGTGCTGGTCTATTTGATTATATAAGATTTATGGAAATCTTCTTGTTTGTTTCACTGCTTATAGCAATTTGAGTTATGTCAGTTGCAACCAAAAGAATCTGGATATAGCAACACTGTTATCATCATAAATAAAATAACAAAACAAAACAAAAACTAGGATCCTATGTCTGCAAATCAACAACTTAACATTTTTAGTTTTGCTTGGGCAAAATTTGAAGGTGACCTTAAGTTTCCACTTAAGACAGAGCACAGCCAGAACACTTGGGTGGCTCAGTCAGTTAAGTATCTACCTTCTGCTCAGGTCATGATTCCAGGGTCCTGGGATCCAGTCCTGTTTCAGGCTCCTTGCTCAGCAGAGAGTTTGTTTCTTCCTCTGCCCCTCCCCCCAGCATGTGTGCACTCTCTCTCTCTCTCTCTCTGTCTCTCTGGCAAATAAATTTTTAAAAAAAGAAAAGAAAAAAAAAAAAGACAGAATGCTGCCACCTCCTTCTTGAGTGGCTCATATTGCTTCTTTTCTAATTTTTTGGAGAGTGGGGATATGGCTAATACAGATGTTTAGAAAGGGAAGTGTACACAGTATGCCTTTCTTTTAAATCCCATAAAACATCCTGCATCCTGGCAGAAATAGTTCAGCCACCCTCTTCCCTGGCAGTGATTGCTTTCAACCTATCATCATAATTTTCTCCTTCCCAGTTGATCGGTGTGAGACCACCTCCTCAAATCACCAGTGAATTACTCCTGAAAGTAGCATCTGGGCCCACAATTAAATTCGTTCACACATCAGAGGCTGCCCATTACTGGACATTGGACACATGGTATAATTTGAGAGTTAATCAACCGATACCTTGGAAATGAAGTTTGAAGCATCAAGAAGAAAGGCAACTCCAAATTCTTCTTTTGCTCCCTTGAGGGGTTTGGGTACAGATAAAGTTCTGTGATCTAAGAACTTGAGAACTATTTCCATGCTATCCATTTGTATCTCCTCAAAAGAATAGCAGTAACTTGTTTTTAAAATTCATTTGCAGTAATTATATGATGCAGTTGACAATGATGGGGATGTAAAATCACCCAATACGTATCTAATGAAACTTCTTTAATATTTTTCTTTTTAGAATTCACTATGCACAGCAAAAGGAAGAAGGAAGGTACAAAGAAGTACAAAGTACAAAGGTACAAAGTACAAAGAAGTACAAATGAAACATGGTTTCTGATTTCCAAGAGCTTAAGTCTAGGAGAATAAAACTCAGTGATGGGAAGGCTAGTTGAACTACTGACATATAACTATTACTAATAAAATTCTAAAGAGTGAGCCTGCAAAGTTAAGTTCATAGGTTTTGGAATCCAACAGATATGGACCCAGCTCTTGTACATTCTCAGGACAACCTATCCAATGGCTCCTGAACTTTAGTTTTCTCGGGTGGAGAATGGGTGAGCAGTAAATACCAAATGCATGTGGTTACTCTCTGAAGATGAAAATAGCTTCCACATTTTCATGCTTGGCACAGAGAGAACACTCACCATATTTTACAGTTTTTATGGTTTTTAAGAACATTCAGCATTACTACTGAGTCATAGATTGAAAGGGGCAAAACAAATATCTTTTAAGTAAACATCTTGCACTGACTTCAGTTTACATTACAACAAAATGCAGCAAGAATTTGACAATTATGAAACTTATATAGTGACATTTATTGCAAAAGCGTAGCGCTTTATCTACACTCTCTTGATAAAGGAGAAGTCCTGGGTGAAAAGCACAGAAGGAATGAAGAAAGTTTATGAGAAAAGTTTTCTTATTGACTAAAGAAACAGTTCTACTGACTAATTTCCCGGTCACCCACAGAAAAGAAAGAAAATAAAACTGCTAATGTAAGGTCTGAGCTTGTCAGAATTATGTCATATTCCACAATTTTTTGAAAATTAATAATGAAAATAATAGCACCTAGGAGTTCTAGGCTTTCATTAGGTTCTAGGTCCATTGCTATGGGTCTGGTATATATTAATAAGTAATAATAATGTTGATGGCTGCTAACATTTGATGGCTTCTATGTACAAACACATACTTTATCCTATTTAGTGGTTGTGAAGACAACTCTTTGAGCTAGATTTTCTTTACCTACTTTTCAGATGAAAAATCTAAAATTTCCCAAAGTTAATTAACTTGGTCTAGGTCCATATAGAATAGGAATTCCCTAGACCTAGGTCTTATTTGCTATACTATACTGGGGCACAAGGAAGGGATGCAAATGTTTAATATGATGTTTATCAGTCTTTTAAAATCACTTTCAACATGAGACATTCAACGCTCACTCCCACAGACATATGTAGGCACAATGGTTGAACGCCACTCAGAAAGAATATATGCATGAGAGTGACTTTTGTCCTGGAAGGTCTTTGATTCCAGTTGGGTTTATAAAGACAAAGTCACTCACCAGTGCTGTACGTTGTGCGTAGTGGCTTATGATGCCATATGCCAACGTGTGCCATGACCCATAATTGAGAGTCACTAGTCCAAGTTGAAAGAGGGTCAGCGCCTCTTCCAAATCCATGACCCTATCACCTCCACGCAGCTGTCTCCTTTTAGGACCCCATCCCTTGCTGAGTAATCCTTCTTCACAACCGGTAGTCAAATGGGATTGATATGCCCAGTCCTCTCTGAGGATGTGGCCATAATGAGTGAGTGAGGAATACAATGAAAAGAGATGAGGTAGTTTTCCAGAAGTGACATACAGTAGCTAAAAAATACAACAAGGAACCTTCTCCAGATTACTGGAAGATTTTAGACCATGGTCATGGTTTTCTTCCCAACTTCTCCCCCAAGAAACCTATCTTTGGAGAATCCCCTGCTATTAAAGTAAGGCACATTTGGGAAGGAAGAGAGAATATGAGTTGAACCACAGGCACTCCAACAAGCCTGTTATTTATTTTATGGCCATACTTTAGTGGGACTGGATGCCTTCATCTCATCTCTCAACTCTCTCCTTTCCACTCTACTTCCCGGTACTCTTGGGGTATTATTATTTTAAGAGTTTAATGCTGGTCCATTTAAATTGGAAGGCTGGGCAACTTACTCACCATAATGCTCTTATAATTTTAGTCACAAAGCAATATGGCAATTGAAAGCCAGACATGCTTCAATTTCCAAAGGCTGTGACTTCCTCTTGCCAAATGATTTTGTAGTACACTACCAGAGGAATATGTTACACATCGCTTCACCCAAGGGGTTATCCTTCTGTAGGTAGCGAACTTGAGTGACCAGGAGTTCGTCAATGACCAATCCCTCCCATGCAAGAACTGACAACTTAGACAATGAAGAGAACTACATTTTAAATAAAAAGATGTAGAAGATGCCAGAAAAAAATTTTCCCCACGTTCTGGTTGAAGCTTTGATACTAATTCTATGCAAACTATATAATAGACATTCAATCAACATTTGTCTTTTGACTGTTCATAGAATGATGCCAGGCACTTGGGGGGAATTCAAAAGAAATGGGAAGCAAAGGTCATTTCCTCAAAGAATGTTTACTCTAATTGGAGAGAAGAGATGTGGAGACAGCACTCATTAGACAAGTACGTTTCAAAGCAAGCTGCTTATAGTTAAGTAGCAATTAGGTAACAGAGACAAGTCAGAAAAAGGAGCTATCCATGCAGGTTAGAGTGAGGAGGAAAGTGCCTACTGGAAGGAAAACACACAGGATTTTGACAGAAACAAAGGATGATCAGGAAAGAGGCTTCGGGTCAGGAATAAACTTGAATAAACAGTATCATATTAACAAGTAATATTTTGCAAAGTACTCATTACTCTCCTCTGACCTGTTCAACAGGGCCTGGGGGTTGGGAGGGAGTCTGAGAAGGGCCATTCTGCCCACTATACAGAAATGGTGGAGAAACCCAGTGATTTCTGCAGAGTTCCAAACCAAATGAAACACATTCCCTGAGCTCAACTGACCTGTGATTTCCTCTTAAGCCACCAGCTTAAACAAATGGAAGGAAATTGGCCCCTTTTTACTCCTCTGCGCAGAACATGTGCTGAGAGCAGGTAAATGCCAGAAATAGAAGATAGTATGTTTAATGAAAAATAACAGTCCATTTTAATGAGTACTTCTAATTATCTTGATTTTTCAAATGAGAACACAAGCTCAAAGAGATTGAGCCACTTTGTCTCATCTGGTGAAGCAGGAGCTCCCACCAGGGCTATCCAGTTCTAAAGTCCATGTTCTTAATCGTTCCTATCAGGCACTCCAAGGGAGGTGAGGACTGGCAATGCCAGTATCACCTTGGAAGGCAAGGTCCCAGGCCCAACCCAAACTTACAGAATCAGAAACTCCGGGGGCAGGGCCTCACAATCTGTGTTTGTAAAAGCCCTTCATGCCATTCCAGTGCAGGCTCAACTTGGAGGACTATAGTGCATTTACCACTTCTCTGACTACTGTGTGAACAATGAGAGTGAGGAGGAGAACTCTTTTAAACCAAACACCCATGGGAAGACTTCTGAATATCTCTGAACAGCTGATGAGTCTGCAGTGGCTAAAGAGTTTACAAATGGAGCTGCTATTTGTGGATGAAGGCACAGGTTGGACACAGAGACCAACTTCTGGGATGACACTCTCCAGGTTAATGGCGGCCAGGCAAAGTCTCCAAGCCCAGCTCTACTATCAACCCACACTGTGACCTTGGATAAGTCATTGGGCACTTGGGGCCCTCATTTGGTCATTTGCTCCAGAGGACCATTGGGTTCCAGGGTTTGCATTATTCCTTCCTCCTCTAAAACCCTTCACTATAAGGCAATTATTGCAGAGCTAGGGCAGAATTAGTGGCAGCCTAGGAAGCCAGGAAGAGAAGATGATTCAGAAGGTTTAAAGGAATCAGGAAGCTTGCTTATTGAAGACAGTGAGAGTGGAAGCTAGGAATGGTTAGGACAGGAGTTTGGGGACAGACAGTGTATTCCAGATGTGAGAGTTGGAAATCAGGCATGGGGTGGGGATTGTGGGGAAAGGAATCAGATGTGGTTGTGAGATTAACCTGAGCCATTGGGTTTGAATACTATAGAGAAAAGTAAGCAAAACTTTCAGGGAGTTTTTACCTTGACATTGAAGGGAAGTCATCAAATGCACTGACGATTGTTTTTTCCCTTAACCTAGCACAGGGGTTCTCAGCAAGGGGCAATTTTGTCCCTCAGGAGACATTTGGCAATGTCTGGACCTGTATCTGGTCATTACAAGTGAGTATATATGGGGGAGGGGGTACTCCTAGCACTGGTAGGGAGAGACCAGAGATTCTGGGATGCTGCCAAACATCCTACAATTCACAGGACACCTCTGCCCCCATAACAAGGGATTAAGTGGCCCAAAATATCAACAGTGCCTAGGTTGAAAACCCCTTACACAGCAGAGGAGCCTAGCCGGATAGATATGTAACAACTAGGTTATTAGATAACCAGAGCTGTAGATAATGACTACCACGTTAACTACATAGGGTTCTGAGCACTTTCCTGGCCTGCTGTCAAAGCAACTCTCCGTGCTTACCTTTTTTTTTTTTTTTTAATACTTTAATTTTTAGAACAGTTTTAGTTTCATAGTAAAATAGAACATAAAGTACAGATTTTCTATATTCCCTTTGCCCCATATACACAGAGCTTTTCCCGTTATCTGGGCTCACTTTTAGTAGCTTTCTACCTATAAGCTACAGGGACTTACGAGCCCTCCAGTACTCAGCTAGCAAGGTGAAGCACTGGAATTTGGACTGGGATCAGCAGAATTTGTGCATGGCCTGGTTCTTTCCACGGCTCTGATGCTTTCCTTGTTGTGTTAACCTGTCAGCTCAGAGCCCATTCTGTTTCTAAGGACCCAGGACCCTTGAATTCAGAGCCCCCTCATCTACTTCAGACTCTCACTATTATTTGATAGGATGAATCAAGAAGCTAAGGCACTGGAAACAGACCTTGAAAAAAACCAACTGTGTGAAAACAGTCTACATGGAAGTATTGTTTTCCAGGCACTTCAATGCCTTTGCTGCCTTTGCTCATTCTTTCCAGAGGAGTCCTGGGTATCAGCTGATAGGAGAGGTGAACCATGAAAAATTCTGGGTTCCAGTCAAAGTAATTCCATTAGGGGCAGAAATGGCTTGCTGAAACACCAGGAAGGGAAATCATTTGCAGCATACCAACAGCTGGGCCCAAATGACATCACTCGCCAAAATCAAAGGAAATGAGCTAATCAGATATGCATAAAAGCTCTTTTTGTTTGCTTGCTTAGAAAGTTACAATTTGCTTTCAAGCTAGAGGTGAAAAAAAAAATCTCTTTGAAAAATTTTGGCCCTGATATTTTGCTTCTTTAAATTGTTTTCAGTTACTGGAGCCGACATGAAAATAAAATGCTTGAAATGTTCTCAGGTCATTGCATATTAGGAGGAATTACCACAGGAATGGCAGATTCCTGCCAGACATTTGATGGTCCTCAGCCCCATGCCCTCGTCCTCAATGGAAAAAAAAAAAAAGAAGGAGGGAAAAGTTACCCATTTGTCTTTGTGCACTACATCCCTTCACATTTTGACCTCTTTTCTGTTTCACTGCAAGCTCATCCAGTCCTATGACTGAGTAAATGCATATTAAATTAAGGGAGAAGGCTAGGGGTAAAATAGAATTAAACAGCATTAAATAAAGGAAGCCAAAGGCAAGGAATTCAAAATGATCTATCTGATAAGGGCAAAGAGGGAAATCCTGCCAATCCCCAAGGATGGAAGCAGGAGATGGTGCCAGGTGAGCCTTGGGTTTGGGAATATAAGTACAGGCAGCAAGATTGTGCAAGAAATGGGAGCCTTTGGGTTCTAGTAAAACCCATCTTCTATTTCTGCTGGGCTCTTATCACAGCCCTGAGCTGGGAAAGCAGGGTAGGCTGTTACTGTCACAGGCACTGACCCAGCTCACTTCTCACCTAGGAGCTATCTGAAGACTCGCAAAAAGAAAGGCAATTAGGCCAATGGTCTGAGGTGAAAAGGTGCCTTGAGAGAGTCAGGGTCCCCTGTTAGAGGGTGGATGGGACAGCGTTTGGTTAGTGCGAGCATGTCGTTCCACTGACGTCATTCCTGAACCACCTGAGTTAGCTGGGCTGGGAGAAGGGTCGGCTGCCAGGCCCTTACGGTCCCCCAAATGATGAGTATTTACTAGAGGGCCTGGATGGCCACCTGAAAGTGCAGGGGCCCAAGAGGCATCTGTGCTCTGGTGGCCCTCACAGGCTCAGACACTCAGGGTGCCGGGGAGGCTACACAAAGCAGAGGCCCTCTCTGCGCCTGCTAACCCAAGGCCTCTATTTAAGCCACTCCTAGGAAAAGGGAGATTTTAGGTCATCCTAGTGCAAAAATAACTTCACAGTTCCTGTTTTCCTCTCTGTTAAGAATATTTCCTTTATTTATTTTTTTGATGAAGAAAGGAAATAAAAGTTTCTCCATAAAATGACTCTCTGGAAGACAATGTCTTTCTCTACAAATGACCAACAAAAAAACAAACAACCCAATTAAAATGCAGGCAGAGGACTTGGGTAGACATTTCTCCAAAGAAAATACACAAATGGCCAATAAGTACATGAAAAGACGCTTCACATTACTAATCATTAGGGAAATGCAAATCAAAACCACAATGAGATACCACTTCACCCATTAAGATGGCTACCATCAAAGAAACAGAAAAATAACAAGGGTGTGTGAGAATGTGGAGAAATTAGAGTCCTTGTGATCTGTTGGTGGGGGTGCTCCATGGAGCTACTGTGGAAAACAGAAGAGCAGTTCCTTCAAAAATTGAAAGCAGAATTACCATATGATCCAGCAATTCCATTTCTTCTATATTCCCCAAGTAATTGAAAACAGGGTGTCAAAGAGATATTTGTACAGCCATGTTCGTAGTGTCTTGCTTTATAATAGCTAAATTGTACATGCAACCCAAGTGTCTGCAAACAGATGAATGGATAAATAAAATATAGTATATACATACGATAGAATAGTCTTAAAAAGAAAGAAGAAATTTGCTCACTTAATACAATGTGGATGAACCTTGAGGACAGTATGCTAAGTGAAATAAACCCATCACAAAAATACAAATACTGGATGGTTCCACTTACCTAAGAAACCTGAAGTAGTCAAATTCAGAGAGACAGGAAGAATAATGGTGGTTGTCAGGTGCTATGGGGAAGGAAAGACATGGGTACAGAGTTTCAGTTTTGTAAGATAAAATGAGTTCTGGAGATGGATGGTGGTGATGGTTATACAACACTATGAAAATGGACTTAATACCACTAAGATGTACATGCAAAAATGGTTAAGTCATTGCCTCCAGAGTTGGATTCCATTATTGTTCCCATTTTAGAGATAGGAAAACATAAACGGAGATGAAGTCAACTTGTCTTGGACACAAAGCTAATGGTTGGCAGGGTGGGGATTCAAAGCCAGGCAGGCGTGCCCTGGAGGGGGTCATGCTCTATAACCAGTGAGTCATACTGTGAAATTAGAATTAATGCCGAGGATTTGGTAGAAAATCTACACTGGAATACTTTGGTTAAATGACACAGTTAGTGACCCAATGGGATGATACTCAAGAAGGCATTGTCTTTTGAAAACAGAGAAGCCTCTCTATTTGCTGGTCGGATTTGTTCTCAGACAGTTCAACTTATTTTTTTTTATTTCTTCTAAAAGTTGTTAAATACTCAAGCTGCTATCTTGAGTGGCTCTAAAAGCTGTTTGAGTCGTCGATGGTGAAAGTTGGGTGTTGATAAAAGATGCTGCGTTACTCTCGGTGGCCCAGGAACCATATTTCAGGGTGGGTTTGAGTTCTTTTTTTTTTTTTTTAAGTTTTTTATTTATTTCACACACAGAGAGAGGTCACAAGTAGGCAGAGAAGTAGGCAGAGAGAGAGAGAGCGGAGGAAGCAGGCCCCCCGCTGAGCAGAGACCCCCTCCCCCCATGCAGGGCTCAATCCCAGGACCCTGGGATCCTGACCTGAGCTGAAGGCAGAGGCTTTAACCCATTGAGCCACCCAGGCGCCCCTGGGTTTGAGTTCTTTAGAGAGCACAGCACCATCTGACTAAGATGGAACTTTTCCTGGTGCCTTGTCACCACCAATGAAATGGTAATGCAAATAGGACCCCTCACCAGGCCAGGCTCCAGAAGGTTACCTACCAGAGTTGGTGGAAAGAACTCCAGAGAAGGAAGTGTTTGGGACTCCTCAAAAGCCTCTAAGCATATGCCACCGAACCAGCTCCCTCCTGGAGTGGGCTCAGTCCGCACAGGAGGCAGGATCCCCAGGGTCCTGCACGTTCAGTGGAGGTCCTTGGTTTTGCATTCGATTCTGTACAGTAATTCTAAAGCATGCTGGATTTGGGGACCAACTTCTCTAGATTAAAGGAAAGAACAAAAGGAAAATCTATATGCAGATGTCTGGGTGTTCAAACATCCTGCCTTTAGGGCAGTCATCGAATCCCTTTCTGAGATGGAGGGTGAATGGAGAATTCTGGTGTTCTTGTTTGCCTGAAGGGTTTAACTTTGCTTCACTCTATTTTAATATTTGGCACATATAACCTGTATAGCACATATAACCTGTATATAACCTGTATGTATAGTAAGGAATTTGTTTGTGTTTGTGAGCTATAGCGTGTATGTGTGTGTGTGTGTGTGTGTGTGTGTGTGTGTGTGTGTGTGGTGAGGAGGAGGCTGTGGGCTTGAGTTGCAAAATCAGCTCATAAGGGTTTTCGTCCCATTCTGCTTAGGTAAGTCTACTGAGACCTTCAGAAAAGGGGTCCAGCGGAGGCCAAACAAACACAGTTCAGCAAACAAATCCGACCAGAAAGTAACATGAATTCCTCACTTGTATTTCTTGGAGTGAAGGGGCTACTCGATACACACCTGTCAGAGCACAGTGTTGAGAGTGAGCACCAGACCCAGAACGCCGGGGTGTAAAGACCCATGCTGTCACTTACTAGGTGAGTAACTCGTAACAATTTTTTTAATGTGGTTAAAGTAAGGATTCATTTAGGATAGAACTACTGTACGGGAGTGTTGGGGGATTAAAATGAAAGGAAATAGAGGAAAGGTGCTTAGAACACTGCCAGGCACAGGGTAAGTGGTTGAGGAATCTTAACTCAAGAATTTCTCATCTCATTTCCTCTTGTTCTCTGCAAGCTGTGCAACACTTCTAAATCTTACCCCAAATTCCTTCTCTAGTCTTTGACTCCTCCTTCTCTTGCTGCTTCCCTATCTTCAAAGCCAAAGAAACCATTTTAAAGAGGGGGAAAAAAAAGTCAGGAAGAGATTGTGAACCAGAACTCTGGGTTCAAGTGGGAAGATGTCTAGGAAAACATAATTTTTCTTCATACACACATAAGACACTGTACTCATCTCATTTTCTTCACCACTGTTGGAAGCAAGCTCCGAATAACAATTAAGAATAGGAACTTTGGAATCGAAGGCCTCTGGGTTTGAATCCTTGCTTCTTTGAGACCACAGCAAGGTTCTGAAGTTGATGGAATCGCAGCTGCCTCTTCTCTAAAGTGTCATTGATGATGACCTCCCCTTCGGGCTATGAGGTTTAACTCATACTACAATGTGGGGGCCTGGAGGAAGTAGTTGGGAGTGACTGCAAGTCACAGTTATTCTGTTTTTGTAGTGCTACCAAGAGCTGAGACAAGATAGGAAGAAAACATGAAGGTAGAGACTGCCCAGCCTTATCCCAGGTTCCTAGAAAACCTACTTTCAGCTTTGTCCCTCCCACTGCAGTTCCTAGAACTTAAATTTTTAGCCTACTGACCCTTGCTGTTTTACCCAGAGTCAAAGAATCCATCCTTTTCCTAAAAGCTAAGAAAGATGGGAAAAACAAAGCCTAATTTACAGGTTGTCCTTCTCTGAGCTTACAAAAAGACCCTCAGAGGGCCCACGAGCAGAGGACAGGGGATGGGGTGGGAGCTCAAAAGCAGAGAGGAGGGGGTGTGGGTCCCCCGGCCCCTACAGCAGGCCTTCTTCCAAGTCTAATTGCAGCACATTCTTGAGATCTGCCGTCATTCATTGAGCCATGATGCAAATGCCTCAGCATTATGGGTGGAGAGGAGTAAGCGTATCTATGAAAGACACACCAAAACATATGCTGACCCCTTCAAACCTATGACCATATTCTAAGTGGAGCCAAACTAAATGAAATCAAGGTCTCTGTCCAGCATTTGAGAGCCAGTGAAAATAGGAACTTAGTGTTTCTCTAAATTCACAGAGTATATTACCTTAGTCATAAAATTGGGGACTTTCAAATCTAATTTGTTCAGCACTAGTGCTGTTGAAGGCTGGGCAGGGTTCCAAAAGAAATCACCTCCACGCAAACAGAGATTAGCAGCTCTCCACTGGAGACATATGGGAATGATTCCCTATAATCTCCAGTAATTGTGGCTGCATTACATTCAAATCCTGTTTTCAATTTTCTTAAACTTCTAGACTGATTGTGTTATTAAATCATGCTGGCTGATGTGTTTAATAAGGACCTATTAAATGTTTATAAAATTAGGGAAATAAATATGGGCTTTTAGTTGGATTGCCCAATGGATCTGGTAACCTATTGTTAAAATAACAGCCCTGCTGTTAAAACTGGGTCTCCTGACTACATACATTGGTCCTCGCTTTAAAACACCAACCCAACATTCAAGCAGAGCTGTTTATTCTAACACTTCATTTGCAAAAGAATTTGGCTCCCCCGTCCCCTTCCACCCCACAAAGAAAGGCTTAGGTTCAAAGAAGACCAACTAAATGCAAGATGTGGTGTCTTGGCTGACAAGAAATGTCACCTCACCTCCACTGAACCAGTGATGATACTGATTTCCAGAGAAGACCCAGAGAGACCAGTTTTGTTGTGGTGGTTATCGTTCGAGACTTCCCCTGGCCTAGTTTCAAGCTGGAAATGGCACTGAAGTTCTCCAAGGCCTTCAGCAGGAAGGTTGGATCAGTCTTTAGAGGGGGAAGGAAAACTTGGCTAGGATTTATACAGCAGGGAGAGACAATGAATAAAATCCCTTCTTCAGAGGGGCTTACTTGGGAATGACTCCCCCGTCGCATCTCGGTGATCACAGATGATTTGAGTGTAGTTCTCTGTGACATGGCTCAGATGAGCTCTGTAGCCTCTGCCTCCTGGCATTTAAAAGCGAAGACTAGAAATGCCTGCAAGAAGAGATCCAGACACGGCTGGGTCGTGCCTTCTTAAGACAGGAGGTACGTAGTGCCCATGACGCTGGGCTGCTGGGCAGGGGAATTTGTATCCAGCTCTGTATTCAGTGCTGTTTTGACCTGGGAAAAGCATTTCCTTATCTTTGAAATGGAGATGTCAACAGTATCCACACCTCTCGGGGTTATCATACAGATTAAATAAAACCGTAACAGAGGTGAACTGTGGTGTTCTGGCTCGTGGTAAGGGCCCAAAGACGGTTACTGAAAAAATGAGAAGTGAAGAAGTGGAAGTCACGGTCCAAACTGTGATCTCTTTAAAGTGCTAAAAATAATTACTATACTATGTTAAAAATAAATATTAATACAATATTAACCGTCTGAGTGCACTCCTAAGTGTGGCATTAAACACAGTATTGCATGACTCTCATCCAAAGCAATTCCCTAACACGGACACAAAACCATAACTTCAGTCCTCCCTGCCAAAACACTCTCGGCCACCTGGCCTTAAACCACAGTTTCCTATACCCTCGACCACAGCTCCAGTAATTCTGTTATCTTCAAGGCAAACGCAAACCCCACTTTCTTGGACGACTTAACCTTTGAGTTTCCCCTAAGGAGGAGGAGGGCAATTAAACAATCTTTCTGGCACTTAAAACAAAACAAAACAACAAACCACATCATTATCTTGGTATAAACACACCCCCTTAAAATATTCTAACAACTGTGTACCAGCCCCCCGCACTCGCCCACTGCTGCCACCCCCCATTCCAGAATATTGTAAAGCGACGTGAGAGCTGGCCTGGTTCACATTAGGGGCTCTGAAAGGTTGGAGGAGAATTGGATAGAAGGTTAATATTTGGCAGAACCTTGTAAATGACCTGATTGTTATTTTATATTGCCTACAGTCTCCAAATCACTGCTGTTTGCCAGAAAGGCCCCAAGTGTGGCCAGGTAGTTATACACAACAGTGTCACAAGCCAGCTCCGTGGAGGGACGCACTTACTCGTGTGTGTGTGTGTGTGTGTGTGTGTGTGTGTGTGTTTTCCGTGAGTGCACAGGCACCCGCTGTCTTTCCTTACACCCAGCCAAAATACAGCAGAGACCCCAGCACAGCAATTATTTTTACGGATTTTTTTTTGGTCTGCCCTCAGGGGACTTCTCCCAGTTTAATTGTCTAAGGGGATTGTTTCCTTGTGGGATTTTATTTCAAAATGTTCCTGTTAAAATTTCTTTCTTAGGGGGAAGGAAAGAGACGCCGGATTTTTTTTTTTTTCTTTTTAAATCTTAAACACATAAAGCCACAATCACATCAAAATTCACCAAACTGTGTATCCTAAAATTAATAGAGGTGTTTCGTGATGCATAGATTTTTAAATTATTTGTCTAAAGATATGTTTAGAATTGATTATATTAAAGGTGTATAAATCTTGGGTTCCCTGCCCCCACTCCTGCGCCTTGGAAATGAATTCGAGCAAACCAACTGAATTTTAAGTTAAGACAAACAGGGGGCGAGATCATTTGTCTCCAGTTATACATGAAATAGCTTATAATAGCGGATGCTGAGTTCATGAAGTCTATGTTCGACCCCCTTTGATATAAATTCCACCATCAGCTCACAAAGAAATTGTGTTTATGCATAAGACAGTGCTCTCTAACATGAACTCCTATAAATTATGAGAACAGAAAATCCAAATTTATAAGATGCCATTTCTGGATTTATTTTTAATGCTCTCTCCTGCATATTACCAAACAAATGCCACATTAGCAGAGGATGAAAGGCTTTTTACTGGCATAAGCTATAGCCATGAAATTCACAGCACAGGCTGGGGGACTGTGAATGAAGAAGCAAAGAGAAAGTAGGAGAGGGACCAGCGCTTCTGAGTGCTTGGGAGGTCTGAAGTCCTGCTATTGGCTTCCCTACAGACAAAGCGGTATTTTCCTTTGAAAGAAGGTGCCTGCCCTGATCTATTAATGATAGTAAGCATAGGTGATTGTTTTTGTTTCCTAAGAAATAAGAGTTTGTATTTCCCTTCCAAACACCACCCAGTAGGGTCAGATCCGATCCTCTTGTGCATCTTTCACTAATTCATTCAATTATTCATTAATTCATTTTCTTCATCATTTGTCAACTGTTTAATATGTATCAACCGTTCATCTAAGGAACTGAGGACATGGACTCTAGCAAGAAAAGCAATACAGGGTAGTAGTTAGAGCACAAGCTCTGGAGTCCGAAGAAATAATAATAATAATATTGGCTAACATTTATTGAATGTCTACTTAGCACCTGTCACCATTCTAAATTTTTACATGTGGTAACTCATTTAACCTCCTCATATCCCTATGAAGCTAGACACTTTTATTTATTTTGACAGCGAGAAAACTGAAGTTAAAATTAGGTTCTCATAGTTAGCAAGGAGTAGAATGAGCATTTGAACACACGGCTTCAAGGCCAGGAGAGTTAATCACTAGGTTGAAAGGAGTAGGTGTCCCTAAATCAATCAGGCAATCAATCAATCAATCATCAGTCTTCCAGCTCTACTCTTCATTGGCCATGTGACCTTGGCCAAGTTGGTTAACCACTCAGTGCCTCAGTTTCCCCAACTAGAAAATGAAGATAATAATAGTACCTGCGTTACATTGTGAAGTCAAAGATTAAGGGAAGAGTTGTCTGTGCACAGCACCTACGATAGTCCCTGGCACAGGAGTGTGCTTGGTGTTGGCTCTCAATGTTTCTTACTATCGTCATTATTTGATAAATCTCTCACTCATTACACACAAAGGATGCATTAAGACATCAGGATTTAATTCTTTCATGGAATCTGTTTGATGAAGGGCCAGATTCAAACAGTTATCAACCAGTAGATGTAGGAACAAGGTCAACTGACTGGTCCAAGGCAAACCACCAGAATGGCCAAGTAAAATCACTGCAATCATTTTGTAGTTCAAGAGAGGTTTGGGGGTTGTGGGTAGGCGGGATTCAGTGGTGACCTCTGAGGTCAGGCAATGACCCAAGTCTCCATGTTGTCCCCTTCCTCCCCAGTTGTTAGTTTCTCTTCAGGAAAGGCTTGAAGCAGTGCCTGTGAGCACTTAAGACTTTCGATTGTGTCCTCTTTTTAAAAAATCCAAAACTCATGAGGGCAAGATGTTAAAATATCAAAATACACAAGAACACTCAAATAAATGGCAACTATTCAGTAATACCTCATTCTGACCAAGGTTTGGACACCCACCCTCTTGGGTCTCTGTCTTCAGAAATCAACTATTGTTTGTTGACTGTTTTATTTTCTGTCTCAGACAGAGTTCTTGGTGGCAAGCAACAGAAATTAAACAGGGCTGATTTGTGCAGAAAAAATATATATATATCAAAAGGATATAGGATAAAATGCTGGGGGAACCAAAAAACTGCTATCCTGGAAGATGAACCACAACCCACCACAAAATGGTGTGAGCAGGACCGTGCTTTCTTCAGCATTGAGCACTCTGTCTGGAACTTGTACACATGGACCAGGCAGTCCTGGAGATCATCCTTCTTCTGCTTTCCTGCAAAGTACATTTTGCTGTGCTCACCATCACTGCCAAAGAATTTCCCACAGTTCCTGCATCTTTGCAGCTCTATCCTTGGGCATGAAACCAGGAGTAAGTACGTATGATTGACCAAGCTTAGGTGCATGCCCTCGTTGACAGGGGAGTCTTGAAAGCAAGTTTCTGGTATTTTTAGATTCTGTAGATGGAAAAAGACTTGTCCTGTCTCTAAATCTCATAAAGTGAAGGACTGCAAAATAACAGGGAAAAGGTTTAGCTGCTACCAGCCAAAAATAATGGCAAAAGTCCACTCCATCTTTCCAGTTTGAAGAGTGATTCTCTAGGGATGATTTTGCCTGCCCCCTCTTGGGGTCATTTATCATGTCTGGAGACATTTTTGATTCTCACAACTGGGAGCAGTGTAACTATCACCTAGTGGGTAGAGGGATGAATTCTCCACCATGGATAGGATGGCCCCCTCCTAACCCAGAGCAAAGGATTAAATGGGCCAATATGTTAATAGTGTCAAGATGGAGAGACCCTTAGTTACACTGAAATCTCCATGTGGATAGAGACCCTCTCTGGTTTTTTTCAGTTATGTCCAGCAACCATCAAGGGAAGGGCTCTATATTTGACTAGATAAACAAAAGAAGGTGCATTAATAGCTGTCCTTGATTGTCCACTAGTTTTAATAGCAAACGGACCAACCAATTGTTATTTCTTTTAGTTTCTGACTTCTTCCCAGGCACCATGGCTTCTAATGTGTGGCTGTCTGTGAAAGAGAAACCTGATACATGTTTGTCAAATGAATAAACTCAGGGTAAAATCCAGAGTCTAAACAATGCTTCCAAAGCCCTCAGTGATCTGGTTTTCTTTAAACTTTTCAGCCTCCTCTCCTACTTTCCACCCTTCTCACACTGCTCCCACCATACTGCCTTCCTTGTTATTCTTCCCATATGCCAGCCATGTTCCTTTTCCCTCTGTCTGGAACGTTCTCTGTCCTCCCAACTTCCCAGATAGCTGCAAAGCTCAATCTCTCACCTCCAAGAAAATCTTTGCTGAAGTAATCTCTTTCCAGTTAAGTTTACCCTTAGCAACCTGAGGAGGTATACTTGCTACCCAAACCTTGGCATTCTTGATAATTTTTCACGGCTCCTTGCATTGTACAGAGCTTTATATATAATTGATATGTGTTTGTTATCTAACAATTTAATGTATAATAGATAGTGTGTATATATAATTGAGATATAATTAGTATACAAAGAACTACACATAAGGAGTACATAAAATTTTATGAATTTGGACATATCCAAATACCTGTGACACCAATAGCACATTAAGGTAATAGACATATTTATCATCTCCAATAGTTTCCTTGTATCCTTTTGGTTTTTGGTTGGTTGCTTGTTTGGGTTTTGTGTGTGTGTGGCAAGAATGCTTAGCATGAGATCTACCCTCTCAACAAACTTTGAAATGCACAATACTGTATGAATTAGAGGAAATATATTATATAGCAGAATCTCTGAAATGTACTCATTTTGTATTATTGAAACTTTACACCCATTGAACAACTACACTGCTCTCTCACTCCCTACCACTATCATCACTTTTAGCATACTACAGAATTTACTAATATGTTGTATTTACATCTTATTATCTATCTTCTCCCTCCTAGAGTGGCACTTTTTGTGTATCTTGTCCACAATGTATACCAAGTGCCTAGAATGGTGTCTGACACATAGTAGATGCTCAATAAATGTTTGATGAATGAACAAATAACTAAATCAACTGGAAGACATGGGACAGATTGAAATTACAAATGGTACCTCTGAAAGACTTTTTAAAGTTCACAGAATGACAGATACATGCCGGCACTACAAATGCACAGGACTCCTGCGTGTTGGACAATGTATAAGGCTGATCCTGGAAACAAGGCACTGCGCTGTCAAAGGCAGTTTCCTAAGGCTTACTGGGTGTCAGGCAGGGTCCCAGGGGCTCCAAAAATAGCCTCTACATCTCACAAATCTTAGTATCTGAATTTTACAAATGAGGAAATGAGGCTCAAATAGATTAAGAAGCTTTCCTAAGGACAACAGAGCTGGAAATAACAAAGCCAGGACAGTGATCTGGGTTATTTCTGATTCCAAAGCTCATGACCCTGAACCCTACCTAGAAGAGCTTTGAGTCTGGCCTGGTGGAACTGTTCTCACGGTGCTAGATCTCTAGAGCCTGCACCAAGTGGCAATACGGAGTAAAGAATTTCCAGACTAAAAGACAAAGAAGGAAGTGAAGTCATAGTGTCACCACATAAGTGTTCTCTCTAAATCATCATTTAATTTTCTGGCTACTTAATAATAATACACCAATGAACTATGTCTACTTAATGATTTCATGTTAATAATCAGATTGGTACCTCTTTAAAACTCAGTGCATTCTTTAGACCAGAAGACTTGTCCCTATTTTATAGATAAGGAAACTGAGGTATAGAAGGAGATAGTGACTTGTACCAATATGGCCAGGAGTGGAATTCAGTTTTCCTTTAGTGTTTACACACGTACAGATGTGGATATATGTGCCTACATGGGGTATAAGAGTGTTCATGTGTGTGTATGTGTGTGCAAGCCGCAGATGCTAATGTCAAGAACAACACGTATTGACCGCCCCCCCCAGCCCTTAGGTTCTCTGCACACTCCAGACACATCTGGAATTCAAGGAGAGAGGAAGATTCTGAGACACATGCTGAATGATAAGAGTCTGGACATCTGGTCTCTAGACTTGACCTTTCCACCATCCTCACTTTTCAAAAGAGGAGTTTGGTCACATGATCCCTAAAGTAGCATGACTCCCTGATACTAATGTGAGTCCTGAGTTTCTGCACATGCTGTTCTCTTCTTGCAGTGTGTGTGTGTGTGTGTGTGTGTGTGTGTGTGTTCTCTCCCTTTAACCAGTCAATTCGTATTCATTCTTTACATCCTGGCTTGAACCTTACTTCTTCAGGAGGATCCTACTCTTTCAGGGGGTTCCTGAACTTGCCTTTCATGGCATTTAGCACAGAAGCTTGAAAGCGTCCTCTTATTTGTATGTTGTTTGAATAAAGCCTATCTCTTTGAGTTGTGCCTTCCAAGAAAAAAGGAGCATTGTGACTTCCCTCACTGCCCTACACCCAAGGCCAAGCCCTGAAATATGGGAGGTTGCTCCATCACTCTGTGTTGATTGAATGAATGTAAGATAGTACCTGGGTTTGAGCTTGGTTTCTACTAATAGGAATTTGTGTGACAAGGAGCACCATTTAAAGATCAGTAAACCAGCAACCATTCTCTCTTCACAGAAATGTTTTAAGATTAGCCATACGTACTTTGGACTTTTGACTGGCTGCTTTAATGCTTCTAGTAGCCTGAAAAATTTATATCTGTAAGATTTTTGTAAATCTATGACATAAATATCAGACCACTTGGATTTTTTCATTCCACAGCAGCCTTGCTTTTCTTCATTACCTGAACTATATAAGGTGGTGCCAAAAGCTCTTGGGGTAATTTTAAAAATTAAGAATGCTTATCCAAGGAAGCAAGATGGCAGAGGAGTAGGAGACTGAAATATCATCAGGTCCCAGGAGTTCCGCTAGATATTTATCAAGCCATTCTGAACACCTACAAACTCAACAGGAGATCAAAGAGAAGAGCAGTAATTTTAGGAACAGAAAAGAGACTACTTTCTGGAAGGTAGGACAAGCAGAAAAGTGAATCTGAAGCAACAGGAAGATAGACTGCGGGGGGAGGGGCTGGCTCCTAGCAAGTGAGAGAGCAGTGGAACACAAAGTCAAACTTTTAGAAGTCTGCTCCACTGAAGGACATTGCTCCAGAGGCTAAGCGTGGGTGGAGCCGTCATGGCGACAGTGTGGTCTCAGGACCTGTGGGGTCACAAAAAGACCAGGGGTGTCTGAGTGTGGCAGAGCTCCCAGATATCAGAGCAGGGAAGCCTGTTGCTGAGATGGAGCTGAGGAGTGAGCTCTCAGCTCGGGATTACCTTAAATTGTTATCCAAGGCACAGTCAGGCCACTAATCTTCAGGCAGTGACCTCACAAGTGGCAGATGCGAGGAAACCCCCTCTTTCCTCCTTCAGGAGAAGCGGTGCAGGAGAATGCTGCAGGAATCAGCTGGGTTTGAAGACTCCAAATGGGGCCATGTACCAGAGATAGAAACAGTTGGTCAGGTGAGCACAAAGGCAGCTGGAGACCAGGGAGATGGGAGAGATTGACTTCTTTTCTCTGAGTGGCACACTGAGGGGTTGGGCCAAGAGCTCTCGGCTCCTCCGACCAGAAACTAGGAGGCTGCCATCTTCATTCCCACCCTCCAGAGCGCTACAGAAAGCGTTCAGGGAACAAAAGCTACTGAGAGCGAACCCAAGCAGATTACTTAGCCTGGCTCCCCGCAAGGGCGGTGAAATTCCACCTCAGGAAAAGGCGTTTGAGAATCATGGCAATAGGCCCCTCCCGAAGAAGATCAGCAAGAACATCCAGCCAAGACCAAGTTCACTGATCAATGAGAACTCTGGAACTCCAAAGCTAAGGGAAAGAAACACATATAATTCATGGGTTTTTTCCCCATGATCCTTCAATCTTTCAAAGTTAAATTTTTTTAACTTTATTTTTTCTTATTCTATTTAAAAAAAATTTTTCTCTTTCCTATTTTAATGTTTTTTAACTGTTTTATCTTATCAACACCTTCTTTAAAAATTTTTTTAAACTTCCATTGTTATAGTCATATTTTATTCCTTCATTGTATTTAACCTTATTTTTTGTATACATCTGGGTTTTTTTTCTTTAAAATTTTGGGACACAATTTCTTCTAATAGATCAAAATACACCCTAAATATAGCGCATGTCTTTGTTCTAGTCTCCAGCTTGATTACGTTTTCTTCTCTTTTTTTTCTTTTTCCAGCCAACTTCTTATCTTATCAGTTCCCTTTTTTAGAATCTTATTTGATTTTCATCTCTATAGTCATATTCCATCCCTTCATCATGTTTACCCATATATATATACATATATGTATATAAATGGGTATGTATATACATATACACATATCTATGTATACCCATACACATATATGTATACCCATATATGGGCATGTATATACATATACACATATATATGTATACCCATATATATACATATATGGGTAAACATGATGAAGGGATGGAATATGACTGTATATATGTATATGTATATATATATACATATATATGTATGTGTATATATATACATATATATGGGTATACATATATATGTGTATATGTATATACATGCCCATATATGGGTATACATATTCAAATACGATTCTAAAAAAGGGAACTGATAAATAAGAAGTATATATATATACATATATATGTATGTGTGTATATATATACATACACATTATATATATATATATATATATATACATACATATATATGTATATATATATAAAAGTTTTTTTCTTTAAAATTTTTGGAAGTAGTTTCCTCTAAGAGACCAGAATACACCAAAAATCAAGTAGATGGCTCTGTTCTATTCACTAGTTATAGATAGATAGATAGATAGATAAATATAAGATTTATATATATCTATATATATCTTATAGCTGTCTCTCTCTATATATAAGATCAATCGATAGATAGATAGATAGATAGATATCTTCCCTCCACCCCCTTACACTTCCCCCTGGTTTCGGGTCTCTTCTGAGTTGGTTAGCATATATTTTCTTGGGGCCTTTGTCACCCTTTTAATATTTTGTTCTCTCATTCATCTATTCTTATCTGAATAAAATAACAAGGCAGAAAAACTCATCTCAAAAGAAAAAAAAGGACAAGAGGCAGTACCAATGGATAGGGACTTAATCAATATGGACATTAGTAACATGTCAGAACTAGAGTTCAGAACAACAATTATCAACATGCTAGCTGGGCTTGAAAAAAAATGGAAGATATTAGAGAATCCCTTTCTGGAGAAATAAAATCCATTTCTGGGGATTTTAAGAAAATTTAAAATTTAATAAAATTTTAGTTAAAGAGCTAAAATCTAACCGAGTTGAAATTTTAAAAGCTATTAATGAGGTGCAATAAAAAAATGGAAACTGTTACTACTAGGATAAATTAGGCAGAAGAGAGAATTAGTGATATAGAAGACCAAATGATGGAGAATAAAGAAGCTGAGCAAAAGAGAGACAAACAACTACTGGACCACGAGGGAGAAATCAAAAGATAAGTGATACCATAAGACAAAACAATATTAGAATAATTGGGATCCCAGAAGAAAAAGGAAGAGAGAGGGGCAGAAGGTATGTTGGAGCAAATTATAGTAGAGAATTTCCCTAATATGGCAAAGGGAATAAGCATCAAAACCCAGGAGGCACAAAGAACCCCCATCAAAATCAATAAAAATAGGTCCACACCCCCTCATCTAATAGTAAAACTTACAAGTCTTAGTGACAAAGGGAAAATCCTGAAAGTAGCTCAGAACAAGAGGTCTGTAACATACAATGGCAGAAATATTGGATTGGCAGCAGACCTACCCACAGAGACCTGGCAGGCCAGAAAGGACTGGCATGATATATTCAGAGCACTAAACAAGAAAAATATGCAACCAAGAATACTATAGCCAGCTAGGCTATCATTGAAAATAGAAGGAGAGAGAAAAAGCTTCCAGGACAAACAAAAATTAAAAGAATTTGCAAACACCAAATTAGCCTTACAGGAAGTATTGAAAGGGGTCCTCTAAGCAAAGACAGAGCCTAAAAGTAACAAACCAGAAAGGAACAGAGACAATATGCAGTAACAGTGACCTTACAGGCAATACAATGGCACTAAATTCATATCTTTCAATAGTTGCCCTGAATGTAAATGAGCTAAATGCCCCAATCAAAAGACACAGGGTATCAGAATGGATTAAAAAATGATCCCTCAATATGCTATGTACAAGAGACTCATTTTAAACCCAAAGACACCTCCAGAATTAAAATGAGGGTGTGGAAAACAATTTACCATGCTAATGGACATCAAAAGAAAGCTGGGGTGGCAATCCTTATATCAGATCAATTAGGTTTTAAGCCAAAGACTATAATAAGAGATGAGGAAGGACACTATATCATACTTAAAGTGTCTATCCAATAAGAAGAACTAACAATTTTACATATCTATGCCCCTAACATGGGAGCAGCCAATTATATAAGTTAATTAATAATAAAATCAAAGAAACACATCAACAATAATACAGTAAGAGTAGGGTAGTTTAACACCCCCTCACTGAAATGGACAGATCATCTAAACAAAAGATCAACAAGGAAATAGAAGCTTTAAATGACACACTGGACCAGATGGACACCACAGATATATTCAGAACATTCCAACCCAAAGCAACAGAACACACATTCTTCTCTAGTGTATATTGAACACTCTCCAGAATCACATCCTGGATCACAAATCAGGTCTCAACCAGTACCAAAAGACTAGAATCACTCCCTACATATTTTCAGACCACAATGTTCTGAAGCTAGAACTCAATCACAAGAAGAAAGTTAGAAAGAACTCAAATACATGGATCTAAAGAGCACCCTCCTAAAGAATGAAAGGGTCAGCCAACAAATTAAAAAAGAATTGAAAAAATTCATGGAAACAAATGAAAATGAAAACACAACAGTTCAAAATCTTTGGGATGCAGCAAAGGCAGTCCTGAGAGGTAAGTATATAGCTATGCAAGCCTTTTTCAAGAAACAAGAAAGGTCTCAAATACACAACCTAACCCTACACCTAAAGGAGCTGGATAAAGAACAGCAAAGAAAGCCTAAACCCAGCTGGAGAAGAGAAATAATAAAGATCAGAGCAAAAATCAATGAAAAAGAAACCAAAAGAACAGTGGAACAAATCAATAAAACTAGAAGCTGGTTCTTTGAAAGAATTAATAAGATTGATAAGCTCCTGGTCAGACTTACCAAAATGAAAAAAGAAAGGACTCAATTTAATAAAGTCATGAATGAAAGAGGAGAGATCACAACCAACTCTAAAGAAATGCAAACAATTATAAGAATATATTATGAGCAACTATAGGCCAGCAAATTTGACAATCTGGAAGAAATGGATGCATTCCTAGAGACATATAAACTACCAAAAACTGAAACAGAAAGAAAGAGAAAAGCTGAACAGACCCATAACTAGTAAGGAGATTGAAGAAGATTGAATCTCCCAAAAACAGGAGCCCAGGGCCAGACAGTTTTCCAGGGAAATTCTACCAAACATTTAAAGAAGAATTAATATCTATTCTCCTGAAACTGTTCCAAAATATAGAAATGGAAGGAAAACTGCTAAACTCACTTTAATGAGGCCAGCATTACCTTGATCCCCAAACCAGACAAATAGCCCCTCAAAAAGGAGAATTACAGACCAATATCCCTGATGAACACAGATGCAAAATTTCTGGCCAAAATACTAGCCAACAGGATCCAACAGTGCATTAAAAGGACTATTCACCATGACCAATGGGATTTATTCCTGGGCTGCAAGGTTGGTTCAACATCTGCAAATCAATCAATGTGATACAATACATTAATAAAACAGAGAACAAGAACCATATGACACTCTAAATAGATGCTGGAAAAGTATTTGACAAAGTACAGCATCCTTTCTTGATCAAAACTTTTCAAAATGTAGGGATAGTGGGTACATACCTCAATACCATACACACTGTCTATGAAAAACCCGCAGCAAATATCATTCTCAATGGAGAAACACTGAGAGCTTGTCCCCTAAGGTCAGGAACATGGCAGGGATGTCGACTATCACCACAGCTATTCAACATAGTAGTAGAAGTCCTAGCCTCAGCAATCAGACAACAAAAAGAAATTAAAGGCATCCAAACTGTCAAAAAAGAAGTCAAACTCTCACTCTTCGCAGATGATATGATACTATGTGGAAAACCCAAAAGACTGCACTCCGAAACTGCTAGAACTCATACATGAATTCAGTAAAGTATCAGGATATAAAATCAATGCACAAAAATCCATTGCATTTTTATACAAGGAGAAAGAGAAATTAAGGAGTTGATCCCATTTACAATTCCACCCCAAACCATAAGATACCTAGGAATAAACCTAACCAAAGAGGCCAAGAATCTGTACTCAGAAAACTATAGAGTACTCATGAAAGAAATTGAGGAAGGCACACAAACACACCAAAAAAAAAAAAAAAAAAAAAAGGAAAAACATTACATGTTCATGGATTGGAAAAGCAAATATTGTGAAAATGTCTATGCTATCTAAAGCAATCTAATCATTTAATGCAATCCTTTTCAAAATACCATCATTTATTTCAAAGAAATGGAACAAGTAATCCTAAAATTTATATGGAACCAGAAAAGACCCCAGATAGCCAGAGGAGTGTTGAAAAAGAAAACCAAAGTTGGTGGTACCCAAATTCCAGACTTCAAGTTCTATTACAAAGCTGTCATCATCAAGACAGTATGGTACTGGCACAAAGACAGACACATAGGCCAGTGGAACAGAATAGAGAGTCCCAGAAATGGACCCTCAACTCTATGGTCAACTAATCTTCAACAAAGCAGGAAATAAGGTCCAACGGAAAAAAGACAGTCTTTTCAACAAATGATGTTGGAAAACTGGACAACCACATGCAGAAGAATGAAACTGGACCATTTCCTTACTTCACATACAAAAATAGACCCAAAATGGATGAAAAACCTCACTGTGAGATAGAAATCCACCAGAATCCTTGAGGAAAACACAGGCAACAACCACTTTGACCTCAGCCACAGCAACTTCTTCCTAGAAACATTGCCAACATCAGACAACTGACAGAATGGGAGAAGATTTCACAAATGACATATCAGATAAAGGGCTAGTATCCAAAATATATAAAGAACTTATCAAACTCAACACCCAAAGAACAAATAATCCAATCAAGAAATGAGCAGAAGACATGAACAGAAATTTCTGCAAAGAAGACATCCAGATGGCCAACAGACACATGAAAAAGTGCTCCACATCACTCAGCATCAGGGAAATACAAATCAAAACCACAATGAGAAACCACCTCACACCAGTCAGAATGGCTAAAATTAACAAGTCAGGAAACAGCAGATGTTAACAAGGATGTGGAGCAAGGGGAACCCTCCTACACTGTTGGTGAGAATGCAAGCTGGTGCAGCCACTCTGGAAAACAGTATGGAGGTTCCTCAAAAAGTTGAAAATAGAGCTACCTGTGACCCAGCAATCGCCCTACTGGGTATTTACCCCAAAGATACAAATGTAAGGATCCAAAGGGGCATATGCACCTGAATATTTATAGCAGTAATGTCCACAATAGCCAAACTATGGAAAAGAACCTAGATGTCCTTCAACAGATGAATGGATAAAGAAGATGTGATGTGGATATATATATATATATATATATATATATATATCCACACACACACAATGGAATACTATGCAGCCATTAAAAGAAACAAAATCTTGTCATTTGCAACAACATGGATGGAACTAGAGGGTATTATGCTGAGCGAAATAAGTGATATCATATGATCTCCCTGATATGAGGAATTTGAGAGGCAGGGTGGGGATTGTAGGGGGTAAGGAAGGAACAAGTGAAACAAGATGGGATCAAGAGGGAGACAAACCATAAGAGACTCTTAATGTCACACAAAAAATCTGAGGGTTGATGGAGGTTGAGGGGGGGATAGGGTGGCTAGGTTAGGGACAATGGGGAAGGTATGTGCTATGGTGAGTGCTGTGAAATGTGTAAGCCTGATGATACAGACCTGTACTCCTGGGGCAAATAATACATTATATGTTAATTAAAAAAAAATAAAAAAGAATACTTATCCAGATGAACTGAGTAAAACTTCAACTTAGAAGCTTTCTCTAGTGTCCATTTATTTTTAAAGATTTTATTTATTTATTTGACAGACAGACATCACAAGTAGGCAGAGGCAGGTAGAAAGAAGGAAGGGAAGCAGGCTCCCCGCTGAACAGAAAGCCCGACACGTGGCTCGATCCCAGGACCCTGGGATCATGACCTGGGATGAAGGCAGAGGCTTAACCCACTGAGCCACCCAGGTGCCCCACTAGTGTCCATTTTTAAAGCCACTTTAAGTAACCATGTGGTAAACTTCATCTCATGACCTTAGGATTCCTTGCTTTAAACCAAAGTGTTCTACCCGGCTTGGCCACTTTCTTTCTTCATCACACTTAATGTGAAGCCAGGTGACTTCCACTCCAATTCAAAAGTTAAATCTATACTACAAGGATGAAAACTGCCTGCCATCAAAACTTCTCAAAATATCCTTGGGACTTGAGTATTCTGGTAATGGCAGCCTCACTGTGATAAATACACAGCCTTTTAGGGTGATCACTTGAAACATGATAGTGTTTACAGTTTGTTTTTTAGGACAACCAAATTGCTTTATGTGGTCATAACTCAAAATTTCTTCAGGTTAGATCAGTAAGATAAAACCTGTTTTTACATAGCTGTTTTCGTAGTATTTGATTCAACTTCTTGATCCTATTCATGGAAGACGAAACAGCAAATAATGCTATTTATCGACGTGTTCTTTTAGCTCACTAGGCTGTAATGTCAGAACAGTAGAGACCATGTCTCCCATGTAGCTGTTGTATCCTCAACAACAAGCACAGTGCATGGAAGCAATGCAAAATGGTGCCAACACATTCTGGATTGTCCAAGACAGTCTTCATTTACTCTGGCTTGTACTGGTACAATCTTAAATAGCATCCCCTTACTCTTGAAAATGGCATTGTATGAGGGATAAGTTATATAGCAACAAATGTTTTACTGTATCATGGTGAAATAATGGATGAATAAGTAAGCAAACAAGACCTACATCTCTCATACGTGACGTGATGAAGTTAGTAAGCGGGCTCTCTGTAAACAAACCAGACAAGCCCTGACTTGTAGTGTGTGCTGATTTCTGTGGTGTAAATGCTCTCACTATGCCTAATTCTGTACTGATGTTGTCTCACTGATTGTGGGGTCAGGAGGAGTTATGTAAGCTGGTCTGAGCTGGCTTCAGCACACCAGTGTCCTAGTAATTCTAAGTCATTGGTATAGAGTAGAAATACCAAATTGAAAATGGGTGTGTGGTTTGTTCTAGGGATAATAGGAAGTAAAATGTAATAACTGGTATGACATGGGTACCAATCCACCAGAGTGGTTGCTGGTCTAATCACTGCAGATGTGGACTGTAAATGAATAGGATCGCCAAGCAGAGCCTTCTGGTCCTGGCCCCACAGGGACCGAAGCCACCACATTGACCTCATCTGCCCTGAACACTCACTTACCAAACTTACTGACTTAGTTTGTCAAAGGCAAGCCAAGGACAATAGCAATATGACTTCCAGGTCCTGTAACAATCTTTTGGTGTTTCCCGGAATTTTGAACAGAGCAGACTAGTCCTCCCCTGTGTGTGGTGTACTCTCCAAAGCTGTGAGTGGATCACAAAGCATCACAGATCCATGCTGGGAACTCCTGCTGGCCTGCCCTACTGGAGAATATTCCACAGTTTCTCTGTTACCTTGATGTGGAATTGAACTGTAGAGGAGTTAGACAACATAAGCTAAAAGTATTCTCAACCTCCCTTTGATTTAGGTAGGAAAAAAAATTTTTTTTAAGATAAAATAAAACATACTCCCAGGCCATCAAGACCACAGTTCTTAGAAGATATGGGCAAACTTTCAACTCTGCCAAGAAATAGATAAGTGCTCTAGGAGATGAACACATAGAAACTCTTAGAGGAAAATGAGGACATTCAAAACTCTTCCTTGGACTCTGTCTTAGTCCATTTGGGCTGCTATAAAAGAATTACACAAGTTGAATGGCTATAAGCAACAGAAATTTGTTTCTTACAGTTCCCAAGCTGGGAAGTCCAAGACCAAGGCACCAGCGGATTCAGTGTTTGATGAGAGACTGATGCCTGATTTGTAGACAGCTCTCTTCTTGCCATGTCCTCACAAGGTGAAAGGGGTGAGAAAACTCTCTGGGTCTCTTTTATAAGGGCACTAATCCCATTCGTGAAGGTTCCACCCTCATGACCTAATCACCTCCCAAAGGCCTCACCTCTAAATATTATCAAATTGGGAATTATGTTTCAACATAGGAATTTGGGGTGGACACAATCATTCAATCTATGGCAGCATCTTGAAGGGTAATGGGAAGAAGCTGAGTGAAGTTGCCACTTTGATGCTGAAATGCATCCCATTTTCTCTCAGAGAACAAAGAGGAGCAGGCTACATTCTTGAAGGTTGTCAGACTCCTTAGATAATTGATTTCTGGCAGTCAATGTCTTCATGCAATGGTTAGAACATGTCTAGTGGATAGAAGGAGCTAGATGAAGATGTTGCCTCTTTGGAGAAGATCTACATATAACTGGAATTGGCCACCACCTACACTGTAGGATCTGAAGGCATTGAAAGCTCCCAAATCACAGAGAACTGACTTCATGGGTATGCAACCTGTGCAGTTATACAGGATCCCCATGCCTGGAAAGGCCTCACCTTAGGTTTAATGTTCTGTTGTTGCCATCTTGAAGTTCTCAGTAACTTTCGAACAAGAGATCCAGGATTTTAATTTTGCACCAGCCACTGCGAATTAATTTGTATCCAGAGGGCCAATAAAGTAGATAAGGTTTTCATTTTTCAAATTGTACATCCTAGAGACAGTAGAATTGCCATCAACATGTGTCATGAACCACCAAGGGATGAAAGGAAGAACAACGGAAGTACATGTAACTTAATCAGCAGGGATCACAGGTTCCTTCCCCTGTTAGCAAGAATACATCTTATTGGAACAATCAACCCATCATAGCTAATCAGAAGTCATACTTGGGAAGAGGTAATGATAGGGCACAGGAAAAATGGGGCAGCACAGAGAAGGAGCAGCTTGTGCAGGGAAGCTGAAAATCCAAAATAGAGAAGCAAAGACTGATTTCCTAAATTTGCAAAAGTTGTTTCTACCTTGGCACCCACAGTCCTCTGAATATGCTTCTTTCTCTTTCTCTTTCTCTTTTGCCTTCCTCCTCCCTCCCTTGCGTCTTTTACATAATCATCACTAAATCTTTATGGTAGACAATGAAACATAATAAGAGAGATAATGGTAAAGTACTCTGTGAGTTCAGAAGAGGGAGACATCACTCCTAGTGTGTGGGAAGATACATTTGGAGGAGTCAGCACTGTAGCTGGTCCTTGGGAGACAGGAGTGACTTGGATACAAGGTGATAGAAAGGTTTTCTAAGGAGAGAGGACAGTGGGAACAAAGGCATGAAATGAGAAAGCCTGGGGGTGATTATAAAGAACAGTGCATTGCTTTGTTCGGCTGGAGCACAAGGTTCATGACGGGGAGCAGTGGGAGGTAGAGCTTTCATTTCTCCCTCTATTGATTCTTTTCCTAAATATTTCAGATGAACAGAAGCCACAGTTTAGAGAAGGGGATGCTTAGCCAAGTAACTGGTCCTTAGCGACTAGTCTTATCTCTACCTTGCACTGTGGCATATTGCAAATTCCCGTATTTGGAAAATGTATCTGTCAGGACAGACTTGGTTATACTGTAACAATAAATATGAAATCCCTAATTTCAGTGGCTTAAAAATGTTAACAAAGGTTTCTTTCTTGTTCCATGTTCAACGTCCACAGCAGATCAGCTGGAGCCTCTGCTCTGTGCTATCCTCATTCAGCGATTCAGACTGACGAAAAGTCCCTACCATCTGGAGCTTTGCTGGTTGCTCTGGAAGGGGACAGAAGAGCAAACCATATACTAGCCCTTGGAGGCTTTTACCCAAAGGAGGCCCATGTCAGCTCCACTCACATTTCACTGGCTAATAATGTGCCTCATGACCACACCCAACTTTAAGAAGTCAGAGAAAATGCAATCCTATCATTTGCTTAGCAAAAGAAATACTAGAAATACTTAACGAATAGCACTAATGTAATGCCAAGAAATATTAGAAATACTTAATGAATGGCACTAATGTAATGCCACAGAGAATCTCAAGGTGACTTGTTCCAAGGCACCCAAGCACTTGCTTCAGTCTGTGTATTGCATGATTGGATGACTAGTTTTTACGGTCTCATATTTTGGTGCCGTGGCAATGCAAATTGATCAATTTACCTATACAACTGAAGCTTGTTAACTAATTTCTTTTAAAACTTTTTGCTATTTTTTTTTCAAATTCAAATTACCTGGGAATTGTAGACATTTTGATCTTTCCAGCCCTACTTTATTTCTCATACAGACGTCTCCAGCAAGGACTACATGATCAAGTATTACTTATGTATTACCTTGGAATTTTCTCTAGTTTGGAGATGAAAGAGCGTCACCACTTCCTTCTACTTTTTCCAAGACAAGCATCACTAATCAATCACAGTGCTCTTTTCCACGGAACCAAATTTGAATTCTTATCAATAAGGTGTTCCAACTAATCAGAGTAAGTGAAGTAAAACCAATTTATCATCCTCCTGTAACAGGGCACTGGGGAAAGTATTATCTAAAAACCCAGACTACTTTCCAAGGAATCAGAGGCGTAATATTGGGAAGGACTTAATTTTTTTCACATGTATATTGATCTTTTGGTTCTCTCATTTATTCAGCAAGCATTTACTGAGAAACTACTACATGCCAGGCACTAATCTACACACTAGGGATACGACGGGCATGATAAACCTGGTCCCTTCCCCAGTGGAACTAATGTTCTCATACCACTAAGTATATCAATGAGTTTGTGTGTACAAGTCTGGGAGCAAGATTTACAGATTCTTTCATTCACTCATTTACTTGCTTGTTTCCCTGTGTCAGACAATAGGTGACTCCATAGCAAGTAGTTTATAAGTAAGATAAGCCCATCTTCAAGGAGTGCCCAGGCTCAAGTTTAGGGGTTGGACAGGGCCAGGAGAGACCAACTGACAAGGAAATAAATTCAAGACAGAGCAACGGTAAAGATTATGATGCCACAGAAGAGGGGGTGATCTGATCATCTTTGGTGGCACAGGGATGACTTTGAAGAAGGCTGGAGGAAAGTGAGTGGAATTTTCCTTGAGGGAGAGGAGGTCAATGACGATTTGAGCTGACAGGTGCAGCAGGACAGAAAGAAACAGACTGGAGGGAGTCTGGGGAAATTGACAGGAATCACTAAATATGAAATGTTAAGGACAAGAAGATGAGGTTGGGAAGACTGAGAAAGAAGTCAATAAATGAAGTGCTTAGGACGGGATTTTAAGGATGAGCCGTAAGAGCCTGTGAGGTTCTCTTGACCCCCGTGACGCCAGTGCCCAGGTTGCTCTTACTCTATCTGTACATAGAACAGATGTTCTGTGTACTGGTGCTGGTGCACTTGCTTCCTTCACTCTGCTCTTGGAGTCACTCTTCCTTCTTGCTTTACAGCCCTCTGTCTGAAATGCAAAAAAAAAAAAAAAAAAAAAAAGTGACCTTTGCAAGAGAACAGTATACTCTTTCTAAATATATAAATAAACAAATAAACCCTGACTGCCTTGAAGGGGACACTCTCAGTTGGTGGTATGAAAAGTTTCATCTTTTTAAATGTAAGCCAACAGACCTCCACAGCACCAGAACACCTGTGCCTCCCCGGTCATTTGTGGTTAGAAGCCCAGAGTTGGAAATGTGTAGAACTTCACCTTTTTATCACCATGAGGAGTTGGGCTTGACCTCGAGCCATGTCATCTTCAAGTCTTTTAAAGTGTTTTTGTGCCATGGATGCTAAAGGCTGTATTGGTATGCTACTCACTGTAGGTGCAGAGACCCCTTGAACTGCCTCAGGACACAAGGGGGTTTCCTTATAACAAGGCTGTTTGTAGCAGGTGCCTACTTCATTTCCCCCTTTCTCTGGGGACTGGCTTTCCTTGTTTTCCGGTTCACCTATGTGGTGAGGCAATACGTAATCACTGTACTATTTCTTCTTCCTTGGAGTCAGACAGACTCCATTTCTCTGCCTCTCTTGTAGTTACGTTTGCATCATCTGATTTCATCCAGGCTAGTGGAATGCAAATGGAAATGATCTAAAACCTGACCCTTAAACACATCCCTAGTGCTCCTCCAGCTCTCTCTCCTCCTGCCACGACAACCTGGAGGCCATGTGTCCAGGTAGCATTCCTACATGCGTGAATGAGAAAGATATGCCTAGAGTGTTAAGCCACTGAGATTTGGGGTTTGTCTTTTGTGGTAGGTGGCAGTCATTTCTCTAACACTACCTGGAGGAAAACCTGATGTTCCCCAGCCAGCAGGATTCTATTTCCTTTGTTCAAGAAACTGGCTCCACTGAGACTTTCCTCTTAATTCTCCTTTCCTAGGGGAGGGAATCTTCCATTAGCTGAAGGCAGCGCAGAAAGCCCATTGCAAAAATATTGTTTCTCCCACAAGAAGCATGTGGATTGAGGGGATGAGAGAGTCAATTCTTGCAAATGGAAGATTTTACATAGGTGGGTCTGACAAACAAGTCAGTAGATAGCTCTGCTTAGAATCTTCCCAATATACTTGCAGGGGCATTAGGAGAGAAAGCCCTACACTGAGCATTTTTGCAAGGTTCTAAGCTCCACTCTGCCAGCATTGGCCTCTGAATCTTTCCCATTAATACCGAGACATAAGCAGAGTTCAAAGGAACCACTCCTTTCAGAAGGCCCTTCACCCCACCCCAGGATCTCTGTCCTGGTTGTCAGGGGAGCTTCTAGCTGTGAAAGGGCCAAACTGGGAATCAAACCACGAAGCTGTAAGTCATTTTCCATAAGCCACTGAACAGCTGTCAGATGTTAATGAATTTGACTCAGTACCACCCAGGAGCTGGATTTGGTGGACAAGAAGTGAAAAGCTTCCAAGTCTATGACACAGCTGGTCACACCCTCTGTTCCTTGGAGAGGAGGTTAATCTGAGGGAGGAGGAAGGCTTGCCACCAGAGTATCCTTGGCCACTGGGGCAGAGGCACCATCCATCCCTCAGTGCTGTTTTGTAAATGCCTCCTGCCTGTGGGGCTGTGATGCTTTGTAAAGACAAATGAGTGACAAACGAGTGCATCACCCTCTGCTGACAGCTGCCAACAGAGGCAAGCAGGTCTGATTTGTATCCAGCTCATTTACACGGAGAATAACCCTCCAGCCCTTTTTGAATTCCCTGGACTTAAATGTCAACCATGGAAAGGATGGTGGGAGTGGACGGTAGCTTAAACACGTATGTGTAGGGGTGGGTGGTGAGGGGTGGGCGAGCGCCTGGGTAGCTCAGTCGCTTAATCATCTGACTCTTGGTTTAAGCTCAGGGCATGATCTCAGGGTCTTGAAGTCAAGCCCCTCACTGGGCTCGTGCATAGCAGGGAGTCTGCTTCCCCCTCCCTCTCTCTCCCTCTATTCCTCTCCCTGCTTGGATACTCTCTCTCTAAAATAAATAAGATAAAGTCTTTTTTTTTTTTTTTTTAATTTGACAGACAGAGAACACAAGTAGGCAGAGAGGCAGGCAGAGAGAGAGAGAGAGAGAGGAGGAAGCAAGCTCCCTGCGGAGCAGAGAGCCCAATGCGGGGCTCGATCCCAGGACTCTGGGATCATGACCTGAGCTGAAGGCAGAGGCTTTAACCCACTGAGCCACCCAGGTGCCTCTAAAGAAGATAAAATCTTAAAAAAAAAAAAAAAGTGAGGGTGTCTGTATGTGTGTGTACCATGTATGTGTTTATTTACTTATTTTTTTACAAGAGGGAGGAGTTGACAGCTGGCAAGACCAGCAAAGCTCTTTAAGAAACCAGTGGCTCCTCCAGGAAGGAAGGGGCAGACTGGTTTAGAACATGGAGTTTTGCTGGAGGGAGGGAACAGGACTTCTCCTGGAAGGACAAGGACCAGACCATAATACGACAGGGATTCGGATGAGAGATGGGTGGCTGACAATAGCCTCGCTGTTTCCACTTCCAAAGCAGAGTTGGAATATATCCAGCTTCCACATCCATTGCCACCTCTTTTAGGGTGCCCGGGCTATTGTGATGATCTCCTGACTCGTCTTCTTTCTTTCCTTTTTGCGCACTTCTAATTCATTTTCATTAGCAGCCAAGTAGTCTATTTAAAATAGGAGCATGAGCCTCCTTGCCTCGAGTTCTCCCAAGACTTAGAAGGAAGCCTGTTTATTACTGCAGCATGATCGGGCTGACCCTTGCTTGCCTCCGTATCCTTGTGTCTTGCTCCATTCCTTCTCCCTCTCTCTCCCTCCCTCCATTTCTCTTTCTCTCTTCTCTCTCACCACCCTGCAACCTCACTGGTCTCCCTTCAGTTCTTTGAAGTCCCTAAATGCGTTCCCCTTGCAGGGCTACGCTTAGACTCTGCTTCATCTCGCACAGCTCATCTCCTGGCTCACTCTTCCCCTTGACCTTCAACACCACCCCCTCAGGGACTCGGGGTTAGGTCTTAGCTCTGTCCCTTACCCACATGGAGGCCTCAGGCAGGCGGTGTCCTCTCCAAGCCTCCAGGTCCTTCCTGGTCATGGAGCGAAAAATGGTATGCCCTCCACCCCCGTTACACTCCGTGTGGGGACCGCACTGTGCAGGAGACATTACTCAGCTGGTGCCTGGCACATAGCAAAGTGCTCAAAAAATGTGTGTTGCTTTCAATAATATTCATGGTATTGCTCTTATTATTATGTAGTTCCATTTAGTCAAGACCCCAACTCCTCCCTGGAGAAGACTGAACAGGCCTTTCTCATGGTGTGTGTGTATTTTGTTTTGTTTTGTTTTGGGTTTTTTTTTTTTATTATCATGGTGGTACATAACCCCAGCCTTCTGTTCTATTCCTTTTACACCAGACAGCATTTTACCACAAAGAGCGGCTGTTGTTTCTCTAACGGCAGTCACACACTTAATGCTTCAATTTCCACATTTTATTTTATATGTAATTTAAAGCCCATGGTGCCTTAATTGTAAAATAGGCCTTATTAAAATAATAGCTTGAAAACCAGTGGGGCTCCCTGTGCCGAGCAATGAGGGTTTTTAGCTTAACGGCTGTTTACTAGGATTTAAAAAGAGACACAACCCAAATAAAGCTGTAAAGACATTTCCAGCGTGAGTGATGGGCCGAGGACCAGCTGATAATTAAGCTCCCCCTCCCCCTCACATTTTTTTTTCCTTTTGGTTGCTGTCTGGAGCTTTCCTTAGAAATCCAAAGCACACCCTTTGCTGCTTTTATGATTGATGAGGTGGTGAGGATACTTCAGTACGAGTAAGCAACGTGGTGCTTTGATTAATGATGCTGGTGGGACTCCCAGAAGACCAAACAGAATAACACTGTTATCAGGAAAGCAGCTGAAGCTGCTGAGAGGGACAGCAGCAACCAAGCCTGTGTAGACAGTGAAGCCATCCATCGGGTAGGTAGGGTCTTTAATTCAGCCCAAACCCAACCTCTCCTCCTAAAGGGCCAGAAGCCAGAGAGGAGCGGACCGGATGGCATGATTTCCCATGGAATCCATAAAATTGGCAAAGTCAGGTTCCCTGGAAATCTGAGAGCATGAAAACACACATGAGCTGGTAGGAGTCTCAGGCTCTATCATAGTCATGATGGATTTTTTTCAGTGTGATCTTTTCTAGACAGCAACATTTAGATGAAGAGATTTTATAGTATAAGAAAAATAATAGCTTCTATCTCCTGAACACTGTCTTGGACTTACATTGAATCCTCAAAAATAACCAGGAGATGGGTATTACTATTATTCTTTACTTTCTAGCCAAGGAAACCTAGACTCAGGAAGACTTTATATAGTACAGGTCCACAGAGCTCTTGAGCTCTGAGGCAGGACTCAAATCCAAGATGGCCCCATGACTAAGCCAATGCTCTTGGCCACATTCCAGTCTTGGGCTTCCAAGAAGAGACAGGGGTTATGGGAATACATCTGATCAGGCTTCAGAACATCTCAATTTTAGGTCCTTCTGCGGCTCACTGTGTGACCTTGGGTGAGATGTTTACCTCTCTGTGTTCAAGTGTCCTTGACTGGGAAATAGATACATTCTCCCTTACTCACAATTTTGTGAGGATCAAGTAAATTAACATTTACAAATGCTTTTTGCAAAGTAGGAACCCCAATGGACTATTTATTGTAGCAGAACTGTCAAGTGAACCCACATAGAAAAGCACTTAGAAGGCAATTGAACATTGAAAGAGCCAAGCAAATTAAGATGCCTGGTTCCAGAGGAACCCAATATAATTTTCCAACTCTTAGATGTATGACTTTGGGTAGGTCACAAGAGCTCTCTGAATCTCAATTTTCTATCCTGTAAGATCAGGTAATACCCCTCCCTCAGTATTACTGTGAGAATTCCATGCCATTATTCCCACACTGCCTGGCAATGTGCCCCCGATTGTTAGCTAGTGTTATTATTTCTTTCCCTTTGAGCCACAGTCCACTCCTCATTACCCAGTCAGGTAGGGCTGTGCCTGACTTTCCCGTTGTCTCTCTGAACCTCTGTGGCATTATAGACTGAGAAAGGAAATATGAGTCACAGAATGCCCCAAGGCTCCAACACTGTGGTTTTGAAAGTCAATCTACCTGTCGATAGCAGAACTACTGGCCTCTCGGGGGACTGCCTATCCTGGTGCTGCTGAGTTCCACAAGCCCTGCACAGAGAAGTGCCACAACAGTGGGAGACGCAGCCAGAGAAAGGGCAGGAGCATCTGCAGCCTCCCGTGTTAACAGGGATTTGAGCGCAAGGCAAGCCAGACAGAGCCCCTGCCCCTGCCACACCCATGCTGCAAGTGCCCCCACGTCACGTGTGCATGACCCTTCCCACTGCACAAAGCGTTTTCACGCCCCACATGCCTGACGGTGAGTGGAAAAACCAGGGAAAGCCACAGAAGGCTCGCTCTGGACCGACCTGGACCCACACTACAAAGCCAGAGTGCAAAGACGAGTGCCAGCTTTCACAGAATATGAAACCAGACAGCCCTGGGGTTTGAGTCACGGTGCTGCCATTTCTGAGTTCCAGGATCTGGGGCAAGTTCCTTAACTTCTCAGCGATCCTTCTCTTCTGTAGGGAAGCAACTAAATGGAGTGGTGAAGAAGGCAGCTCTCGCATCGGAAGGTCTGGGCTCAAATTTGGGGTCTGCCTCGTCCACACTGTGTATTCTCTGATAATATATACTGTTTTCACTGTCTATAAAATAAGAAGTCTGCTCTGAGGATGAAATGAAGTTAAAAATATATGTAAAGTATACATATGTATATATAGTCCTTAGCAGCAAGTCCTAAATAAGCCTTAGCTGCTGTTTTGGTCAAGATGAATCAAGCTCTGCTCCAGTGAAAAATAAACCTCGAGAGCCCAGGGGTTCGGCATAATAAAAGTTTATTTCTCGTTCAAGCAGGGGGAGGGATTTCTTCTCTATCAGGCAACTCAGGGATCTGGGACCTTTCCCTCTTCTGACACTGCCCTGTCGACCTGTGGCTTTCAAGTTTGTTGTGGCAGAGGAAAAGAAGGCAAAGGAGGCACACAGCTCTCACCTCCCCCCGCACGGCAGGGGCTCACAGTGTGCCCACTCACCGCACTTCGGCCAGGGCTGGTTCTAGGATCCCAGTCTCACTCTGCGGGAAGTCTACAGTAACGTCAATTAGGCTAAGGGCCTAAATCACATTGTCATTGTACAAAGATTAAATGACAATGTGTATGGAATGCTTAGCACACTTCTTGGCTCAGGGTTAGTGCCTATTGTGGGCTCTGGTGCTGGTTATTACTTTTGACTCAGTGCCCGTCTGACTTCGTTTACGGCAATTCTGACCTGGATTAAACCACTGGTCATTCCTGCTCGGGGTCCATTAGTGGATACCAGATTCTCTTAGGTGTCATGTTTTTCACTCCCCTTTGTCAATGTGTCCGTACCTGTCCTCAGCCTTCTTCCCCCTTTCAGCGCTCCCAGAGTGCCCAGCACCCTGAAGGGGACCCTGAGTATATTGATGCTTCTTACCGTGGCAGAAACAGCTTCAATGTTACATGACAATTTTTGATATTCAAACTGCTCTCATCATATTGATCGTGACACTATGCCAACCCCTACAGGAAGACTTGATGGAGTGCGCACCATCTGCCAGGAATTGGATCAGGCTTTAATGCTCACAATGACCCTGGGAGGTCAGTCAGAATTCTCAGCCTTGTTTCCTATGAGCAAACTGAAGCTCAGAGAGGTGAGGGGACTGCCGTAGTCCTGTAGGACATGAAGGTTGACTCAACTCGGGATGACTCCCTATGAAGAGCCCTTTCTACTGTCCTCCCAAGGCCCGTGCTATTCACTTCTATGTATTTTGAGAATTGGTTACACACACTGTGGGCCTTTTCTAAGCCTTATTTAGGTCTCTTCCCTTCAATAACTTAAACTTGAAAAATTTATTAATTTGAGCTAAACACCTGCAGAAAACAATGGCCTGACATATCATCCTTCTGGGGCATAATGTGGCTAAAGATGCACGGTCTTAGCCTAGAGCCTGCCAACCACTAATGGTGGAAGTCAAGTACTCATCCAGGCACTATGAACACCATTCTGGGACAGGGATAGATATTAAGAAGTAATAATAATAAAGCTCATCTTTCCTGTCTCAGTGGCAATATCCAAAAAGTGAAGACACCAATGATCACGGAACTCAAGGAACTTATACTCTAAATGGAGACCCAGGGCCAACATGCACAGAAAGAACAACACATACATGGCTTCTCTCTCACAAATATTATTTTTTATGCTTTGTAGCTCCCCTTCCTAGAGTGTAGATTCCTGTGCCAGGTATTTTAGAAATATTATCTTAGAGTCACGACCAGCATGATGTCAGGATTATTTATCCTTATTTTCCTATGCAGATGAGGACACCAAGGCTCAGAGAAGTTAAAGTGACTGGCTCAACCCCCACAGAAAATGTCAAAGTTGGAATTTAACTCCTATATCCATCACTTGCCATTCTATCATACAACAGCAGTATGCCATGGAAGGGATTGACCCTGGACGTGGGTTGCTTTCCTTAAGGAAGTCCCCAGGGCCCTCGCATATCAGTATGGCATCTCAGAAGCTAATAGAAAGATAGAAGATGTCCTACCATCAGGTAGGACTCTGCTTCTACCAGAGAAATTTCGCTGTTATATTTTGCACACTGGGTTTTCTCATACATATTTTGTTTGAAAATATGTATCTTACTGTATGGGACATAGAAGAAAAAAAGAAAAAAGAAAATTTAAAAAGGGGACTGAAAAACTATAATTTTAGTACCATGGCCTCAATTCTAAGGACTAGACATTAAGGTCCAGGAGATGCAAAGATCTGCCTAATGATCAAAGAGTTTTAGACAACAGACAGTGGTTTTGAGCAGGACTTGGCCACTCTTTTCTGTAACGGGCAAGACAGTAAATATATTTTAGGCTTTGTGGACAGGCAGTCTCTTCACAACTACTCAGCTCAGCTATTGTAGGGAGAAAACAGGCACAGACAATGCATAAACACATGAACATTGGAGCATTCCAATAAACTTTATTTACAGAACAAGCTGAGGGTTGGCTTTGGCCCTCGGGCCATAGTTTGTGGACCCCTGGTTTAGAACAAAGGATTCTCGACTCTTTATTTAGCACTTTTTCTACAAGACAAAGCTTTTTCCTTAATGACAGATGAATTGTACACCCCTGTTGTTTTCTTAATGTTGGGGAAAAATTGAAGATCAAAGTTGGAAGTGCATGAGGATTTTATTAAACAAAGCATGGGTAAACAATAAGATAGACTTTAGACATGTTAGCCTGGTTGGGGGCAGAGCTCCCACGATAAGGAATAAAAGGGAATCATAAATAAGTGATTTAAGGAAAGAGCCTTGCCCTGATGATGGTATTAATGTGTCATGAACTGCGAAGTGTGACTAACTCAACTCTCTGTAATCAAGGTCCAAAATAAATTAATATACTTTGGTGATGGAAATGATGGTTGTACAATATTGTAAATGTTCTAAGCACCACGGAATTGTGGCCACTAAATGTGGTCAATTTATATATTATATGAATTTAAAGTGGTCAATTTTATATTATATGAATTTCACCTAAAACATTTTTAAAAATAAATTAATAGCTAAAGGAAATAAAAAAAAAATGTGAACATGAAATGACATGGTTCTTTGTGGTCGAGCCTTCACCTTGGAGCTGGGACTTCAGGCCTTGGGACTTCCCTTCAATGGGTGAGGCAATCTTCTGCTATGACAGAAGTTTGTTTTTTATTTTCCTGATTTGGTGTCACATAGATCTGTTCTTATTCTTAGCTTCTTTGGTGTGCCATTTCCTCGCCAGTAAGCTATAGGCTTACATTTCCACCTTATCGTGCATGAGTACCATTTAGGAGTGATGTGGCCATTACATGAAATTCTGATACAAAGAGTTAAATCTAAGAAGTGTTCAATAAGTGCAGCTTTTAATACAGTTCTTTCTTTTTTTAAAACTGGGAGAGTAGGAGTTAGCCATTTTAAAGAAAAATGGAGAGAACAGTGTTCTAGTAAAGGGAACAGCATATGGAAAGTCCTGATGGGCTCCAGGAAAAGAGGAAGCTTATTCCACTCAAATGGAGAGTGGTAAGATATGGAAGCTACAGAGAAAAGCACAGAATGGATTGTGAAGGACCTAGTAAACAGTGTTTATTGGTTTGGTTGTTAATTGGGGTGATGAAAAAGGTGGCTTATTTATAAAGGGTCATTGCAGCATTAATATAGAAGCAGAGGGAGGAAAGTCAGTGACAAGGGTATAACCCAGGAAAGAGATGAGAGGGACTGAACACAGATGAAGTAAGGGGCAAAGAGGGGGTAAGAGTTGATGATGTTGCCCAGGTTGCTACCTTGGACTCCAGAGAGATGGTGACAGCTATCATGAAGATGGGGACAAAAGGAGAAAGACAAGTTTATGGGGGAATATGATGAGCTCAGATTCAGAACATTACATCTGAAAGATCTTAATGTCTTTATTTTTGAGAAAACTTTGGCTTTCATCTCTTATTCTTACATTCATTCATTCGTTTATTCATTCATCATTTATGGAGCTCTTTGTATGTTACAGGCAGTATAAATATACTCATTAAGCTAAATTTCATAGCTTTAACTACAAATATTTATTACCTAATACTTCCTATGGGCCAGGAATTCAAAGAGTTATCTGGGTCATTTTGGCTCAGGATCCCTGAGGAGGTTGCTAGAAGACATGGACTAGGATTACAATCATATGATGGCTGGTGCTGGTGGACCTGTTTCTGGTATGAAATGGTTACATGGCTATTGGTAAGAGGTATTGGTTCTTGACAAGTGGGCCTCTATATAGTGCTCTTATGAGGCAAACACTGGCTTCCCCCAGAGCAAATGATCACACAGAGACAGAAAGTCAAGAGTTTTAGTTCTTCAAATAAAATGTTGTCATTTCCACCTTATCATGCAAAGCAAACCAGTAAGTCAACACTCAAAGGGAAGGTATTGCATAAGAACATGAATACCAGGAGGTAGGATTATTGGGAATCATATTGCAGGCTACAACGGTGCCTTAGCATGAGCTCTGGGGATAAAGTGATGAGCTAAAGAGCCATTTAACAAGTAGTCTAGCAGGAGAGGCAGATATCTATCAAATTGTTAGGCACATAAAATACAACAGCCTAGTAGGATAAAACAATGAAAGAAAAGATAGAGTAAGTTATAAGAGAGACGTAACTGGAGTACTCAAGAGGGAATGGAGGGACAGGAATTCATTTATGAGGAAATGACACTTCTTTGAGGCTTAAATAATGTGTAATAGTTAATGTTAGATCAAAAGATGGTGGTTGCCACAAAATGTTAAGTGTGGTATTACAGTATGATCCAGTAATTCCACTCCTAGGTATAAACCCCAAAGATGAAAGCATATATCCACATGTGAATATTTAAGTATGTATGCAAATGTTCATAGTAGCATTATTCATGACAGCCAAAAAGGGGGAACAACTCAAATGTCCATCAATTGATGAGTGGAAAAACAAAATGTGGTCTATCCATATAATGAAATATTATTTGACAATAAAAAAGAACAAAATATTGATACATGGTACAATTTGGATGGACCTTAAAAACATTATGGTACGTATGAAATGTCCACAATCAGAGACAGAATAGAACCACAAAGTAAATCAGTGATTGCCTACGGCTGGAGGTGGAGAAAGGTTGGGGGGAACTAGGAAGCAACTTTAATGGGCAGGACATCTCTTTTGAGGGTGAAAAAGAGGTTGTAAAATAGGGATGCCTGGGTGGCTTAGTTGGTTAAGCATCTGCCTTTGGCTCAGGTCATGATCACAGAATCCTGGGATCCAGCCCCACATTGGGCCCCCTGCTCAGAGGGAAGTCTGCTTCTCCCTCTGGCTCCCCCCTCTCTATGCTCATGTTCTCTCTCTCTCTTTCACTCTCTCTCTCAAATAAACTAATAAAATATTTTTTTCATGTTGTAAAATACATTGTGGTGATGTTTGCACAACTCTGTGACTATATTAGAAACCACTAAATTATACACTTTAAATGGGTGAATCTATGATATATGAATTATTTCTCAATAAAGATGTTTCAAAAAAAAAAAAAAAAGATGGCCATAAAGGCACTGCAGCAGAGAGAATAACCAGTAGTGCAAGAAAACACAGCTCATGGGAGAAACTCAGTGTGTCTGGAGCACGGAGAGAGGGGAGAAGCATCAGATGAGTCAGGGGTTAGACCCTACAAGACTTAGTGACTCAAGAAAGGATATTGGTCTTTATCCTTAGAGCAGTGGGGAGCCCTGAAAACCCTTAAGCAGGGAGTCACATGATCATATTGAAAATTTTCAAATTTTATATAATAAGTACTTAATAAATTAAAGCTAATGTTTACATTGTGAATAGATTAACGGGGCAGGCAGAGGTCCTGAAAGCCTCATTTTTCATCATGTTCCCCTGAGGAATGCAGGTCCCAAGGCTTTGGGCTAGTGCTTCAGCCCTGTGTCATTATGAGTGTCCCGCTTGTTCTCATGTGCTTTTCATCCACTCCTTGTGTCTTAAATGGCTCCATATCATGCTCAACATGGGGGGACAGGTAGATGTGGTCTCCCTCGGGTGCTGACCCCACATTCCCACGTTGTAGAGTCCCTGGGATTCACGGCTTCACTGAGCTCTTTATCCTCCTCCAGATGGCGGAGTGAAAGAAATATCTGGTAAAATGTTAATTTCACCTCATTTAGTGCGGTTTACATAGGTGTGGTACAGTTGAGGCCTCTACAGGAAAAGCTGATTTCAAGTTCTGGCACAATGATTAGCTGATTCACAAAAGATGTGAGTCTCCGTTTCTTCCCTGCACATCTGTCCTGTCTGCTTTTAATTTGGAAGCACCAGTTTTAATTTAGCGGCAGGACTGTAAACTCCATTTCTGTGAACACAGAATGACATACTTTGTGGAACAGGGGCCTCTTGCCAAGATCTGACTCTTAAGTAATTGATGGCTAGTGAGTCGCTGAGAAACGCTCCAATGCGAACACTTTCCATGGCAAAAACCCTGTCATATCAGCTGGATTGCAACTGAGCCTTCTGGGCCTCTGCCCATCTAAATACAGGCCGTGTCTTGAACCACGGCCTCTGGAGCCTGAAGGGAGCCTCCCGCTTCATTCTAAACATCGAAGCTCTGTCCAACCTATCGCTTCCCCGTGTCCCTCGTACTTTGTTGGAAGCTGTGGCCCAGTGTACAGATTTCCTCATCTTTGGACGTCAACCATATCAGGAAGGAGGCTTCGGTGCTAGGGGTTGTTTTGTTCTGGTGAAAAGGACACTCTTTTCATCACATTTAAAAACCAATTTTTAAAAATCTCACTCATATCCAATATTTTGTGTGTGTGACAGAGAAAAAACAGGCCTGGAGTTACATCACCCCTGTGGTTTAAGAAATCTTTTTCACAATATGTACACTGTTTCAGGGCTGGGATTTTTGGAAAGGGAGGAAAGGGGTAGAGCGAGAGGGACAGAGAAACAAGACAGAAACATAAATCGTCCTAAGTAAGATGGGATGGATAAGCGAAGGGAATAAAATGGGTAAAACGTCCCTGAGTTTGGAATCCTCTAAACATAGAACTGGTACAAAACTCAACTCTGTCTGTTGTTGTTTTTTTTTTTTAATTAAAAACTTTTTTTTTAATCTATTTTTCTTAGACCACCATTAAATACCTGTCACTTACCATGGTGCCTAGCATCATGTAGATTTAAATACCCACTTCTGAATATGTAAGGGAAGAAATGAGTACTAGCTACCTGCTTGCCATATGCTCAGCTCTGTTGTGGGTCACAAGCCAGGGGAGCCCTAACTAAGGGGGCCTATGGGCAGTCAGGTGTAGGATAACAGTAAGGGGCCAGGCCTTGGAGTTACCTAGTCCTAAGTCTAAGTCCTCTGCCACTTGCTAGCTCCGTGGACTTGGGGAAAACAATTGGAGCTGCCTAACTCTGAGTTTCCTGAAATTGAAATGGGGACAATCATAGGACCATCTCGTGTGGTTGCTGGGAGGATTCATTGAGGTAAAGTGTAGAAGGTGCTTACAAAAATGCTGGGCACATAGGAAATGCTCAGTAATAGTTACATATTACCCAGCTATTATATAGTTTGGAAATGGCCCATGGCAGCATCACACAATAATTCTTGCCTTGGCTCTCCCCAAAATGTTCCTGAATTACTACTTTTATTTCACATCTAGTCGGTTGCCAACTCTTTTCCAAAGCCATAGTGAGTGTGCAGGTCCTGCACACTCCTGTTGGTTTTATTTAAGTGTTAAGGGTCCCATTGTCCTGAAACTAAAGAAGGTTTTGCGAAAATCGTTCCTCCATGGGGCACAGTGGCACTCAGCTCCAGAACGAACAAGAGAACATCCCAGATGGTTTGCAAAGTGTTTTCGATTTCACCAAGCATGTTCTCCTCTAATTTTAAGTTCCCTGTGTATTTGAGGTAACATGTAATCAACAAGTCCCTGGTCAAGTAAGTTCTGAGGAAGGAAGTATAGAAAGAATATGGGAGAATGCCAACGCCCTCAACGAGAGAGAATGCAGTATGTCCGGAGTGAGTCGGTGCGTGCACCAACAGAGCAGGGTCTGCACTCGGAGGCGGAGAGGAGACCGCCCTGACCCTCCTTTCCCCGTCAGCAGTCATGTGCTCACTTCGCCACTCCAGGTTTACTGAGCTCACCAACCCCACACGATTTTAGGCATGGTAGGTCAAAAGCGATCCTTGCTCTAGTTGGGGTTCAACTCAACCTTTCCTTTGTAAAGGCCCAGGTCATACATGTTTTCAGCTTTGTGGGATGCTTAGTCTGTGTCGCAATTACTGAACTCTGCTATGGTATCGTGAAACAACCCACAGATAATACGTAAACAAAAGGGCAGGGTTTGTGTTGTCCTATGAAACTTTATTAAACAACAACAACAAAACCACATGGACCAAATTTGCCCTGTGGGCCATAGCATGCTGGTCTCTGGATTGGTTTATATGAGGAAAGACAAACCACCCTCTCAAGGACTAGATAACTCAGGGCTAACCAATGAAGAGGTGAGTCCCACCAAACACCAGCTTAGGGGCAAGATAGTAAAGGGCCAACAGGTGTACCCTTGAGGAAGAAGTGGATTTAAAGCCCAGTCCCATCAATTATTAGCTGTGTGATTTAAGACAAGTTACTAAATCTCTATAAGCCTTGATTTCCTCATTTGTTACATGGATATAATAATATTACTAATCTTATGTAATATTATAAGAGCATTCTTAGTAAATATTATTAATTAAATATTATTTAATCTTGGCATCAAATGAGGTGTGCTATGTAAAGATTTCATGCAACGTCTGATGTCTAATAAAAGCTACTATCCAGAGTGGATAAAGCACAGATTCTGGAGACTGTGGTCCTTGAGGCCTGTTCTGCCAGTCCTCTAGACCAGGGGTCAGCAACCTTATTCTGTAAAGGGCTAGGAATAAATATTTAAGGCTTTGCAGGCCACATATAGTTTCTGTCACATGCTGTTTTTGTTTCCATTTTTATTTTATAATTAATTTAAAAACATAAAAGTCATTCTATCATTCTTAGCTTAGACACTGCACAAAACCAGGCTGTGGGCCACATTTCGCTCAAACTTTGGCCTGAGGGCCATCATTTGGTGACTTCTGCTCTAGACCACAGCTGTCCCAGAGAAATAGAGTAAGAGCCGTATTTGTGAGGTCTGTGTGTCATTTTAAGTTTTCTAGTAGCCACATTAGAAAAGGTAAAAAAAAATTTTTTTAAGTAAATTTTAGTAAAAGATTTTGTTTGACCCATTTAAAATCTCATTTCAATAAGTAATTGATTAAAAATTATCAATAGGACTATTTCGCTTTTTTCCCCTTTTTTCTTTTTGTGTCAAGTCTTTGAAAATCTGTGTGTACATTACATTGACAGGATAGCTCAAGTGCTCTGAAGTCACATGTGATTGGTGATTCCTGAGTTGTCCAGGGCAGCCCAGGATCTCAGTAATTCTTTCCAAAATGAGCATATCATAGCATTTACCTTTTAGGGTCACCGGGAAGATTTAATGAGATAATACATGGAAGGCACAGAGCGCTCTGCCTGGCACAGGGTGATCTTGAAATACCCCTGATCATGACAAGTGAGAATCACTACATTGCAATCATGGTATGATTATTTGAGGGGACAGTCTGTATCTATTTCTTTCTTCTGGAAAAAAAAAAAAATTGTCCATCCTGATGAACAGAAGCCCTTCCCCAGGACCCTTCTCCCCAAGTTTTCCTTGTCATTTTTTCCAGGGGCCCAAAAAGATTCTGGCTGTTCCTCTGAAATGGCAGCTTCCTTGAGACCCCGGCCATAGGCAAAAGACTTGGCAATCAAACACGGAGTTTAAGGGCTGAGCCACAGCCCACAGCCTCTCTGGAATGCTGTGACGGTGAGCACGGCCCAGTCTATTCACACACATGCTCCTTGGCCAGTGCTCCAGGCAAGCCCTCTGGCTCCATCTAGTAACTGTGTGTCTCTGTTTCCCCTCTATCCTATACCATTCTCATTTTAATTCCCTTTTTTGCCATGTCAATGCTCTGCCGGCATTCCCTTACAGGTTGGCCCGAGGAGCAGGGCCATAGGTTCAGGTCCCCTGAAAAGCTGGGGATTGCTGAACATCCTCGTTGGACCTGACGCTGGTGTTGTCAAAAGCAGGGTGATCCGGATAGCGCTTCTCATGGTAGGGCATTCTTCTGCCTCTTAGTGGGAAAGCGTTTCCATACCCCAAAGAGCGACCCAGGTTTCTGGGAAAAGCCAAATCAGACTGAGGGTGGAGAATGTTCCTCAACTTAATACAGCAAAAATTCTTTCTGCTTGAGGTCGTCTAGTATAACTTCCTCGAAGAGGTGGTTTTTATATTGAACAACTCCAGGTCAGGGGTGGAATGACATCACCCACTCATGAAACCCAATCCTCAGCAAAAATTCCCTCACTTAGCATTTTGAAGAATAGGGTCCTTGGAACCTATTGCTTGCTCTGCCACTTACCAGCTGTGTGACCTTGAACAAATCACTTAACCTCTCTGAGCCTCAGTTTCCTCATCTTTAAATGTGGATAACCATATACTGGATTGGTTTACAACCATCTAATGGATTGTGGGTAAGACTCAATTAGCCGCCATTGTTGGAGCAGATTTAATTAGCTCAAAGTGTGGCATATAATAGACACAAATAAAATGGTAATTAATTATTACTCTTTTTTCTCAAGTGAGGTGGCTGGCTACTCTGACCAACCTCCTTTCTTTTCTCTCCAGTGCTGCGCCCAGGGCTCCCTCTTGCATCCAACAAGATTCAAAATGCTGCCTCGTGGGTATAAGCTCACTGGCCAGGAGCCTTCACCCAAGGTGAGTGGTAAATAGAGAAAAATAATTTAAGCAGCTTGCCAGGGAACTAGCAGAGAAAACGAAATGTATCCCCCTTTGTCACTTGACGTATTTTCTGAACAGAAGAGCCCTCCCCCACTCTGCCCTGCATGCCCCAAATTAGCTGCCAAGTCTCTGACAGAGGCATTCACATGTTTAGGGTACCAAAGTTTGTCACTCCTATCAGGAAATACCTTAGCACTTAAGCAGGTGTAATAGGCCTGATCTCCAGAAAACAGGAGGACTTTCTGAACCTCTCTGAGATTCACTAATACTGTCATTTGAAAATGAACCACTTGGGGAAAGGAATGTACACATTGATTTCCTTTGTGGCATTCATACATTTGGTCTAATCTTGAAAGATTGCAGCTGAGGTGTATACATGCAAATTTTACTTCACTAATTCTCTTACTCTGTCAAAAAGGGCAGCATTTGTTACAATTATCATTCCTTTCATTACTATTGAAAACGAGAGTAAAAACTTAATATTAATGAACTGATGTATTGCCTTCCATGCTATAACAAAACTTTTATAAAGGCAAGCCCAGAGAGGTCCAGCTTGTGATTTTGGCTCAGGTCACGATCTCATGGATTGTGGGATCGTGCCCTGCATCAGGCTGCATGCCCAGTGGGGAGTCTACTTGAGACTTTTTCTCTCTCTCCTACCCCCCTGCCCTTCCCCTTATTCTCTCATGTGTGCTCTCTCTAAATAATAATAATAATAATTTATTAATAATAATAAATCTTTTTTTAAAAAAGCAAGCTCATATAGCTTTGAGCCAATAGAAAGCCATCCTTTGAATTAACAAGCACTTTAATTAGAATATAAGGAATGTAATACTGTTCAGACTCCTCTCCATTCCTAAAATTCCCTTTAGTCTAAGGGTTTTTTTTTTTTTTTTTTTTTTTTTTCTGTAAAATGCCAGATAGTAATTATTTTAGGCTTGACAGCCTATCTGGTTGCATTGTGGAGACAAAGCTTAGAGGATACATAAATTAATGGACATAGTTGTGTTCCAATAAAACTTTATTTACAAAAACACAAAACAGGCTGGATCTGGCATGTGGGGTGATAGCTGGCTGACCCCTCTTCTAGTCAAACAAACAAACAAAAAAGTCTCTGAAAAAAATCTCAATAAATTTATTTCCATTATCTCCATGTGAGGTAAATTCATGATGATAATAATGTGGGAAGAGCACTGGCCTAAATGTGGAAAGATTAAACAGCCTCTCTGTGAATGAGCCACAGTTTCATTTTTTTTTTTTCCAGGTAATATCAATATGAACGGTTCCAAAATCAGAATGGGAGAAATCAGGAAGGCTATAATTGAACTGAATGAAAGACAGAAAGTGGTGTTAGCTTATTTATCCAATTAATTCATTCAATAAGAATTTATTGGAAGTCTATGGGATCAATGTACTTTTCCTCATTGGTGACCCGGCAGTAAGAGAGGTCTTTGGTTTTGTTTTGGTTTTGTTTGTTTTAAGAAATTCCCAATACTCTTAAAATCAGACCCTGAAAAAAATTCTCTGTCCCGTTCAGGCAAAAAAACATAATAGCAATTCTAATCCTGGCTTTCCATAATGAGAGCCCTGAAGTATACATGGGGATAATTAAAACCAAAAAAAAATTAAAAATAATAAAAAAGCTGGTTATATTAGTGTTGTAACTTGGGCACTGACACCATATGACATAATTGGAGCTCGCCTCCAAGCTTCATCTGAATCCAGCATTCTAAAGCCCTTTCGTAACAGCCAAGAACATCTGCTCTAAAGAGGAGCTCTACACCCAGGCAGGCAGGAAGAATAGCACAAAAGGGTGTGTTTTCCTTAAAGTGCAATAATATGTTATGAAAGTATCAAATATCTATCGTCGTGACAATAATTATATAAATACTGGCTAAAAGATTGGAGGAATAAAGATATATCAATTAAAAAAATTCACAGAAGTGGCGTTAGATTTTGGGATGGGGGTTCCATTACTTTTCTAAGGTTGGACTTGAACATATTTGAAAGGAATGAAGATGATCCTGGTGGTGTTTTCATTATTATTTCTTTTCCTTCAAGACTTCCTCACTTCAAGCAAGAGTTATTTATTAACAAGTGGAAATCATTACTTTGGGACTTTATTCATCACAACATTATACGGAAAAAAATAGGCTCCCAAAGCTGACTGAATGTCATCATGTGCTTTCCCCACTTTTTCTAAATTGAGCTCATCCATAAATTTTTAGAAATAGCATCTTTAAAACCCACCAACAAATTTTCCATGGCAGAGAATGCCCTTCTTGTTCTGACACAACTGTTTGAAGATTTTTCTATGCCCTTCCCGATCGAGAGAGAGAGAGACGGAGAAAGAGGGAGAGAGAGGAGAGAGGAAAATGGTGAGAAAACACTCTGAAACAGGGAATTAGTTTACCCACAACTTCTTCAAAATTGCATTTTTTTGTGGATTCATATAGTCTCTAGAGGACGGAGCAAGATGTATTTCATCAAAGTGTTGAAGCCCGTTCTGAATGAGGTTGATATACTGCATATGTGTGTCCGAATACGCCAGGTCATTCGCTGTGTGCCTGGCTCCCTCTCCAAGGTTAGTGAGACAGACTGGACTCTTGGAGAGGGGGCGATCTCTTTAGCACTAGTCAACACGGCCAACTTTTAATGTTGAAAAGTTCAGAAGATGTAAATGGGTTTGCCTGGATTCTCTCAACGGAAGGGCTTATCAGTGGAAGTTAAAATGGCAGCTGAAAGTTCCAATTTCCTTTCTTTTTTCCCCAGTGTTTTTTTGCAAGGATTGTTCAAGGATGCTGAGGGATGAGCCACAGTAACATAAAAAGTGTTAACTATCTCGAAGACAAACGCATTAGGTTTTGGCTTGTGCATCAGATTTACCAGTGCATACATTCCCAAATTTCAAACATGTTCATCTCACTTGTACAAGTTTTGTCAAATTCATGTATCACTTGACTATTATTTACTTAATATTTTTCTTTAAAATGCTTCTTTTTCCCCCACTTAAAGTTGCATAGAAATAAAACTTTATATTACTGCTACTAATGGAAAGACATTACCATTTGCCATTAAGGAGTTTACCACAAAAACACACAAAGCAAGGAAAACTAAACCATGCTATTAAAACCTAGCTAAATACATTTGCCTCTTCAAAGCTCCATGCCTGAGCTCTCTTTTTAAGGGAGATTAGCAAGTGTTAAAGAAGTACTGAGACATGCTAGCACCTAAGACTTGCTTCTTGGAGTGACTGAGAATTGAGAAAGGATTAACTGTCTTACTATGTGGTTCAAAATCACTTAATGTCCTTTTCCTAAAGTGAACCCCTGAATACCTAGGCATGGCTCTCATCTCATCAACTATGCATCCCACAATTTAGGAACCTAATTAGCAGTTTCAATGCTTTAAATACCGTTTTTAGACTGCAGAAAGTGCTTCCATATACAATCTTCTATTTGGTTTTCATGATAAATCGTGATGTAGACGGAACCATAAATATGATTTTTATCCTATTGGAAACAGAAGTACAAAACAAGCTATTTTCAGTTTCACATAGCAAGTCAGTGGCAAAACCCTCTCTAGAAATTGGGATTTTTTAAAATATATTTTGATGATTATTGATAAATTCTCCATTATATCTTTAATAATGAATTGTAAGGCTCCTATCATGTTTTGGGTTTTGTTTTTTTGTTTTGTTTTGTTTTTTTCCTTAAATCACCTTTTCCCCTCAAACTAAAGATATTTAAAAACAAATTCACTACAAACTTTAAGAGACTCTTAACCTCAGGAAACAAACTGAGGGTTGCTAGGGGGTGTGGAGGAAGGTTGGGGTGGCTGGGATATGGACATTGGGGATGGTATGTGCTATTGTCAGTGCTGTGAAATGTGTAAGCCTGATGATTCACACACCTGTACCCCTGGGGCAAAGAATACATTCTATGTTAATTTAATAAAAAACTCACTTATTAACTCAACAGGCAATCTTCTGTGTTCATCAATGCAAAGGTTACAATGGCCCTCCAAATCTTTCCATATCAGCGTTTTACACAGAAATGGAAATAGAAAAATGAGCAGCTTTTAACCATCGGGAGCAGCAGCATTTAGGTCTCTGGACTCCTCCCGGAGTCTAGTGGTTTTCAAAGGCAACTTTCACAAATGGCGGTATTTCTCATCCACGTACCACAGAAAACTAGCTACTGCCACCAGGAAAGACTGAAATGTATGGATCTTGGGTATACGGTAACAATTACAGGGCAATCATCTGGTTGCAGGGTTGGATTTTATGAAATTCCCTGAGGTCTCTAAGCTTTGATTCACATTATGTCTCTACTGCAATAGCAATTCAACCATTTGGAGCCTGGTTGGTTTTATTTACTGGAATAAGTGCTGAACAAACTGATCGATCACCAATCCAATTTGGTTATCTTGTATTACTGAAATAATTCTGCCAAGTAAAATAACCAATCCTAGTTATGATGATGGTAGAATTGGAGTGCTTACAAAGCAGAGGAGATGAACCGTTAACTCGATCAGCTGTATAAACAAAGTTTCTGACCAGTGGAAAATGTTAGTCAATATCCAAGGCAAGGGAAGGGCTTTAGATGAAAAATCAGAGAGGCTGTTAATGGATTATAACATGTCTCTAAACCCAGAGGGAAAAATAGATAGAAGGCTCCTTCTCCCGGTTAGTTTAAGGATCAGTGAAAGCCTTTGAGTCTGTTGTGGCATCGGGCTGAAACACGATGGAGGGCATGCATCAGGGTGAGGTATTTTCTCATCTGCCTGCCCAGCTCCTGAAACTGTGTTGATTCTGAGTCTGAGTCATGATGTGAAAAAGATGTGTTCTTCTATTGCTGGAGCCATATCAGATTTAGCAAGGAAAGTACAAAATGTAATAAACATGTAATAAACATCTTTCTGAGTCCTGTTATTTTGGAGATGTCCAAAAATTGTGAGGACTTGAGTAGTTCTAACAAAGTTATTCACATTATATATACCAATCTAATTCAGTTGGAAAATTCTACAAATCTGAATGATTCTACAGAAGGTTATGTACAGTTTCAGAGTGAGTTCTGTTATGAAAATACCAGGTTTATTTGACAATACACATTTAGGTTATATGTGGGTTATCCTATTTATTTATAACAAATGATTTATAGACAAGACTGTAAGCTCTTTGAGAGTAGGAGCTTTGTCCCCCTCTTCATTATGTCACCAAATCTCAGTCCCATGACATGATAGTTTAATGAATTTGTATTTAATGAATTTTTATATAATGAATGATACAGTGGATTACACATTACCTGACAAATCTTTCCTCAGCCCTCTTGTCCAAAGAACTAAATTAAGAGATGAGCTAGACATGAAATAATGGTCTCACAGTAGGAGTGAAGGTTAGTCTGACAGAGAAGTTACTACAATCAATCACTTCCAAGTTGAGCCCATGAGTTAGCCCTGAGCCCACAATAGCTCAGACTTGTCATTGTGTTATTCAAATGTTTTAAAAAACTCAATTTTGTAGCAAAGCTTTAATTTAAAGAGCTTCTATCTCCTATCCCAAAGAATCTGAATATGTGATGAAACATCTACAAATTCTTTTAAAATTAAAAACTTAAATTAAAAAAAATAAAAATAAAAACCTAAATTTAAAAATATTTTAAAAATATTTTTGACCATCAATAGCACACATGTATGACAACTATCCCCCTAAATCTCTCTCCCTCCTTTTCTTTTCCAAGCATTCTTGCAGATTCACAGGCAATGTAGCTCTTCTATCCCCTACCCACTCTTACTCTTTATGATATCATTTAAATTAGTTCCTTCTTTCATTTTACTAACTAGCTTCTCAACAGCAGAAAAAGATTCTGGAAGCTAACTCGGCAATAATATAATCCTTTCCTGCTCAGAAAAAGTGGGTAAAAGGCAAAACTGTGTCTCATGCATAAATAATTTCTGTCCTTCTAACACAAGTAATATGTCTAATTGCATCCCGAGGGTTTCTGGGACCCCAAATCGCATGAATAGCCATGCAGCCCGAAACTTCATGATGTTCTGGTTTCAGCAAATCATGACGGGCGCACATGTGCAAGCCACTAAGTCACTGAGTCACAACTTTCTGTTTTGACATAGGAAGTAGCAGACACAGGAGGATGGGCAGGAGGGAAAAGCCTGGAGAATGGACCATGGAAATGGAGCCCACTCTCTGGACCACAAAACCCTTTCCTGAATCTCCCAAAAGAGCTTACATGAGGCTAGAGTAGACTTGCTCTGGACATATGCCTTCTTGTCCTATGTTTATCTCATTCTAGGTTTGGGATTTTAACACATCCACCCTGGCTCTTTCCTTAGCACTAAAGAAACAAAGAACAGAAATTACCAGAGCTCTTGCTGTAAGAGATTTAAACATTATTACTCTCCATTCTAATTTTTCAGCTTAAAATCTCCATTTGCTGTATGATCTTAAAGTCTGATGAAACAAAGCAAGCTGCAACATTATTTTAGTTTTCCCTGACTCTTGTTTTCCTCTGACAATGAATCTGGGTGCTGTGAGTTCTGCTTCGTGTTTGTGCTGGCTGAGGGCAGGTGATGCTGATCTAGGAAAAGTGGGGTTTTTTTCCCCCTCCGGGGAAAACGTGTCATTGTCTGAAGACACTTCTTGTTGTTACAAGGGGGAGGCAATGTTACTGGCATCTAGTGGGTAGGAGCTCAGAAAACATCCTAAACATCCTATGATGCACAAGGACTGCCCTCCTGCTCCCTGCCTCCAACAGAGAATGATCCTACCTCAAATGTCAATAGTGGAGAAATACCGCCTTAACAATACTCAATTCAGTTGCATCATGCGTGTACTTTCTGGGATCTGGGTGCAGCCATGTGTTCTTTATGGGCAGAAACCAATTCTATTTTCAGCTATTACAGAGGGGTCATCTCTAATAAGCAGGTTCTTCTCAAGGTTTCCAGGTCAATCAAAGTCTTCCTCTTCTGCTATTAGTGCCTGAAATTTCTACCATTGGTCACTCCTTTCATATATGAAACCCTTTATAAGATTTTAGTAGGCCATTTATTCACCCATAATATATTTATTAAATTCTTGCCATGTGTTGGCCAGTGCTATGCAGGAGGGATCACCTTTCTTAATGTGAACTCATTTGCCTCACCAGCCATTATAAAAGCAACCATCTCTGAAGTTAAACAACTTAGAGCATCCTACCTAGAGTTGCCCATATGAGAACATGCATGAAACAGGGACTATCTGACCTTTAGGTTGGTGTCGTCCTAAGATTTGGGGAGGCAGAATCCTGCCTTGAGCTCTGAGCTTTAGAGGGTGCTCCCCAGATCTTGTCCACAGGACATGGGAATGTGCCCATCTGAAGCCTATGGCATGTCTCCTTCTAGACCACACTCTGGGTACCAACAACCTTGGAATGATCTGTGTCCAAGGGACTCTGAACTCACCTTCAATGCCTGAACAGGCTTGTTCTGGTCTGTTCTCTTGTGGGAAAATTGTGCAGACATACGCATCATGAGCCCTGAGCAGGGGAAGCTGTTGGAGTAACAGACTCAGACCAGGGTATCTATAGTGGACATGGGGCCTCTCACAGTGTATGTAGGACAGCACTGGGTGTGTGAAGACAAGAGGTGGGGATGGGAGACCAGGCACCAAGGGTCAAGTCTTGCTTTCCCATGGTCTGATGCTTAATTCTAAGGAGTCTAAGAATTTTAAACTAGAACATTAAATGTTATGAATAACTATGCATCAAATTGGGAAGGGAAAGGATTTTGTTCAACAGTTAGCTGCCGTTACAACTTAAATATTTGGTCATACACTACATGGGTCTTCATTTTAACACTTGCGCCAAGTCAAGGATGGACTTGATTTGGGGGTGGGGGGGAGCACTGTTTATTTTCTCTGAGCAGAGATCTTCAGGATTCGGGGCGTTCCTCTCCCAGGTGGAATCACTAAGACCATTCTAGAAACCTCCGTTTCAGCTGCTCCCCAGAAAGACTGCCAGTGTCTTGTGGACTTTATTTTATGTAGCCTCAATGACAAGTGAGCCCATCTTAAACTTACTGGCATCTTCGTGTGATGGAGCAACAGATAAACAAGTAGAAAATTATGTTTCCATAATTATTTTGCTGAGTCAGAGCTCATAAAAGGAAAGAACCAGAGGACAGGTTTAAAAAAAAAAAAAATGCTTGTGCCTGACATAGAATAGGGAGATAAGATGCCACTTTGGGAAGGGGGTGCTCTGAGCAGCTAGGGAGACAAAGCTGGACATTTAGGGAAAGGGGACAGGAAGTGGGGGGAAGAGGCTTTGAAGGAAGGATGGGCACCAAAAGGAAAGAAAAAGAGGGAAAAAAAGCCAAACTACCTTTGTTTTCCTCCCATTCTGTGCATTGTTTCAGAGGGCTGTCCAAAGAGAACATTTAATTTCTGGATCCATTTAACAGCAATTTTGACACTGTACAGGCTCCAGAATATCATGCCTGAGAAATGGGGTCCTCCTCCTTATCCCAATTCTCTCCTGAGATCCTGAGTGAGCGGTAGAACCTAGGAGGATGTTCTGCTGGCCTCCTATTTGGCCAACATGCCCAGGACATCTCTCTTGTCTTTCCTCGCAGGAGGAGGCACTGACTTAGATCCGAGGAGAGGGTTACAAACCTTGGTTTCCACAGACCCTGTTCTTTGTCACTCTGGTGGAAGGTTCTGCCAAAGGGCCAAGGGAGGAGCGGCGGGAGTGAGGGCCTCTGTTTAAAATGAATAAAGGCCTAGTTTCCAGACACTCTGAGACCTCTTCCCTAGGAGCAAGACAAGGCCCAGAGGCTGGCAATTACTGGGGCAGTGTTGAACCCACGCACACTCCATGGACTTACTCACCAGGGCTCCCAGCCCCCAGTGAAGTGCTGGGAGCCAGTTCCACAGCCAGCCAAAGGCAAGACTTGGCTGCCTGTGTGATTAATTGCCTTTGTTTCCACACAAAGGGAGTGACCCGCCACAATGGGGCAGTGTGGGGGGGGGGAGTGGCCTCCACGGGAAGCCCCCTCCCCTCAAGTCCAGGGTGTGCCTGGGAAGGAGCTTCTGTGCTTAGCTCCAAAAAAAGGTATCTTTCCAAGAGAAAATTATACAGCTCAGAAAGTTAGTCATTAATGTAATGGTCTGAATCTACAATGAGAAAAAGATTGAAGCTGACATGATTTTTATCTTTGATATTATAGCTTCTGAAGTTGAGAAGTAATTACGTATGTTAATATTACATCCATTCGATATTCAGCGAAAAAAAATTTTTTTTTTACAACTGTTTCTTAATTAATCTTCCATTTTCCCGTTCTCTGTTCACAGTGCCGGCAAACCCTCCTGAAATTGATCAGGGCTGATGTGAAAAGAACATAGTGAGGAATTAGAAACATCTAGGTTTGAATTTAGACTGATGTTTAATTTAGGCATTCAGTAAGTAAAAGATACAAATAATAACCACTGCCTTTTGAAAATGCCATGTTGTAGTAGGCACTGTGTGAAGATTTCACACACACGCATTATTTCATGGGATCCTCTCAAAACCTTATGGGATGTGAATTATTCTTATGTCCATCTTGGAGGTGAGGAAGCAGTTTTGCCAGTGGAGAGGCTGAGCTCCCGGCTGGAGCTGCTTGTGCACAGTAGACGGGCTCCTGAGGATACCATCCCCTTTCCACCCTGTATTTTGGCAGCTTGTGATGAAGAGGGAGATGGGGGTGTGGGGCCTTGGGGGGTGGAAAGAGTAACTTTCACTGCCATGAATCATACCCCATCACACACCTTCTATCTAGGGCTACCACATATTCCAGGCCTCTTCTCTACCTACAACCCCCCAAGGACTGAGTAACCGAAAGCATCAGAAAAGCAATAACGAATCTCTCTGTGCTCTTCTCTCCTCAGCAGAGGCCAGGAGTCCCAGAGTGCTGGAGAGAATTACAAAAGCAAGGAAGCCACAGCCACTGCCCTTCAGCTTAAAATACAGACACATTAAAGAGACACCATGTGCAAAGCACAAAGAACCAGGCCACTGTCCTCACTGTTTCAATTCTCCGGGCAGACCTGGGGCCTGAGACGCCGATGGCTGAATCCTGCATTCCTGAAGGATCTTTGAGTGTCTGCCCTTTGATATTTGACAGTAAGAATAGGATTATGAAGATAGATGACATGTATATGTGATTTCCAGTACAGGGTCTAGAAGTAATTTAATATCGTCATGATCCCTGTCGTTCTTATTGGGTCTTGAAGTTGAAGAGGATTTGGATAAATGGAGAAGGGGAACTTCAGGGAGATGGAGCAGTGGAAGTAAAGGTTTATAAGCGTAAGTGTTTGTTATAGGATGCCTATGGCAACTGCCCGATTCCATTATTTCGTTAATTTGTCATTGCATCCAACAAATGTTGATTGACCACCTATTGTTCTCCACACCCTGTGCTAAACTATGAACAGGGAGATAAAACAAGAGTCTGACACTCAAAAGGTGTAATAATCCTGGGAAGACAAGACAAGGGCCATGAAGGGACATAACTTAGGTTTATGAGAAAAGGACAGGGAGCAATTTATGATGGGTCTTATTCAGGTTGATCAAGGATGGCATTCCTGAGCAGGAGTCTTAGGAGCTGAAACCTGAAGGGAGAGCTAGAGTCAGTGAGGCCATTAATTGGGGGAAGAGTGTTCGAGCCTAGGGAACAGGCTACTCAAAGTTGCTAGGTCAGAAAAGTCAGGCCACTGGAGGATGTGGAACAGATGGACAGCCTCTGCTTGACCCTCAGCAGGCTCAGGCACCAAAATATTGTCTGTCGCCTTCTCCTTACCTTTCTTTGTTCAGCTTCTCACCCCTAACACCCCCTTGTCTCACACCGTGGCTCTGTGGATTTGGTCTTCTCTTCCCTGCAGATGATAAGCACCTTAACAGGCTTGTGGTCGTTCACGCACGCAAACTGCCGAGAGCATGCTGCAGGAGGAGATCCCCTCAGATTTCCGCAGACCCACTGCTGCTTCTGACAGACTTGTCTCGGCACTGGAGAAGGCTTATCTGCATTTGGTCTTGATCTTTAATTGCCAGCACTGGTCCTTACGGCCTCTTGCTCTCCTTTCTGTGGCTTATTAGAAGGAAGCAGACAGGGGCACCTGGGTGGCTCAGTGGGTTAAGCCTCTGCCCAGGTCATATCTCAGGGTCCTGGGATCGAGCCTGGAATGGAGCTCTCTGCTCAGCAGGGAGCCTACTTCCCAACTCCCCACCCCCACCCCCTGCCTGCTACTCTGCCTACTCACATGTGATCTCTCTCCCTCTGTCAAATAAATAAAGAAAATCTTAAAAAAAAAAAAAAAAAAAAAAAAGAAGAAGAAGGAAGCAGCCATGTCCAGTGGACAAGGGAAGGAAATGATTATAATGTTTCAATACATTCTTAATTCCCATACAAAGGAAACAGTCACTTTCCAAATTACCTCTTTGTAAAACCTGGATTTTCTTTATAAACAATTGGGAGACAATCTCTCTCTCTTCCTCTTTCTCTCTCTCTTAGTTTTTGGAAGATGCTTTACAGGATTATAGAATTCGCAAATCCTTACAACCGATGGGTAGAGGGTCAGAGGTTTTAAGTGACAGTCTCTTGCGAACAGTCAGGAGAGGAGTGGTCACACGGGGTAGCGTGGCGAAGGGTAGCTATTTCCTTTGAAGGAGCTGGGTGAGGAGTGGCATAACAGGGAGGCCCTGCAGGGTGTGGGGAACCACTAGGACCTCAAACAACAGCAATAGCATGGCATGTAACATGTGACCACTCAAATACACCTGTAGCACTTCTATATTTATTACACAAGCAAAGCTTGACTATACCTAATTTGAAAAGATCTGGTGAAAGCCAGGAATAGTCAGAGTAAATTGTGAAATTATCTCCCTTCCTGCTCCACTCCCATTATGCCCACTCCTCACCTGGGAGAATCATAGTGTGTGCCTCTTTATGCATGTTCATACCTACGTATGCACCTACACACGTATGTCATGAACACAAATGTCCCTTTCTCAGTTGAAACATCTGAGAGAGTAAGAGCTCCATGGAGATCTATCATGCGCTTTGTAACAGCTACCTGGAATAGAGGTGTCCCCACAGTGCTGAGTACACTACTGGGATCAGACCTAGGCAGAGACAAGGACAGAGTGAGGGGGTGGGGGCAGGACTTTGCCAGCGAGGCACAAGAATTCATGTTTTTTAATTCTATCTTTGGATATAAAGATGTGTTTTATTTAATTTTTATTAGATGTGTTTTATTCCATCTGTATTAAACCCAGCTATATTAGACTAACAACAGCTCCATTTTAGTCGGTAAGCTAAGACCTTTGCATACACAATTCTTTAAACATTTACAAACACCCTACAAAGTAGGGACTATTATTAGCCCCATCTCGTCGTAGGCGGTGAAACTGAAGTTTGTTTCAGAAATTAGGGAACCTCCCGGAAGTCACGCAGCTAGGAAGCCATGGGGACATTAGTCTCAGGTCAGGCTTTCTAACTCTGATGTCCATGCCTTCACCATTATTACAATGTATCTCCATAATCATATCCAGGTCATGAGAGGTGTCCTTTTTTTTCTTTTTTTTTAAAGTGCCTTTTCATTTTGATCCCTAGAGACTATTTCAAGCAGGTGTGAACCGTGTCTGTCTCGAGGCACAAACCTGACTGGTTTTTACTCCTTGCCCACAAGGCCCACAGTCCTTTGCTTTCTGCAAACTCTGAGTACTCGCACAGCTGGCCTGATGGCTCCCTGACCCTGGTGACTCTACAGGGAGATGTCCAGCCCTCTAGCAAGCACCTGGCCGGCAGCTTCGTCGTTGGGAAAGGTGATCTGAGATGAGAGGGTGGCTGGTCAGCATGTGGAAGAGGAGGTAACACGCCTGCCAAAGCCAAATGCGGTTTGGAAACTGCGCTCATTAGAATACTGTAATTGGTTCCCGCAGGGCATTCGAGGTTAGTGACACAGAGGAGACAGAAGGGGAGGGGCTGAGACGGAGTGTACTGTATGGATTGTGTTTTCTTTTTTACCTTTTCTCCTCCAGGAGGGAGCTTCAACCAGCCTCCCTCATAGTCAGGCTCTGGGTGTGGAAGACAGGAAGCCTTGCACTCCCTGAGCCTGCCTGCGGGCCTCACTGCCAGAGGACAAAGCCACTGATTAGCAAACTCACAGAAAGGTGTTGGAACTTGATGTGACACCCCTCACAGACTGAATGAGGCAAATACAATTTTTCAAAGAACTTCACCTAGAAGGCAGTGCTTAGCCCAAAATCATAGGGACCGAATGGGGGGGGATCGGCAGGTATCCGTGAAATGGCAAGTCATCCTCTAGAAAACGGATAACGCTTTCTGCCACCCACTCATAAAGCTGGACATTGCCGTCAGGGTGCCAGAATGTTCCCACTTATTGGGGCGAAGAAAGGAGGGGAAGCATCTCCCTACCCTGAGGGTTGGATTCTTTTTTTGAATAGCCATACTACCAGTAGGTCAAGATAAAAGGTGATCTCCTGATACTACATTTAGCACTCCCCAGGATATCCAACCCTGCCTTTCTGAAAAATCTGATGGAGGGAATTATGGTATTTATACTCAGAAGCCAGGACATTTCTGAGGAGCTGAAAATGTTTTACCTCTTGATCTGGGTGTGGTTCCATGGTTTTAGGCACACACAAAAAAATTCCTCAGGTCATGCACTGAAGATCAGTGCATATAACATTTTGCATAAAATCTCAATTTTACAAAGTAAAAAGTAAATACCTGTCCATTGCCGAAAACATCAGTTCTCAAAATCTTATCTGTACACCAATATTTTCCTGAAACTCTTTTTTTAAAAAAATAATTCAATATTTTTATTATTTTTTAATAAACATATAATGTATTATTAGCCCCAGGGGTACAGGTCTGTGAATCACCAGGTTTACACACTTCACAGCACTCACCATAGTACATACCCTCCCCAATGTCCATAATCCCACCCCCCTCTCCCTACCCCCTCCCCCTGGCAACCCTGTTTGTTTTGTGCGATTAAGAGTCTCTTATGGTTTGTCTCCCTCCCTTCCTACCCCCAAACCCCCCAACGTTGCATCTCCACTTCCTTATATCAAGGAGATCATATGATAGTTGTCTTTCTCCAATTGACTTATTTCGCTAAGCATAATACCCTCTAGTTCCATCTACATCGTCGCAAATGGCAAGATTTCATTTCTTTTGATGGCTGCATAGTATTCCACTGTATATATATGCCACATCTTCTTTGTCCATTCACTGTTGTTGGACATCTAGGTTCTTTCCATAGTTTGGCTATTGTGGACATTGCTGCTATAAACATTCGGGTGCATGTGCCCCTTTGGATCACTATGTTTGTATCTTTAGGGTAAATACCCAGTTGTACAATTGCTGGGTCATAAGGTAGCTCTATTTTCAACTTTTTGAGGAAACTCCATATTGTTCCTGAAACTCTTTTTATTCACTGATGATGGTCTATCTTTTCTCTCTGCTAGCTAAATCCTTGGTCTAATTAAGGGCCCAGTGAAGACTAGCTTTCTAAAGAAACTCTAACTTTGATTGCCCAAACCACATTGATCCCTGCTTTCTGAACTCCTACTCTCAGAACTGGGGTCAGGTCTAAGGTTATCAGATCTGAGGTTTACACAATATGGGGAACTCTTTATAGGATAAAAAATACAAAATTATGAATACAAATCAGATTACAAAATTAGATTACAAAAAGGAGATTGAAAATTCTGGGCCCCTTTTTCCTCGGGAGTTCTTTAAGCAATTTACCAGCAGCGTTCATGTAAGAAAAACAACCTGTTTGCAACTCAGCTTCAGATCTGTATCTAGAACTCTCATCAGCTCCCGACAACCCTCAGAATGCATATGGGTCAGACAAGGAGGGGAGCTCTCTGAAGCTCAGGCTTCATCATTCTGCAGTAAATCTGTGGGTATTTCCCTTCAGCCCCGTCTGAGCAGAAACTTCTCTGTTTCATGCACACACAGTCAGCCACCCTGGGGGGCTGTAAAATCCTACAGGGCAAAACCACAGTTTCACATTGCTTTCAAGACCTTCAGAGTGCCCATGTCAGCGTTCTTTTTGGGAAGGGCTCTTTGTACTGTTGAAATAAATGTCTGGGAGGAAGGAAAGGGACTCCCAAAGACAGGTGGTGGTGAGAATGGGGAATGAGAAGTCATTTGTTGGAATAAGTGGATTTTTTCCATGCTCCCACTCTCCAGGTCCTGACTATTTGCCCAGCCATACACTGAGCCAAACATCTTTTAAAAATCGGTTTGACTGAAAATTAACCCCAGGCTGTATGGAAAGTAAGAGATGGTCTGGCTTGGATCAGACAGGTAAAGGCATTTCCCTAGGCTGCCTGCCCTCTTGCATGTCATGAAGGACTCCACAGAGGAGAAGGAAGAAGAGAGAAAATAATGGTGAGAGAGAAGGAAGAGGAAGCGGGGGAGAAAGAAGATGAGGAAGAAAGGAAAGGTCTTGTAAAAACAAAAAAGTCGGAGATTAATGGAAAAAGAATACTTAATAAAGCTCTCTTGGGCTCACACTCTGTCTTTTTTTCTTTCTTCCTTTTTTTTTTTTTTTTTTTTCCTTTTTTGAGGCTGCTGTATTAAATTAAAGTCATACATAGGTTTCAAAGGAAATCACATTTCTGCAGTCTGGTGAGCCCACCTGACAATGCACGCTAACAGAATTGTAAATGTAAAGGGTAATGCTTGTCAGTGCCTGACAGTTCTAAATGGCCTTTTAGTTCAGTACGCAGAGCTGTCATAAAAAAACATAAAAATGCATATGCAGACAGCTGAAACTGCTATGCACATCATTATCTGCAAATGGTATAAGTATCCTGAACAAAAGGCCTTCCAGTTTAAGGACATGCATAAGACATTTCTCTGCCTCCAGCTTTAAAACAAAGTGCTGTCAAGAAAACAAGATTCCCAGTGCCAGAACTGAGGTTTTTCTGTCAGTCTGTGAGGTGCTACATTTGTACATATTTTTCTGACCCTGCATATGAGAAGAGCATTCTTAACAGATGTGTATTTAACTTCTGGCAGCTACTTCTGTTTCTTCGGCACCTTCCTTCGTATTTCTTTATCATTGTTCTAACAGACTGCTGAGAGGAGTGTCTCATTGTGTACCTACTCATCCTACCCTATCTTTGCTGCTTTCTTCTCATTTCCTTTATGCCTTCTTTTCTTTAATGCCTGACTGCCTGCCCTCCCTCTCTTGGCCGCTCCTTCCTTCCTTCTCTTCCCTCCCTTCCTTCCTTCCTACTTCCTGTCTTTCCTTCCTTCCTTCCTTCTTTCCCTCTCTTTCTTCTTCCCCCTTGTCATTCAGGAAAGCCAAAGGAGTTCAAGCTTGGGACTGTGGTGATCAAATTGTTGGAGGTATTTGTCTTTCTTTCCCTCAACAGTGATATTGTCTGCCTTGAAGACTGCAAGTTGCTTGAGGGCAAAAAGGTTTGTTTTATTTTTTTTTTGACGTAATCATTCTGAAACCTGGTTGCATGTCAGAATCCCATGAAGAGCTTCACAAAATTCTCATTTCCTAAATCTCCCCAAATGATCCCCTGAATCAGAGTCTCTAGGGTTGGGGCCAGGCATTTGTATTTTTAACAAACATCCTGGTGGTTGCCATTTTTTCCTTCCTTCAAGCACGCATCGGACCAGCATTTACTGGGCATCCACCCTGTGGCAGCTCTGGGCATGTCCTCGTAGATGGAAAGACAAACCCCCCGACCCCTGACAGCTTGCATTCTGTTCAGTGAGACAGGCCAATAAACACATAAATAAATCTATAAATATGTTTGGTACAGAGAGTGACAAATATCTGAAGAACAGGAAATGGGCAATGGAGTGAACCAGGGTGAATTCATGTGTGGAGATGAGGCAGTTCTTGAGGAGCTGACAGAGGATCTGAGAACTGAGTGGTGAGGAGTCAGCCATGAGAAGTTCGGAGGAAGAACATTCCCTCACTGGATTCTTTCAACTGAGAAGTATTACTGAAGTAGCCAAACTGAGTTTTATACCTCTGTGCCAAGTGAGACACAAGCCAATGAAGCCCACACCTCACCCCTATCCAAACTACTATCCAACTATCCAAATCCTGCCCAAACTTTGGTGTCACCTTGAAATACAAACTTTCCCTCCATCATCTAAACTTTCCCTCCATCCATCAATGCATCTGTTCAATGTCTGTCCATCCAATGTGTTTGAAGGCTAGATTCCAATATAGGTGTGTGTAGGACATTCTACAATAAGTTCCCTAATTGGGTTTAGTTTAACTCCGTTACTTCCTAAGTCTCAGAATGTGGACCACAGAAACTACTTCTAATCAGGTTGCATATGTGGCTAAGCTTATATAAGACTGTAGTCTTAGGTTAGGGGCCATATTTTACAACTTTACTGTTTATGGCCCCATGAGGACACTCTTCAATCTTTTTCATGAGCTTTTGAGTGTTAAGCTGAAACTATAAAATCTCCAGATGAATTTCAAGGAGAGACAATGACCTTTAATAATGATTTCCCCCAATGACCAATGAGCACTCTATTGTTGGAGATCAACTTTAGTGCAGGACTTGGAAGACAATATAGCTAACTGTCTGAAAGAGTGTGCCTTGGAGTAAGAGATCCACCAGCTACGAGAGCAGACGAACCATGAAGCCTTGGTTCACTCAACTTAAAAATGGTGATAAAATTAGGACTTACCTGAGACTATTATTATGATGATTAAATAAAATAAAGTATGCATGGATGCTTAATACATTTTGACATCCAGTAGGCACTGAATAAATTCTATTCAACTATATTCATTATGATTATTACTTTCTACTGCACTATTAGGGTAAGACACTGCCATGTGACAAACTGCACCAACCATCAGAGTTCTGAACATTGCTGTTTTCCCTTACCTTGAAAGATATAGGAGGTCCAATCTCTCCCAAAGCCAACATGCCCAGTTACCCTCTGGAGCCCTCTCTAAGGAAGGCATCATTTTTTATACTATGCTTTCCTACTCTATTTTCTTCCAATAGAACTTAGGTCTTCTAGCTATTATAAAAAATAATGCTCTCCTCCTCCATCTCTTGGGGTTTCACTCTTGCTAAGAGCAATTGCTTTTTATTGAATGTGCAATTTTGTTGCTATGGAAAATATAGTGATTAATGAGACCCTGTGACCAAGGTTAGTTGGGACAGGCTAGGACTGGTTAGCATCATGTCCTTACTTTTTACAGTACCAAAGTAGGCTACAGTAGGAACTGCATTATCAACCCCATTAGTAACTTTTTAGAGGGGATATACTTAATAAAAAGAACCACTTTGTTGTGTATAATTATAAAAAGATTCAAAAGTGAAGTAACTTAAGATGTCTAAGTTGGTGGAATATATAGCAAATATAATTTTTTAAAAGATTTATTCATTTATTTGAGAGAGAGAGAGAGAGAGAGAGAGAGAGAAAGTACAAATGGGAGGAGCAGAGGAAGATGGAGAGAGAATGTCAAGAGGATTCTGCACTGAGCACAGAGCTGAACACAGGGCTTGATCTCACGACCCTGAGATCATGACTTAAGCCGAAACCAAAAGTCAGGGGCTTAACCAGCTGGGCCACCCCGGCACCCCCACAGTAAATACAATTTTTAATTGCAGAAAGGGAATTAACAAATAGATATGAATTTATAAAATTTACCATATAAGTGAGATAAGTTCATATGAGAAATTTTCATAATTATAGCAGTGTGAAGAAATGCTTAAATTTTATATAACTTAAATTATATATAAAACATATGTATATGCATATATACATATTTTATATACATATAAAATTTATATTATATGTGTGTGTGTATACATACATACGTATTATTTTTAGAGTTAAAAAAGACATCAAGAGTCGTCAGTATAATCTTTGTAGAGAGAAGTCCCTCCCATAGTATGCCCATAGCTGGTCTGAATTAATTACCTCACTATCTATAGAGGCAGTCCTATTGGAAAAGTTCTACACTTTAATCTGACATCTAAATCTGCCTCCTGGTAAATTTCTACCCTGGTCTTTTTAGAACAATAGAGAACAAGACTATGCCATTTTTTTCATAAAATGTTAGCGTTGAAAAGAGCCTTAGAGATCTCACTACTGAGGCTTCCCATTTTGCAGTTAAGAAAACTGAGTGTTTCTTTTTCTACAGGCTTCCCCTCCAGGTGGTGAAGAGTTGATGTTTTCCTTATAGCACGAGCAGAGCTTGAAGTGTTTGGGAATTCCAACTATCTAGCTGTCATAATTCCAAGCTAGAACTCAGAGGACAGGTTTGGGATTCAGCAATAAAGCTAATAGTCATTGGTATATTTCTTGGTAGGAAGCTCATAGATATTAAGGATAATATCCTAGAAAAAGAGGTAAGATGAGAAAACAAGAGGGCAGGATGAAATCCTGAGGTTCTTCCATGTTTATATCACTGTGGAAGTTAGTTTTGCTACTTGCCATGATAATTTAAACCAGCCAAAACTGAGACCCCACATGGCCTAGTCTGTTCTCTGTGTGTTCAAAGATAGAACTGTTTAACTCCAAAAATCTTGAGAAATATTATAAACTTCTTAACTGTGAGTTTCTACTTTTAAAGGAATAGCAGTTAAAACGCTTCTCAAAAGTTCTGTTCAGTTGGGGCTCCTGGGTGGCTCAGTCGGTTAAGCATCTGCTTTTGGCTTTTGGCTCAGGTCATGATCCCAGGGTCTTGGGATTGAGCTCTGTGTCGGGTTCCTCACTCAGTGGGAAGCCTGCTTCTCCCTCTGCCCCCCTACCCACCTGTGCTTGTTCTCTCTCTCTCTTTCAAATAAATAAATAAAATCTTAAGAACAAAAAGAAAAAAGTTTGTGAGATTGAGTCCTGCCTCAGGCCCCATAATGAACATGGGACCTGCTCAAGATTCCCTCTCTCCCTCTCCCCCTGTCCATCCCCCTGAAACGGGCTCGCACTCACTAACTTGCTCTCTCTCTCTCTCTCTCTCTCTCTTTCTCTCGGGGAAAAAAAAAAAAACAATAACAAAGTTCTGTGCAGTTGATCTCTTCCTTTATGAAGCATCTGCCTCAGGACACCTGCTAAAATCTGTTCTTCTTTTCAACTTCCTACACTCTCTCTTTCTTTAAAACTTTTTTTTTTTTTGTTTTTTCACCATGATGTGGCTTCCTCCCCTCCTTTCCCAAAGTCATGTTGCTACTCTTAAGCTGAATGTGTGCTTGCCGAGATTTCTGCTTTAAAGCATCTTGGGCCACCTAGGCATGGCTGGATGTCTTGAAAGCCCTCATCGCCTACTTGCCCTCACTCCACACAGAGGGAAAGCATGGGGAGTCTCATTTCTTCCACCTTCCCCCGGACATGTATTTCTTTTCATTTTCTCATCTATTTTCTTAGTTACTATTCTTATGGATGATTTTTTAAAAATTTTTATTTATTTATTTGACAGAGAGATCACAAGTAGGCAGAGAGGTAGGCAGAGAGAGAGAGGAGGAAGCAGGCTCCCCACTGAGCAGAGAAAGCCGGACTGATCCCAGAACCCCGGGATCATGACCCAAGCCAAAGGCAGAGGCCTTAACCCACTGAGCCACCCAGTGGCCCCGGATGGTTTTTTGATAAGTCATTCTTGATAACATCATATCAATAGTCCCCTCAAGTTTTTTGCATTTGAAAATGTCATAAACACGTACTTAGGGAAATACTCGCTAACGTGTTAAATGGAACCAAATCATGACAGAATCAAGTGGCATGCCAACAGAGACCCTGCCCTAGGTTGACCATGATGATTTTCTCTTGAATAGTATTGGAGCGTACTACGTGACTGCACATATTGGGCTTCACGATTGACGTAGATATAGTGACTTGTCCAAAGCCCAAAATACGATGGAATTCAAATTCATGGCCACTAATGCAAAATCACTAGTTGTTCAACAAATTTAAAATTTATCAGAACTAATATCTGGTGTGTAGTCCACCAATTTTTCCAAAAGGAAATTCTGACAAAACTTGGCTAACATTCAGATCAACTTGATTTGTGTCCCATGGTCTCTTAATGTGGTAATACCATTTTTTTTTAAAGGGAAAAAGTTAGTCTTGTCTACTTCCTTCTTAGTGAACCCATGTTTGCTCTTACAATTCACCACATTCTTTGCTCAGGCTCCAAGGCTCCTCTAGTCAACAGCTTGTCCTAAATTTTGGTCGAGTGTGGTTAAAATTAAGTTCCTATCTATAGTTCCCAGAATTTGCTGTTTAAAAAAATCATTAAAATGTTTATTTGCCTTCAGCATTCTGACATGGATCTCATTCCTAAAACAGCCTCAAAGATTATAAACAGCTTTGCTTAACAACATAATATGGGATCCATGTCCATAGTCCACACCCACACCCACGGAGATATCCTGCTCCCTTCTCCCCTCTCTAGCAGTCTGGGGAGAAACAAATTTCTCTTCTCACACAGAAAACTTCCACTATCTGTCATTTTCCTTTTCACCTGCCGAGTTCTTTTACACCTTCCTGTTCCTCTTGGCACCCGAAATGTCCAAATGTGAGCCTACAAGACAAGCCCTTCCGTTTACTAAAGAGTCTGCGGCCAGAAGGACTCCACCACAGGGCCAGCCTCCACCCAGTTTTGAAATAGGAAATACGAGATATAGACAGAAGAACTACCTACAGAACCGTGAGTTCTGGTCTCGGCCACAGTATTAATGTTGCACTTGGGCAGTTTATTGAACCATTTTCTGCTGCTCTTAATCTCGACATTAGAGCTAAGACTACCTTCCCCCCTGAATTCATGTGATGGTTGAGAAAAATCAACAGAAGAAAATGCTAAAGAAAAAAATACAAAATGCCTCTTTGTTGTATAAGGTTAAAATAATTCAGCTTCAGAGCTCAGGCTGGGGACTGGGCTGTGCCGACTGGCCTTGCCCATTCTCTACCTTGATTTTGGCATCCTTGCCTTCATTTGGCTCTCCCTCCTATTTCCAACCTCAGTCTGCTCCCACTCTCTCAACCCCAGAACTTTCCCAGTTACTGGTCCCTCATCTCAACATACCGCCCTGTGCGTTCTCAGCAAGATGATTACTGACTAATTGGGTAAACGATCCAAACTTATGAGGAAATGGGTCATAACGTGTTCCCTCTCCAGGCAACAAAATAGCAAACCCTGGACCACCGTGGAAGTTACGTTCCTAAAAATTACAGGATTGGCAAAACCATGCTTAGGAATGTCCGGGTCTTCTAACAAAAGGAGATTGGAAGGCAGTGGCCTTATAAATTAGTGTTTTAATACATATTTTTGAAACACAAAAAGGAAAAGATTCTAGAAGGTGTCCATGTCAGATAACATATATCTATGTTTATAATCTGCTTCTAATAACGTCTTACTGGAGTGTTTAGCAAATATTGCTGTCAAATTCTAAGGCAGATTCTTCCTCTAGTTTTCTATTAAACAAAATCTAGATTTTCTAAAATTATGGTCACCAGTTGAAAGCCTGTCTATTGACTCTGGCCCAAGATTTTTTTTTTCTCACACAGTGTTTTAAGCATTTTCACTTTGAATGCACTTCAGAGTTAATTGCCACAGTGCCTACCACTTTCTATTGACCGATGCTGACACTTGTGTATTTTCATAAAGAATATAGACTAAGAATCAGAAAATCTAGGTGTTAGTTCAACTTAGGCATAAATTTAAAGTACGATGTTGTTCCAGCTCTCCCATGTGCTAGTATTATGAACCTGACCTCATTCCTTCTCTCTCGGCCTCAGTTTCTTCTAAATGATGGAGATACCATCAGCTTCTCTCTAAGGCTGAGGTAAGGGTCACATACAATAATGTATATGAATGTAATTATTGTGTTGCAAACTATACTATAAATGTATGGTGTTTTAAAGTAACTGCCCCCATCCAGTACAAGACAACTCTCCCCCCCACACACACTTACTCACATACCCTACCTCCTTCCACCATCTGCCAACAAAACTTCATAAGTTGAAGAAATACAGTAGAAGACAAAGGGTCATTTACCTTGGTAGTTAATGCCCTATATGGATTCTGTTTATATAGGACTGTCTACAATTTTTCAGTCTAAAAATTACTCTGCACAGTTGCTTAATGGCCCTTTTATCTTCTCTTTAATCGCATCTAGGACTTCTCACCACTCCCCCATTAAAGTTCCCATTTGTCTCTTTGATCATCCTCCTGGTCCTTATTTACATGCAGAACTGTACATGACACATACTATGTTTCTGGGCTAGCTGGGAGCGGTTGAGGCCAAATGTACCAAAGAGCCAAGCAAAAGGCAGAGAAATCTTATTATTCCAACTACATAAAACATACATGGTACAAGTGTACATACATACATACATACATGTATACGCTCGAACATTTAATACATATATTTAGATACTTAGGGATAGAACGACAATACAAATGGCACACACATTGCTATGTTGAAGGCACTATCTGCGGACTACCACTGGAGCAATGGCTCCCAATCTGGCTCAAGGAACTGTAGAAAATACACACATATACCTGGATCCTAACACCGGAGATTCTGATGTCATTTGTCAGGGTGGAGGTTTAAGACAGGTTGTTCCAAAGACTCTTCTGACCCAGGTGAATCTAGTGAGTTGCCAGTACTGACAGCATTGCAATAGGGACAAATCTTGGAGCCATTCTTGTTTTATATGCAGCTGAGTCTTGCCATGCATTGCTCAATGAAATTTCTTTCTTTTTTTAAATAGAGACATTTCCCCCTGGCATTATGGTTATTCATAGTCTGCTCCCTCTAAAAATTCTGCTCCCAGAAATCAGCCTTAAGAGAAATACTACCCAAATGTGTAAAGACGAAGATGCAAGGAGACACCATGAGTAATAGTGAATGACCGGAAGCCATCCAAATGCTTATCAATATAGAATCAGTTAAATAATAATAATTAATAATAATAATAATAAGGCACAGTCAAAACAACAAAATGTTCTGTATGTCTTGAAAAGAATGGCCTACGTTTAGAAGTCTGCTCTGACAGAAAAAAGTACCCAGAATACATTTTTATAAATAAAAAAAGCAAGTTGTAGGATAGTATGTATAAAGATACATTTTTTGTGCCAAACTCTGACCCTCGAATGAGATGACTAACCCAAATTGTAGGATCTCAGTATGTGGATCTTGAATTAATAGAGAAAAATTCTGCTCAGACAAAATCAAACGATGTAATGGTTGCATGTGGGAGTGAGATGAGATGGGTGGGGGGAAAGGGAGGCTTCTACTTTTCACTTTATATTCCTCTTTATTATTTTAATGCTTATAAACAGACTATATTGTGTTTGTAATTTTTAAAAGAGAGGAAAATTATTTGCCAGCGACACCCACTCCCTCACACACATTGCCTTCCAAATGTTAATCTGGCTGTTTTAAAAAAAAAAAAAGAAGAAAGAAATGATGGACACTATCCTGGCTGCATTTCTCTGCGGATCAAAAACACCCTGCATCTTTTCCATTCAGCATTCCATTAACGTGTAGCAGAGCCAAGTCCTATGTGTGGGAAAGTGTGCCTTTGTGTGTGTGGATCCCGTTGTAGTTACAACGGCCCCTCCCTTTGGTAACAATTTAACACCCACATGCATCCTCAGGAAGGTCAAAAGGGAAAGGCAAGAATAAAAAAAACATGTTTTAGAAATGTTAACTAGCTCCCACTTCCAAAATTCTTTCCCCCACATTAAAAAACGACATCATGCATGTTTCCATGAGTGTCTGGTGGCTTTAATAAAATGAGTGGTGATATCGTCCACAGAAGAAGTGGGAAGCTGGCAGCATGCTTTTCATCGGAAATGAGGCACTGCGCTGGGAATAACACTGGATTTTACAACATAAATTTAAAAGTCATCATGCTTAATTCTGTGTCCTTTTCATAATTCATACAGGAGTCTTGTGGCCATTTTGAAATGTTAGAGTCTTAGGGAAAGAAAAATCATGGAATTTCCATATTCATGGAAAATCAGGACCTTCTCAGATGACTAAAAGAACTCAAGATTCCATTCACAAAAGAAAAAGTAGGTAATTTCCTGTAATTTTATATTTGAAACTTCAACTTGAATCTTCAGTAAATTAAATGGCAAAGCACAAGTTTTATTATCATCAGCATGTTTTAAGGTGTCTCAGGCAAGAGAAACAAACTTGGGGGATTTGTGACAATATTTCAGAGGTATTTCTGAATGTGCTGTGGTACGGTGCTTTTTGTTAGTCTGTTTTGATCAATTGCTCTCCTTCTGAAGGAATGAATGAGCAAGTAAAATACAGCACAGTCTTAGACGATATACAGCCTGGCTTCAGAATCCTTGGACAGGCAGATTTTATACTAGCTTTACCTTCAAATCCCTCTGTGATGCCAAGCATGTTACTTTCTGTGCCACAGTATCACCATGCCCTCAAACATGAATGAAAATACCTGCCCGTAAGGGATGTTTAAAAGTTAAGGGACAACTAATAGAGGCAACATAATGTAAATAGAAATGGTGGAAACGAAAACTGAACTGTCGGGTAACTTCCACAAGCTTTTTTTTTTTTTGTCTCTATGAAATGAGATGATAAATTAATATTTAATTCAACAACTATTTAGTTCCCCCACGTGCCAGGCACTGTTTTAGTGCTTGGAAGGATCATTTCTGCCTACTCACAGGGATACCATGGTGTCAATAAAGCAATGTCCATCAGACAGCATGAAGTGTGGTATCCTCTTATGAGGTCATTATTCACATATTTTTCTTTTGTTGTTTCCATAGTGTAGTGGTTATCAGGTTCACCTCACATATTTTTCTTTTGTTTAGAAATAAGTTTATCGAGCACCTGCAATGTTAAAAGTAATGAATTGGACGAATCCTGCCTCCTAGATCTTAAAGTCTACTGTGGTTGTTGAGTACACGGAGAGCATTAGAATTGTCTTTAAAAAGTGAAATGACACAAGCAATATGACAACCCCGTTTCCTGAGTGACCCTAGAGGGTGCATGGCTCAGGAAGGGTTCTGGTAGGGGACTGGCTTGGGCGGAGCTACTGCTGCTGCCAAGGTGTCCTCAGCCCCCCAGTACTGCATCTTTTCAACAGGTGTTGACTGAGCCCTGACTACGTGCCAGGCCCAAGGTCATACACTGTCCTGGGACATATTCTCCAAGGAAACACACATGGTTGTTGCTCATATGGAATTTAGCCTTCATACAGTTTCTCCCAGTGCTTCCATGTACAGGCTTTGCAGTTGGATATATAAAATATTACTCCTCAAGATGGGCTAGACCAGCTTCGAGAGGGAAGGGAGGGAAGAGGCCCTGATCTGTAACACTTGCCTTTTCCCATGGTGTAAAGACTCCCACTGTGGATGGTTTGACAAAGGCTTGAACAATTTCTGAACACTTAATCATTAGTTTTCATAGGCTGCTATGAGCTTGCTTTAGCATACTGTTGGAGACCAAAACATTTTCGTTTCCTCTTCAGCCTAAGAAATATCAACATTTGTTAGATACCTGATGACTATCCACCAAATGGCCCTTAATTCCAGTCTAAATTCTTCCTCAGACATCTACAAAGTCCTTCCAGGATTTCTTCCAAAACCCACAGGGCAATAACCAGGGTGATTACAGACGGGCTTCTCACCCTGCAATCAGAAACTCCCTCTAGGCTAGAGTGTTCTTCGGAATGCTGAAATACCATCTTATGAAACAAAAGCTTAAAATTCAAACACAAAACAAAAACAAACAAACAAACAGATTTGGGGCGCCTGGCTGGCTCAGTTGTTAGAGCGTGTGACTCTTGATCTGGAATGGGGGGACTTGATCATGTTGGGTATAGCGCTTAATTAAATAAACAAATTTGTACTTGGCCTTTTCAACCTTATCGTATGATTTCTAAGTTAAAAAAAAAAAAAAACTCAACTGGCTAGAAAATAATGTCATAGTAGGAAAGAAAAAAAGTCAAAAAAGAGAAAGACCCTGTCCATGAGTCTTTCACTTTGTAAACACCCTCCCCACACAGAATGCATGCTAGTTCAAGGGAACAAATTTTCCATATGTGTTGGGTGGAGCTCAGAGGTCCTTACTTAAATAGAAAGCTATTTACTATTTTCTAAAATATCCCATGCAAAAGTACATGCTCAATTAAACTTTGTTTAACACCAAGGGCAATGGTTAAGTGTTTGTGGGGAAGCTACATAGGCAAGACAGTGCCCCTTTAGAAGTAGAAAACACATTCTCCATCCTCCAGAGGTTTGTGTCTGGTTGGATTGAGGTTATGTGTACTTACAAAAGGGTGGCTTGAGGGAGCAAAATTAGGCATGCCATAGACTAATGGTTTTGAAGAGATGCTGGAGAAGGCAGATGAATTCCAAACTCCTCTGTTTCCCAGGTTGTTCACTATCTGGTCTACCTATATCATCTCCCGGTCCCTTCCTCACACTCTGCCCTGCAGTCATAGTAAACCTCTCTCAATTGCTTAAGCAAAGAATGTTTTCTTCTCTCAATGGGCCTTTGCATTTTCTGTTTCTTCTTCTTAAAAGAGGCCTAGCTGCACACCATTTCCCTTTTCCCATACGATCTGAGTATGACTATCTCGGATTCATACTTTAGATCTCAAGCTAAGCACTGCTTTTTTGTTTCATTTCTTCCAAAAAGACTTTTCTGACCAAACAATCTGTGTTTGGTGTTCCTCCTTTGGACTTCAAGGTTCTATTCCAACATCCCAGGCTATGTATCACACCTAATTCTAATTTCCTATTTACCTGCTTATCCTCTGTGAGAGCTCATTTGTCCCATATACTGTGATAAATATTTTGCATGACATATTTCATTTGAGGCAATCTTTTTAATATTACTGTTTTGCAGAAGAGAGAACTGAGGCTCAAAGAAGTTAAGTAATTATCTGTGATAACACTTCTAGCGTATCAGTTAAGATTCTTGGTAGTAGAACAGAAACCATTAGAGCTGGTTCAAACAGTTAAGTCTGTAAAAGATATGTAGTTTCTAGAAGCTCCCAGAGGGCCAGAGCTTTGGTATGGAGGGTACAGAGAATCGGCACATTACTAACTGGATACAGGCACACCCAGGAGAAAGACCCACTTATACCATTGCCTGTATTGCCCATCTATCAGTGCATCTGACTGACACTAGCAACTGGATACTGGAAATGGTACCACAGCTCTCTGAGAAAGAAAGAAGCTTCTTTCACAATGAAGATTTGCTCTCTCTGAACATAGTCACTACCTCCCATTAGTCAGGGCTGTCTCCAAGTCTTGTGTGGATGCCATACCTGCAAAGCCATTTTTAGCTTCTCAGCCTCTGTGATAAGAATGTCAAACTAGCAGGGCATTGAAATGGGCACTGAGGACACCATCTTACAGTAAGAGCTATTGGCTTCACCCAAGCATGGAGGACCTGGAATTTCAACTTTGCCTTCAAAGTCCATGAATGGAATTGCTACCCTGCTCCCTATGGGTAGATGTCTGTGTGCGGTTTCGTGTCTCTTAGTCCCCTCAGGCCCACAGATCTTGGGATATGTGTTTTTTTCAGGCTGATGAGCAGAGGAACACTTAAGATTTAGATTTTTGGATTCCTCACAGATCCCTTTGTTTTTCCAGTGGACAAACATAAAACCTCTACTGAATAATACAAAGTCAAGAGGAAGGAGCCATCGCCCTGGGTTCAGGTAGCCGGAAGTGGCCCTGGGGAGACAATAGAGCACAGTCCTTGGAAATGGCTAGGATGAAAATGAATCAAGGTCGATGATGTTGTTCTCATACATTGGTTAGGCATCTGACATTTGTAAACTCTTGTTCTCTCAGCAGCCCTGCAAGGGAAACAGTATTTACCCTACATTTTAAGTGTCAGAGACTTGGCTTGAAGGTGAAGATACCTGATCAGGTTTACACAGATGTAAGTGCCAAAGACAGAGTTCAAAGGCAGATCTCTCTGCTGTCAAAACTGGGCTTTTGGAGGTGTTGACAAGGACAAAGAGCACAGGTTCTAGAGTAAGACTCAAGGATTCAAATCCCAACTTACTAATTAGATGGCCTTGGTGAATTCATTTAAGCTAACTGGGCCATGATTGCTTCATCGATAAAATAAAGATATTTGTACCTACCTGGTGGGGTTATTGAGACCATCCAAAGAGGGAAGCTTATATGAAGTGTCTGACCTTAGCCAGGCTAAATAAGACATTTGCTGCTGGTATTATTGTTGCTACACGATCATTATTTGTTGTTATGACCCTGTGCCATTGCCTCTCTGAAGAACGATATTCTAGGAGGGAAAACTGCACATTGAATAAAAATGCCAGGCATGTGCATTTGCATGGCACATTCATGGGGCCATGAGATCCTCCCTGTTCCTGGAGTGAAGAGTTCCTGCAAAGGAGTAGTGGGTGATAAGGCTGTAGACGGATGCAGAGCTGCATTGCGCCGAAAGCTTTGAATTCCCTAGGAGATGGGCTCGATTGGGCCCTGGCAGAGACCTGCCTTGGGGGTGGTAGTCACAGAACTATCCCCAGCTGCTGAGCTTCACATCCTCGCCCCAACACAAAAGGGAAGGATGAGTGACACCTCAAACAACTTTGGAGAGTCTAACAACAATTTTCAACTTCAAACAGGCCACACATAAAAGTTGAAGACTTTTGCTACAAACCCAACCACTGGGAAATCACTGCCTGGCTGACATTAATTCCCCAGTTACTGTGAAGCCGTTACTGAAAATGCAACTTTTTTTTTTTTTTTTTTTATTCCAAGTCCTTTAACATTTCAATCTAGGGCATGGGCAATGTGAAGCAGATGCAGGTTAGGTCCTGCTTTAATCCCCAAAGTGAGTATCAGTGTTAACTCCACAAGGAATTAAGGCCCAGATGTGAGGGCAGGGAGAGACACAGGGCAATCCGAAATCATTCAGATCCTACTGGAATTGGCTTTCTCTAAGGCAGCCTCAACATACAATGGGTCACTATGATCATCACTGGTATTCTTATTTGTTTTCTTAATTTTTAATCCCACATTACATTTTTACAGCATTTTGGAGTCTGTAAAGCTGATCTAAGTATGTTGTCTTCTTTGATTTCACTTGATTTATGAGGATTGGACAAGTTCAGTTTCAGAATCACAGGGTTAGGCATAGAAGGAACCTCGGTGATCCTTCCAGTTTTGTTTTGGGATGAGCCGTCTCAGGAGAACACGTCAATCATGGCCTCACTGCCAGGCCGTGTCAGAATTTAGGATAGTTTCCAGGTCACCATACTTCTAGATTTAAAAATTGAAAATATTCATTGAGTATTAGTGCAATGGCATGTGGCCTTGAGGTTGGGGTAAAAGTAAAATCCTGGTCTTAGAGATTCTAATCTAGCGGGAAAACAATCAGCTAGTTAGGCAATTATACCAGTGGATAGATGTACAGATGAGCTACAGTTAAGCACAGCTTGAGATAGAAATATCTATGCTCAGCTTTTCAAACTAACACAGAAATGTTTAGGGGACACCTACTTTTAGTGTTTTGGATTAAACAAGGCATAGGTCCATTGTTTAAAAATAATTCACACAAAGTAGAAATGTACAAAGGAAAAAGTAGAATTTACTTTGATGCCTCTACCCTGAGATAATGCAATCTTAAAATCCTGTTTAACATCCTTCCAGATACTTCTCTGTAGCTATCTGATTCTGCATAGTTATAAATATGGCTACAGCTATATATATATATATGTGTGTGTGTGTATATATTCATATATATATATATGTGTGTGTGTATATATATATTCATATATGCAATTGTACATTGCATACTGGTTTGTAAACTCATCTTTTTATTTTACAGTGTGACATGGACAAAGGTTAATAGCAATAAAAACAGAATTATTCCATCATTTTTAAAAGTTGAATACTGTTTCACTATAGGAATATACCATATTTAACCAGTACCCTATGGTGGTCATTTGGGTGTGTGCAATTCTTTGTCATTATAAACAACAATGCCATGTGGGACCTTACACGTACGTCTTGCAAACTTAGGGGAATGTCTCTTTAAAATAAATTCCCAGAGACGGGACTGCTCTCACGACCTACACCGTTGATTTGATACAAACTGCCAAGCTGCCTAAGGAGTTACTTTCCAAAATTTAGGTCCTAGACATCTAGTTGTGGTAGAGGCCTCCCTACCCTTAAGCTCACTGTTAGCTCCCCAGATTCTGCAAGTAAAGGCCAGCGTAGGGGAAATGTTGGGCAAGAAGCACAATTAACCTGTGACTGGCTCTATGAGGTTCTCTATGCACATTATCTTGCGCAAGCCACACACCATTCTTGAGAAGTTGGTTTCATCCTGTCCACTTTATATGTGAAGACTTAGAATCTCAGAAGCTGAGTGAATTTCTCAAAAAAACTTCAGTTCAACATTGGAACTTGAACAATCACGAGGCCACAATTGCCCTGGGCTCCTAGAGGATGAGTAATAAAAGTAGGGCCAAAAGGCCAAGCTTTATTTGCTTTGAATATTGCCCTCAATGTCGCTGCTCCTTTGTCCTATTCCTAACACTCTATAGAAAACAAGCGCTAAGGATGGGTGTGGTGCCAACCCTCCCTCCAGTAAATGTCCCTCCCTCCAGCAAATGATAAATGTCAGCACCTGCTTAGGGCTCCTAAGTTTGGCCTTTATCTTTCCCACAGGGCTGGCTTTTTTATGAGTTGAAGTCTGAGAAATGAGTGAGTTTCCCACTTCTCTGATATCTTAAAATAGGAAACATCAGCCAGAAGCTATGAGAGGAAGCCAGCCAAGGTGTATGTTTGTTGGAAATAAAACTGGTAGGCCCTTCAGGGCAAGCGGGAATGGACTCAGGGGCATTTCTCCACCATCTGTTTCAGCCTCCAATGTGTCTTGATAGATGGGTTTTACTTATCACTCATTACTCACCTCATCTTTCTCCCGGAGCCCTGTTCCTTGAAATATGGTTCTCTCATTTGAATAGCAATGACTAAGTGCATTGGAACTTACTGAAATACATTCTAAAAACACTAAATTGAGAACACACAATTCAGCAATGCACCAATTGCCAAACTCTAGTAAAAGCTGAAATGATTAAAACAATTTAATGTATGAAACATGCATTCAGGAAGGCAAAGAGAAGGAGTAAGTTTTTCCAGTGCGATGTCAGCCCGGTGATATTTCGGAAGAAGTGGGTGGAGGCCATTGCCAAGAGAAAGTGAAATAATTGATGAAGACCCACAGGAAAATGCCCTTGATCTTGAAGTTATTACTTCATTTTATGAAATACCTTAAAAGTCAATGACAGACTATAAAGTCAGAAAGTCAATTGTTTTTTCCCCTCCTTGGATACAATTCTAATATGTGCATATAAACATGCCAGGCATTCCTCTAGAAAAACAACAACAACAACAACAACAACACCTATATCCCGGGGTCTGGGTCATGTTTTCACATAGCCTTATTGTTCCTGTTATGAAGTGGACACTCAGGTATTTGGCCTGGGATTTTTATCCACACCCAAGTGACTGGGTGATTTATAGCTTGCTCTCCACATTCTCATAGCTTTTTGGTCAATTTTAAAGCCTCAGACTAGGCTTGATGTTTACTCTATCAGGAAAAGAAACACACACACACACACACACACACACACACACAGAGCAAATTCAGGTCATAGACTAACCACTATCTCAAGTGTCTTCACCCTGGAAGCAGATTCTAATTAAAATTTCCTCCTTGGGGCGCCTGGGTGGCTCAGTGGGTTAAGCAGCTGCCTTCGGCTCAGGTCATGATCCCAGCGTCCTGGGATCGAGTCCCACATCGGGCTCCTTGCTCGGCAGGGAGCCTGCTTCTCCCTCTGCCTCTGCCTGCCTCTCTGTCTGCCTGTGCTCGCTCTCTCTCCCCCTCTCTCTCTGATAAATAAATAAAATCTTAAAAAAAAAAACAAGCTTCCTCCTTCCCTTCTTTCCATCCTCTCTTCCTTTCCGACTCCCTCCCTTCCTCCTCCCCTTCCTCCCTTCTTCTTTCTTCCTTTCTTCTTTGCTTCCTTCCTTTTCTTATTTTTTGTCTTTTCCTTTTCCTTTCCCCCTCCCCTTCCCTTCTCTTTCTCCTCCTCTCTCTTCTTTTTGATATCCATGATTGGGGAAATACGTGCTTTCATCTTGCCTTATTCCAACGGATTTCACCCTCTTGGGTTTTTGGACGTAGTGCTTAGCATCTCAGGAGAAAATGTTTCCTGTGCAGCAACGGCTGCTTATACTTCCTGCTTCCTGTTAGGCTAGAACAAGGAACCAGGGAGCATCAAAAAGTAGAAAAATGAAATTGAAATCTTTTGCATTTCTCTAAACAGAAAAAAATCCTTTTGTTTATACATAAATAAGTAAATAGTATTAAGCTCCCCTGATAATAGCCCCTGCTCCTTGTCCTGGGGCTATAGCAATGGATAAGAGAGGGATGATTCCCGACTTTACAGAGCTCAGAGACCAGTTGATCAATATTTACCTTAGGAAACAATGCTGTAGATATGGTCTTTTACCATTGCAAGCATTTATTTCTCTATGTATGTTACCAAGGTGCTCATGGGAATTAACATAATCTCTGGCTGAAGAGGTAGACTTTAATTGGCTTAAATCAATTCATATAACCTCATCTCTACTGGCACAGCTATAGTATCCCTACCATATCAGGGTTGGGTATGCAAACAGTATAAACTGTTGTTCCAATTAAACTGAGGAATCTTTTAATGATTAAGGAAAGAGATCTGAATCCCCTCTCTTTGCCTTCACTACTCTCCACCCAACTCTTGTTGAACATGAATAAGGAAGCGATCCACTATTTCGTGGCCATTAAGTGGGCCAGACCTATGGGGACATGGAAAGTAAATTGGAGCGCAGAAGGAAATCAGATCCTTGTAGTATCAGTAAGCTACTAGATCAAACCCTACCTGAAACGTCTTGAGTTTCCGCTGCACCCTTTTTCTATATACCAGTTCCAGTCAGATATTCTACTACTTAGAGATGGAAGCATACTAATGCACACAGCAATGTCTTATTTACTCAATAACTTCAAGAAATAAAGTGCTCTCCTCACACAAATATTCCACCTAACTGAAGCTGGACACAGTGTATATCAAATCTATTTGATTTAAGCTGTTTTTGATGGGAATTGTTATAAATTATATTATACACTTCAGCACCTTAAGAGTTATACTGAATAGAGGATGTGAAAAGTGCTCTTAAAATCCTAAATATCTCCTCCATGTTCCCAAAGTACTCCAACACACTCACAAATTATTAGTTGGATTGGATCGTTGTCCACCTGCCAAATTTACCTGAATATTGTCCCTTTTTTAAAGGCTGTGTTTTTTTTATTCTAATTTTGCAGTTAAAATTCTAGCCTCCAGCTTTCTCTCTGTGTAAAGATCACCATGTCAGACTTCAATAGCTATTTTCTAAATGTAACTTATTGCTGATAAACCTGTTACAAGTTAGGAAACCAAATTATCAAATTTGCTAGAATTATTTGTAAAATAAGAGTGAAAGGACACTAAATAAATGACTTAGGTTGGGAAGAGCAAGTCTTTTGTGAATCACAGCTTCCTAATCCTGTTGGTGGAACTCTAGTTTCCCTGTGAGAAACCTCAGAAGCCCCACAGTGGGGATAAGGAGTCAATATAGCTGTGGAGTCCTGGAGCCTCCAAATACAGCTTCATCTCCATTTTTGTCTCCATTTGGCCCATTTTTATTCCTTATAAAACAGATAATAGGATTCTAGAAAAGTTTTTACTTTAAAAAAAGGAATCATTTTTTTTAAAGATTTTATTTATTTATTTGACAGAGTGACATCACAAGTAGGCAGAGAGGCAGGCAGAGAGAGAGAGGAGGAAGCAGGCTCCCTGCCAAGCAGAGAGCCCAATGTGGGACTCGATCCCAGGACCCTGAGATCATCACCTGAGCCGAAGGCAGAGGCTTAACCCACTGAGCCACCCAGGTGCCCAGGAATCATTTCTTTAAGAACAAAAATGAAAACTCTTTCTCCATGCCAGTTTATATGATAGAATAGCATTTTACCATTCTACTTGTTCTTTTCAGGTAAAATATATTCCACCAGTGGACAAACTCTCGGACGTGCAAACTTACAGGTATGGTGCCAATGAATGCAAGAAATAGAAGGACTGCAAGCACTGCCTTGTAGACTCCAATGGCTTAAATTTAGTTTTACAAACGTTGTTTATTCAAATCTCACTTCAACAAAATTCATCTTTGTAAGGTCAACATTTTACCAGGTTCCATTAAATCTAAGATGGCACCAGTTTTAAGGGACACCATTACTGGAGGTAGCAGGAAGAAAGGACTGCAATGAGACCATAAACCACACAGGCCTTTTATGCACCACTTCACATGCAACAGCTCTGTGCAGCCTTTGGCCCATTTCTATCTTGCTCTGTGCCCCAGAACTCCTCTGACCCTGCAGTGTGGATGCCTGCACTTGGTACTGGAATAAGTGCAATAAAAACTGTGGACAAGTCATGCCTCGTGGAGCAACCTGTGGCTAGCTAGACACAACATCCTCAGGCAGATGGTTCTGAGCCAAATTTTATAAGGCTGCTCACAGAAGGTGCAGGATGAATTACTCATTGCCTACAGCCATGGCCATGCAATAACACTGCCTTGCATTCCCTCCTGCCCTGTTCACACACTCACTCTGGCTCTGGAAACCCATTCCCCCAAATTAAACTACCTGCATGCTACAAGCAGTAGATCTCAGGAAGGTGCTATGAATAGTAAGACACATCGCGAATTCATTTGTGAAAATATTTGTATCTTAGAATCGTGAAATATGGTAATCTATGAGAATAAGATACAGATTTGTTAAGTAAACAAACTGATATCAGAAAACAACACCTCACTCCAAAATAAATCACAAATTTAATAAGCCTGCAATTTTTAAAAATTTTTATTATTTTTATTTATTTATTTATTTTGCATATGGTTCTGCTTTAGTGCCTATTGCTCTGTGTCTTTGTCTATACCACTGGGCAATATTCCCTGCTGAGCCAAATAAGGATGCTTTGCTTCTGTAAACTCTTCAGCCATCCAAGAGAGATCAAATTATGTTTACATCAGTCTCTGCAGAAAGGCAGAAAAATACATTAGGGACTTTCACAATATTTCTTCAAACCTGCTCCTATATAGTTTAATAAATGGCACCTCCATCCACCCAAGTATTTATAACAGAAACTGGAAATCATCATTAATACCTCTTTCTAAACCATGATACTCAGTTCATTAACAAGTTATGTTGAATCTGTCTCTTTAAAATTTCTCAAATCTGTACATTTCACCTATCTTTGCTACTATCATTTATTTCTCCTGCCATGCCACCACTATCTTTTACCTAGACATTCATTGTATCTGAACTGGTTCCCACTTCCACTTTATCTGCTTCAATCCATTTCCCATACTATTCCATCCACCCACCCTCCCATCCATCCACCCATCTGTCCATCCATCCACCCATCCATCCATCCATCCACCCATCCGTCCATCCATCCACCCATCTGTCCATCTATCCACCCAACCATCCATCCACTCACCCACCCATCCATCATCCACCCACCAACCCATCCATCCATCCATCCACCCATCTGTCCATCCATCCACCCATCCGTCCATCCATCCACCAATCCATCCATCCATCCATCCATTCATCCTCCACATTTTATCAACTATTTATTCAATGTCTATGTGCTAGGCACTGTGTTAGACTTTGAGATTTCAATGTTATCAGTATCATCTTTGTCTTCATGAGTCTTACAGACAAGTTTGAAAATCAGAGTATTCATCATATTGTGTGCCCTCCTTAATGCCTATCACCTGCACTGGGTGTTATATGCAACTAATTAACTAAATAATCATTCTACATCAAAAGCTAATGATGTACTATATAATGGCTATTGAATTAAAATTTAAAAAAAAAGAAAATACACATGCTTAAAAAAAATCATAGTATAAAAAAACTACACACACCATAAATCTGAAAATTTTTCTACCTTTCTTTGGTGATACCTAATTGTTCTCTAAATATTCTCCAAAATCCTTAGCAAGCTTTATAAGGTTCCTCATGATCTGGCCTATGATTTCTATGCCTTTAATCTCCAGTCTCACTATACCTGTCACCCTGAATTTCCCTATCACATGAACACATTCTCTGGACTCTAGATATCGTGGCTTTCTATCAGGTCTTATGGCACCAAACTTCTTCCCATCTCAGGTCATCAGACTTTCTCCTATTCCTCTGGAATATTATTTTCTTTCCTCTTTCCCTTGTTAACTCTAATCCCCTTCATTGGGAAAGTCGTCCATGAAAATTACACTAGGTTGAATTCCACTCTTTTAAAAGCTCACTATATGCTACTCTACTCATTAAATATTTAGTAAAATAATTTTTAAAAATGTAATGTCTATGTTCTTTATCAGAGTGAAAGCCTGTGGATAGCAGGGCCTTGCTATACCTCATGATTAGATCAGTATACAAGTATACAAGGGCCTTGTATACCTCATGATTAGATCAGTGCTTTTCATATAGAAAATGCTCCAAAATACTTGTTAAATGAGTCTCAGAAAGGTCTTCTATAATAGTTAGGTTAAAAAAATATATATTGGGCAATGATTCAGGAACAAGTATCTACACTTTACCCTTACCTTTTTTGGCTACATTTCTTTCACTTGTAAAATAAGCGGATGCCTGCAGAGATCTAAACTCCTTAGATTTTTGAGTTTCAATGTCCGTAACATAGATAATTTAAGGATTAAACCTCCAAAATCTGATTTTTCACAGCTACCTGAATTTCAAGCATGCTGGCATGTCATAGCCCTCCTGGTATATTTTAGGGACTCAAAATTGAAAATATTTAACATGCAGATAGAATCTTGCTTTAATTGTGGTATGTAACATGTCAACAAATATATAATCAGTAGAAAAATATACCTGAGCAAATAAAACCAAATTTTTGTGGTAGATTCTGAAAAGTAGCTTGAAAGAAATAATACAAAAATTTAAAAACCTTCTCTAGAATTTCAAATCATTTTATTTCAGGTTTTTATAACCTTCTTCTCTTCTAATAATTTGAGCTAATAATTTATTGCTATGTTCCAATAAAATATTCTATTTAATATAAATATGGTGATATTAACTTTGCTTTGTTAGTGTTTCATGATGCATCTTTTCCCATCTGTTTACTTGCAACCCATCTGCAACTTTACATTTAACTTTTATCTCTTATAAATGGCATATAGATAAAGCTTTTCAAAACACTCAATTTTGTAAAGAGTTTTTAATTCATTTACCTTGATTGTGATTACTGACACCTCCTGGCTTTCTGTTTTTTTCTTTTCCATATTTATTCTTTATTTCTTTATTCCACTTTCCTGCCTCTTTTGGATTCCTCAAGTGTTTTTATTTAATATTTTCTTCTTTATTAACCTTCTAGTTATATATTCCTGTATTTTATTTTTAGCAATTATCCTAGAAATTTCAATATGCAACCCTGATTTTAAAAGTCTATGTTAATACTTTTACCACTTCCTAAGTAACAAAAGAAATAGTTCAGCTTCACAACATTGTTTTTGCTCTTCCACTCTTTGTGCTATTGTTTACCTATTTTTTATTTCTATAATGTCATAAACTCTGCAAGACTGTTTTGTTTTTGCTTTTAACAGTTCGTAATTATTTACATTCACTTATCTATCTATCCTATCTGATGTTTTATATTTCTTCCTGCTTCCATTAGGGTTCATTTACCTTCAGCCTGAAGATTTTCCTACAATATTTCTTAGACTATCTATTTGCTTGCAATGGATTCTCTCATATTTGGTTTATCTAAAAAGGTCTTTCTCATATAGGGCTATAGATTGGCAATTTCCCCCCTCTCGTCACTGTAATGATGTAATTCCATTGTCTTCTGACCCCAATAACAATAATTATTAAAAGTTAGTTATTTGTCGGGGCGCCTGGGTGGCTCAGGGGTTAAGCCGCTGCCTTCGGCTCAGGTCATGATCTCGGGGTCGTGGGATCGGGTCCCACATCGGGCTCTTTGCTCGGCAGGGAGTTTGCTTCCTCTCTCTCTCTCTGCCTGCCTCTCTGCCTACTTGTGATCTCTCTCTCTGTCAAATAAATAAATAAAATCTTTAAAAAAAAAAAGTTATTTGTTTTATTGGTGGTTTTTTTTTTTTTTAAGGTAATCGTTTTTTGTTGTCCCCCCCCCCTTCTGGTTGTCTTTTAATTTTTAATTGCTTAAATAAAATAAGACTATGTAGTTCATTGCTTTTATCTTAAAGTTTATGGAGCTTCTTGAATCTGTGGGTCAACAGTTTTCATCAGTTTTGGATATTCTTGACTATTATCTATTCAAACATTTCCTTCTGCCTCAATGTTTCCTCTCTACCAGAAACTAACTAGAGGTTTTGTATCTTTTGATTGCTTCCCATATTCCTCTTGTTCATCCTATTCTTTTTTTTTTTCCTTTGTCCCTTAACTTGGATATTGTGAATTTACTACTTAAATCTTCTACTATCTCAGACAGCTGTTTGAATACTTATGTTTTGCAATTCTAGGATGTCCATTTGATCCTTTTTATGTACTATAATTATTGGCTAAAATTCTAAAATTTTCCATCTTTTTATTTATTTTGTCAATTTTCCCTAGCACGCTAATCATAGTCATTTTATTTATTTATTTATTTATTTTCATAGTCATTTTAAACTCCTTACACATACACTCCAATACCCAGGTTTCTGCAGGTATGTCTCTATTCAGTCTTTATTATTTATTTTTTCCTGATTATTGCTCACATTTTCCTGCTCCTTTGGGGTCTAGTAATTTTTATTTTATTTCTTTTTATTTTGTTTCTGAACATTGAGATAAAAGAACCATAAGGTCTCCACATAATGCTTTCTACCAGTAAGAGTTTCCCCTTTCCTATTGGACAGATACAGTGAGGAGCTGATCACTATAATCGCATCCACTATGGGTTGGATAGTGATTGGATTTCAGCTTTAGTAAGATTCATTCCCTCTTGGGTTCTTCAGGCGTGGCCCGCCCAGGCTTTTGATTGAGGCTTAACTTCCTCAACTCTGGAATTGTAAGCTTTGCATATTTTGGATTCAGTCCTCTTGTTCCATACTTTTTGCAAATTAAATATTTGGCAAGTGCGTTGAGGAGGAGACTGTGTATTTAGGCCTCCTCACTCTAGCAGGCCTTTTTTTAACTAAACACTTAAGGATGACCAATTCACTCTGATTTTCCTGGAACTCTCTTTGTTTTAAAACTTAAAGATCCACATTCGGGGAGCCCCTTGGTCCCAGATAAACTATGACAACTGGCCACACTTAACATGCATTGCAAGAGTGTGGGTGTTTTTACTTTTCCTTTCTCACCCAGGCACTCAGTTTCCCATACCCTCCAAGAACTCAGCAAATTTTTCTTATGTTAGGGGCTCTTATATTTTCTGATTTATCACACCAGCTCTTGACTGCTGAAACCTCTACTGATTTATCTTTCCTATATAAAATCCCTCAGTCTGGTTCAAGTCCAATTCTTGGGCCAATCCTAGAATTTGCAAATGTCTCCAATTAAGAAAACTACCAGGAGCCATTGAATGTCCTATTTAGGGATCTTCCTCCTCTGCAATGTTAATTTAGTTCCTATTGCTTTGTTCCTATAGCTTGCTTTTGTTTTTTAAAAGTGTATTTTTGTAAACTGGTTATCACAATGGGAGTTTTTGCCTACCATATCCTCTTATAGCCAACCTTAAGGCACGAGTCCATAGATTATGACTCTCAATAGGTAAACTTGGTGAGGGAGATGCCGTTACTTATGAAGAGATCAGGGAGGTTAAATGAGTTTCACAGGATCATGTAGCTTGTAAGAGCCTCTCCAGAATCCAAACTCAGATGGTCAGATCCAGTGCTTTTATTCTATAAATTATAATAATATCCTTGAGGCTCAGAAAACTTGATTTGCCCAAGGGCTCAAGGAGAGTTTGGGACAGAGTGAGAATTAAACCCCAGTGCAGCTGACTCTTGTCCTCAGCTCATTCCAGAGTCATGGAAGAGGACATCAAGCATCACACATACATACAGTGAAATTCATATGTCATTAATTTCCAGCCTGTATGTACAGAACTTCATTAATTTATACTATGTATACACTGTCACATTTTATCCAAGGGCTGATATCACATAAATATAACTTCAACAAAAATTCTGTTAAAAATGTATGTCTTTTTTTTTTTTTTTTAGAAATATCAATAAATAAAATATAGTTTTCAAATACGCTAGCTGCAAAGGCTTTTTAACAAGTGGAGCTGCTTTTCCTCATAAAAAAAAAAAAAAAAAAAAACACGGGGAGGGGGAGCTCTTCTAAAGCAAAGTTACTAAGAATGCTGATTTCAAATGGTAGTAAGAAGTAGGCGAGAATCTAAAGGGATTCTTTAAAAATCTTATTTCTTTCAATTAGGCTGGTCTGGTTCCTTTCCTGAGAGTCTCTTTGTCCCTCCAATTAAAAATAAAAATATATCACCATAGTGACTGAGGAAATGACTCCCTTTTTATAGAGGTAGAGAAAGACAATGCCAAAATGATGGAATTTGAGTAAGAACAGAAAATAATCACTTGCTTCCAAATAACTCTCCTGTTTTGGCTTGTTATGTTCTCTGAAGAGTCCACTATTAGGCTTTCTCCTTTGGGCTAATGCCTGATGGGGGTGAAGTTCCTGTTAAAATGGAAATATTTACTGCAGTGTGTACATAAATAGGCATTTACTAAACAGCAAAGACCAACTTAGGGGGTCCTAGGGCGGAGGTCCTGACGAACCAAAGGGCAGTGTTGCCAACCAAGGCAACACTAAAGAACAGGGGTAACTGATTCTGCCTCCCTTTCCTACCCAACATGCCTTTGTCCTGGTGTGATCCCCAAAGGAACACTTAACCTTGGGTAGCTCCTCTATATGATTTATGGCATCTCAGAGCCCATCTACACAACAAGTACAGGTGTGGCTCACATTAGTTGTTTGGATTGGCTATAATCACACACTGTTTTAGGAACTCAAGGCTGGAATATGATAAGGCCATCTAGTTAGCGACACAAATTCACACTTGGCCATCTATTCATTTCTTCAGCAAGTATTCATGGAATACCAGTTACATGACATTTGTTTTGTCATGTATTGTATTGTATTGTTTTATGAGTTTAGAATATAGTGATGAAAATGACAGGCATGAGTAATTTCCAGAAGTTCCTGTAACTAGGAATGGTGGGGAATGCATGCTGGCCAGGAAAAAAATACATATAGATAAACAAAATAAACATATCTACCAGCATCCAATCTGTCACAGATTTTCTCTGAATTCTGTGATATCCTCAGAGTGTATCCAAAACCTCAGCAAAGAAATGAACAGTGCTTTGCATGCCTAAGGCTACTAGCGTTCATCCAAATCAATGTGTTCTAACGTCCCTGTTTCTCCAAGGAAGTCCCAAATAATCTCAGCAGCTGTATTTAGGCAGCAGAAATGTGGCTGCCTATTCTCAGGTAGGTGCTGTTCAATCTGTGTCTTAACGTGGTTCTAATGTAGTGCTCATTAGTAAGTCAATAAATAAATAAGTAAAGGGGGGTGGGAAGTGGAAGTAATATGCAGGGAAGAGCCAGTTGCAGAGGTTCCAGGAAAAAAAAAAAGAGATAATGCAAGCAACTGAGGCAGAACAGTGTATAGTACTTGATGAATTATTGGGCATTCAGAAGCCTCTGTGATCTTTGAGAAAATTCACCAAATTTTTAATCTTCAGTCATATGCAATATACTGACTTCCTTTCATAAGACATCTGTAAAGGTCAAGACATTCTCTAAGCTCATAACAGAAGGGACCCTTCCTCCCTGCTGGTCACTTCTCGTGAGAAGTAACCAGCCGCCATCAAAGATGAGCTCGAGTATGACCTTCCACATCATGAGGATGGCTGGGAGGTACTGAATTTCATTTCCTTCTGTTTTGTGTTCTGAGTGTGGATCTCCTTTTGTTTAGAGCCAACGAGTGGTAAATATCAAGTCCTTGACTTTCTCAGACCTATAGGACTAGTGTAGAAAAAATAAAAGGGCTTTCCATATTTTATGCTCCTTTCCTAAGCTGACCTCTCCTCTCTGTTTAGAGTTCTATGTACACAGAGAAGTAATAAAACATGGCAGAGCACAGTACGAGGTTAAGAGGTCATACCTTCACATTGGGGTGTGTTTTGAAATGGTTCCATGAGACTCAGAGTCGGCCTCAAACCTCAAACCTGAGTCCCCTGCTCTTCTGCTGCTGCTTAAATTATCACCCTAGCATTTTGTAAAAGCACTCGATTTTCCCTAGGAGTATCTACATAGTACAGCAGTATATACTGCAGTCTCCAACATCACCTTTGTTCAGCTGAAGTTCCAACTTAACAATTTACCAAGTGTGTGATCTCGGGGAAATCACCTTAGTATGCTTCAGTTTCTTCCTCTATAAAATGGAAATCAATAACAATGCCTATCTCATACAGTTGTATTAAAGATTAAATGGGGATGAGCTTTAAAATTCTTTGCACAGTGCCTAGCAAACAGTAAACACGAAGGCATGTTTGCCACTATATTTATATATGTGCATATGCACTCACATAGCTATATCCTGCAGAAGAGAAGCTCAAGAATTTCAGTCAAGAACTTGAGTAATGGGCACCTGGGTGGCTCAGTCATTAAGGGGCTGTCTTCAGCTCAGGTCATGATCCCAGCATCCTGGGATCAAGCCCCACATCAGGCTCCCTGCTCGGCAGGAAGCCTGCTCCTTCCTCTACCACCCCTGTGCATGTGTTGTTTCTCTCTGTCAAATAAATAAATAAAATCTTAAAAAAAAAAAAAGAAAGAAAAAGAACTTGAGTAATACACTCTACACAAGTATGTATTCATATATGTGTATGTGTATATGAATACACACATATGTGTATTTTCTAACTCAAGTCCTTGACTTCATTCCCTAGCCAGCATGTTGAGACATGCTTACCCCACCTCATCACTGTGCACCAAACATGGCATGGTCCTAGGACAAGGTAACCATTGGCATCTCAATCAAAGAAAGTCAGCTGAACTCAGAAGTAACAGGTCTATGAGTTTCTCTTCTTTTTCTAAATCTCTGAGTCTTTTGCCTATTGAATTATCCCTTATTTTATCTAATTTATTTAATTGGTCCCTAGCTTGGGCATTTGTTTCTCTCTTCCAGAACTTGGTGTGGCATGTCTTTTAAGGATAACATATGTTCTTTCCTGCTGACTCTCCAAATACCCTTTCTGTATCTAGCACCCAATCATACATTACTAGTAACAACCCTCCCTCAAGTCCATTGGGGTTCTGTGTCTGCTAAGTATCTGGCAAAAGGGACCCCCAACGGGCTCTCTTCATGGCCTGAGCTCTGTTCTCCACATCCCCTTTGCTTCCTTCCTTGCTGTTCTTCCCACAGTATCCCAGGCTTCTCTCTATGTGTACATCTGTCATCAACTTTTTTGGTCTCACAATTGTTCTGTCTTTTCTCAGTAAACTTGTGGTTTATTATAAAATTAGCATTCCCCAAACCCACAAGCATGAATGTCCATGTGAACACCCACATATCCAGACACACACAGAACTGTACTTTAGAAGACAACTTGGTACAGCATATATTGAACAAGGAAAAAATCACAAAGTGTTTTTATTTTTTCTTTCCGTGCTGTAGGAGCCACACATAGGTAAAGCCAAATCAGAAAGTGGTGACTTTAACATTTATTTTGATCATAGACCATGAGACTATGCATATAATTTCAGTGGTGGTGGGTGAGTTTAGGTTTCATATGTCTTTGGACCACAGATTAAGAATCACTGCTGTATAGAGATGCATTAGGCTCTACAGGAGTGCCTGGGTGACTCATTCTGTTAAGCATCTGCCTTCAGCTTAAGTCATGATCTCAAGGTCCTGGGATCAAGCCCAGCGTCAGCCTCCCTATTCAGCAGGGAATCAGCTTCTTCCTCTGTCTCTCCCTACTTGTGTTCATGTTAGCTCTCTCTGTCAAATAAATAAAATCTTCTAAAAGGAAGAGAGAGAGAGAGAGAGAGAGAGAGATGCATTAGGTGTTATAGTAAGTAAATAAGTGAGCAAATAAGTAAGTACATAAATAAATGGTAGCATTTGTCAAGTCTCCACCATATAATGCAATGTTTTGGATTTTCTCACTACTCCTGGAAGCTAGCTATTTCTGTTTCCATCTTGCAAATAAAGAAACTGAACAGGAATTAAAGAAATTAAATAATTGACCTAAAGCCATTCGTCTGGCAAATAACAGAGCTGGGATTGGTCTAAAGCCTGGCCTTTCCCTCTGGTCCATTCTACCCTCTGGTCTTTGGACCTCATACAGGTTCCAGGTTGGCACTATCCACTATCCAAGCCCACTGTATATTGAATGGCATTACAGTGAGGTCCCTGAGCATTTATAGAGTTGATTCAAATTACAAGCCTTAGTTTAATGCCACAAGGATGACGAAAATTAGCTGCAGATGGTTCCCCTACTAGCTGTAGTCATTAGCTCTGACATGCCACTCAGATCAGAGTTGTATGTTGTCTCCAGAGCATCTTAGACAATGCAATTCCCATGCATCGAACCCTCCACATAATTTACGCAGGAACAGCCCTGCATCTTGGTTTGAGTTTTCCATAGACTTGTCTCAATAGAGTTGGAAGGCTTTGATGCAGTGCTTAATTTTCAATGCCTATTGTCTTTTTTTAAAAAGAGCACGCCAAGTGTAGCCCGACACGCCTTTGCAGTTGTCATCATGTCAGCGTTCTGACATGTAATGACCATAGGATTTGCCTTCCAATTTTAACTATTTCTAGTTGAGGAAGGAAATTTACACAGTGGGAAAATATGTGGCCTTTTGCTTTGTTTCCTTTCCTTCTGGGGGAGAGTTATTCGTGTGTATCTTGAATACAATAAGAAATAGCACATGCTACTATCAGGATGTTCTCGGAAACATTATCTTGAGCTTTTATTCTCATAGCTGGATTCCACTGTAATTCTCACGTGGCAGGAGTGAACTATTAATAGGATCCCAACATTTTTTTTTTTTTTCCTAGTAGACCCCGGAGAAGTCTCCTTTGCCATGGGAGTGAAGGGCAGATTGGATCTTGACACGATACATCGATTTAGTTTCCAAAACAGTAACTTTTACTAAATAAATCATTTCAGCGCTTGATTTTTATTTATACATGCAAATCTGGTTTTCATTTGTTGGACCCGGACAGGAGGAAAGCTAATAATCTCATCAAAAACTGAATATTTTCCATTTTGGAAAGGGCACAAAGTTCATAATCACATGACCTGAACTCTGCCATGGGTGGGTAAACCAAATGCCTCCCTAGTATGTCCTACAGACACACAGCACTGCGATAGGAGGACTCTGGGGAGTTTGCAAGCGTGAGTCTCATCCGAGGCCAATGACTACTTGGCCTTCCTCCTAGCATCATGTTATTTGTTGCTAGTGGAGATATACTGAGAGGAAGAAAGTAGGAAAAGGTGAGAACAAAGACAGAGAGTTTAAAATCTTGGGCATTCATTTAGCAACATGAACTTCGAAATAAATAAGAGGAAGTAAATTTGTAAACTGGGTTCCCCTCGCAGTAGAAAAAAAAAACCTGATTATATCTGGAAGAGGTTCCAACTTCATAAGCAGGGATATAAGGATTCTGGGAAGATACATCTGTCTCCAGGAGTTCCCACACTGTCATGAAAGTCCACCCTTGTTTTTAACAACCTTGTTTAAAACAAATCCCTTGTTTTAAAAATCGTCCTCTCCTTTCTAATTCCCTTTTAATGTGCAAATAAAATATCCAGTTCCATACATCTTCGGTGATAGGATGGGTTCTCTGTTCATTTCATTCCTGTTGATCCATCTTATCCTAATTTTTGTAAGAAAGAAGTTGTCTAACATAATAATGCATCATCTGTTCTATGAGAGAGCAAGAGAGAAGCTCATGAGTTTCTTGGTACCCTTGGTACTCAGAGTATCTGAGTCACTGCTCAGATACTCTGAAGATCCAGAGCAAATGAGATTTGTTGGCTCAAAGAAGAAAGATACTAATTAGAAATGACTGTCTTTATGACGAGGGGTACTGGGATATGGCTGGGAACCTGGGAGAGTATAAAAAGGATGGAAGGATGGAGACAGACCAAAGAAAAATACCAAAGGGTACAAATGTGTAATTAGCAGTACTTAGTGTCTTTATATCTTTCTGGTTGGTGCTTGGTATCTTTGTATCTTTCCCGTTGGTGGACACACCCTACATGCCTTCTAGCTGTTACAGGGTGTGAAAGCAAGTTACTTTTGGTAGCGTGTGGCTTTTCTTCCCAGACAGTTCGCACCTCATAGGCTAAAGCCCAGAAAAGAGAGAGAAAAAAAGAACCACATAGAGTGGTGTGTGAGGGAGGCAGACATAACTTGCCTAAATCAAACTGGCCTCATTTGGAAATTTGAGCAAAGATCATTTAAGAAAAAACAAAAAACAAAAAAGGAATAGTTTTCTCTCTCCTTAGAGCAGTTCTTTGTGGGCCAATGTCAGGCTTTTCAGGCAACTTCCCACCTGTAGAAAATCCATCTGACATCAGACTGTGGAACTGCATCTCCCAGGTGTTCACAAACCTTCTAGGTTCGTGAGGCGATGGTTACATGGTCCCTGCCTGAAGAGCTTTTGGGTTTTACAGGCAACTGAGGAAGGCAGGGTAGCGTTTGTATCAAGACCAAAGATAGCAGATACGTGGGGACCCTCTTTGGCAGTAAGACGTGGGACTTCAGAGCAGTGTTCTCTCATCTTCCTTGCATTTGTGGGTTTTGTTTTTTTTTTTTTTTTTAGCTTTATTTTATATTGCTACTTACAGTTTAATTTGTTCCAGTTCTAAGAGGATTACGTGTTTCGTATCATCCTTGTGATGATTAATGTGTACTAATTGTTTTACCTTTGAATCAGGACTCTTTGGAACTGTCTAGGCAAAATCTCCCTTTTGTAAGAGGCAGGGCTGATGAGCAGGAATCCCAGGGGTCCCCTGCACTGCTTCAGGTTGATGTAAGGAGAGAGATTAAAGAAAGTGCGGAAAGTAGCTTCCTTTTTGATTGTGCCCCAATGGAAATCGTGTTGTCCCACACATTGTATTAACTATTCTGGTGGCTTAAAAAATAGAATCAGTCTGAGCAGTTAAAGAGGCCCTAATGAGAACTCTTACAGCTGTGGGGCTTGCCTTTGTCATATTAGAAAAAGCAAGGCTGTGATTTGTCACTAATTTTCATTCCTGTTGCCAGGCTCAGCCAAGAGACCAGTGGCCTAATGAGCAATGTAAATCACATCTCTGTCCTCGGATTTTCAGGTGGCGAGGACTATGAAGGCAGGAGAAGGAAGAGACCTGAAGAATGATGACAGTGGAAGAATAACGCAGCCTGAGATGTCCCTTGCTAGGAATAAACCTGGGGATCAACTTTTTCAAGCTTTTGTTCAAGCTTCAAATCCCTGCAGACACGAAATGGCAAATAGCCTGAATTTTTAGAAGGTGTATTTAAATTTACTTCAAGGATTTCTAAGAGTCATTCCACAAACATTTCCTAAAATGGCCCCCAACATTCATGTGAACTGCTACCACTGAAGAAAAGGAAGAAAAGAAGGAAGAAAGGGAAAGAGGGGGAGAGAAAGGAAGAAAGGCACAAATGAGCAATTTTGCGATCTCGTAAGGTTCTCTTTTAGCAGCATAATTACAATTTTAGTTGTCATTCAGGTTGAATGACATATCCTAGCCAGTTGCTTTTGAAGCTGGCAGTTTGTCAGGAATGCCTGGGGAACTTTGTGAGAGGTAAAGGTCCCTGGGCTCCGAACCCTTACTCCATTTCCTACCCACTCTCACTAGAAGGAGAGACTTAGCGTACAGGCATAGCATAGGGCCCAGGAATTTGTTATTCGTTTTCATTTTTTAAACGGCCCTAGGTAATTTCTAATAGAGAGTAGTTTAAGGAGTAGATAACGAAAGGCTGAATCATGTTCAAATACATTCCGCTGAGCGAGTGGGTTCTAAGACCCGGTGCGATGTGCCTATGTGGGACTTGGTAGTAGATATGAAAGAAGCAGGCAGAAATAAAAGTTGACAAGGTCTTCCTGCATGTTTCTCTTCACAATCAAGGAAAAAATATTTCTAAAATATTCCCATGGAAATCATGAAAGCTGTGGGAGACACAAAGAATATCTCAGCTGTATCTGTGGTTCTCTTAATTTAGATATTTTAATTGTGGGGGGGAAAATGCCATTCACAAGATGAAGCTAGATGCATTGTGTATGGATTCGCTGGGAAAAGTAGGGCCCTGTGAAGTTAGTCTGGCAAAAAATGCACTAACGCATATTTTGAGAGTAGACAGAGGCCAGGAAGTAGGGTGACCAAATTATCCTAGCTTTCCTGGGACTTCCTCTGTTTTAAAATGAGAAACTGGAGCTGTTCTGGCTTTAAAACTGGAAGTCTCACATCCCGGAAAGTCCCTTAGTCTCAAGTAAATCAAGATAGTTGGTCACCCTCCAGAAGACCATCCCCTTCAGCATGGTCAAAAATAGATCATTTCTGTGACACAACCTGTCTATTCACCCCCAAAATCATCTGTGTTGACCTTTTGCCAAGATTAGCTGACTGTGGTTTTCATGCTACTGACTGATCAGCACAGAGAAAATGGTCAAATACCTCAAGGAGAACTCACTGAAGAGTGCCGGAAGCCCTCGGCTAGAGCTCTCATGTTGCCCTTTCTTGCTGTACGATCTCAAACATCATCAGTGGGTTGAAATTCTACCCTCTGATATAATATTAGTTCAAACATGTAAGCTTTGACATACAAAGTTTATAATACACATGAAAGCACATTATAAGTTTTAAAGCTTCATACAAATGATTAACAGGACACAGATCATAAAGCCAAAACCATATGTAGAAAGAAAACCTTCTACTAGAACAGAAGGAGTACGGTTTGTTAGTTGAATAAATCAGGACTGCAGGCCCAGAATGTAAACAAATAGCAAGGTTTCCCTAAACACATTTCTGGAGCTGGCATCCATCTTGGTTTTAAAAGTCCTAATTTAGGTCGGGTGGCTCTAGGTCTAGCCTGAGGGGACAAATCACAGTTTGATTAAGCCAACCATGGGATCTCTACAACCCTTTCCTAGAGACTGGTATAGTTATGTCATGTTATCCATAGCCAGAGAAAGACAGGAACAGACTGTTGTTTGGGGCCAGTTTACAGGGCCTAATAAAAGTGTTAGTAGCCCAAGTGGAAACCCTTTTTGCCTCTCCTTCTGCCCTCTTGCTTTGGAAATTGTTCCATGAGAATGCAGTGAGGACTGTGGCTATCATCTTGAACCAAAAAGAGAGACAATGCTGAGGATCACAAGATGAGGGTGACCAACTATCTTGATTTACTTGAGACTAAGGGACTTTCCGGGATGTGAGACTTCCAGTTTTAAAGCCAGAACAGCTCCAGTTTCTCATTTTAAAACAGAGGAAGTCCCAGGAAAGCTAGGATAATTTGATAACATGATTAGGTAGTTGACCCTGAGCACCCCTGGATTTATTTCTAGGTGAGATAATAAATAGCCTAATCTTTAAAGCATGGTTGCTCAAAATGTCAATCATAAAATAGTGCCATTCCATGGCTATTTGTTACTGGTTCATGTTAAGTACAGAATTTGAAAGGACTTATAAATTTCCTAACAGTTTGATGGAGTGATTTTATGTCTACTGAATCTAACAAAAGACTTTTGAACATATACATATATATGAGTATATATATGTATATGTGTACGTATATGTGTATGTATACATATATACATACATACACATATGTGTATATATATATATACATATATACACAGGAGCCCGAACTGTTGGAACCCATTCCCTATGAATTCATGGCATGATAAATGTAAAGAAAATAAAAGACCTCAAGACTGTAAAAAATGTTTCTCTTAATTGAGTAGAAGTGTAGTGTCCTTTCCCCAAAAAATATTTAAAGCAAAAAAATAAAAAATAAACAAATAATAATAACAAGAAGTAATTCTAACTTATATATACAGTTGGCCTTGAATAGTAATATGGGGTTGGGGTGCTGATCTCCCTCATAGTCAAAAAACTAGGTATAACTTTTGACTGTCCCAAAACTTTACTAATACTTTACTGTTGACTGGAAGCCTTACCTATAACAGAAATACTTGACTAACACATAGTTTGTATATGTATTATATACTGTATTCTTAAAATAACACTAGCTAGAGAAAAGAAGATTTTATTAAGAAAATCATATGTAGAAAAAATGCATTTATAAATACTATATTGTATTTATTGAAGAAATGCACATGTAAGTGGACTCACTTTAAACCCATACTGTTTGTCAACTGTAGTTTAACCCATACTGTTTGTCAGCTGTAGTTAATTAACTTCTCAGGTCCCATTGTGCTCATCTATAAAATAGAATAAAAATCACATTGACCTGTTGAGAGTATCGAATGAAATAATACATATTAGGTTCTCAGGAAGGTGTGTACCTTATAATAAGCAAAGAACATGTAAAAGTTCTCTTGTTTCCCTGACATCACTCTTTGATTAAGATGTTTCTGTGTCAAGGGTTAAGTAAGAGTTTCTATTTACAGATCGTAAGATAGAATAACTCACTGATATCCGTGATCACTCTCTACTGCTAGTTGGGAAAACTTCATCAACAGCTAGGAAGTTTGACCCAGTGGTTAAAAATAATACATGGACCATAACTGATGACTAGGTTTTAGGGATAAATTATAAGCCTCTTTAATATCACCTCATGCAAGGTTCTGAGGACCTAGCATAATAAAAAAACCTTCTAAGCAAAGAGGAAAATGGGTTGAAAGCTCCACATTTACTTTTTAATATTTAATGGGGGATGATTGCCCATGTCCCCATGTGCTGTATTTCAAGGCTACACATTCTTGAACTCTTACTGGTAACAGGAAACTAATGTGATTTTTTTTTTTTCTTTTTAGGAAAGCTAACAATGATTTCAGAAGTGTGTGTTTGTTATCAGATTTAGGGCACTTGTCACATTTTGGCCTGAAGGCAAGCCAAGGGAGGGTTTGAAAAAATATCCAAAGAAACGTCTTCATTGCTCTTTCTCTCTTCTAATTAAAATGCAGTTCATCTTACAGATTCCAGAGCATTTTGGATTTGTGGTTGCAAGCATGAGGTCATTTTTCCTGCCTATATGACCACAGTGCATTTTTAAAGTCTTTAGTGTTTGGTAACAACAGACAAATAACTGGAAACCTGAGATCTGAGCTGGAGCTCTTTCCAGAGTGTTCCCATCATTCCTCAGCATGGGGTAAAAACGAGTCCACCTCACTGGGCCAGTGCCAGGATCCCTGGATGCCCCCACACTGTGATCCTGAAGTGTTGCCCCCGCCCAAACTGGGCAAGACAAAGGCGAAGAATATGGCTCTGGGTTCTCTGGGGTCAGAGTCTGCATTCTGGTCTGTCAACCCTGCCAGTGATATACAGCAAATGAGTGCTTTCACCCTGTTGCAAAAAGAGCAATACTTTGTAGAGTGGTTGTGAAGATCAAATAATATTAAATATAAAATACTTAAACACAGTCCCTGGGAGGTAGGAAAGTGGAGTGAACCTCTTTAGCTCTCCTTTTCTTATTTCTAGCTATTCATCCTTCTTCACTCAAGAATTTCAGGGGAAACTGAGACTACTATCTCCCAAGTTTCAGACATGGTTCTAGTTTGACTAACTAATCATTATAATTAGATGTCAGTGATTGGATCAAACCTCCAGATTTCCAAAAAACCAGACAATCAGTACATGTTATTATTCTAGGGGAAAGCACATGATGTATGTTGGTCTAGTAAGACAGGTCACGACAGACATTTTTTTCTCTCCTTGCTAAATCTAAGCAGAGAAGCCCCTATGGTCAGCTACTGCAGTCATCTTGTGACCACAAAAGAGGCCACTCTGAGAAAGTGGACATACAAAGCAGAGAAAGCCAAGAACATCAGGGCTGGAGCTCTGATTGCATCCCTCTTACAACCTCTCCTTTCTTTGCATTTCCTGTTAAAGGAGGTAATCATTTATTATTTACACTGGTTCCAGCCAGGTTTTTTTGGTTACGCAGTAAAATCATCTAACTGATAAGACTTCAGTAAGTATTGGCTATGATCTGTCAGACTGTGCCCAGTAAACTACCCTGCTATGGATTCCAAGAAACTTGGGAAAGAATTAGAGAATGATCCAATTTCTTGACATCTATCTATTAAGCAATTAAAGTAAGCTTGGCATTTCACATGTATACATTCTCTCTCCGGACCCTCCCTATAACTTTATGAAATTGTTTTATTACTATGAGGAAACAGAGGCACAGAGAGATGAAGTCATTTCCCTAGGTTGAACAGCCAACATTTAGCAAAGCCAAGATTCAAACCCAGGTCTGTCTGGATCCATTGTCTGTGCCTCTGCCCCAACACCTCTCCTACTACCTCCTATGCTGCCTCCATCTGCCAAGATCTTTGTTTCGTTGTTGCACAAGCACCCTCTTCACCAGAACTAAGCCCTATTTGCATGAAGGACGGCCAGACAGAGGCTGCAGGCTGCAATGTCAGACAAGTATTGAGGGCCTCATTAGGCATAGGCTAATAGAGAGGAGTCCTTGCTTTAAATCAAAACAAAACAAACAAAAACCCTTAGGGTTTATCTACGACATCAGATAAATTAGGAGATGTATTCAAATTCTCCCAGAAGTCTCTACCCAAAAGAGAAAATAAAAATAATATTATTATTAATAAGATAAACACTAACATTGACTCAAGGGGAGAGCCTTCTCATTAAAGGCTCCCTGCCAGGAAAGTAACCCTGTTGCCCCCTAGCTGTGCACGCTTAGACTTACCCCTTTGCCCTGGACCAGTAGTTCTGACTTTAGCATGTACCAGAATCATCTGGAAGATTTCTTAAAACACAGATTGCTGACCCTCACCCCGGAGTTCCCGGTACAGTAGTTAGGAGGTGAGGTTAGAGAATTCGCTCCTCTAACTAGTTCCCAGATGCTGCTGCTGCTGGTGGTCTGGGGACTGTACTTTGAGAACTACTGGCCTAGGCTAGCTACGTTGTGTGTATAGAAACCAATACCTGGTCAGCGTCTCTTCTGCACTGACCTTCATGAGGCTACTGAATGCCCACCTCATACCTGGTGGCCAACTGCCTGCAGATTCAATGCTTGAATCTTTCTGTTCATTCTCCTCATGCTTCAGGCTCTGACCCAATAACAGCCTAACAGGCCATTCCTTCTGAAACTCGGGTCTTCCTTGGCTCTCATGAGTCCTCCCCAGGTCAAAGATCGTGTCCTTGATTCCCAGTCTCGGCCGCCAACAGTTTGTCTCTACTGATACCAGCAACAGGCTGGCACCTTAATTGAAAATGGTGACATCGGCATCAACAAGTTTTAGAGCTTGTGCTTACTGAATACTAGTTAAGAGTCTTCTGTGACCGCTGTCAAGCTCTACTCCACCTCTGTTAGTGGTCATCCACCACCCCACTACCCCAGACTACGTGACCCCTGGGCTGCCCGACTCTTAGCCAAGATTCTCTCTGAGGTCACTCTCTCTGGCTGATTCCCTTAGTTTCAGGGTCCACCAGGGCCAAGTCCTGGTCCAGATAAAGATGCTTATCTCTGAGATAATTGTCTATTAAAAAACTGCCTAGTTTATCAAAGTGTCTACTTCATTTCCAAAAAGCAGAGTACCCATATACTGCCATGGCAAGGACAGGCCTGCCTTCCTTCAATGAATTAAGACTGTACACTTTTGGCTTACATTTATCTAGGAAATAACTTTGGTTCCCAAAGTGTGGGCCATGTGCCACCAGTGGTTTGTGGATGTTTTCATGTGGCACTATGACATGACTTTACTTACACTGTATTACATGATGAGAAAATTACTTCCTTTTCAATTCTCTTTGAAACCAATGGAGAGTCAGGGGAGAAGTCTCCGTTAGGTATTTGAGCATCTTTTTTATTCCATCTCTTGCTAATCTCTCTTTTTATATAATGGAGAAGAGACCACAGGCTAAGCACTCCAGTAGGCCACAATGATGATCAAGTATATAATAATACTGTTTTGTTACCACTCTATTTTTATGTATGCCTTCAGTTTACGGCAGGTAATACTGACGTTCCATTTACAGTGGTGACTGGAAGTTCCATTTACAAGCAAAAGTGTTTAAGAAAAAGAGTATTTTGTTGAAACAAAAATATGATACAAACTAGGATACGGTGTCACATGACTGTGGCAAAAATCATTAGGGTTGTGCGACTGAATTTTACGTGCCTGCTTGACTGGGCCACAAGGTACCCAGACATTTGATGAAGCATTATTTTGGGTGTGTCTGTGAGGATGTTTCTGGATTAGATTAACATTTGAATTGGTGGATTTAGTCAGTAGATTTCTCTCCCAAATGTGGGCAGGGCTCATCTAGTCCATTTCTAGTCAATTTCAGGCCTGGATCAATTTCAGGAATGGAACAAGAGGACTGCATAAGAGGGAACTCCTCTGGCCTGCCTGCTGAGCTGGGAACCTAGGTCTTCTCTGGCCTTTAGACTCACACTGAGTCATCCGCTCTTTCTGGGTCTCCAGCCTGCCAGCCTTCAGACTAGAACTTACATGGTTGGAAATCTCGGTTCTCAGGCTTCAGACTGGGACTTGAACACAGGCCCTCCTGCACCTCCAGCTCACCAGCTACAGAGCCTGGGACTTCTTGGCCTTCAGATTCTCCCCAAATTCTTCATAATAACTCAGAGATATATACAATGTTTCTTTGGAGAACCCCGCCTAATGCACGAATGGCAGAAACTTGGGAAACATTGATAACAGAAATGTGTTGTGCTTTATACCAATCCGCAATGAGTAGGACAGATCTTGAATTATGTTTCTTTTCTCTTTCACCAGTAGTGAGAATAAATTGGAAGGAGATATATATATATATATATATATATATATATATATATATATATATATATATTTTTTTTTTTTTTTTTTTTTTTTTTTTTTTCCTGAGAGCCTGATTAACAAAATTTACTTTCGGAAAGTAGCTGCTTCTCTGTTAAGTGGTACCTTTACAAACAAGATCGTTGTCCTCAGTTAGAACCTGCTACCTCCTTCTCATCATCTTCTGCCAAGCTCCCTGCAGCTCCTCAGACCCCCACCGATCTGCCTTCCTCCAGTTCCTCAATATATCTTATCCCTTCTGCCTCAGGGCCTTTGCAAACACGGTTCCCTCTCTGGAATGTACTTCTCCTCTCCCGCCTCTTCCCTTTACCTTTGACCAAGACAGCTGTCGTTTTAGATGTCTTCAATGCTGCTTTTCTCAGAGAAGCCTTGCCTGACCTCTAGCCCAAGTGAGCATCCATCCTCCTCCTCTGAATCATTCTTCATAACTGTAATTAAATAACCATTTAGGTGTTGATTTATCCAATGTCTGTCTCCCCTGCTGGACTGGAAGCTTGTGAGAGCAGGGAACTTGTGTCATCGTTTCTCAATATGTATTTTTGTAAATGATTTGATCATGACCCATCATGGAGTGTTATGTAGGTACCAGGAACCCAAAATATACTTAAATGGCTAATTGGAAAGACCACAACCATTTGCATTCTTACAGATTGAAGTCAGGTACCTCTGGCTACTAGCTCTAACAAGTGGCCCAAATGATCTGTGAATCAAATGAACCAAGCATGCAAACCTGGCCTTCCAAATAGATTGCTCATAAAAAGAAGAGATTGGCAACATTGGTTGAAGCCAGATGTTCCATGGGCTGGAGCTCATTGTCCTAACACTGCAGATTCCCATAACTAGAACTGTGTGTATTTGAGATGCTGGGACATAAGATCCAACTCAGAAAATATTTTGAAATAATGTTGTTCAATTACATAATCCTTGTTATGTTATTGAATTGAACACTCTCTTATATACACTATTATAAAAACATTATGCTTGGGTCTCAAGTTCTGGAATATCCAATTACAATAGCTTTTTTCCACATTTGTATTCTCTTCATTTTATTTAATTGCCTTAACATTTTCTGCAGATTTATTGTATATGACAGTGAGCAACCTGAGCCTGTGTGAGAGCTAGCCACGCTATTTCCTGCACCCCACCCACCATCTCCCTAATATCACTCTGTCCTGCTTTTTCAAATCCTTGCTAGCATGAGCCCTAGCCCCTGCTTGGAGTATGGACTGTCAGAAAGGCATGGGGTTAGAGGAACTGCCCACTTGTGGACCCCGTTTCTCCATCTCTGAACTGACTTGAACTTTGGCTGATATCAGTTTGTGATCCCAACCTAAATTGATCAGTAACATATGGAAAACACAAAATGATCTCCATCTCCAAGATGCTCCATCAATAGATAATAAGTGGATAGTCACTGAGTGTTTGGCTTTGAGAACATGTATCCTTGTAACAGGATGACTTTGGTTTAACCTGTGTACGTGTGTATGTCTGTGTTACCTACTCCATTTTTGTCATCTGACTAGTACCTTGAAGCCACATGGGATAAAGAATCTTAATAAATAAGTGTGATTTTATTATTCCTATGCAGCTCCCCATATTTCATTGGGCACATCTTACCCAAGACAGGGTATTTGGGATTGAAGACATGACTGTATCAAAGCTGTAAGTGGTAGAAACAAAGTGGCAAGGAGATGTGGGTAATATGGAGACACACAGACCATCAAGACTCCTGCATTCATGCACTGTGAGCATATCATAAGGGCTCCAGAACTCTAGCCACTCCTTCCTCCTCACTCACGCACTTTGACTGGTCACCTGCTTGGGAGACCTATCTGAGAGGCACATTGTTCATAATAACTCTCACCATATACTGAGCACTTCTTACGTGACAGTGTTTTAACCCTCCTTTCAATGAATCCTCCCAATAACTATATGAGGTAGACATTATTATTCTTTTCATTTTACAGATTTGGAAACTGAGAACTGAAGAGATGAATTAACTAGTAATTTCAGAAATGAAATGAAAATATTTTTTAACCCAAGTCAAGGCACTCAACCATTGTGTTATATGGAATATTGACCTACATTCTGTTCTCATTTACGGCACTGAATCTGTGCCATGACCCCGAGATGGGTCACCCCTCTACAATCGCGTGCAGTGATTTTCTTAGAAACTTTTAAATGTGCACAGTTGTTTTAAGAAGAAAGTATTTTGATAGCGAAATTCAGAAGTGTGTTTGGGGAAAAACAACAGAGTGATCAAATGCTGAATGGGAAAGTTTGTGTTAAAAGGCAAAGACACCTAAAGCTGCCTCTTTTCAAGGGAAAGCGGACATTAAGAGGAGTGCAGGCAGAGAGCTTTCTGCTGGAGGCTAACTGGCAGTCTCTCTGGAAGACTGCCAGAAGTGTCATCTTGTTTCCAGCCAGGGATATTGATTTTAATACTAATGGAGATTTGAACTGGACCTTGAGCAGTTTGCAAAAGTTCTCCTCCCTGGTCAGGAAACCAGGAACTTGGCATTCAGGAGAGTTTGGGATACTATCAGCAGTTGTGTAGCAAGCCCTCGTTCTGCTAGCCTGTCACCATGGTGCTTCTCAACATCTTTTTGCTCTCCACGCTTGCACATGGAAGTATCATCCTGTTATAGAGAAGTGCACTTACAGCTGAAATTACCGAAGTGGCCCATTATGTTTATCAAGACAAAAAAAAAAAAAAAAAAAAAAAAAAAAGGTCACAGTTTGTCCCAGCTGCCTGAAGAACAGCTTTCTTGCAAATGGATGGGTACTGAGCCATGTCTACTTTTTTTCCTCTCCTATTAAAATTTAAGTTCATGTAGGAATACCCTTCACGACATGATTTCAGAAAAGAAAAAAAAAAGGCACTTGGCAGGACAAAAGGTCAGAGCATTCCAGAACACTGAGATTTCCACATAGCTGCATTTTGAGGTTGCATTTCAAAGCTCCCGCCACATGTGCTCCTTTCTCACAGCTGAGGGTATGGGCGATCAATAATCCCAAGGGAAGCTTTTTCAGAGATGAATTCACACCAAACAGGAATGGGATTGGAAAAAGGGAAAAAGGGGGCTGATTCCATGGACAACAGCTAATTGTTGTGACTAATTCAGCTTTTGGAAGGTAGAACTCCATGGAGTGTGTGAGCTGCAACATGGTTCCTGTTTTAATTAGTGGCACCACGGGGAGAAGATGGGCTTATAATTGAGTAGTTTGCTGATCGGTCAACTTCAACCCGTAATCAGGCATGCTGAGAAGTGGACATTAACCGGGAGCTTTGACTAGCAGGAAGTCTGCCCCATTAGCATGGCTGGTGTCAAATCAGGTTGTTGTCTTTTTTTCTAAATTCTTTTGGATGCCAAACAAAATATTTTCTAGATTCTGCTTCACTCACTCTCTGTCCACTTACCCCTCTGTTCCAATTCTTCTTAGTAAATCTCTACTCAGGCATACTAACACAAGCCGGTTGATCGACACTTCCACTAGGAGTCTTTCCTTCCAAGGTACAATGTTAAACATTTGTGTTTGGACTCTCTCTTCCAAGCCAGCACTGCAACTATCACCATACCCAATCTCCTCCCTGCCTGAGTGCACTTTAGGATTTGTTTTGAGAAATTATCTCTCGCCCACTCTTTGCAATCTTGATGAGACTCTAAGTTAAGATCTACACTTTCTCTTCTTTTCCTCTCACACCCGTCCCACCAAGAGAGAACTAGGTTTATGATCTAAATTAGGCCTTTTTGATTCTCTTTCCCAAGATTTTAAATCTTGAGAAAAATGACAGAAAAGTGAAATAGTTGGAAGTCAATATTCCAGAGACAAACTACGATGAGACCGTTTGTATTTTTGTTGGTACCTAGATCCTTAAGCTTTTAGATTCCTGCTTCCTAGTCTGATTCTCTAGACTTTCTCCCAAATCCATGAGCCCTCCACTCTCCTATGTTACATTTCTTTCTGCTTAAATTAAGCAAAGGAAGTTTCTGTTGCCTGCAATGGAGTAACTTCAAAGGAGAGGGTATCTGAGAGAAAGCATCCTAATGTACACTCGTTGTTCTTTCTCCAGTTGCAGAAGGAAAACAAATCATACTCACAGTATATGAGAGGATAAATAAATAAATGAGGGGAAAAAAATGAAGCCTTATTACTAACGAGTCTGGGTTTAGGGCCTGGCGTGAGTATCTTCATCCCAGATGTTCTCATGGGATCTACTTGGAAGCTGCATTCCCATGGGATTCTCCCTGAAGTTTGGAACATGAGAGTGATTTGTCTGACTCCTCTTCCTGCTCGATTTTCTGACAGGGGCCCCCATACTTGCTCATGCCCTCAACCATTTGGGGTTGACGGCTGATACAACATAAATGTCATCCAGCATCTAGCGCAGGAAGGAGAAGTGCTACCTACCCTCCGTTTCCCGGCCATATTCTGGGCATGGTTTGTATTAGCCTGCCTTCTAGAAGGCGAGTCTTGGCACGCCTTCGGATGGATGTGCTGTACATGTGTGTGTACTCTGTTGCCAAGCTACCCCAGGAACAACACACCCTTGCTGCACTCATCGCCTGCCCAGTGTGTCCTCAGTGCCTCTGTTGGGGGAAAAATAGCCACCTGGCCTTGTGGACACTCTAATGCTTTTTCACCTTCAGAGACAAATCAGGCTTCTGTCTTCAGTGTGAGTCTAAGGTTTAGAGGGGCCAGCAGCCATGATTCCCACTCTATAGATCCCAAACTGTGTGCTCAGAATTCTAAGCAATGAGCTGAAGCATTTCCCTAGCTGACTAGGATTTATACCTCTCACCGGTGATGAACATAAAAGTGCAAAAACCGTACATACAGAGGGAGTTCACCCTAGCTGGATAGGGGCTGGGGGTTGGGGGGAGGAAATCCACAAAATCAGGTCAGCTTGAAGTAGACCCGCTTGGCCAACACACTTGCACAACCACATCAATTCAGGGCTTTCGTGTGGCTGCTTTCCTCTCAGTCCAATCCACTAAGGAGTTGCTTGCGAGTTCTGTGGATTTTCTGCACAATTACAGATTATTGCCATGGCAACAACAGAAACATGTGACAATTTTGCTACCTCAGAGACCAGGAACAGCCACTCACAGGCACCACACATCATCTTGTAATGGGACTCTGTGCCGTTGGCCTCACATTGTTTTAAGGCTAATCACTGCTTTTTCACAGATGGAGTTTTTTCCCCCACCCACTCTATTTTCATGATCTCTTAAAACAGTTTGGATTTGCTCTAAAGCAGTTCCACATTTGCCTGTGTTTATTTGGTCATTAAAAAAAAAAGGTATTATTCGGGGGTTGGTAGAAGAGAAAAGAGGGGTAAAACTTGATGAGTGGAGGCAGATGGGAAGTGATCAGCAGAAGAGAAATGACTTTGCCAGCAGATGGTTTCCTTGCCACCGTGTCACTGAGTTGAAACCCATGACAGTCCTGGGATCCTGGGTCGGCCATGAACAAGGCCACCCTGGGAATGAATTAAACTTGCTTTCTTTCAGATGAGCTCAACTCCTCTGTCCACTTTGCAGGCACAATGAGAAACGGGGCCATTGATAATTAAGTTAGAGATGTGATTGAGAAGGGGGACCAGGTAATATTTTCTCTCTGGCAAAACAATCAATTTATGTCTCAGAAACTTGTGCACATAGCCAAACCCCAGCCTCCTTCTGCCAAGCATTCCCCCCCCTTAATTTTTTAACCTCTGGGCATTTCAAGGAAAATTGAATCCACATGTTTTCAGATTCATTTGCAAATGTAGTTTGCTCAGAGCTGTTTGATGACCAGAATGCCCTTTGAGTGTTTTTATGAGCTTAAACTTATTTTCCCCCCAAGCTTCTTGCTTCTGAACCAGGAAGTGGCATTTGGAGTTTGAGGCAGAATTCAGAAACTATCATTTTCTAAAGCAGTCACCAGGTTCTTGTGTCTCTTTCTGGACCCTGCTAAAGCTAAGAAAAGTTTTTCACATAATGCATAAGAATAATTGAGGGTAGCTTACTGTTTTTACAACCGAAAAGCAGATCTGATATGGATTCGATCCAAATCCTCAATCACATGGCTTCCCCGTCTTTCTTTATTACTGATGACATTTGTATGGACACAGATGCTTTCTTTCCCAGGGACGTGTCTCCACCTGCAACATAATTCCCTGATTGGAATAATGCTTCAGAGGCCGCGTTGGAAGTCTAGACTCTTCACCCCTGCCCTCGACCAAATTGAAGAATACAATCTTTGTTTATTACAAGGGAATCATAGCTGCTAATTTGAAAAGGCTCTTTTACTATAGACCTTGGGTTTGGGGAATGGTGTGCGTATTGTTTTCTCGCTCAGCCATATAACCCAAAGCAAAATTCTGACTTCCAGAAAGGTGAGAGTGTTATGTGTGTGTGTTCTAGATATTACGAAAAAAGTACTTATTAAGGGAGAAGAGTAGTTGGAAAAGATCTACAGAGTAGGGAAAATGTCTCTAAGCCTGGGATTTTTCTGAGCTATCAAGTTTCTTTTGAGGATGTTCGGATGGATTCTACCTACATTCCAGGATACTTTCGTTAATGAGGAATTAGTCTGAGGAGTTCTCTAGATAAATATTTGTGAGCAAATAACATTTTTCCAGGAAGCTCATTTGATACAGTGTCTATTTTTTCTTCCTTCTTTATTTCCTTTCACCAGACTTACGATCCCAGAGAAAGTTGCGTTAAATTCACATGCCCTATTTTTAACTTTCATCTGGACTTCCTTTTTTTTTTTTTTTTTTTTTTTTCCCCCTTTAAGCATGAGAATCAAGAAAATAACAACCCTTTGTATTGCATCCAATGGAAGGTCACAAGCTCAGGGAATTTTCTTAAGTTCCCGGGAGAAGTAAGGCCATAAAAAATGTGTGCGCATGGCCTTCATTCTGTGCCATTTTGGCTGTCGATTCTGCTAAGTATTTTCACTCCCATTCTACAGACAAAAGCAGATACAGCAATTGCTTCAGTTTTTGCAGATTAACTGCTTGTAAATTCACAGCTTTGCTTCACCCTTGGCCCACCCAAATCAAAAGGCTTAAGAGAACAATACAGCTTGCTGGCCTTGCTGTGGTGGGTCAGAGCTCATAGCAGAGAGAATCCACAGACTCAACATCAAATTGCTCCTTGTTTTCAAATTACTGCATTCTCTCCCTCCCCCCAAGAAGATGTTCCTTGGAGTTTATTGCTGACAAGAGGAGAAGAAAGAGAGGAAAACGTAAGGTTGTTGGTACCTTATTGTCAGTTACAGCAGGGTCTCAAACTCTAAGGTCCACAGGGGAGGACACCTGTCCTTTCTCAGATGAACTCACAGACAGTAGCTACTCAACTCAAGTTGACTTTTGCCATATTAGATTACAGGCTCAGGGAAGACACATTTTTTAAGAGAAAAATTATAAATTTATATTTTAGATGAAATCTGCTGATTTTAAAATATTGGGGCTATCTTCGAAGCTATAAAAATGTATGGTGGACTAAGGACACTAGCTATCTGGGCTGGTTTATGCCTCTTCTAGGTGCCAGACAAGCTTAATGGAGGAGCCAACTGGGCGGAAAAGCAATGAACACCACTGATTTCTGGGCCATTTTTTGAAATTCCTAGTCTTAGCGTCCAACCGTGATGGAAGGCTGTAAGTCAGAGAAAACTGTAGCCACAGTGTTCAAGATGTGGGAACAAGAATTGGAAATGAGTAGGGGAAAGGGGCAGGATGTAAGTAGCATCCTTTTCATGACAGAGATCTGTCATGAAAAGGACAATTCATTCTTAAATTCAGTCAATAATAATCACTGAGTATACTCCGTGAATCAACACAATACTGGCATACTGGACGTTAGCTGTGTGGGGGTGTACAAGTTAATCATAACTGCTATCTTCACAGAGCAATGCATGAGTTGCGGGGGGCATACACCATCAATCAAATAATCACACAAATAAATCTTAACTGCCAAACATAATACATTTTCCGAAGAAGAAGCGTGGGCTATGATAATATATAATTAGAGGTTTCGATCTACTCAGGGTAGTGGAGAAGAGACTAGGTTGACTAATGGCCATAAGTAGGAGGTACCTATGCCCAGGAAGAGGGAACAAGCTGTCCAGCAGGAGCCACAGCCCTGTTACAAGCAGCCAACAAAGACCCCATGGCAGAAGGGACGGACACAAGATCATGAAAGGCTAGTGTGGCTGGAATGCAGAGAGTATGCAGAACTGGGCAGAACCCAACCTTGAAGGGCTTCCTTGGTGATGTTAAGGAGTGAGATCCTAGATCCAGGCTAAAGCAATGGAGTGTTTTTAAGCAGAGGGGTAGAGGATCAGTTTCAGATTGGAGGGAAAAGTGTAGGCAGGGAGACGAATTAGTAAGTTGAGCTGGTCCAGGAGAGATGATAGCAGTTTGGATTAGGGTGGGAAGTGGAATTCTCGAGGGAAGTGAATGATTTAGGGAGAGAGTATGTAAATATAAGTGAGAGGACTTGTTGGTGCATGTGACGATTAACTTTGCGTGTTAAGTTTGCTAGCTTTAGAACCCAGGGAAATAATCAAGCACTATCCTAGGTATTGCTGTGAGGGTGTTTTGTAGATGTGATTACCATCTACAATTAATTGGGTTTACCACCAGATAATGTGGGTAAGCATTATCTCATCAGTTGAAGACCTTAAGAGGAAAACTGAGACTTCCCAGTGAAGAAAAATGCGTGCCTTACAACTGTACCATCAATTTCTGCCCAAGTTTCTAGTCTGCTGACTTGCCTTATAGATTTCCGACTTGCCTGTCCCATCCCAGCTCCTGGTTCTATTTCTCTGGAGAACCCTGATACGGTGCTATGAGGGACTCTCCATGCCATTCCCGAGATATTCTTGTTCCTTCCAGAGAAGGATCTGATGCAAATTATATCAAATCCACAGGAGATGACACACTCTTGCACACACATTTCCACAATATGAATAATGGTGGAATGCGGAAATATTTCTTTGGAAGAAGTCCAGGAGTTTGACTGAAAGAAGAGGGAGAACCAAACCATTTATAGGAAATTTGGAAAGACTGCAAATCTTACAAAAGATACAAAAAGTTTTTCTTTGACAAACAGGTTCTTTCATCCCAAAGCTTTCTAGGTCTTGATGGAGAAGAGTAAACACTGGTAAAAGTGAACGCTGTGTCATATGGACAACCGCCTGAGCCTCCATTGGCCGAGCTTGGCACTGGCTACAGCTGAGCTGTGTTTTCCCAGGTCCTGGACAGAGGGAGTTCATAGGGCTGGATAAGGCTGAGGTCCTAGGTGAGAAAGGCTGAGGAAGCTGATACTCAGCACCAAGTAAATCAGCCCAGAGAGTCCAGAGGAAGAGAAATAACGCAGTGGCCTCCAGTTTCCATTACTGTGAGCCCTTTAACCCCTGGAGCCCAACAAAAAAGTAAATAAAGTCCCAGAATAGAACTGGTTTCAAAAATAAAAAAGGAAAAGCTTTCATTTCTTCTGCCTTCCCTTCCTCCTTCCCCCTTCCCTTCTGTACTCAGATTCTGATGCAAGCCTTGTCAGGAGGGAGGCAAATTTGCTGTCTATAGGAGCTGGCAATGTTGGGAAAGAATCTGAATTCTTTGTTGCTCCTGCTAAGCAGCCCTTTCAACATGGTAGCCTAGAGAACCTCTTGCTGGATCACTGTACACTGATAATCCAGCAGGTTGTCAAAGGAGACGGAAGAGAAAAAAATAAAGGCAGGGATGGGTTCAGTATGAAGCCACTTCCCTCCGAGAGTATCAAGGGAGAGAGGGGCAAGGAGCTGGTGCGTACAGCTTGGCCAGTGTTTGCTCCATCTTTTTCTCCTTTTGGATCAATAAAATAGCCTAGAGATCAGAAAGGCAAAAGACCTCAACCAGACTCTGAATTACCCTAAGGTCTATCAAATAGATAGGAAAGCAAGTTCAGTTCCTTAATACAGTATGCTGGATACCAGGAAGTCAGTTAAAGTCAGTGTCTCAGTTTCTCCCTCTATAGAAAAAAAAAAAAAAAAAAAAAAAAAAAAAAGAATGATAATCTCCATACATTGAAACCACAGGAGGCAATGGAATTATAATGTTAGAAGTGATTTCAGTTCAATTATGTGAACTCCCAGGATGTCTGGGTGGCTCAGTAGGTTAAGCATCTTCTTTCAGCTCAGGTCATGATCCCAGGGTCCTGGGATCGAGTCCCGCAACTGCTCCTTGCTCAGCGGGGAGCCTGCTCCTCCCTCTGCCTGTCACTCCCCATGCCTTGTGCTCTCTCTCTCTGACAAATAAATAAAATCTTTAGAAAATACACATGAACTCTCACCTGGTGGAGGAATCTTCTCTCCCTCACCTCCTCTGACCGCTGGTCAACCAATTGTTCCTTTTAACATGCTCACTGGTGCAGGGTAGATGGAAGGAACTTAATGCAGAGCTCATGCATTCCACTGTCATGAAACTCTGGGATTTGCGAACTTATTTTCTATAGAACACAGCCAAAAGTTCTCTTCACTAAGATCTACCGAGGAGGACAGAAGCACTCTTGGTGGTTCTTAACTCCAGCGTGGTTTATTACAAGAGCTGTCAATGCACTGGGCATCCTCTGTTATCAAAAACCCTGTCTTCTAATACAACTTGCCAAGAAATAATCCATCAAGTATAACTATAGGGAGAGATATATGTACATATATATGCCATAAACACACACATAAAATATCTCAGGAGCGAAGTGAAAGCATAAAATCAGCTGGCAGAAATGGCCCAGCTTAAACAGGGCATTAAGTAGTATTAACAGACTAGTTCTAGAAATGATCAGAAATTCCCAGTCGGATCAAAGATTGATATAAAAGACTCAGAGATACCTCAAGGCCAGCATCTCTGGAGAGGATTGGAGCTGATTGGAACTGAAGCTCTCTATCTCTTCCCTGTGCATTTGAGTGAACACTTTAAATCTCCAAAGATTGAACTATAAAGAGAAATTAGTTTATTAATAATTCACAGACTTCAAGGAAAAAAAAATGTCAAAAGCATATGCTCAGGAACAAAGCTGATTTTATTTTTCCTGTTTAGAATAGAGCTATCTGCAGAGAACTTGAAGTGCCAGGCTCAAAAATTGAATTTGGTCTTTTTTTTTTTTTTCCTTGTCTTCATGTTTTTAAAGAAATGTTTCTAATAAAATATATGTGAGCGTTTAGTCTGATTTCCCTCTGCATACTTCAAGTTTTTCAAATCCTATGAGGTTTGTGGGGAGTGTCAAGAGCAGAATACTTTATTCAAGACTTTAATAGTTTGAGATATTTTCATGGTGAAGTTATTAGCCAAGAATACTTAATTGAAGTTTTTGAATTCAAGGCAAGATACTCAAGAATGGGTGTAAAAGAAAGAAAGGTTAGTAAAAATCCGGATTTAAAATGAGTCAACGAAATCGACTACGGGATCAAATAATTCTCTGAGAGAAACCTCTCCTTATTAGGGAGAGAGGGGTGAATTTTTCCAAAGTCTACTACTGAGATGTCCTTGAAGACAAGAATTCTGCCTCATTTCTCTTGGCATCTCCAGGTTCAGTTGTGAGCCAGCTAACTAAACTGCCTCAGTTTCCCCAATGTGGCTGACAATAGGTTGGCATGAAGAAACACAGATGGGAACAAGAATAAGAACATCTTACTTCTTTCTGGACAAGTTAGCATTCTTGCATAAAATGTCCTTGACGTTCCTCAAAAGAAAACCTATATTCTGGTAGAGGTGCATGTACTTACTACTTCCTGGCCCTTCATGCCTCCTCCAAGACATCATTCCTGCAAAGTTTCCCCATCCAGTGGATCACTGCCATCAGCTCTGAAATGATCTCTCACCTTAATAAAACCCTTGACCCCAGCACTCTTACTCTTATAACCATTTTTTTTTACTTTACTGTAAAATAAAACCCACCTAAAAAATTATCTTGTATTACCTTTTTATTTCCTAATATCTTGTTCCTTCTTGAACCCATTCTAATCAAGTTCCTGTTTCCCCTACCCCACTGAAACAAATAATCTGTCATTATCTGAGATTATCTCAAGATTTGTTTTCTCTCATTATTAAACATTATTTTTCATTACTGTAGACCTCAGCACAGGGCTAACACATAGTAGGTTCTCAAAAAAAAATTGATTGTATAAATGAATGGATTAAAAAGACATCCTGTTCTGGGGTGCCTGGATGGCTCAGTTGGTTGGACGACTGCCTTCAGCTCAGGTGATGATCCTGGAGTCCCGGGATCAAGTCCCACATCAGGCTCCCAGCTCCATGAGGAGTCTGCTTCTCCCTCTGACCTTCTCCTCACTCATGCTCTCTCTCACTGTCTCTCTCTCAAATAAATAAATAAAATCTTAAAAAAAAAAAAAAGAGAGATCCTGTTCTTTCATATGAAGCCCATTCCAGCCATGTTCCCCGTGATGGATAAACAGTATGTTAATAGATAAAATCACGGCCAGACAAGTCTTTCTTTGAACAGTCACTCTTTGAGAAATGACTGCTCGAGAAATGCTCCTCTTTGGAAACAGAAATTCAGGCTCAAAAAATCTCATCATGGAGGACAATGTAAGTGTATAGTAGACAGTAAATAAATGTTGAGTGGGTGTCCTTGTAGTATATGACAATAAACTGATATACTGCAATAGCATTTTTTGCTAAGTAGTGTAATTTGACACAAAGAGAATGCATCTTGGATCTTAGCTGACTTGCTTCAAATGTATAGCCAATTGAAGCAACAGCCCCAGGCTTTGTCCTTTAGGATAATGGTGAAGCAGTTGCCTGTTCTCATCATGGAAACACTTCTTAGGATCATCAGAGTAATTGCTACTCTTTTGTGATAACAATCCTTTGAATCCAATTTTGATTCCTTATCTTTTTTGCTTTAGGTCAGGAATAGCAAATAAAATGTATCTCATTTGACAAATCTGATTGAGTCACTCATCAAATATTTAATTCAATAAGTATTTATTGCATTCCTACAAGTAAAACGCAATGTTCTAGGTTCAGAGAGTAAAACAGTGAACAGACAAAAGTCCTGCCATAATGGACTTTGTATTCTAGTGCTCGGTGGTTGCTGGATTAGCAGTAAAGATGTCGTCCTCTATTAGCAATGTCTGCCATGAGTGCAGAGACGAGTGGGGTAGCACCAATAGCCTGGGATTTGATGTTCTGATTTCAGATTTTATTTATAATGTCCATTTAATTTTCTAGCTCAAGCTACCCATCTCTAGAAATGACTTAAGCCTCATATAGGCTAAGCCATACTACAGGCTATAAACCTAGAAGTGACCGCTAATTAGAGCAAATCTAAGGACCAGCTTTGTGGCTTCTCATCAAATCAATTTACTGCTAAGCTCAGCTTGACATTTTACTTGGTCCCAATAACTATTTTCTTGCTTAATTCTTAATGATCAGCTCATGGCCTTATGCCCCAAAGCTATTTTTATATCTACCTCTCAGTTCCCATGCTGACTCCCCTGTTTGTCCACTTATTTATTTATCCATGCAAGAAATATTTACTCAGCAGTTATTGTATGCCAGCTACTGCTCTAGGCACCTGGAAGGCAGTGCTGAAAAAACAGATACACCCTCTGTTCTCAAAGAAATTTATATTCTAGAAATAAGCTAGAAATACACAAATTCATGAGAAAATTCCAGATAATCTATGTGACTGAAGTAATAATAGGTAGAATAATAGGTAGAATTTAGGTAGAATGATTAGGAGATTATGATTTTAGGAGGTGATACTGAAGATGGTAACTGAAGGATGAAAAGGAGCCAAACACAGGAGGGTGGGGCATCTTGTACGGTAAGTCCAAATGTCCTGAGGCAGAAACCAGCTGTGGCCTGTTCCAAAATCATTATGCCTGAAGAATAATGAATGACGGGAGAATAGTGGAGAGCTGGGTTAGATAAGCGGGAAAGAACTAGATCAGGGAAGTTTCTAGAATATGGTATGGATGGCATCTGGCAATTTTTCTGGAATTTTTGCTCATTTCCTACTGCCAGACTTGCCAGGTACCACCATCAGCTATCTCCCAATGTATCTAGCCAGTGGTACCTGGGATCAAACAGGTGACAACAGCCCATGACAACAACTTAGCACTGAGAAGTCCATGTCTCCAGCCAAATCCTTGTGAGTCTGGTCAAGAGCCTGTGCCATGAATGTTCTGGTCTAAACCACTGCCAACAAAACAACAAAACTTCAGTGCAGATTCGATTACTCAAAGCTGTTTTTGCACCTCACTCTTATCAGGCTTCCAGATTTTGCCAGATTAAAACCATCAGCTGCAAGGAAAAGGGATGCCAAGAGGATTTGTTTCTGACAATCACTTGCAGCACTCGGTGACAAAGCAGTCTCAGTTCTAAAGTGGTCCCAAAGCAAGGGCCCCAGGGGCAGTGCTACAGCAAGGCACTAATTACTCTTTCAGAGAAATTGCCTTATTTCAACGATTTGGTGCTCAAGGGCATTGACTATCAAAACTCAGCTTAAAGAGGCTTCTTAATGGGGATAGCTTATTCAGTGACTTAAGGGCTCTGTGCTAAAACCCCTGCCCCCAAATTATTCTCACCGCTTGTCATTTGGCCTGGTATTCTATTGTTACAGAGTCAATCCTTTCGTTCTCTAAGATTTTCCAGTTTATGAAACAGAAATATTTTCAGAAGAGTCAACACCTTAAGCCATTACCCATTTTGCTTCAGTTTCCTCTCTCGCTCCAAATTGTCTCATGAAGCTACTCCACATCTCCAATTCCTGCTGTCATCTCAACTCCTGGTACCCTAGCCATCCAGTCATTTTTAACTTATACTTTTGCCAATACCTGGTGCTGTGCATTTAACTATTATTCCCAAAGTATAGGTGAGGAAAATCTAAGCTGTGAATTCCATTCTTTAACTCTTTGGTGATAGCTGAGTCAGGACTCTGCGAGTTTAGCTTCAGTATCAGTTATCACTGTATACATGCGATAAGGCAGATGAAGGAATGACCCGAGAGTACCAAGGATTTTTAAACAGAACTATTCTGTTTCTCTGATAGCATGGATGTGCTACAATCATAAATAGCAAGCTAGATCCAGATACTTTATATCTCCTACGCAGTATCTCAAATGATTGCTTTCAGCACTGGCTTCAAGGCAGAAGGTGGAAAGATCTGCCAAGGCACCCTATCAGGCTAAGTCTTTAAAAGAGTGTTTTCGTTTTTTCGTTGTGTGTGTGTGTGTGTGTGTGTGTGCGCGCGCGCTGGTCTTCATTGGGTAAGTGATCTGGACAGAGTGTGTTACCAGAATAACCCTATGCTTTCTATGATGATCTGAAGTTGCCATGACGCTAAAGAGAGAATGATATAAATGGATTAACACAGAGATGGGAGGAATCTAAATCCCATTCCTGGAGGTAGCTGACCAATAAAGAGGCTCTTAAATCAGTGGAATGATATGTAATTCCAACATGAAAGTTGGTTCTGGTATTTTTGAATTTTAAAAAAAAAAATGTAAAAAAACCAAAAAAAAAGCATGGAGATTAAAGAGGATAGGAGAAAAACATGCAAAACAGGAATCTGTGCGGATGATGACAAGATTGTGAAGGCCTCCTCGGCAGCTAAAAGGTCAGATATTTACGAATTTTTATATATTAAAAATTGATACCAGCATGACCTCATTAAAGGGCTAATATTAGTACACAAGGATAGGTCCGTGTCAGAAACAATGCCCAATTCCCAGCACACAGTATCTGGCTTAGTCAACTTTTGTCAACCTCAACAAAACACTAGCACAGGCAGGATACAGGCTGTCAATCCCAATTAACACAACCTCTGATTTGTCCATGTTTAGTGTCAAGAAATTATGACACATCCACAAAGAGACAGCCATTAGACACCAGTGTCCCATTCACACCTGTCTCCCATACATCCAGACCTGATCACTTATTAATGTTACCACCCCAGTTTTGGTCACATTTTTCACATTTTTTTTTTATATGATGCCAGGATGGCCACCTTTGTAAGCACACAAGGGAGATGATGCACTACCTCCTCTCCCTAACAAAAAGGCAAAAAGTTAGCCAGAGTGAAAGGAAACACACCAAAAAGCATGCCTTCTCTGGTGATCCAGAAACATGATTCTGGCCAAAAACCAACACTGAAGGGATTTCAAGGATGAGCTTGGCTTTCCATATGGATCTGTGTTGACTCCCAAAGTCCTTTGACCACAGGAAGCCCATGTCAGTCAGCAAGTGATTACTCAGCAGTGGGATATGAAGGACACATGGCAGGACATGAAGGACACATGGAAAGACAACCCACCCACCCCCCACCCCCCGCTACTCCCACCAAGATGATTGTTCATTTATCTCCCTTACAAATAAACTAAGGCAGAATGGTCCTGGGGCTTCACATATGAAGACCATCAAGCATGGAAATGAAGCTTATCTTCCAACAAGCTCCTCTTTTTCTATTTTTTATCTCTTTAGCAACCAGAACTGGATCAATTCCCAAAGCTCAGTGCAGTTTTCAGAGTTTATAGGCATTCCATAGTTCCTATGGAACAGAGTATAAAAATCTGGTAGAGTGAACCAAACTAATAAAACTGAGAATGCAAAATACCACCACCGCTCCCCTTACACTGATTCTAGCAATTGGGGGTTTTCCAGGTCCATTAACAGAAGTGTGTTATCATTTTTTACCAGAGGTCAGTGTTAAAAGTCCCCTTGCTGCTTCAGACCTACGCTTAGAAATTTGAAAGATGGGGAGATTTGGCTTCGCTCATCCTATTTAATTTGCACTATGCCTGGATCTGTCAGGTTCTAAAGAAAGATACAGCCCAGGAGATTTGGGAACTTCCTAATGTGAGTCAAGTTGGCAGCCCGCACACTTGGCTTCCACTGATTACAGCTTCAGTTTCTGACCCCCAGGAGGCCAAACCAGCAAGAGGGAAATGTGTATAGTAAATGTTGAGACCTAGGTCCATAATGAAAGTGCCCCTCTTTCATTATGCTGGTTCCTGTCTTCTGGCAAAGTCTACTTTTTAGAGCCAATGCCTTCCCTGTGGCATGGAATTGAAGAGAAATATAAAAAACCCACTTCAACCCAAATGGCCAACAATAGGAGAATTCTCTAAAACAATGTGGCCTCCATAAGACTGAGTATTGGCAGCACCTATAAATCATTTTTGGGGGGTATGATTTAATTACATGGGAGAATGCTCAAAACGCTAAGTTAGAAAGTAGAATACAATACTGTAATTTATAGTGTAGTCACCAAAAAAAGTACAAAATGGTTATGTGTGTATAGTGAGATTTGATTTAAATTGAATTTTCTAATATTTTATACATGAGATGGGATGATAATTATTAATGTGTGTGTGGCAGGGGAACTCCATCCTTTCATCTATCCCTGCTTTTTGAGAAAGAACTGAAGCTACTTAGACAGATTGTCTCTGAAAATGCACTTAGAGCCACAACAGAACCACCTTCCCATGGTGGAGAAAGCAAGGGGACTGGGAAGCTGATGGGTGCAGCCACCGTCACTGGGATCAATGTTCTGTTAGGGAGGGGGCTGGAGGGAGACGGGGAGGTGAAAGAGAAGAGAGGGACGGACAGAAAAATGGAGACCCTGAATATTCTCTTTCAAAGAAGAAATAGGGAGAAGGAGAGATTTAAGTAAGAGTTACCACTTTGTAAGCTCGTCAGTGGCTTTCCACATAGGACAGAAATGTAGGTGAAGATGGTTATTTCTGGCTGGATCACTTATGCTTCTTTAAATATGACCCTGCTCCGTGGAAGGGGATATCACAACTTCATAAGAGTTATGTATGTTTTCCAAAATTTCCCCAATGTGTAAGTTTTACTTATAGTCAATAAAACAAGTAAATCAGAAATAAAAGCTGAATTCTCCCAACAATTTATTTGGCGAATGAACAATGGCTACTCTCCTTGGCTACAGCAAGTTACAATGTGTCTTTACCTTCCAATCTCAAGGCAAAAGTGACAATTAGTTATTTTTTAATCAATTAATTAACTCAATAAATATTTAATGAGTATCACCTCTGTGCTAGACACAGGGAAGCACACTTGACATACAGTATTGAGCAAACCAGCCATGGCCCCTGACCTTAGGAAGAGTCAGAATGGAAGAAAGAGGCTAAAAGAGCATCTTTAGGACCATCTGGGTAGGGCTCCCAACCAGCCCTTGTTAAGGTAAATCCCCTCCCTGAAGGTTCCTTGAAAAGTAAGAGAAAAAGCCAAGGTATAATTTCTTAATTAAGCATTGTTTTGAATCAATTTTAGTCTGGAGCCAGTGGCAGATAAGAAAAATTCAAAAGAGGAGAAAAGCAGAAGTTCAAGACAGTTCTCTTGGACTGGGTAGAGTTCTTATTATTCATTGTGATGCAATGCCAGAACGTGGAGGGTTGGTGAGGTGGACAGGGGGTGGGGAAAGAATCGGAGCCTTCTAGGCTATGTAGTTTGGAGGCTATTAAAATCCTCTCACCCTTTCTTTTAATGCATTTGTTACAGAGGAGCAGTTGCCCAGAGTTTGTCAGTAACAGCTCAGCATATGCAGAAAATCAATCCCAAACAAAGTTCAAAGAAATCCTTTCAAAGCTCTGTTCGAGGTGACAAATGGTTCCTAATGAGCGATGGAGGCCCTCTCCTCATTTGACTGACAGGTGAAAGGATAGCTGACTGGGGAAGGACCACCTGCTCACTCTTGGCCCAATTAAGACCTCCAACTGTTTACAGTAACATGAGATTCACATTAATTGATTCTCCTTCTTAATCTGCCCCAGAAAAAAAAAAAAAATCCAATGTGAGATGGAAACTCTGAGGAATGATCATAAAATAAACTGACATGGATTGTTTCAACATTTCCATAGCCCTAAGCTGCCCATGGCTCCTCCTTTCTCTTCAACCACAGTTCTCCCTACTTGCCTTTGAACTGTGCCCACTACCACCTACCCGACAACCTTCTGCAGAGAGAGAGAGACAGCCCAGAGTTTGATTCCATTCCTGCCAGAGTTTTCCATCTGAACTGATGCAGGTCAGCTAATGGACTTGATCGGTGCTTACAGCTCCTATAGAGAACCAAGTTCTTGCCCCAGACAAAACCATGGCCATGAAATTGACGGTGAACTTCTCAGACATTCTTCTGTTGGATTTGAGCTGACATCTTTAACTTGGATAAGAACACTTTCTCATGTTATGTGTTTCTAAAACTCCACATCTGGGTCTGGATAGAGTCTGTTATGCTTTTACATTGCATTTAAAAGTGAAATTGGCTTTGCGTTTCCCTATTTTTCTCCTTTATGAAGGACTTCCTTCGTTGTTGGGAATGACGACTTATATCCACCAAAAGACATACATAAAAATGCTCAGGACACCCTCATTTATGATCATCCAAACTCTAAACAACCCAAATATCTATTAAAAATAGAATTAGTAAATAAATTATGGCATAGTCATACAATGAAATACTACACAGAATGGAAAAAATAATAAACTCCTGTTTTTTGCAAAAACATAAAGTAATCTCAAGGACAAATTGTTGAATGAAGAAACAAAACAAAAAGAATAAAATAAGAAAAAACCCATCCAGACAGGATAGCAATTACCTGAGGGAACTGACTGGGAGGGAGAAGGCCTGAAGAAACCTGACTAAGGTACTAGGAATTTTCTATATCTTGATCTGAATCTGTTTACTCAAATGCATACATATATAAAAATTCATTGAGCTGTAGCTAAAATTTGTTCACTTTACTGAATGCAAAGTACACCTTAAGAAATGTAACAATCAAACAAATTTCACTGTTTCACAGGTTACTGGAGCCTGGGTAGGGATGGGGAAATTCACCAAAACAATCCTGTTTGAGGACCATGAACTTGCTTTGACGGGCAAATGTAGTGGGGTTCTTCAGGAGAGGAGTAGTAATGACAATATCAACAACAGCAATAAACTGTGTTTCAATGGTCTTTACAGTATAAGAGTGATATAGAAACCATGTGAATATTTATTCATTTTTATTCCATAATTTGTATACATAATTTCAGCAAGATTAAAAGCTTTATAGTAGACCAAACAATGATCCCCAATCCCTGGAACCTAATCCTTGGAACCTGTGAATGTCACTTTACATAACAAGAAGGACATTTCAGAAGGATCATGAGATGAAGAGATTATCCTGGATTATCTGGGTAGCCCAATGTCATCACAGTGCATGGGTCTTTGCAACAAGGAGTTGGCAGACAGGAGATTTGACCATAGGAAAGGAGAAAGCAATGTGACCGCAGAAGCTCAGATTGGGTTGGTGCAGCCAGAAATTAAGAAATACCATCAGTCTCTAGAAGTGGAAGAGGCAAGAAATGAATTTACCCGGGAGTCTCCAGAAGAAACAACCCTGTCAACACTTTGCCTTACCCTCGTAAGACTCATTTTTTACTTTTTTCCTTCAGAACTCTAAGAGAATAAATTTGTATTGTTTTCAGCCCCCAAATTTGTGGTGATGTGTTATAGTAGCAATGGAAAGCTAATACAGGACTCGAGATCACATCGCCTGTATGGACACTTGACCTTCAATCCTTTACGTTCAAATTCAAGCTGCTTCCACCCCTTCTACCACACCAAGCACATGGCACAGAGCAAGCCAGACTCCAAAGACCTAAAGGTAGAGCAACGGGGTATGGGATCAGCACGAACAGTAAGCTCAGTGGACTCCATCGTGTCATCGTCAGGCTCCCTTTGGGCATAATCAGAATCTTCCAGGTAAGAGTTAGTAAAATAGTCTTGCTACTAAAACCCAGCTTTCAAGCAGTGGAAGGAGTTGACAAAAGAGCTGCCAAAATACTTTCAGTGAGGATCATTCCTAGATGGGTCTAGAAACATCCTGGGCAACACAGCCACATATTTTTATTGAGTTATATCTATGGCCTACAACTCAAACACCAAAGTCAATTTTCCGGCTGTGGTTTGAGTTATCTGGTTTGGCCCCCTATGAGGATCCAATTTTCCAGTGGAATGTCAAGTCTCCCCAGACACTCTGTAGTAATTGGGGTATTTTATTCATTTACTCACTCACTTCATTCAATACTTACGGAGCTCTTAATATGTGCCAGAGAAATAGGAAGTAGAAGGAAATTGGAAAAACTGAGTTCCTACTCTCAGAAACTGCATACAGTCTGCTGAGATATTTCCAGAGATTACGGCTGAAGAGGTGAAAAAAAAAAAGGAACAGTAATCTGGGAGCCACTGAACCTCTAAAATAAACCCATTTCTCACAGAGACATTGGATAATACTAAAAAGTCAGTGTGTTGAGGGTAACAATTTGGTCTAATGTGCTATGTGTTAACTGGAAATTGCCTCAGGTAAGTGCTCAATAATATGTAAGGAAGAGTGATGAGAAGAAAGGGAGGAAGGGAAGAAGGGGGTGGGGGGGGGCAGTGGGGAACTTCTGGGCAGGCCACTACCACACACACTACTGTCACATTGGTCTCCTAATTTCATACCGTTTTTCTACCAATCTGTGATCTTGAGGCTGAGGGTCACATTTTATTCATTGCTGTAACCCCAACACCCTGCACTTAATAAAAATAATTTTGGATCACTGAATAATTCACAAGACCCTGGGAGATAATTCCAAACTAAGCAGCCAACCTACTTGACTTTCTTGTAGTCCCATGGTCTAGGTCAGCTCCTACTACTCTTACTAAGCACTGCCTCACCCCTGGGGCTACAGAATACATGAATATTATCTTTAGATCAGCAGACAAGTATGTCCCATAGCCAAAGCAGATAGGGTACAAAAGAAAAACAATGAATGAATGAGGATAAGCTTGCCTCAGGTAAATACAGCATCATTTGGTCATTTTCAATTACCAGCATCAATATTTATGGGGGAGAGGTCAGATCACAAAACCAATGAGAAGGTAGTGATGAAATCTGTTTCTTTCTAGTCTCAGAACAGAGAAAAGAAACCCTGGATCCCTGGGATGCCCTACATCGTTTAAAAGAATTAATCATCTCACACCAGACGGAGACCAACAGTGAGGTTCGTTGAGGGAAGTTTGGAAACCTGAGGAAAACAAGGTTTTCCAGCTGCCACTGCATTTCTGAGTTTCTCAGAGGAGCTCTCGGCTCTGTTTATCTGCTTCACATCTCCTTGTGTGTGAATTTTCGAGCTCTTCACTGTGAACTGGGGACTGACTGGGAGGTGCGAATTTCCCATCAGTTTCTCCTCTCAGGAGAAATTGGAAATATGTCCTCTTGAAGCTGCCTGAACATTTCTTTAGGTAGAAGATTAACTATCTCGCTGCTACAGTGTGTGTTCGGTGGGTGGGTGGCAGCTTCCTCTTCCCTTGCCCTAGCCCTTCTGCCATTTGTCAGCGAAGGATTCTGGGGTGTGAGCATGGAGAGGGGGCTGGCATCGGCCTTGGTTGGCTCCCAAGACAGATTCCTGGCCTCACCTCTCAGAACAGAGGAGTCCCGGCCAGGCCCTGCAGCAGCCTGGGCAAAGCCAATAGGTGTTTGGCCTTCAGGTAGTTTGGGAATCGTATCTGCAGGTTTGCATTTTCCATCATTAAAAACTTCACAAGACTATTGGCCAAGATATAAAACAAAGTCCCAATGGCTTCTCTAGCCCAAAGACAAGAATGGTCACCTGCGTTTGCTTGAAAGAGGAGCCAGGATTGCCCTAGAGGAGCCAGTATTGCCCTGAGCAGGCTCTCAGAAGCGTATTTTCTGTGAAACCACCGTCGTGGCTCTAATAGCTTCCTTCTTACTCCAACGGCTTACAACGTCCATCAGAGCAAAAGCCAATCATGACAATCAACTTTGGTTGATCCTACGATGCCTCCTCTAATACCCACAGCCTCAGCCCCTCCCTTCTTGAGGCTTCTGCTGAAACTGCCCTTTGCCTATGGCCTCTCCCATCCTCCTATGTAATATAGCATAGCACCTCAAATACCTAAACTAGAACCTCTCTCACTCTCTGGCTCCCTCCCAGCTTCCCTTTCCTTCGCACAGCATTTAGCATCACATGACACGTTGTGTATTTTTTGTTTGTTTGTTGTCTGTTTTCACCCACTAGACTGTAATCTACTACAATGCAGGGACTTAGTTTTCTTTGGGTCACTCGTATATGTATCCCAGTACCGTGAACTGTCTTCGGTGTGTGGTTGATGCTGAAAGTATTTTGTTGAATAAGGGAATGAATGAACACATGGCTCTGCCGGACCAAGGTTCTTATTTTCATAAGGAATTTCTTTGGAGAACCAGGCGGTTCTATGCACACTGATATTGAAAAGACAGAAATGGACCTGAAATGCACTTAGCTTCTTAATAACCCATTTTAAACCTAGCATCCACAAACCTCATTCTTATTAGCCTCTCTTATAATCAGTCATCAGGAACATTTATTGATTTGCTAGAATATGCAGGTAGTAGGCTTGGTGTGAGTAGAGAAATGATGGACAGTCCCTGCCCTCAGGGGGCTGAAAGCCTGGCAGGAAAGACAAAAATTGAAACAAGCAATAGCAATGAGTCCTTTGGAGGTTATGATGGGAGAGAATAGGGGCTACAGGGACACAATGTCTGACGCCCACCTGCTCCAGGTCCTATCCTCTTTTAAGAAGTCATAAGACATTTGACTTCTCTGAGTACTAATTATCAATTTTCCGTGAATACAAAGTAGTTACCAATTCAAACAAAAGCAGTCTTTTTTTTTTTTTTTAAATTTATTTGACAGACAGAGATCACAAGTAGGCAGAGAAGCAGGCAGAGAGAGAGGAGGAAGCAGGATCTCCGCTGAGCAGAGAGCCCGATGCAGCGCTCCATCCCAGGACCCTGGGATCATGACCTGAGCCGAAGGCAGAGGCTTTAACCCACTGAGCCACCCAGGCAGCCCACAAAACCAGTCTTTATGATAGTCCTTGAAGTGCCATGGAGTCAAGAATGCCGAGATGGATAGCAAGCCAATTTGAGGGAAGGAAGCTGGAAATGGTTGCTTCCTGAATGACCAGGGTGTGCTAAACACATGCTTGTAGTCTCCCCTTCTCGTTCTGTCTTCCTCTCAATCTTATCTCCACGTATGCCCACATTTATGGACACAAGTATAGGCTCTCTGAATTCTCACAACAATCCTCCTGAGGTAGATGCAAAAGGCTCCACTTTCAAAGTGAAGGGACTGAAGTTCCAAGAGGTTTTGTAACTCGTTCAGAGTGACACAGCCAGTGAGTGGCTACCCTGAGATTTCAAGTCAGCTCTAAATTTCAAGTCAGAGCAGCCTTCCTTAGGTTCTTCCAATCTTATTTTCTAGGCTTGTACTTTTGCTGTCATGGTGGTAGGTCCCCTCCCCATGACTGCCAGTACGTAGCCTTAAGGGTTTTGCGTGTAGTGAATGTTGCTTATAATCCCCGTGTGCTGACAATGTGTTGGTCTTACAGGAAAACAAGTTCTGTCAGTTAAATGGGGCAGGGAGGAGGTCAAATGCACGTCCATATAAGGATAGCTGCGGATTCTGGTCCTGGTGAGGAACTAAGACAGACTATCAGACCATTCTGACCAGACTCTGCAGGGATTTCCTCTGGTGACTGGGATGGAGAACGAAGAAAACAATGGACTCTTTCATAAACTTCAGCGCTGACTTTCTGGGTGACCTGGGCAAATCACTTAATGCCACATACTTCCCTTTCTTTGTGGGTAAGATGAGGCAGAAATAATACTCAACAGCCCCACACAGGGACCAAGACTCATATAAAAGTCAAGCTCCTAAAATGAAGCGACACAGGCACAAACACAGGATTTTTTATTGCTACAGGTAGAAGTCCATGGAGGGAAATGAAAAAGGGGAGGGCCTTTAAATTTTCTGTGACAGGATTCAGCAGCCCTCAACCATCACCGTCAGGCAAAATCTTGTACTCTACCCACGTCCCCCCGACGAGGGAATAATCAGGAGGCTCCACCTGCTTTCATCCTTCTTGGCATTTGCCAACTAAAGAACTCACTTTGGAGAATAGAAACTAATAACCACAGCAAGGACCATGATTATTAACCCTACAATTGTGAGGTATTCTGTGTGCTGTAAGTACTTTCATACCTACTGTTAATCTGAACTTTGCAATTCAGTAGCAAACTATTACCTCCCCCATTTTACAGATGAGAAACTGAGGCTCGGAGACCTAGAAACTTGACTTAATAATAAAGACTCAAAAGCCCTTATTCTGGGCGCCTGGGTGGCTCAGTGTGTTAAGCCGCTGCCTTCGGCTCAGGTCATGATCTCAGGGTCCTGGGGTCGAGTCCCGCATCGGGCTCTCTGCTCAGCAGGGAGCCTGCTTCCTCCTCTCCTCTCTCTGCCTACTTGTGATCTCTCTCTGTCAAAAAAAAAAAAATCTTTAAAAAAAAAAAAAAAGCACTTATTCTGACTCCTCACTCAGTGATCTTTCCACACCCTTGAAGTCAATAATATGATGAGCCACATTACGTGTTAAAAAGAAGAGTCCCCAAAAAGTCCAAATTGTGAAATGGTCACCTTGAGAACGAAACTTCTTCTACCCAGTGCTGTTACTCAGTCAGTTTTCATTTTCAAAGACTGCATGAGTTTTCTATTTTCACGAAACTCCAGGATGAGTATGCCAGACATCATTCATGTGAGTTCCCGTCCTTGTCAGTTGGGCTTGGAGTTGGAAATCATGTTCTTGGTATTTTTCTCCGGAAATGAAATTAACAGAGTCTGTCAGAGACTTGGCTCTCTTTTCTTGACTTTTGGATGGAAGGGAAACATTTGAACAGAGGTAAAGGAAGGAGCTGGCGCAAGCTTGGGGCCTGAAGTGATGGAGTAGCCATTCACAGCTATCTGCAGTCAGTACGTTCAAAATCACATTGAGGATCTACACAGATCATCTGAGAAATTAACCCCTGAGCCAATTTACTGCACTGGTATTCCACTGGGACCTTTCAAACAGGCTGTCCTACATTACCAGAATAATTGACATCTACAGCTATAACAATTTCCGTATTCATAGGGCCTGTGTACTTCTATTTGCTTGGATGTTGAATGGATTTTCAGGTGAAGGAACTCCACTCAGTTTAATCTTAAAGAGTATCATATTTGTGGGCTGCTTATTTCTTTCCAAATTCCCAAACACACTGTCTATAAAGCCATCATCCGGATACTCAGAGGTCACAAAGGCAACGCTTCAACTGTGCAATGACAAATGATAATCTAACATGACCCAAGACCCAGAAATATTCTGTGTTGACCTCTGAATCACCAAAGGAAAATCCAACAATTGTCTCCCTCGTAGAAAGTAGATTTACTGTGTTCCACCCGAGTTTTGTCCATCCACTTGTGGGGTGCATGTAAACTTGTCACTTATCCCTGCCAGGGTTGGCTTCACGAGTGTGCAACCCGTGCAAGTCCCATTAGGCCCCACACTTAGAAGGCCCTCACATTTTGTTTAATGCCCTTCTGTTGCTGTCTTGAAATCCTTAACAATTTTTGAACTGAGGACTTTGCATCTTCATTTGCACTGGCCCCTGCAAATTCTGAAGCTGGTCCTGATCCCAGGACTGTAAGCTCCCACGTCAGCTGAGATTCTTGTCTGTTTTGTTCACAGATAGTCCCTAGAATGGTGCTTGGCGCTGTTCTTAATAAATATTTGTTGAATGGATGAATGAGTAAATGAATGAACACCAAGATACTCAATTAATGAGAATCTCCCATTCCCAGGCCAATCCAAGGAACAGAGTCGTTCTTATTTATCATTTCTGTGCCTTGAGTTCTGAGTCCAAGCATTCCAAAGTTAGGTTATAGGCCTAAATAATTGTTTAAGGATGGAGAGCTGGCAAGAAAGGGAGAAAGAGTGCGCCCAAAGAGAGAGAGAGCCAAGCCTACTAAGAAACACTGCCCAGAGATGCTGAGAGAAGAGGCATAGTGTGCTCCTGAGCCAGGGAGCAGGGGAACAGTCCAGTCCGGCCTCTCAATTCCCCAAGGGGAATTTTCCCTAATGTAAGCCAGACTGCTGGGAGAGTTTTCTGACTTGTGAACTCAGACCTACTCCATGCCCCTCAGGTCTCGTAGGAGGAAAGCAGCCCAGCTGTAGACCCAGACACACCCCAAGCCTGTCAATGGATTTCCCCGGCAGCTAAGTTGAGACATTGAGCTCCAGCAATGGGGCTGTGGATGCAAAAGCTACTTTCTCGAGTAGTGCAGCCCTTATCAGTGAACACCAAGAGAGAAAAGAGAAGCTGGGGCCTGAGGACGTCAATTCTACCCAGAGCAGCCTCGTGGAAACAGAAGTAATTGGAGAACAGGTGGATATACATTAGCATTGTTCACACAGAGTGTACAAGACTGCACTAGTCCAATAGAGAGTTTAACACGGTCGAAGCCAATTTTCATAGATTTTATTGGTCAACTTCGGTCTTTGAGGATTTAATTGCCATGTCAATACACCTTTGTTAATTTTTTAAAAAATCTTATATGAACTTGATTTTTTAAGCTTTTATTTAAATTCCAGTTAACACAGTATAATATTAGTTTTAGGTGTACCATATATGATTCAAAACTTCCATACGTCACCCAGCGGTCATCACAACAAGTACCTTCCTTAATCCCCATCACTTATTTCACCCATCCCCCCAGCCCACCTCCCCTCTTGTAACCATTAGTTTTTTTCTCTATAGTTAAGAGTCTGCTTTTCAGTTTGCCCCTTTCTTTTCATTTTTTCCCCTTAGCTTGTTTGTTTTATTTCTTAAATTCCACATATAAGTGAAATCCACATATGGTATTTGTCTTTCTCTCACTGACTTATTCCACTTAGCATTACACTCTCTAGGTCTATCCTTGCAAATGGCAAGATTTCATTCTTTTTTATAGCTGAGTAATATTCATGGCATACATACATTTTTAATATATCATGTATCTATTTTTAATAAATCAATTTTCATTGATTTTCTGTTTGAGGATATCATGGTAACAAACAGATCTCTTCCTAGGAAGTCCCTCATGATTAATCCTCGAGAAAGGTGGATACTGAGAAACAACCAATCTGGGCAATGGTTATATTCTTGAGTCTCTATCACCCTCACTATTTATTAGAAATGATAAGTTACGAGCAGAAAATGAAGTTATCTGAGGTCTTTGGGGAAAGTAGACAACTTGAATCATAAGGAAAGACAAATAAGAAAAGTAAAGCCAGCAAATAGTAGTCCTCTGGATTACATGGAGAAAAAGCACAAAATGAGAAAGAAAAAAAAATCTGCACAATGTCCAAATTTCAGGCACTGCCAAAGTTTGCAAAATATCATTTCATTTAGAAATGCTATGATTTAATGGCAAAGGAGGACATTTTGTTGGAACGCCTAGCGTAACAAACACTTTTCTCTCCACTTAACAGCACTCCCCTGGCTTCATCTTGTGGAGAAAATAATAATTTGGATGTTTTGAATTAGAACAGTAATACTAAAGGCACTCTAGGCCCACCCAAATTCCCAGTGCTGAACGTGGTGTCAGGTCTCGGTACGAATGCAGCAAGATTCCAGCAGGCAGCTTGGTTTTAGGACATGGCTCACTGTTTGCTGCAGTCAGAAGGAGTGAGCAGAACTTTTTTGTGAGACTGTACCCCTGTCGGTGCCCCTTTTGCCAGGGGACAGGACTGTCTCAGCTGAGAAGTCCCAGGGCTTTGGACCATGAGCAAGACCCAGAGGGGAGAACATGAGTCTGAGCATCTGGAGGTCTTGGATCTGCTCCTAGCTCTACCACTAATGAGCCCAGTGACCTTGGGTAAAATTTCTATTCTTTCTGGGCTTCCCTCCTTCATCAGTACAATCTTTGACTTTTAGAACTACAAAGACCCTTAGAGATCATCCAGGTCTGTAGTTTCTAAACTGTGTTCATTTGCAATTCTGCCTGGGTAATTTGTGCCTTTTCCATGCACCACTTTTATGATTCTTTACTTCCATAAATCTAATTTAAAAGAAATGGGTATTGATTAAAATATATAGAAGGTAACTGTTAACTATAAAATTAAATTTAATACAAACAAACCATATTATTAAATTCTAGCCAGGTAAGTTTTGCTTGTCTAAGAAGACAATAGCAACAAAGCAAACATAACATGCAGTATTTCCTGAGAATTTGGTATGTGCCAGGCCTTGTTCTGAATGCTTTACATACATATAATATTTCATTTAATTATTACAACTCTATGATTAGTACCTATTTTCACCCTGTCCACTCCCATTTTATAGATGAGACATAAACTTGGGACCTGGTTTCTCTTTGTTAAAATGCTATGTTAGGATCCATGCATATATGAATTTAAGACTTTGTCCTGACATAATCATAAGGATTAAAAGAGAATTTTAAAAGAAATTAATGTTTTCATTATGAGAGTCATTCTTATTTGATGCCATTAGCTTGTGCCACCTACTTAAAATCATTCTATATGCCTTAGGTAATAGCTATCCTATAATTCTGTTAGAGAATGATCCAGTCATAGAATAATTTGAGAAATGGAAGATCTTCCCACAGCCACACTATTGGGGAACTTTGTGATGTTGATCATTACTTCCACTGTTGGTATTTGTTCTTTTTTTTCTACTCTGCCTAAATGATTCTTACTGCTATTTCAAGGGGCATCTCATCATCAACCCTCCCTGACCTCCACCCAAACCCTCTTGGGGCCTTAGGTCACCCCTTCTTTGGAGTCCCCATTATATCCTACATACATTTCAGTTATAGGAGCTGCTTCACACCTGATGACCTCTACCTTTGACCCAATTGGTTCTTTGACATAGAGAATAAAGGATGTTCTAATCAGTCCATAAATCTATAAAAATTCTGGGGTACCTGGGTGGCTCAGTGGGTTAAAGCCTCTGCCTTCGCCTCAGGTCATGATCCCAGGGTCCTGGGATCGAGTCCCACATCGGGCTCTCTGCTCATAGGGGAGCCTGCTTCCTCCTTTCTCTCTGCCTGCCTCTCTGCCTACTTGTGATCTGTCTGTCAAATAAATAAATAAAAATCTTAAAAAAAATCTATAAAAATTCTAAATGAAATATAAATTGAGTTGAAAAAAATGATTCTGAAAAGCACTCATTTTATAAAAATAAAACACTGATCAGAAATGCTATGTTCTAAAAGTTTTTTGGGGGCAACTGTTTCATCATGGGTTAGATAGAATAGATGAAGCTTCTCAAAACAAGAATCCAACGAGCTTGGATTAGAGAAGCTTAGCTCTCCTGCTTCTCTCCTTGGAGGTGCTCTTCTTTGCTGTCATGACCTTCATGGTATTCACAACTAGGGACATCAGTCTTAAAAACCCTATATTTCAATGTCAGCAACAAACAGCTTCTGGGTGGCATGATCCTACTCTTAGTCTTCAGCGAATGCTTGCTTCCATTTCCCCTTCCTCCTACTTCCCACCCTCTGCTCAATGATCTCTTGCTCTCCCATTTCGACCAGAGTGCCCTGAATTGCCTTAGACCCTGATCAACATTAACTGTCAAAAAGCTATCTTTGGCAGCCATTGTACCACCCAAAATACGAGTTTTGGTTGTTTCTGAGAGGGTGATATTTATGCTAAAAAGGCTCATGAAAGCAGAGCTCACAAGTCAAGCTACTGTAGGTCTAGGATCACCAATAATTTGTTTACATGTCTCTCTCACTGACTTAATAGGAAGTTCTTTGAAAGGAGGGAGTGTGTCACATTATTTTGCATAACCCAAAGTTTTTTAAGAATTATAAACATATTGAGTTATTCAATTAATTAATTACTAGCCCAGTTAATGCAGCTCAATATTTTCCCAAAATTGGGAACCCATGATCATGTACCACCTGAAGAGAGAAAGGGGAACAGAGGGAGGGAAGGGGAAGGACAGGGAGAAAGAGAAAGAAAGAGAATGCTATTCAATGAGGTTTATCGATCCAGTTTGGATCACTCTAACCCTTAAAAAGTCTTTCCTTATATTGAATTGAAATTTTTCTGTGACTTCCACCAGCCATTCCTAGTTCCACCCAATACAGTAGCATAGCAAGAGTTGATGCCTCCCCAACTGAAGAGTTTTCATATGTTAGAAGATTGTGCCTATTTTTGGTTCTTTCATCCATTTAAACAACGTCACTTAGTCCCTCAAATTTTATGATTCCCAGATCTCTTGCCATCTTGATAGAAGCCAGAAAAACCCAGATTCTGGATGTAATCCACCTACTTTCAAATCCAGGCTCCATAACTCACTTTCGGTGTGATCTCTAAGTCTCAGTATCCTCAAGTGTGGAATGGAAATTATTATTATGATGATAATGGCATTTCGTGTGTCTATTGTGGGGACTAAATCAGATGATACACACAGCATTCATGATACAGTGACAAACAAATAATAAACATTCAAAAATGTTAGATATTAATACTCAAGGTGGCAACTAAGCAGAAGATCCTGCCCCGGTGGCCCACAGGTCCCTTGGAATGGAATTATTTATGTTAATAAAGCCTCACTGGTTTCAGTTTTAGAGCAGCCACATCCCCTGATGGTTCATCTTGGTCTTGTGGTCAATCAAAATCTTCAGCTCTCTTGCTCTCTCTCTCTTTCCCTCTCTCTCTCTTTAACATAAACTGCTGTCAAACCTACTCTCCCACATCTTATACTTTAAAAATCAATTTTCTGAAACTAGAAGCAGAACATATATTCATCCTTATTAAATTTTCTGCAAATCAGTTTGGCCTATCATTCTAACATGTCAAGATAAGTTTAAGTCTTGATTCTGTCATCTGACCTATTAGTCACCCTTCCCAACACTGTGTCATCTCCAGATGTGATAATTATCTCTTTTCTCTTCACTGAGGTCACTGATAAAATCCTGAGCAACTTCAAGGCCAACAACAGAGTCCTGTGGTACTGCTGACATTCTTTGGGCAGCAGGCCAACATTTTCATTTTATGGATGAGGAGAGTAAGATTCAGGAGGGCTAAATAACTTGCCCACCCTCATAGAATACAGCCAGTTGACTATTTCCCAAAGTGTATACCTAGGAAAAACAGTCCCTTGAGAGATTTTTCCTAAGAAAGGGTTTCCACGGCCAGATAAGTTTGGAAAATCATGCCTACTCTGTGTCCTTCTTGGAGATTTGCAATGCCCAACAGCACACTGAAGATTTTGTGATGTCTTGCAGTTAAGAATTCCATTATACTTGTTTAGTATAAACAGGATTATACTTGTTTAGCTCAGCATTTCCCAAATGTATTTGACCACAAAATCCTCTTCTGAGGTATAGCTCTTATCCCATAGTAACAGTGTCCCACAGTCAGTTATGAGCAGTCACACCTAGAACACAAGACCATTGTCTTCCACTTGTCATGAGATTAAGTTCTGAGTTCCCATGTTCAGAGAGTTTTATGACTTCTAAATGGAAAATAAGATGGGAAAGAACTTTGGAAAGGAAGAGCTAATAAATGGGAATATAGTAAGAGGAAGGCAAGAATCAATGTTGAAGAGACCCCTCCCCTGGCCTCTGTGTCTCCAAAGCTGAAGTGAAGAGAGGAGCCAGAGCTAAGTGTTCTGAGTAAGATCCCCACCCTCTGCCTCTTGCCCATGTCCATCACAGCCTTCCATCATGCTCTGCCTTGAAACCATCAGGACTAGTCTCATTATGCTTTTATCTCTGGTCATGTCAGTCATCCCAAGAAACCAGGGGCTCCGAGGGGGGCCAATTGCCAGTTTTTCTAGAGGAGTCCCTGATTTAAAGTTGCGATCCCTCCATCTGGCATCCCCGCCCCTTCCTTGCTTTATTTTTCTCTACAGCATTTACCACCATCTGAAATGATATGTATTTCATTTTTTGGTCTGTTTGTTTTGTGTATTGTCTGTATCCCTCTACTGGACAATAAGCTTTATGCTGGCAGGGGTGTTTATTTTGTCCATTGTTTTATTCTCTGCACTTAGAATAGTATGTGGTTGATAGTTGGTGCTCAATAAATATGAAAATACTATTCAGCTCCAACCAGGGGGCCGAAATGAAATACAGCCTCTCAAAGGGCAAGGATCACATCTTGGGCTTGCCTTGACTTATTTATGATGTGATACCATCTGCTGAGTGGGTCTTTATTACACTGGAAATGAATATTATTACTCAGATAGATATCAATACACAGAGAGAGGCTATTAGTGTCGGAAACCACATTCTCTTCTGGTGACCTCATCCACCAGGCCTTGCATGGGCACGACTCATAAATCCACGACCCCACCTCTAACCCTCATCCATGCCACAGCCTACCTTTCCTGTGCTTTCCTGGACATTTCTACCATGCTAGGCAGCCCCAGCCCTTCCCTCCCATAGCCAGAAACATTATTCCCCTCCCTGCCAAAAATGAGTAAAGAAATAACAAAGAAAACCTTCCTCAACTTTATTATTTAGGCACCTATGCATGTTGGTTGTACTAAAAAAATAAAAATAATTACAAAAGTTGACAAAAGCCATGACATTTTTTTCTGACTTCTCTTTCTTCCTTACAGTCTCTATAGCTGAAACGTCCCTGCCAGCTCTTCCGTCTGCTTCGAGCCCACCCTCGTGTCAAGTTTCCATCATCTTTTTTCCGGGTAACTGAAATATTCCTCTCTGCAGCCTTGTTTCCAATGTCTTTCATTTCTAATCCAGTGTTTTTCAAGCAGTGGACTGTGTTACATTATGAAATCATTTAGTGTGTCATAACTGGCATTTTAAAAATAAAAGGAATAGGGGTGCCTGGGTGGCTCAGTGGGTTAAGTCTCTGCCCTTGGCTCAGGTCATGATCTCAGGCTCCTGGGATGGAGCCCCGCATTGGGCTCTCTGTTCAGCAGGGAGCAGCCTGCTTCCCCTTCTCTCTCTCTGCCTGCCTCTCTGCCTACTTGTGATTTCTCTCTCTTCTCTGTCAAATAAATAAATAAAGTCCTTTAAAAAAATTAAAAAAATAAATGAAATAGAACAGAACAGAGCAAAATAGAGGAGAACAGAACAGGAAAAAAAAAAATCAGACTGTAAAAGTTTTGCTGAAGGTATATGTATATGCCCTGAGCCATCATTCTACAAATATATTTCTCACAATAGCTTCAAGTCATTGCTCTAATCTAATGTAGTCCAAGGCAGAGATTTAGGTGAGATCACCCTCCACCTAACTCTTGCAGGGACTTTACTGTGCCCTCTGAATGAAGTCCAAACAAATTCACCCAGCATTCAATAGTTTCCAAACTCAGGCTCGGGCCTCCCTTTGTAGCTTATTTTACAACACTTCTCTACTCCTACCTAGAATGCCCATTGTGTTGGAAGACCCATTATTTTTCAAACATGCCCTGAGATTCCTAATGCTCTGATTTTTCACATGCTGTTCTTTCTTCTGGAGCAGTGGCTTTCAACCAGGGGGAACGATTTCGCTCCCTGAGGACATTTGACAATGCCTGGAGACATTTTTGTTTTCACAGCCGGGGAGGAGTGGGGTGCTATTGGCATCTGGTGGGGAAAGGACAGGGACACTGCTGAATCTCCGAAAATGAAGAGAACAGTCCCCCACAGCAAAGAATTATTGGGTCTCAAATGTCAGACTATTAAGACTGAGAAAGTCTGTTCTCGAGCAGAGCTACAGCATCTAAATCTCTTGAGAAACTTATAAAACATGGAGTTTGGGGCTCTGTAGATCCGAGGTGGGGCCCCAGAATGTGCACTTCTAACTAGTTTCTCTGAGATACTGAAGCTGCTGGTCGGGGACCCCAGAACCATTGTCCAGACTGAAGGGACCTTGGTTTTCACCAGGGCTTAACATTACCCAACTCGGGCTTCAGAGGCCACCCCCTTCACAGAGCATGTCCTGGCATCAGCTCAGTTTCTTGGATTCCTGCAGCAGCTGGTCCCTGTCTTCAGTGTCACTCTCTCACTTCTGTCACTGCCCTCTGGAACTTTCTCTCCCCTGTACTTCATTCACCCAGTCCCATGGGTGACTTACACTCACCTTCCACTTCTTACTTCTCCAAAGCACTTTGGGCAGCCTCCCTGCCTGAACAAAACCCAACCATGGCAGGCATCTCCCCAGCCAGTCGTCTGCAAGCCTCTTTCTGTCCGCTCACCCCTCCACATTGGGGATTATCAAAGTGTTAGGGAAAGCACTGGAGCATGAAAGATTATATAAGTCCTTTTCAGGCACTTAGGTGGGAAACTGAGTAACCAAGGGACAAAATGACTGAAGTGACAAAAAACAATAAAAAAGGGTAAAGGTCACCTATAAAGAGCATAAGTGCATTGCGACCTCATTTTTGTTCTTCGTTATTTTGCCCAGAATCAGCACCGTCTACCACCTTCATGCTGGGCAGTGAAAAAGAACATGAAGAACAAAAGGAGAGAGAAGCGACAAGGAGTCTCTTAGCATACCTTGGAGACTTACGTGCATCACGCATGAAATAATTGCATTCTGAATGTGAGCTTTTACCTAGTCAATCTCCTGTACAGTTACAACTCCACTGTCATTTTCACTCGGATCCCCCATGTAGGACTTTTTTAAAATGTAATTCTGCTTTAATCATATCATCAAAACATACGATTTTTGAACATCCTGTTCTCCCCCAAAGAAGTGTGCCCACAGTGGATATTTTGAATCCCTTTTTAGCCAGGAAAAGACTGTCACACTTTAAATAAAGTGTCACGAGCAAGAATTTAATTTAGACCTAATAAGACAGTTATTGTATGTTAAATACCATATGGTTATTAAAAAACATATTTATTGAGGTTTAACAAGTATGTCAAGACAAAACTCCATAAACAGCAGGAATTGCTAACAGGATGCAGTTAGGGATTCTCAGATCAGGCAGTGTATCTTGTGAATGGATATACTTTATATTAGACCATTAAAAATAATAATAAAGAACCTCCAAGGGCCTCCATCTGGGAGGGCAAAAGGGACAGTGAATTTGTGTACTGCTTGCTCACCCCTGGAGACCCAGGATCAGTTCCTATTTGAGATGGTCATGAAAAATGAGCTTGGGGGTCTTCCCTTCATCCTCATTTGTGCTCTGTGCAAAGCCAACTGTATCATTTGGCATGATTGATGAGGGCCATTTATGGGAGCTTGCTGGGGGAGGGGGGGAAGAGTGTAGGGGGAGTCACTTGGAATAAGTCAGAGGGAGTGAACTTGTGGAGACCTAGCCCAGGTTTCTGATGCTTATCAATTCTCATTTCACTTGAAAACTTAAAATGCATGTGTGTGAATGTGTGTGTGTGAGCATGTTTACATTCATGCAGTCACACATGCAGAATATCATATAGGAAGCGCTGAAGAACAGAGATAATCAAGCCAAAGCAGTGGTGTTTGAAAATACTGCTTTTTTACATCATGTACCAAGCGTGGCATCCTCCAAACTTGCCACATTGCTTAAGAGAAAACCGGACTGGAAGGAAGGAGCCTTCTCACCTTATGGCCCAGCTCTCCTCCAGCTGAAAGGGCAGGGATCCGCCAGGGCTTGTGTTTATGGCCCCATGCGCCGACGCTATGGCAATGCCCCTAAGTCAATGGCGCCTGTTCAAGAGGATGACTTCACAAGGAGGTGCAGGCCAAGGCACTTCAGATGGGCCATGAGTAAGAACCAGCAAAAACTAATATCCTTAACAGTTAGCAAACATGTCGAAGGAAATTATTCATAAATATTTGAAGAGCAGCGAGGTCCAAGTTTGGAGTGAGCAGCTGGTGGTCTCCAGGTTCTCCCCAGTGTATTAGCCCCTTCTTAAGAGAGTCAATGTTCTGCTCTTACTGAGATTTCAAATGCCAAGCCCCAGAATTCCCTCAGCTGCCTTTCACACAAAAGATTTCTGGATGCCTCCCTGTAGTTCTGCAGGTACCACAGCCGCCGGCCCAGGTCTCTGGGTGGTGACCTAGAAAAGACATTTGTGTGGAATACTCAGCTGTCTTTAGAGCCATGTTTCGAATTCTTTCCACTCCTCTCAGAGGCTTGTGCACGCGTGTGTGTGTGTGTGTGTGTGAGAGAGAGAGAGAGAGAGGTGGGGGGGAGTGGGGTAGAGAATCATCACGTCAGCACAATGAACAGGCCCAACTGCATGAGGATAATTATGTTTTACAGTTTTGCTAAACACAAGAAAGTATTTTCTCAGGCCATTTAATTGAAACAACATCATGGGTTATACCTTCATTGTAATAAAACTCCATTGTGTGTCCAAGTGCCAGGGGATTTATTAACTTGCTCCGAGCTCTGAGAATCAGCAGGCAGGGTCAGACGGAGCTAGTGATGATGACATCATCAGTTTTGGCAGCTCTTTTCAACTGGTGTTGAGTGAGGTAATGTCCCCAAAATTAAAACTGACAGCAAGATTAATGATGATAGATTCACTGACTTTTTTCATGATTTAAATTGGTGTTCTGTTTCTTCCATTCTGGACAGCCAAGAGAGTTTCGTGCCATTAGCCTGGCGTATCAGCAAAGCCAGATAACAGGAGCCCCTTCTCCCTGCCGCCTGGGGACAGGCTGGGACTTCGGGGCTGGAGGTGATTTAGAGATGAAGCCAAGGGAAGGCACAACCTCTGGTCTTTCACAGAGATCAGCACGGTGCGAGGTGCTGCCTTTATCAGATCAGTAGATACATGCATTATGTTGGTGGAAGAGAGGGTATGTGCTCTTCTAGGGGCGGCTGTGTGCAAAGAAGACCTCATCAAATCTTGTTACTGAGTCAGAATTTGCAATCCCTGGAACTGGAGCTGGGCCAATCTTGCCCTTTTACTTTCTGTATTGAAAAGATTTGCTGAGGATACGAGAATAGAAGCATGAAGAAAATTCTAAGGCAGAAGATTGGAAGGGGCATAAGCTGCATGGAAAAGATCCATGTTGGAGCCATCTTAGAGACTCTCGTATTCTAGAAAAAACTGTCATCTTCATTAACTGATTACTATCCCTGCTCTACTGTCAACTTCTTAAGGGCAGAAATTAACTATTTCCATTTTTGTCATGCCAACAATGACCACAGCAACATATAGCAGGCACTAAAAAATATTTTTTGAAGGTACGTTACTTAAGGAAGATGCCTTAAGGATTTCTCATAAGAAATTGAGACTTCTAACTAGGTTTAGGAAGTATCCTTTCAAATAATGAAAACACTTTTCTTTGAAAACATGGTCAAATTTATCATAATCACTAGTCCATCTGGACACGTCTTGCTGGTCTGAAATAATGTGGTTTACTGTTTCAGAAAAAGGAAAAAAAGAATAAAAGAAAAGAAAAACGGAAAAATCCAACATGACATATGATGATATAATAAACAGTCATTCAGCAGGATGGCAAAATTGGAGAACGTCCTCAGTGTAATCTCATTGTGAGTGTGATGTTTTCTTCCAAAATGAAATCCATCTGTAGGTTCAGGGATTATCTCACAATCTTACTTAGAATTGATCCTGTTGGGAGTGGGGGGTTACAGTTGGAAAGGAAATGTCCTGTCTTAAAAGACGGAATGTAGGGTCCCCTTGGCAGTGGGTGAGACTGCGGGAATTCACTGTCGCTCTTCCTGGTAAGTCCCATCTCTAAATAGAACATTCACTGTCTCCAGAGTTGGGAGACATAGCAGCTAGTCCTTGCCCCACCCTGAACTAGCTTAAATGTTTTGGGTAAGTCCCTTCCCTGTCCAGGAGCCTCTGTTTCCCCATCTGTCTACTAGTAAGGTGAGCGAGTACAGTCAACAAGCACCAAGGCTGTTTGCAGGCCAGTCATTCTCCGGTGCTAGACGTTTAATAGCTCTTGAAAGGGGAAGACCCAGACATATCAAGTGGACTATACTTTATACTCCTTGTTCCAGCTGTTCAAACAAAGTCAGGTCCCTCCCCTCAAAGTTGAGGGTACTGGTTGGGATAAAAAGATAGGTTTCCCCCAACCTCTGTTCTTTTGGTGATCTAGGCTCCAAACATTTTGTTTCTAACAAGTTCTGACACTTTTCCACATTTTCTTACCATATTTCTCCATCATTTCTTTCTCTCCTAACCCAAATGTGTCATTCTTTTCACATAGAACATCGGATTGTGGATGGAGTGTTTGGAGGGAGTGTCAGGTTTCAATGATGAGAAGCATAGGGGATGAGACCCTACTAATGCCCCTTTTGTCTCCACCTATGATATTTCCTTTTGGAAAGAATTACTATATTTGACATCTTTGGAGTGTTTATCTGGCTCATAAAGGTCCCCTTTGCTAGGCACTGTCCTCTGAGCCACAAGCGTAAAGCTGGGACTTCAACAACCAAGTCCATACTGAATGATGTCTACCTCACTGGCCTTGGCTGCCCAGAACAAAAATGGGTGGTTGAATCACAGTGGAGTGTTGGGAAATCTTCATTGTTTGGAGGCTAGAATCCTCCCCACTCTGCAATACAATGCTTTTTGTGAATCACAGCCCTACTTCGTCTTATTTGGACAAGATGAAGATAGGTTAACATGAAGAGGGTAACCAAGCACTGTGTGGAGTGAGGAGGGGTAATACAGGAAGTATGAGCGCCAGTTCAGGGAGGCAGGCTTTCAGAAACTCTGGGTTGGGAGACTAAGATGTTGTTCCAGGACACCTAGCACTGGCTTTGCTTTTTTCAAGATAACAAGGCAGCCTTGTTGATGTATTTGGTTCAGCAACCAAGAGAGTCCATTCTTCGTAACCAGTCCCTTACACCAGAAGTTCTTAACCTGGCTGTCCCTTAGAATCGGTCACCTGGGTAGCATTTCTAAACTGCCAAAACCTGAACTTCTATTCCAGAGATTTTGATCTATTAGCCTGGGCGGAGGGAGGGAGGAGGCATGAGAGTATTTCTTTTGAAAGCTACCCAAGTGATGCAGCCAAGGTCAGGAGCCACTTTCCTAAATCCAGCACCTTAGACCACTCGGCCATGCTACCACCCACCACTTTCCTAAATTAAAGCCCTAGAATGTAAGCTGGAAATCTTCCATGATGGTGATATAAGTCTAAATGTTAAAGGGCAATGGTGGAACCAGAGGTGAGCATTCATCTTTCTACTACAAGGTCCCTAGAGTTGCATAGAGTGTTGGTGACAGTTGTGAGCCCTGTGGAGGACCAAAAGGCCCAGGGAAAAGTCACATCAATATATGTTCTCTCTGCCTCTGCTCTGTGCAGCCACCTCCTCTCCACTGAGCCCTACATCCCAGACCAAAATTAGAACATGTTTTTTTGTTTTTTTGTTTTGTTTTGTTTTTTTCTCTACCAATCCAACCCAAATCCAGTGGATGATTTCTCCATCATTCAGCTCTAGTCCCTAGTAGAACTTCCTCTCAGACAGAAATGTTACTGAGTGATTGTTAATTTATGTCCAATGATGCGAGATACAGGATGCCAATAGAAGTATGAACAAGGAGAAGGTGGTTGATACCACTGTGTGACTTCTCAAACCGCAATTTTAGTTGGAGTACCATGAGGCCAGCACTCTGCCCTAGTCTAAGGATAAAGACTCAGCTTGCCACAGCAAATCTGGGGTGACCAGCTATCCAGGTTTGTCCTGCTTTTAGCACTAAAGTCCCTTGTTCCAGGAAAATCCTCAGTCCTGGGAAAACAGTTGGTCACCATCTTTCCTGCCCAGATTTGCAAAGAACTGACTATGGAAGTCTCCTCTCAAAGTTAGAAACATTTCACTGTTGGACATGACTGCTCATCTCTATCAGTGCTAAGCATGACTTTCATGCTGCCTGTTCCCAAACCTCTGACAAATGAAGGGTAACTTTAGAGTGGAGGTAATATATCTCTTCTGAAGCTGAACATTTTCCATCCAAAGCCCTGATAATAATAGAGTTCAGATTGCAGATACTAAAATTTATTCCTGAAACTACCCAACCCATCTCAAGCCATTCAGGCCTTCTCTCCAGGGGATTTGGAATTAGGACCTAGAGAGACTTGGTTAATCTCTTCCAGTGACTGAGGGGTAATGCACACGCCAGGAGCTGTTGACAGCCAGGTGCTACAAAGGTAACTTTTGAAGAGAGGAGACCAGTCTGCAGTGAGAAAATGTTAAAAAGGCACCTAGGCAGAAGCAGAGAGAAGAGAAAGACAACTGCTTGGGGTTCTTCATAGGTCACTATTTTTTTCTTCCATGCCCTTTCTGAGTCCCATCAGAACTCCTGTTCTTTAGTTTCATAAAATCCTCACGACCCCCTTGTATTTTTCAGTTGCAAGCCTAGAAAAGTTTAACCAAATTGACTTAAGCAAGAGAACTTATTGTTTCATATTAATGAACAATGTGGGATATATCAGCTTCAGGCATTGCTTGATCAAGGCCTCAAGTAATGAACTGTTTCTCTTTCTCCATCATTCAGCTCTAGTACTTAGCAGAACTTCCTCTCAGCTCTTTCGCAGGCTCACCTCTCATACTCGTAAGATGTTTCCCAGGATCACCCAGCACTATTCCCTGCTAAGTTTATTCTCAGTGGCAAAAGTGAGACCCTTTCAACAGGATTGTCAGTAAAAGTCTTTTCCTTCTCAGTTGGCCATACTTCACCAATACCTAGGATCTGGAAAAATGTGCTTCTCTGGCTGGCAGACCTGAATTACATGGCCAGGTTTGTGCCAAAGAAAAAGCCAGCTCTACTGAAGTCCATGGATTGAGAGGTGAAAGAAGTGATTGACCAGAAGACATTGATTTATGGTAATATATGTATGGTAGATAAACAGTAGAATAAAAAATAAGAGGTGTCCCCCCATTTTTTTAAAAGGTTTTTATTTATTTATTTGAAAGAGAGAGAGATCACAAGTAGGAAGAGCAGCAGGTAGAGAGAGAGGGGGAAGCAGGCTCCCCGCTGAGCAGAGAGCCAAACGTGGGGTTCAATCCCAGCACCCTGAAATCATGACCTAAGCTGAAGGCAGAGGCTTACCCCACTAAGCCACCCAGGTGCCCCCCCTTTTTTATTTAAAAAAAAAAATTTTTTTTCCATGCAAGATTAAATAGGTTAGAATTAAAAGAATCCTAACAATTACAACAATACACCCTACAGTTATTGCGTAAGATCTCAGAAATCTTCTCCCTCCCTATGATTTCAAATGGTCCTATCACAGGAGTAGACGGTAGGCCCACAGCCATATTGGTATTTTGTCCAAACAGAGGACAAAGCTACTCAGGTACAAAAATTTGTGTTTTTGAGCTTCTAAATATGGCAAAAATGACAGAATTATGAAAAGAATTTTTTTCAAAAGTCTTTGTTGTACAAAGAGAAAAGACCACATGTTTGTCCAGAATACTGATTAGCCTTCTTTAGCAGCTAAAACTTTGAAGTATGAGACTTTTTGAGAACAGTTCCTTCATTAATAACAATAATCATGATATAAAGCATTAGCAATACAGACAATGAATCTTCTCAATATCATAAACCTCAAAGCTTGTATTTGCTTTGTTTGTATTTGTAGGCAAACCGAATCTGTCTCCCTGGCTCTGTTATCACTGGGTCTTAATCTGGAAAGACCCAGTGAATATGCACAAATCAATCCACAGAAATAAGAAAACATTAAAAAAGAGAACTTAAGGCTTTTGTTTTATCTATTAATCTTATATTTCTCGATATTATGACTGCTCATTCTCTGTAGAAATTTAGACTTTCAGCCCCACAGCTGAACTCCAACAAAAATTTCCCAGATTGTCTTCCCACTGCACTTTCCAATTTCAGGAAAACTCTCCTCTCCAGCAGCACAGAACAGCAGCACAGAATCACTCGCTGCTCCCAACACATGTTCTGAAGTTCCCCATTCTGTGCTTTTTCTTTTTTCTTTTCTTTTCTTTTTTTTTTTTTTTTGTTTTTTTTTTTTTTGTTTTTTAATGCCCTGCTTTTTCTGGAATGCCATTCTCCACCTTTGTTCATAATTTCCATCTTCCATGGGCCAATTCCAATGCCCTGCTGTTATTAAACCCTTCATAGGCTCTAGTGTGTAATTAATTCATCCTTCTACCTAAAAGCCTTCAATGGCTTCCCACTGCACTGAGGAAAGAATTTTAGATTCTCTAACTAAACTTATAAGGGTTTGGGGCGCGTGGGTGGCTCAGTGGGTTGAAGCCTCTGCCTTCAGCTCAGGTCATGATCCCAGGGTCTTGGGATCGAGCCCCACATCAGGCTCTCTGCTCAGCAGGGAGCCTACCTCCCCCTCTCTCTCTGCCTGCCTTTCTGCTTACTTGTGATCTGTGTCTGTCAAATAAATAAATAAAATCTTTAAAAAAATACTTATAAGGGTTTAAATGATCTGCCTGCCTATTTTATCTCATCTCAACCTATATTCTAGCCAACCTAGATCCTCTTCCCTTTCTAGGAGTTCCTTCATTTTCTCCAGCCATGGGTCCTTTACACATTCTATTCCCTCTGCTTGGAATACTCTTCCCTTGGTTTTTCTCAAAGCTGTCTTGCTCTTAGTTGTAAGGTTCCTGATGAAATGTTACTTCTTCAGAGATCCTTCCCTGCCTACCTAGGGCCACCATCTGTCCTCACCTCACACTGCTACTCTCTACCAGAGAGATCTGTTTCCTATCTTCTTTTGCTTTTTCTGATTGTATAATGACATATTTATTTGTTTAATTGTTTAATGTTTCTCCTTCCTATAAAATGTAATCTATAATTGGTCAGGGATATAATTTATTTCACTCACTCAACTTTAAATCTGGCATTTAACATGGTGCCTCCACATTGGAGGAAATATTCAACAAATGAGTGTATGACTCCCTTTTTTATACACTTATAACATAGTTGTATCATAATCTGCTTTATATGATAGATGTTCATTTTAGTCTTGCATCTCTTGCTAGATGAGATTTCGAGAGAAAGATCATGAATACATGAGCTCATACTTGCAAAGCACCAGGCCCAATCTGGATCCTCAGTCAGCTGTTTTCATAGAGTTGAACATCACAGACTTCAGAATTGGTCAGTCTTGGGTTTTCATAAGATTCCATCACTTTCCAACTCTGTAACGTTGGTCAACTTTGCTCAGCCTCTCCAGGCCTAAGTCTCCTCATCTGTAAATTGTTAATAATAATACCTACTTTATAGGATGGTTGTAAGTCCAGGAACTGGCCTAATACTCTCAACTAGGCCATGGTGTTCTCCTATTGAACACAAAAAATATCACAGAGCATCAACCTCAGACAAGACCATTTTGGTGACCATGATGCATGAAGACAAAAGACAAAACTAAGACCACTCCATAATCACATCTGAATAAAGTCAAAGCATAAACATTGTCCAAACCACAACAATAACCACACTCCCTCTTTCCTGGTTAATAAGCAACTACTGCTTCTTAACCAATACAGTCATAGCATTGTTGGGCATTCCCTACTTCCATGTAAGACTTACTTAGAAACTTGACTTCTATCTAATCTCTCCTTCTAAATAAGATTTCCTTAGATTCCCAGAGGATTATCCCTTCTTTCTGACAGGACCCATCCTGAGCCAAACCCTGCTTCCTTAAACCTGCTTCCAAATCATCTACCACAAGCCCAAATCCTACAGTAAGTTCTTTTTAAGGCCCTCTTACTGAGATGCCCCATGCTTTCTTATGAGGTACACTGGAATGATTAATAAACATGAGTGGCTCAACTGCAAGTTTGCTCCTAGTGGTCTTTGGCTGAAGGTCACTGATAATGGTAATAACATCAGCCACCACTTACTGATCATTTACCAAACACCGGGGCCTCTTTGATGCGATTTACATGTGTTTACTTCCTCAATCCTTAAGCCAAATTTAGAATGCAGGCATGATTATTATCATCACAGTATTTGAGGAAACTTAGCTTTAGAGAGGCTAAAATCTTTTCTGAAGTCAGATAGCGAATGAGTGGTAGAGCTGGTACATAAGCCAAAGTAGTCTGACCTTTACCCACTATTTGTTACTGAGCCCTCCTGGGGACCTATCACTGCGTCTTGAACAGAGACAGGACTGCAAGTTTAGGAAGATGATGAAGTCACCACAATGTGTGAGGCACAGAGAACTCAGCATGTGAGAGAGTTCCTTCAATATGTTTCATTGGCAACGTACTGAACAGCGCTGTGGGGGCTGCAAAAAAGAATAAATCATAGTCCCTGACCTCAAGGAACTTACAAGCTAAATGAGGAGACGGGACTTAAATGCACTAAAATTTAAATAACAATACAAGCTGCAATACAAGAGACACATTAGGACAGAAGAATGCATGATTCAGTGCTAAATGAGGTATGCGGATGGTACGAGAGAGGGCTCACCGTGGGCTGCTGGCTCAACCCACCGACTTTTAACTCAACTCAAAACCACAGACAGGAAATCGGCTAGGGAGCTGCTTTGTTAGGAAGAGAGAGATAGAGAGAGAGAAAAAAGAACAAAGCTTTAATGGAAAAGAAGCTATTAAAATTATACTTACAGGATATACAGCTAAATGACTTCAGAATTTTACTTCTTGGTAATTCGTTTTTGTGGAATTATAAAGAAGTCTCTAAAGGGGAGCCTTGTGGTTATTTCCAACAGACTCCACATCAGGAATTGGCAGGAAGAATATCAAGTTCGCTGCTGTTTGGGAGAAGTGAGTCCAGCCCTGACCCTACCTGGACTCTCTGCTCTTGGTTACACTCGGGTCTGCGCCATTGCACTCTGGTGCCATAGAAGGATGTTTAACGGCCGCTCTGCACACAATATCCTGGAATTATTCTCAGCCCCTGAGAGCCACACTAAGACTGGGATTATTTCTGTAAGGGGACAGACATGCTCTTGTAGTGTCTTGCAAGGATCTATGGAATCTCTTAGCACTTTTAGACTTAGAGATCAAGTACTTTGTATTAAGTGCCTTCAAATGTGTGAGTAAAGGCTTTGATGTCAACTGTGCAATGACATTGGGCAAATTCTGAAATCTCTCATCTGCAAGTGGAATGTAATAACAGTGCTCAACTCAGAAGGTGACTAGGGGGTTACACGGCATAATGCTTTCAAAGGACTTAAGGTATCCAACATATAGAGTATGTTCTCAGAATGTATTAGCAATCAATATTACTGTCATTATTCTCTATGCTAAGTACTATCTTAGGGACCTGGAAAGATGCAAAAGAAGCAGGAAATATAGTCTTCCTGGATACTCCTAAAGCCTCTGAATTGGGGATTTACTCTTCCTGATTTGGGCAAGTCTTTCAATTTTTTAATTTAACAACAATCTTATTTTGCATAGATTCGGGAGCTCAGCCACTTGAGTTTGACTCCTAGCTCACCACTTAAACTGTTCTTGACTCAGTTTATTTACAAAAGCAATTAGAATAATAATAGTTCCAATATCTTAGGACTGTTGCAGGGAGTCAAAGAAATAACATACACAGAAGCCCAAAGACAGTGTCTGAAACATCACTGGCTCTCAATGTTACTGTTTACCATCATTATCATCGCTGCCATCATCATCACCACCATTGGAATATTCCAGACTTTCCCTCTACCTCAAGAGATTCAAGCTCAATGATCTCCAACATGTCCCAGGCAACTCAACTTTCTGGGGCTTTATTTTAAAACACATCCTCTATTGACAAAGACAAAGCTTTGACCCCATTCTAAATTGCTGTGTGGGCACAGTGCACGCTGCCAGCCACTCCTATATTATAACAAATGGCCTACATTTGCAGGTTTGCTGGCTGAGGTCAGGGGTCTAGTCCTTAGGAAGAAGAAAAAGAAGAAGGAGAAGGAGGATAATGAAGAGGAGAAAAAGAAGAGGAGGGGGAAGAAGAAGGGAGAAGAGAGCAGGGCTGGGGATGGGGGTAAGGAGGGAGTGAGGGAGAGAGCAAGATGCAGGAGAAGGGAAAGTAGGTCAAGCTACTTATGTCTGTTAGGACTGAAATCATAGTTGAATCCTAGCTGAGTTATTTGGGCAAATTATTTAACCTCACTTTTCACACCCGGTATCAATGTCAGTGTCTCTTTCCTAAGAATGATGTTGCATCATTCTTAGGAATGATTCTTTTAAAAGAAAGAATACATGTACGTACATAGTACTTATCCCATATTATATCCTTAGAAAATTGTAAGCATATTGTCATTACAGGTGTTCTCTCTTCCATATGAAAAAACAACTGACCAAGGACCACAGCAGAATAGCATTACATCAGTAAAAAGATTTCACATTAGTCTTTTATCCTCTTTCTTTTTCTAAAAATGTAATCTTGAGTTGAGACTGAAGAGGAGAACACAACTGTGCTCTGTTTTGGGTTAGAGCATGAAGACCACACCAGTGCAGTGGAAAAGGCTTTGGGTAGAGTCAAGATTTGGATTCTAGTACTGGTATCAGTTACATTCAGCTCTGGGTCTGAATTCTAGTTCTCAATTTCAGTTCATGATTGTGAAATGGGTATTGGAGATAAAGATTGGATTACATCATATTTAAAGTTCCCTCCAGCTATAATTTTCTGGGATTCTAATCTAGAGCTAGTTAAACTAGTTCCTCTCAAAGAGTAGTTTACATGGATTAGGATTCCTGGGTTTTCAGTGAAAAAAATGCATATTCTGGGATTTCAACCTGGGCTTAGAGAAATCAGAATCCTGGGGGTAGAAGCAGAAAGTTATGGCCAAGAATAAAGTGTGTGTGTGTGTGTGTGTGTGTGTGTGTGTATGTAACCTTAGAGATCCACTGTCCTGCACTGAAGAACAGATAGACTTTGGAGTGATAATGGAAATAAGAGAAGGGAAATGAAAGAGAAGCCTATGCCTGCTCAGGTAGATTACTATGAATTGAACAACATGTAGAACAAACTGGGCACTTAACCCATTAAGATTACTGAAGATGCCAAGAAGAAATATTTATAGGTAGTTTTTAACATAGTCTATAAAAAAGGAGGTTGATTCAAATATAAATTATCTACCACATCATTCTTTAACCTCTAAATCTTTCTCTAATGGCTTAAAAAGGCAGCTTATTAAGGCAAAGTGATTGTTTAAGTACTATATATTGACTGGTTAGTTTATAAACATCCAGAGGCAGACAAAGTTACTAAAACTGACAGGTTTGCTAATAAAACTAAAAACAAAAAAAAAAAGGAAATTTCAGGCTGGGGAAAAGGGCTTTAAACATCATGGGGTGTGAGTTTCTTTCCTCTTCTTAGCTCTGCCTTCTGGGTTGGCTCCATTCTCTGAATGAATCTTCCCATGTAGTAGCAAGAGGAGAGCCTAAAGTTCCAAGAATGCATCACAATCAGCTAATGATCGTAAAGGGGAAAACAAATACCTCTATCTAGGACAGGTGAGCAATTTGGCTGAAGCTCTCACTGAATTAGCTGGAGTCACATGACTGCTCCAGAGCCAATAACTGTGGACTAAGGATGGACATATGCTGACTGGCTGCTTATGTCACATGCCCACTCCTGGATCTGGGGAGCAGGGTTCACCACACTCAAAACACAGGTGGCTGTGTGTGGCCACACACCTGGGTGGCTGGATTCATTCAGCCTCCAACTCCTGATTTCAGCTCAGGTCAAGATCTCAGGGTGGTGAGATAAAGCCTGCATCAAGCCCAGAATCAAACCCCAGATCAAGCTCTGCATCAGGCTCTGCGCTCAGTGTGGAGACTATTTGTCTCTTCCTCCCTTCCCCCTGCTTGTGATTTCCTTTCTCTCAAATCAATCAATCAATCAATCAATCAATAAAATCTTCAAAAAACAAAAACACATTGAGAATGGAACAACGTTGGTTTCCCCAAGCAGAATTAGGGTGATAGTACTAGGAAAACAAAACAAATCATATGCTGGATAGGCAAAACAACAGATATCCTGAGCAAAATCTTGAGGTTGCAACTCTCATGGGGTGAAAGCACATATTTAAAACTATGGGGGTACATTATGCCTCACCCAGTATGTTTGTGTGCTGTGTATGTGCATGTCTTCTTTTTGTTACATGTATGATCCTAAACACAATTGTCGCATACATAGGGTCTTATTGGTCATGGAAAAGTAGTTGACAAGTAGTGGTGGAAAAAATGAACCAAGTTTTGATCATTGTTTAATTTACTGAAAGAACAGCTCCACCTAAGATTCTTCCTGCCTGTTGCCAACAATGACAAAGTAGTTGGAGATACTGCAAATACGCTTCTGAGAACCTTCTGCAGCTGTTGCAAAAATGGGCTGAAAGCTCAAGGAATGTAATCACCAGGAAAAACATTTTCTGTGTCTCTTTAGAATCCTTCTAAGAGACATCTTTGGGTTTTATCATGTCCGAAATCTTATTACCCAATATACTGGTCAACGTATAACAGGTATTCAATGAATATTTATTGAATGAATATTTACATGAATGAATCAATGAATGATTTCATTTTTAGAACTGCGTTTTACTCAGACAAAGATTTTCTAAATTACTTAACTTGTGCAGTTATTTTATGGAACAGGATGATCATTTTAAAATCATATATTTTTTGAAAGTTGTAGTTTTTGCCTTTCTTCATCATTTACAAAGTAATAAGCCAAATTTTGGTATTTAACAAAATAAATTGACCAGGAAATGGTAGAATATTTTTATTCAGAAAATGAATTTTATATGACTTCCAGATGCTAAAAAGTCTGGCACTATTCAACATTGCCTACAATGTAGGAGAGCAAAGATAATGAAAAGCAAAACTAGAGGGTAAGGGTATTCTGAGTTTAATTAGCTATTTATTATATAAGAAATTGATTTAAAATTTACCCAACAATTAAAATCTCTCAAGCCAGTTATACAGAAACAGAACACTGAATTGAGAGAAGTTCAGAAAAATGTTTGGTTTTCAGATATATCAAGAGCTATATCTCATTCTTCAGAATTCTAGAAGAAGGAAACTAAACAATAAAATATCAAGCACCATCCCTAATCAGGGTAGCTCTAATTGCATCAAAGTTTAAAAGAAGGAGTCGTGAAATATGCAAGCTTTTCTCAAAATCATTAATATTTGCTTTTATTTTAAAAAGAAAGCCTAGGCCATGAGCTATTTGAGCTATGACATCAAACTAAGAATGACAGGTATTCCAGTTACATATTGCTGAAAAAAGAAATAACCCCAAACTGAAGGGCATAAAGCAACCACCATTTTATTATGCTCACAAATACTGTGTGTCAAGAATTCAGATAAGGCACAGTGGGGATGTCTTATCTCTGCCTGATGATGTCTGGGGTTTCAACTGGAATCACTCAAATAGTTGAATAGAACAGTTGTGGACTAGAATTACCTGGAAACTTCATCATTCATATATTTAAATCTAGGCTGGCATGACTTGAAGGCTGATCTAAGCCAGGATTACTGACCGGAGACCATACACATGGTCTCTCTACAAGCCTTGGGCTTGCATGGTAACATCAAGGTAGTCAAACTTCTTACATGAAAGAAGTTTCATGTAAGTTTCACGTTCAAAGAGTAGGTGTTCCAAAGAACACAGTGGAGTCTACATGACTTTTTATGATTTATCCTCAGAAAGTACATCCCATTACTTCTGTTGTAATCTGTTGATCAAGTAATAAACCCACCCAGATCCAAAAGTTAACATAGAACCACTTCTTGAAAGGAAGAGTGTTAAAGAATTTATGGCCATGCTTTGAAACTTCCATGACACAGAATTAAGAATGGGCTAAGTTTTCAGAAGAAACTCCACGATGTAATTTTGCTTCATAAATGGTTGCTGAATGCTTTTTCTGTGCTAACTATGGCTGGAAGACATAAAATGAGTAAGACATATTCTCTGTCTTATCTTTATGAAACTTACAGTTTAAGAATAAGAAGGTAATATAGACATTACTTATTTTAATACCTTCTCTGACTCCTGAAGCCAATAAATACCTTTCTTCTGCCTAAATAGTTAAGAACCAGCCTTTTGAGAGCTGACAGTTACTATGTGGTAGGAACTGGCATGGGTTATGTTATGTAATACTCATCAACAAGTTATATGATATAAATACTGTTATTTGTATCCCTTTTACAGTTTCAACAGAACTTCTGAGAGGTTAAGTATTTTACCCAAGGTCACACAGCCAGTAAGGGACAGAACTCAGAAGCAAACCAAATTCTGGGGGCCCCAGTATTTGATCTTTACCACAACCATTCTGCTATCCTGGTCTTCTCTAGATCTGGATGGCTAACAAATATGGTGTTTTCCAAATAACACCTTTTAGGTCACCACATAATATTTCCATGTAGTTTCAACTCAAGATTTTTGGGGAACCATGTTTTGACTAGCCATGGGAATATGACAAAAGTGGAAAACACAGAAGTCCCCTCTCTAGACTCCATCACACATTTATCTCATCCTCAATTTCAACTAGAATACTTCGTGTCTCAAGCAACAAAAACTTTAACTCAGATAGACTTTAAAAATAACCAGAAATTGAGCCCTGTCAGGCAGGCTTCAGGGAGCTTAGAGTGTTATCATCAGAAATCCGTGCTCTTTATGTCTGATTGGCAAGATAGCTTTTCCAGCCATAACTTTAGACACCGCATCCAGAAAAAAGGAGAAAGACTATTTCTTCAAACCTCTCTTTCTTATGAAGAAGGAAACTTTTACCACAGGCCCCTCTGCAGTCTTTTCCTCTTGTCTCATTGGTCAGGATGGGGTCATGTGCCTTTCTTTGTCACAGACAAAGAGAATTTGACTAATTAAAAAAAAAAAATTAGGCCCATCCCAAGAGCTGGAGGTGGGGTCCTCCCCCCATTTTTTTTAAAGATTTTATTGATTTATTTGAGAGAGAGAGAGGGAGTGGGGTACAGGGGAGAGGGATGGGGGAGAGGGACAAGCAGACTCCCTGCTGAGCAGGGAGTCTAGTGCAGGGCTCCATTCAGTGCTCAGTGCAGGGCTGGATCCCAGGACCATAGGATCATGACTTGAGCTGAAGGCACTGGCTTAACTAACTGAGCCAATCCTGCACCCAGGGCTCACATGTTTTTTTTTTTTTGTTTTGTTTTATTAACTAAGATTTTTTATTTTTTTGACAGAGAGAGACACTGCGAGAGAAGGAGCACAAGCAGGGGTTGTGTGCGAGGGAGAAGCAGCCTCCCTGCTGAGCAGAGAGCCCGATGTGGGGCTCGATCCAAGGACCCTAGGATCATGAGCTAAGCTGAAGGCAGACGCTTAACCAACTGAGCCACCCAGGCGCACCCGGGATTCACCTTTTCAAAGGTGCAAGTCTTCATGTGAAGAGGTTGATACCTGAACAAAGTTAGGGTTCCTCTAGAAAGGAGAAAGTGGGGATGGATGATAGATGAGCAACAAGTGTCTGCTATACCCTTCTCTGATCTGCTATGGTGATTCAAACCATGTCACATAGTACTGTTCTTCGTCTTCTCTATTTGCTTCATGTAAGAGTAATTTTTTCATTCTCCCAATAAACTCTGAAGAATGTAAATTTCTAAGATGGTGAAGCTTATCTTAGACCATGAGGTAAATTGTTAATCACTGGGATGAAAGACTGAGTTTTGGAAAAGGTGACTATTATTTGTTGAGGAGACAAGCCAACACAAATATTCTTTAAGCATATTCCATAGTATATTAATTCTAAAAGTGGGCATGTGTGTGTTTAAAGGAAATGGTAGATGGAAGTGGGAGGGAACGTTCTATGCTTTAAAAAAAAGTCTGAAAATGATGCACTCTTTCCCTATTTGACATAGTTAATAGTGTGAATTAACATATTAAAACCCCCAAGAAATTATACAGTAGAGCAATCTAGTGTTTAACCTAGTATTTCCTCTTTTTAGAATGGAACACTTCTGAGCATTTCTATTAAAATCCTGCAGAACACATATGCTATGATTACACTTTGAGATACACTAATAGTATCTTCTCTTGACTTGTGACATAAGATTTCAATATTCTTTTTTTTTTTAAGATTTTATTTATTTATTTGACACAGAGAGAGATCACAAGTAGGCAGAGAGGCAGGTAGAGAGAGAGGAGGAAGTAGGCTCCCTGCTGAGCAGAGAGCCCAATACGGGGCTTGATCCCAGGACCCTGAGATCATGACCTGAACCGAAGGCAGAGGCTTTAACCCACTGAGCCATCCAGGCAACCCAAGATTTCAATATTCTTAAATTAATACCAGATATGAAGACATCAAGAGTATTATAGCTTTAAAATCCTACCACCAAATTATTTTTTTCTTAGAATTCAACTCAATTCAAATAATCCATGTCCAAATATGTAAGTATGCCATACATATACACATACTTAATGATATGTTTATTTATCTATATATCTATTAAACTTTGAGGACAACGCAGAGAAAGGAGTGAATTTGGAAGGGGTAGGGTAATGATTTCTATCGGCAGCATGCTGGGTTTTAGGTGTCTCCAGGAAATTCAAGTGGAAAATTTGAACAACTATTAGGACATGGACAAAAAAGGAGATCTAGGTTTCAGTTCAAAAACAAGCAAGACATGTAATGAGGCTGAGACTACAAGAAACAGTTGAAGAGGCAGGGTAACATGTTATTCATGTGATGGAGACTTCAGAGGGCATAGCAGAAAGGGCTTAAAAAAAAAGAGGGATATTGGCCAGACATAAAGCATGAAGCAAGAGTACATGAAAGGAGAGATAACAGAGAAGTTAACACATCTCGAGGTGGCCAAAAATTACAAGAGGTGTGGGACATGTTAGGTCAAGTCAGCAGCAAGTTTTCTAAAGTAAGGAGGCACTACATCCTCTGGTGGCCGGTGGAAGGTGGCAAGGGCTGTGATAGTATCAGAAACACTACTTATTTCTATGTGCCATCTACAACCTGAATAAATTGCTCACCAGTGGGTACAGAGATCTTTCTGGGTCCTTTGTTTGTTGTCTCCTTACACATCAGCTCCTTTCTTCTCCATTCCAACACCTACAATTTCTCAGGGGAACCAACTCTACTTTGACCTCCAGAATCGGAAGATGTGACCAAGGTTAAATCAACTATAGCACCCTATCCACCTGGCCACAGTGATTAGTCCAGTTATAATATATAACTTAAATGGTCTAATAACAGCAGTTTACTAGATTTTGCTGTAAACATTGGGACAAAAATTGGGACATTCTTATACTTGTAGCATGTGACTAAGGAGTAGAGAAGACAGAAGCTGTTGGCCCCATCCTTAGAATATGAAAGGACACAATCTTAGGACTAAGATGTCATAGGGAAGGTACACCAGAAATGCAGAGAGAAACAAGGATGCTGTGGACATTGTTTGAGTTGAGGATCAGTCCTCCACTGAATTCTTACTCTGGAATTTTCTTTTCTTTCTTTCTGTCTTTTTTTTTTTTTAAGATTTTATTTATTTATTTGTCAGAGAGAGCACAAGCAGGGGGAGCAGCAGGTAGAGGGAGAAGCAGGCTCCCCGCTAAGCAAGGAGCCCAAGGCCAAACTTGATCCCAGGTACCTGGGATCATGACCTGAGCCAAAGACAGAAGCTTAACTGACTGAGCCACCCAAGCATCCCACTCTAGATTTTCCATACCCCTAAACTAATAAAGTGCCCTTGCTATTTAGGTCAAATTGAGTCAATATTTAATTAATTTTAACCAAGAATTCATTGAATTATGGTACAGAGAGATTCTAATTTCTGGTGGAGTCAGCTGTATACTGAACCACTTACACAGGTGTGTAAGGGAGACTCTGAGCTAGAAGTACTGGGCATGGTGGATCCTGAGAGTGGTTGATTAGACCTTTTGTCTTGATTTACTTACACTACTATCTCATGGTCAAGTCGAATTTTTAGAAAAGTTTGCATGACTATAATTAGATATCAAATACTTTTCTCAGCTGAAAGATGCTTTCAAAAAGTTCTTACAAGAAAGAGCAATAAGTCCTTAAAAATAGTAATTTGGTGGAGACGCAACATCAATCACTTGTTGCCGTCATGAACTATGCTTTCTTATTGGAGTCGTATTCCAGATGAAGGTGATATTGAGCCACTGACATTTATGAACTTATTGCTTTGACATTTATAAACTTATTGCTTTTTGACATTTATAAACACATTGCTTATAAATTTGTTAATGAATTTATTAGTTAACAGAAATCTACTGCTCACTGAAGTAGCAAAATTTAACATCAAGGCTGACATCATTACATATAACCTATTTCCTCCATAAAGTAGAAGGTATATTCAGGGAGAATGCCAATTAGGATAAAAAAACTACTTAGTGGGCCATTACACATTCCTTTACGGAAGGCGACAGCAGCATAAGCCCTAGCTCTAGCTTTCAATGAGTTTAGTACGATAAGTTGTTCTACTGGACCAGGCATCATCAAATTTGATCTGCAACCTCTCTATGAAAGCAAAGTTTATTAGAACACTCGTTCATTTACAGAAGTCTATGGCTGCTTTCATACTACGATAGGAGATATGAATAATTGTGAAAGAGACTAAATGGCCCACAAAGCCTACATATACTACTTGCATCTTTACAGAAAAAGGTTGTGGATCCCTGTAATTAGACCATGAGTGTCTTGAAGGTAGAACCACACGATATTCATCTTTGAATAATAATCTTTGTATATTGGATGCTTTTTATGCATCAATCACTGTGTCCCTGTGTTGATCGGTTTAAATCCTAAACTACTCAATAGATTAGGTATTCTCATCTTGGTTCTATAAAATTCAAAGAGGTAAAACAACTTTCTTGAGGATACACAGCCATTAAATCCCAGACCTATGACTCAAATCCAGATGGACCCGTTTGATCTAAAGTTCATGCTCTTAACCACTGTATATTCTACACTGCCTCTCCACCCCTCTACATAGTTCCAGCTTCATAAAAGTTACTTGTTGTTTGATATTGAATCAAAATGGAATCAGAATTATTACTCAAGATATTTGTTTACTTTATTTAAGCCTTAATAGATCATTTACCTGCCAGTGATACTCTCTTAATTGAGAATGAATGGCCTAGAGAAAATTGACAAGAAGGAAGAATTATTTCCAACATAAAGAAGAGTTTCCTTTTCCCTTTTCCATACACAGGTGGTCTCTTCAGTTTTGATCTTCAGTAGGAAGCACTAACGAACCAATAAAGTTGACCAGAAGAAAGAAACAAATTGAACTTTGATATACTTAATTTATGAAGGATGGGTTGGAAAGGCCTACCATCACTTCAAATGGGATAACTTTCATTTTTCTTGCTACCTTTGTGCTGTTACCTGAGCCAACTGAAAATGTTCTCTTGCTCCAGGTTCTATAAGGTCAAGACCCTGTTCTTACTAACAACTGATTAATAGTTGCAGTGTTTCTTACCTGTTGCTACCCAGCATACAGACTGTTGAGTCATGGGGATTGCTATATTATGGATTGCAACTACACCTCTCTCTTCTCACTTTCCTCATTCTGAGCTTTCTCAAACATGGTCTTTACAGATAAAGTGATTGCCTCTAACCCAGACAAAACGCAAAGACAGAAAGTTGGCCCAGGAATAGAGGTATCTGTGTGGCTCAGTCGTTAAACGTCTGCCTTTGGTTCAGGTCATGACCCTAGGATCCTGGGATTGAGTCCCATGCTGGACTCCCTGCTCAGTGGGAAGCCTGTTTCTCCCTCTCCCACTCTCCCTGCTTGTTGTGTTTCCTCCCTTGCTGTCTCTCTGTCAAATAAATAAATAAAATCTTAAAAAAAAAAAAAAGTTGACCCAGGAATAATGGGGAAGGCTCCTCTTCCCAAATCATATGACCAAAAAGAGGTAATTATTGTTATGGGAAGAATAAAAAAAGAAAATTTTATGTGCCAGAGAATACTTTGGATTATATTTTGCTTATTTTCAGAATACTTTTCTTTAGAAAAGTATAAAACTCCAAGCTAACAGCCTCAAAACCTCTAATGAATTTTTTAATGGAAACAACCATTCCATGTACACCACAGTCCACTTCCCAAGGAAACCTTGTTGTGCCAGAAGCTAGAGTTGTTTTCTGTTATTAAGTATGCAGTGGTATTATCAGCAGTGCCTTGGAGAGTTATGGGTGTTACTGGAGGAATGTTCTGGGAAGCAAATGGGAAAGATGGTTGCAAAGTTATCATGTTGGTGGATGTCTTGGTGTTACTGTCAATCTCTGTCTAGTCCCAGCTAACACATTGGCTCTTTATCATTTTTTTTCCCCCTTGTCTAAAGGCAGAAGTTAGTACTAGTGACTGAAAAGTTTTCAGTTCCCCAAACAAATCTTACTTCAGGGATTCATCTTAGAAACAATTTTCTTTAGCTGTCATTGTACTCTTCTGGACAACTTCAAATAAGCCTGGCTGAGCTTTTCTCCTCCATTTTAGGAAATGAAAACATTTTTCTACTGAGGCAAAAGTTCCAGAAATTACAGTTTATTTATCACATAAATAAAATTCCCCATCTTCTGTACATCTTCTGCAATAAGTTTAGCCAGCCTTGATTTCTTCTCTCTCTGGATGGCCCAGCCCATTATTTCCTACATGTTTACTTCTCAAACTATTGTTCTTGGATCACCTATATCACAACTACTCCTGGAGGAGTGTGTTGTAAATATGATCTCTAGACCTTATCTCAGTTATCCTGAATCACAATATCTGTGGTTAAGTTCAGGTATTCCTAACAAGCTCCCGGATGGTCCTTCCACTCACTGAAGATGAAAAATAGTGGTTGTATTGCATCCAGTTAGACAAGGGATGATTCCCAAATTAGCCCTTTACATATCTGGTAGGTAGGAATGTTGCAATCAAATGAGCAAGTTGTGTCCAGCACAAGAGTATCCAGTCAAAGGGAAGAAGAATAAAATCAAGTTCTGTATCTTGATTCAAGATTATGCCCATCAGAGGAAGAGATTTTTTTTTTTCTAATTTGCACAAAAGTCCCCTGTGCTAATTGGTTGTCTACAAGGTTACATCTTTCAGGAAGGGGCATCTTTTTCTAATTTATACAAGGGTATTCTGTGGGCTGGCAATGCCCTACTTGTAGGTCTAATTTATAGGACCCATGGGATAAGCATCATGTGGTAAGTTCTTTGTTCCCTCTCCCGTGGTACCTCACACACCATTAAAACTCAATATTTGTAGAATCAAATTGAAGATGCTAATAACATATTAATGTTAGAGAAAGAAAGACAGTTTTATCACTCAAACAACAATAGTCCACTTCATTTCTCTCCTTTCCCGAATTCAGCAAAATCAGCAGAATTTTCCATTGCAGACCACAAATTGAACATACAGTCTGTGTGGGGGGCAAAATGAAACTCTTCTCTTCCTTCCTAGTGGAAATAAAACTCTTTGGCAGTAATTCTTGGATTGTTTTCTTTGGAAATTGCATTCATGTGATTTTTCAAGATGTTTCCCGGGCTTTGTTGAAATTCGATCCATTTAACAAGAAACACATAACTCAATTCATGTTAAAATTCTCAGGGTTACTTAAGAATAATTATGAGTTGTCCATGTGTGCTAGAAAAACAGTCCAGACTTCCTTAAGAATGGGAAGATTATTTGTCTCTCTGGGGTAATGTTTCTCCCGATTAAGCATGCCCAATGAAAGAGTTTGCTCAAGAGGTGGCCCCAAATTTTTCACTGGAAAGCAGCAGTAAGGCTTCACTAGTTTCACCCTAAAGCTATTCTCAGAGATGATTTATCATGTATGAGCCAAGGATTTCTGAACTATAGAAGACAACAATATTAACTTGCCTAAAGAGATTGAGACTTGGGCCAAACCCTGGGATGTAATGGTTGTATTTGCTCTAAAACACAAGTTTCCTGAGCTCCCTTTGTTGGGTAACATTTCCTTCACTTTCACCCTTGCTTTTACTAACCCCTCTAAACTTTAGCAAAATCAAAAAAAGCCCCACAAATCTCCCTTGCACTTGTACAACTCCCTGAACACAGAAATGGACTCTCCTGAGCACTCCCAGACTTGGACTCGCAGGTCTCAAAGGTGAAGTAAATGCAGACAGTGGGTCACAGCACAGAGAACCATCCTTTTGCTACTTTTCAAGAGAGAGCTGATCCCTATTCACCCACCCTTTCTTATTTGAGCCTCTTCTGGTTGGTTGCAAGTAATAGAAACTCATCAGGGAACTTAATTGTAAAGGTATAGGAGTGTCGCTCAGAACTTGGAAGTCTCCCGGAAGAACTGGTAGTGGGAATTAGAGGCCATCAGGGACGAGGTGATAATTCCCCACCACCTGTCATCTTTGTTTCTCCCACTCAGTGCATCCTATCCTTTAATCCCTGGTCTGCACAGGGAGTACAGTGTACTTCAGTTTAAATTTCCTGTTGAAGAGGCCAACCCAGACTTGCTTTTCTTCATCCCAATTCCAAATTCCTGAGGATGGGAGCTGTTGCACTTATCTTGGATCTGGTAACTTTTCTGGTTCAATTGTCTATTGCAAGGAACAGAGTCAAGCTGGGCCAATGTGAGTACAAGGAGGTCATCTCTGAGTCCTGCATCATGGGGAGGTAAGTCCCAGAAGAAACAAACTGCTTGGAAAATCTAAAACGGATCCTGTAGAATCCTTTCACCTAAGCTCCTACAAACAAAGGAGAACTTTAAGGTCATTTACCCCAACTACCCATTCATGGCAAGTATCTGTTCTACAACACTGCTAACAATAATCCTTCAGCCTTGCACGAATACCCTCCAAAGAGGGAGTTTCCTCCTTCGGAGGCAGTCAGCATGGTTAAATTTTTTTTTTTTCTTAGGTTCCAGCAAAAGTTCTTCCCGTAATGTCCACACAGAGATACTAGTTCTAATCATTTAAGAATCATGCATCACTAACATTGGAGTGAACATGCACCTACTTATACGTATACATAAATGTGTACATATACATATTCATTTTTTAAGTGAAAAAACCTGAATAGCAGTTAACAAGAGGAAGGATGTGTGAGAGAAAGAGCATGGGCTCTGATGATAATAGACAGTCGGTTTTCAAATAACTATCAACTGGCTGTGCAGCCTTCAATAAGCCATTGCATGTCTATTTCCTCAACTGTAAAATAGTCCTAGTGACATGAAAATTAAATAAAATTAAGTGCATAGAGCATTCATTTTCGTGTCTGGCATAGATTTGAAGCTTAGTTTGTTTTAGCTGCTATTATTTTATTTTAGTATTACTTACTTATAAAAATACAATGAAATCATATTATTTTCTAATCATATATTTCTAAGCCCTATATCATTCTGCAACTGATGGTTCTCAATTTGACCAGACAGCTGTTCCTCAAAGGTTATTCATGCCAATGGGTAAAAATAAGAATGACAGCGTCAGAGTGTTCCTTATCCACAGCTTGGAACCTGTTTCTGGCAAGAAGGTTGGAGAAACATCTCAGGATCACCTGTTGCAGGGATGGGTGCCATTCTAGTTGCTATTTAAACATGAAGGTGAAGGCTTCTTGCTCAAGTTGTGAAGACGGGAAGTGGGTGGAGAGCATTCCGCATCTGTAGTTTAGAGAAATGAAATACAGAAGTTGACATTTTTAGGATTTTCATAATCTCTGCAAGTCAGTAGTCCAGCCATAGCCAAAGTGTTCTGAGTCCACTGTTACCTCCTAGATTTAGTGTAAGATGTGGAGAAAAGGGGAAAAGAAGCTGAAATGATTGGAACTACCTGGGGCTACATTTGCTGAAGGCTTGCCCTGAGAAGCTGAAGAGAGCCAGAAGGTGTCGGGGGGCCTAATGCACAGGTGCAGCCTTATTCTTCAGACTACAGATGCCTTTGAAACAAGGGATACCAAGGAGGTAGTGAGCTAACACCTGTCTAAAAAGACTATCATTTCATTTCTTCCTACCTGCGAATACTGAAGTGTGCCTAATCTTTCTAAACTAAAAATTACATAATATAGAGAAATTCCTATTCCTATATTCCTATATTATATGCAGTATTTTATAGCAAATTCTGAATTTGATTACAACAAGCATAAGCACAAATGTAAATATAAGACAGACACTACTTAAGCTTTTCCATTTTGTTTGCCACTTACATCTTCCTGATGATTAAATGCAATGATTAGCTGCATTTTTTACGTAATTAGGAAAAAAGACAATAGGAAATCAGATTGAGAAATAATAAACTTTCCTTCGATTTTAAGAAATAGATTCTTACATATACAGTCAATTGATTTTTTAGACAAGAGCACTAAGACCATAAAATGGGGAAAGGATAATCTTTTCAGCAAATGGTGCTGGGGTAACTAGAGGTTCAGATGCAAAAGGATGACTTCACACCACAAATACAAATATTAGACGAAAAGATTATTTCACACTGCAAATACAAAAATTAACTCAAAATGGATCAAAGGCCTAAATGTAATAATTAAAAATGTAAAACTCTTAGGAGAAAGGATAGAGGAAAATTTTCATGACCATGGATTTGGGAATGATTTCTTGCATATGAAACCAAAAGCACAGACAACAAAAGAGAAATAGACAAACTGAACTACATCAAAATTAAAAAATGTTTGTGCATCAAGAGGATCCTATAAGATAGTGAAAACACAATCCACAGGATGGGAGAGAATATTTGCAAATTATATATCTGATAACAGATTAATATCAGAATACAAAAAGAACTCCTACAGCCTAATGAGAACAACCAAATGAACAACCAATTCAAAAATAGATAAAATGTTGGGGTACCTGGGTGGCTCAGTCAATTAAGTAGCTGACTCTTGATCACAGCTCAGGTCTTGATCTCAGGGTCCTGAGTTCAAGCTCCATGTTGGGTTCCACACTCTATGTGGAGTCTCCATTAAAAAAAAAAAAAAAAAAAAAGACAAAATGTGGTATATATATACAATGTACTATTATCCAGCCATTAAAAGGAATGAAATTCTGATATGTGCTATAAAATGGATAACTCTTGAAAACATTATGCAAATTAAAATAAGCCAGACACAAAAGGATGAACAACTTATGGTTCTTCTTATATAAGGTATCTAAAATAGGCAAATTCATAGAGAAAGTATAATTGAAGTTATTAGGAATTGGGGGTGGGCAAAATGGGTATTAGAGTTCAGTGGGTACAGAGTTTATGTTTGAAATGATACAAAAGTTCTGGAAATAGATAGTAGTGATGGCTAAAAAAACAAAATAAACTAAGACACTTCCAGAAGAAGGGGAGGGCGTTCCAGGTATGGGGAATGGGATGTACAAAGGCATGAAGGTAAGGATGCCCACATGTTTGAGGACTCCAGTGAGGCTGTATCACTGGTTTATTGGGAAGAGAGTCTGCAGTCCAGGTCTGGTTAGGAAGGGCTTTGAACACCAAAGAGAAGTAATGGCTTGGAAATATACAACCTTTCTAGGCCCTTCTTTATCTGCCATTCTGTATTATCATTGTCCAGAGAAATAAAATCAGGAGGAAAATAGATATATATCTTCACATATGTACACAAATACATTTTATTGGTTTTTGTTTTATATATATATGGAGAGAAAGAGAGAGACAAAGAGATAGACAAAAGAGAGAAAAAGAGAGAGATTTATTATAAGAGATTGGCTCCTACAAGTACATGGGAAGGCAAGTCCCAAGATCTATAGGTTGGGTGTGCAATCTTCTCCTGGACCCAGGAAAGCCATGTGACCAGAAAGAAAGGAAGCAGAAAATTTGTGCATAGCCCTAAATCCTTCCACTCAAAGTTCTGCACCAGATTCCACCATGTGTGTGGGGTTTTCCATCACCAACAAGCGGCTCTCCAACATCAACTGGGTGTCCTACAATTCAACTCAACTTTAATACTATTTACTTGGAGATACCATCAGCTTGCACACGTTAAGTAAGGGCTTAGTCCCACAAGACTGCCCCCACTTTGGATGTCAGTGGCAAGTCCAGGGTGTTACCCATACTTCTGACCAATTGGCTATAAATCAGAGGTTCCTACTACCTCTTCCTTGGGTTTGATTAATTTGCTAAAGTGGCTCACAGAGCTCGAGAAACCCATTCACTCACTCAATTACCTGTTTATTATGAAGAGATATAACTCAGGGACAGCATATGGCAAGGTATGGATGGGTAAAGGGCAAAGAGTCTTCATGGCCTCTCCAGGCCACAGTCACCAAATCTCTACAGGTTTACCAACCAGGAAACTCTCCAAACCCAGTTCTTTTGGGTTTTTATGGAGGCTTCATTACATAGGCATAATTGATTAAATCATTGGCCATTGGTCATTAATTAAACCTCCAGTCCCTCTCACCTTCCTGAAATTAGGGGAGTGGGACTGAAAATCATAACCCTCTAATCATGTGGTTGGTTCTCTTGGCAACTGGTCCCCACCCTTACTTGGATTTCATAAGTTGCCTCATTAACATAACAGAAGACACCTTTGTTGCTCTCAGCCCCCAGGAAATTCCAGGGGTTTTAGGAGATCTCTGCCAGGAATGAGGATGAAGACCAAATATATATTTATTGTTATAAATCACATTATCACAGCCACTTATGTTAATAAATGTATTACCCACCAAGGAAAAACCTCCAAGCAAAGCGGTTGACCATAAGTGGTTTAAAAAAAAAAAAACAACACCACCACCACCAAAAATACAAAACAAAACAAAAAAAATTAGAGCCCCAGGGACTGATAGAAACCTAAACAGAGTCCTTAAGCAACATCCAGTGACCCCTTTTTGGAACAGGCCCTATATCTTTCTTTATCGTTTCTACAACATCATTTATAACAAAAATGAATGAGAATCCTAGACCATGACTATGATGTTTTCTTCCCAGAACTATGCCTCATGTAAGCTGTCTGTGCCAATGGTGGTTCCAAATTTTCTGTGAAGGAGGGGCCTAGACTTACAAATAAACCCAACAAGGACAAATGCTGTGAGAGTTGTCTTAAGACTGGATTTGTTTTTTGTTGTTTTTACTTAGAACACATATTTATTTGGGATGGCTCGGGGTAGAGGGACAGCTGATGAGCATCAGAGAGAGATAAAAGACCCTGTGAGTCCTCTCTTTGTGCATGTCCCCAACCCCTGACCATTGAAGGGAATCAAAAAAATGTGCACTGCTCTGCCTCTTCAGACCAGAAGACATAAACTAGTAGCCTACCAGAGTGGCCAACCATTCTGGTTTGCCTTGGACAGGGTGATTTTTCAAGACGAAGACTTTTGGTACTAAAACAAGGACAGTCCTGGGCAAACCAAGATAGGTAATATCCAGCATATAGCCCTCACACATATTCTATTTGGTCATTTGGTGTTTTATTTCTTTTTAAAATTTGAGTTAGAATCATTTTAAAAAATCAGGTTTCCTAAAAATTCCCAGGTAAGTACGTCTTTTTGTTTTTTTTTTTTTTTTAAGATTTTATTTATTTATTTGACAGAAAGAAATCACAAGTAGGCAGAGAGGCAGGCAGAGAGAAGAGAGGAGGAAGCCTGCTTCCTGACCAGCCCAATACGGGACTCGATGCCAGGACCCTGGGATCATGACATGAGCCGAAGGCAGAGGCTTAACCCACTGAGCCACCCAGGCACCCAGATAAGTACTTCTTTAACAATTAGAGTATCTGGTCATTCTGAGACCTATGTTGCCTCAGGGCAGCAAATAACCAGGGCCAGGTGGTGGCAGCTCTCTCTATAAGACAAACATGTGCCTTGCAGATCTTCACAGTTCCTGCCCAGCTCCTTTCACCCATCTATTCTACCTACCTGGATCCTGCAGCATGAAACTACACATTAGAAATACCTGAGTTACTAATACAATCCCAACATTTAGCTGCACCCCATACCAATTATATAAGGCTTTCTGGGGTGAGACCCTGGCATCTATATACATACATGTTAATATATGCACATCTTACATAATTGTACATCTTTTTTTTTTAAAGATTTTATTTATTTATTTGACAGAGAGAAATCACAAGTAGATGTAGAGGCAGGCAGAGAGAGAGAGAGGGAAGCAGGTTCCCTGCTGAGCAGAGAGTCCCATGCAGGACTCGATCCCAGGACGCTGAGATCATGAAGTATGAAGTATGAAGGCAGCGGCTTAACCCACTGAGCCACCCAGGCGCCCCACATAATTGTACATCTTAAATACACACTTCAGTGACATTGAATACATTCACCCTGTTGTGCAACTTCATCACCCTTCATAGGTAGAAGTTTTTCATCATTACAAACATAAGCTCTTGTATCCATTAAATAATAACTTCCCATTCCTCCTCCCCATCCCCACCTACCCCCCAGCAGCCTTTGGGAACCACCACTGCACTTTCAGTCTCTATAAATTTGTCTATTCTAGGTATTGCATATAAGTGAAATCATAAAATACTTGTCCTTTTGTGTCTGGCTTTTTTCACATCACTGAATATTTTCCAAGTTCATGTTTCACATCACTGAATGTTTTCCAAGTTCATCCATATTGCAGCATGTACCAGAATTTCCTTTCTTTTCAAGATTGAATAATATTCCATTGTAAGTATGTATTTACCATATTATTATATTTTGTTTACCCATTCATCCATTGATGGATATATGGATTGTTTCCACATTTGGGTTATTGCGGATGATGCCGTTATGGACGTTGCTGTATGAGTATCTCTTTGAGTCTCTGCTTTCAATTCTTTTGGGTATGTACCAAGGAGTAAAACTGCTGGATCATATGATAATTCTATGTTTAATGGTGTCTGCATTTTTAGTCCGCTTGGTGATTCCAGTGTATAGACAAGGCTGTAAACTTCGGCGTTAGAGCTTGTAACCTCTGAAGAATCTTTACCTTCTCATTCCAGTATGAGGAGGGAAGCAGCGGGCAAGAAGCAAGTGGGCAGCTTAGCTGATTTAGCCAAAAGACAACAAAATGAAAAATGATTTTGAGAGTATACAGAAACTTTCTACCTTCTTACTCAAGCCTCTGAAAAAATTCTCTGCAGCCCTTTATTGGACATTTCTATCAGCCTTTCAAGAGAGCTATCTTCAAAGAATATTTTAAATTTCATTATATATACAGCTTTAAAATATTAATTCAATCTGTAGAATTTTATAAAAATGTACTGGATTGGAAAATGACACAAAAATAATATCCACTGGTTTTCTTTTATAATATCATCCAACTAAAGTGACACATTTTGAAGCAACCTAGTTATTAAAATGCAGCTTTATGCTGGTATGAATGTCACTTATTTTTAAAAGGAAAGTAATTTTACATGATTTTCTCTCTTATTTTTTGTCCTGATGATACCGGGAGATCTGTGATTCAGGGACTCCATCAAATGGTCTTGTCCCTTCTACCATGCTACTTTAAATGAAGACTGAAAGCTTTTAGAATCCTTCTTCCCAGGGGAACTTATGAAATGTCAAATGGTCACATCAGCCACTTGGACTAGCCTGGGAATGAAGACTTAATTTGGTCATGGGAATAGTAGATAAATATTTCCTTGAAGTTCTTTCACCATCCTGGTCTTTCTCCTCTGAAAACATTCCATCATGTTGTGTCATTGTCCAAAATGGAACACTCACTGAACTGAACTCAATTTATCAGGGATATCATTTAGTGCTCTTAGTGTTCCAAGTGGTAGAAAACCAAATTTATGTGATTTAACACTGAAGAGAGGTTGTGAGTTCATATTATCTAAAAGAAATTGGATGGGCTTCAGATGAAGCTTGATCCAGAAGTTCAGACAGTGTCACCAAGTTTTCAACTGTTCTTTTCTCTTCTCTCCATACTATAATCCAGTGTTGGCTTCAGCAGGTCTGGCAGGTCTGGACTTTCCAGTTATGTTATCAAAAGACCAGTTCTGTATCTCTCATCTTCATAGCACATGTTCCAGAGGGAGCCACGAGGCTCTAGTAAATCTAACAAGAGTCCGTTCCTAAAGCTAGTAGAGGCATCAATCCGACCCAAATCTCATGGCTGAGAATGGGAAGGAGGAAATTCAGCATTCTGTTTCTAGGGAAAGGGAGGAATGCATTCTGAGCAGTAAAAAACATGGGTCGACTATTCCAGGTGTGTTCTGACCAATGCACAGTAAGTATGACTCTTAACTCCCCTAAACAGTGTTATCTAATGGAACTTTCTGCGATCCTGGAAATGTTCTATATTCATGCTAATACAGTAGCCACCTAACCACACGTGACTATTGAAATGTGGCTAATATGACTGAGAACTGGGTTTTTTATATTGTTTAAATTAAACTTAATTTAACCTAAATAGGTTAACATGGCTAGGGGCTGCCATATTGTACAGCACAGTTATAGAGACTTTTGTTTCCATTAAAGCAACTGAAGATCACATTTGTTTTTTGGCAGGCACATAATATTATTTATAGTACATAATGGAGCTTATTATCAACAAAATTCCATAGCTTTTTTTTCTATTTATGAGTCTACTGAGTCATGTCTTTGTCATTCTGTACATTTGCAATTAATAATTTAGACTTAAATGAAAGATTTCACATTTATGCCAGATTGGATTATGGGGCATCCCCAACCTTAAAGAAATGTTTTATCCTGATATTTTTTTCCACAATATTACTTGGTCACCAACCTTATGTTGGTCTCTGTCATGAAGGGAATCTAACCTATAGCAACACTTTTTTTTCTTTAAATCTTGAGGATTATAAATGGCTTTCAAGAGTCTGTGACACTTCTGAAAGTACATGTAGATTTTTGTGTGCTTTTTTTTTTTTTTTTTTTTTAAGGAAAGATCCCAGTGCCTTCATTAAATTTTCAAAGGTTAAAGTCAATAATCAAGAATTTGTGTCTTTGCACAAATTATTAAACCAAGGCAGGAATCTGTGGCCTGTTGTTAAAAATGGCCCTCCCGATAAATACCAGTGTTTTCCCCAGGCTCTGTGTCTAGTTCCCTAGACCAGAAAAATAGTGAGTTTCTTTCCTTTTTTTGTTTTTTTTTAGCTTTAGTTGCCCTGCCCTGCGCCAAAAGTGCTGCCCATTATAAGGCAAAACCACTAAAGTCAGAAATTTAAAGTTTTGACTTCAAAATGGACTTCCAAAATCTCCCAATTCTTGTTCACTAAGGTGGGTGTTTTTGTATTTTGCATTTTGTCCATATATTATAGTATTCTGTCGGAGAGGGTCACTCTTATAAATCATTATGTATTACTCGTTATCTTATTATTTCATTCTCATACACATGGCATTTAATTAACTAGACTTATACTAATAAACATTTAGAATTTTACCAATTTTTAAGGAGGGCACGTGATGAGCAGTGGGTATTATATAAGACTGATGAATCACTGACATCTACCTCTAAAACTAATACTGTATTATATATTAATTGAATTTAAGTAAAAATAAATAATTTTTTAAAAGAATTCCACCTATTTTCTTGGCAGAGCAATCACTGTTACAGTGAACACTTTTATTTGTGCCTCTCTGAGCACATGGCCAAGTAGATAATGCGAAGTAGAGTGTGGGTTATAGAGTAGGTACATTAGGAAAGTAATCCATGGTGGCTGAAAGTCAGGAAACATAAATAATATTTTATTATAAATTATATCATCATATCAATAAAACATTTGATGTATATTAATATATATAATAAACATCCAAAATTTATCACATGACTCAAATGTACCAAATGTTCTCAGACACGTGGTCAGCCTGGAGATATTATCAAATGCTTTTTAAAATGTTATGAGTGCTTAACACTGTGCCCTGGTGTAGTAACTAAGGAAACTCTGAATTTTCTTTCTGGAAGATTTGAAGAAAGGCATTTCTACCTGTAGTAGGTTAAAGATGGATATCGAAAGCTGTGAACCAAAGCAATTAGAGGCACACAGACAATGCCAAGCCCATGGCTTCTTTGGTGCTGTAGCTCTCCTCTTAAAACGGGCTCCGAAAGTTAGGGTTGGCATCTCCTCAGCTTTCCCTTGTTTCATGCTGTGAAGCCATTGGGGAGACATTGTATTTGCACAACCCTGGAGCAAGGAATTTTGCATAAATGAACACTACAAGAGCAAGGTGATGAAAAGGAGTCTGATCTGAGCTCTCCACCCCCTAATGTACGCCAGCCCTGCTCTCAACAAATAGCAGACTTCCCAAAGAGCAAACGTTAAGGATTATTAAAGCTTCATTTCTTAATTTCCATTTTGATTCAAAAATCACAGGAGGCTATGATCTGACTTATGATTTCTTTTTTCCCCATGCAGCTGGAATGGGGAATCTGACATTTATTAGCTTAAAAGTAGGGTTTTTCTTTATGGCATTAAATATTCTTTTTCATGATGGTGTTTTACTTCACAAATGGCAAATAGATCATGATGTGACCTGCGTAGAAATGTTTTCAAAGCAGGTTTGAGGATTCTGAAAAATTCCCCTTATTATGTAATGAGTTGAAATCCCACTCTCTTGTTTGACACACTCTGCTGGCATCACCCATCATATTGGCAAGAGAAAGTTAACTGAACATGGGAAAAAACTTGGTGCTTCTACTTCATATTCAGCAAAGTTGTTTTTCTAAGGAATTCTAAGAATATAACAAAGATCCATAGCTATAAAACCTTTTCATATTTCTTTTTAATCAGGGGTTCATTTATGAAATGCTTACTAAACACTCATGTCGTATGAATCATCAGTCTAAACTCTGTGAGGAATACAAACATGAAATATCCATAGACCTGCTTATGGCAGGGTCCTACTTAGTTTCTTGGATGGGTTCAGATGTCAGGCTCTTTATGTAGTTCAAGTGATGGTATTAATATTTAAAAAAAAATCCAGTTTCTACCTTCACAGAATTTATAGTCTAGGAAGAATGTAAATGTTAAATAAAAAATTACAGGTATGTAAATTCACAGCCAACTAAAAGTTCTAACCTTGCTTTATAACTTAAAACCAGTTGAGCTCTTGTCCCTCCCTCCCCATCAGACAGCCAGCATCCAGTAAGAATAAGTTCCTTGCTTTTCATTCCTCCCCCTTTGTTTCATTCTTTCTCCTATCTTATTTCATTCTCCTTTTCACTTAATATTTATTTATGGAGTGTCTCCTATGTGTCCAGTATTGCATCGAGCAGGAATATCAATGAAGCAAGATACAAAGTGAAACTATGTCCACTAGTGCCATTCTTGGAGCACCTGATGGTCCCAGGGTAGGCTTTCCCTTCAGAGCTCCTGCAGGGTGAGTATGCCTTTTCCTTCTCTGACTGATTGGATTCCTAAGAATGCCCAGGATCCTAAGTCAGAGGGCTGTCCCATGGCAAACAATTTACTGGAACTTGGAGATAGCTGGACAGTGTTTCCCAGGAATGAAGGCTGGTTAAATGGCCAAAGTTTATTAAAGCTCTCTGTACACAGCTTAAGACAGAATTCAGTCAACTGCCTCTGGTGGCTTTCACTCCATCTTAACTTCCAAGAACCACAGAGATGAAGTAAATGAGCCACAGGAATAGGGATTTCTTCCAGGCTGGAGATATTACAATCCTTCTCTGAATATAAGAGTTGGCTTAAAAGGGCAGCATTCACTATTGAGGGGATAACTCCGAAGAGGTCTTGTGGTTATAATGGTTTTATGATTATTTTGGACCTCTGCAAAGACTCCTGTGTTTGGGTAACTGATTCCATGCTGGAGAGATCACACACACATTCCTTAACATTAGTCTGTGGCTTTGTTTGACAGAATTAAAAGAGCTCTGTGTCCATTCCAGTCGCTCGTCATACCCCAAAACTGTCATTCAGATGACTGTGGATTCTTTCAGAATTAAACTCTGATTCTTCTATATTTTTTTAATGATGTATGTAAAAACAGATTGTGAAGTCTACACTATGTTGAAAAAAGAAGATATTTAAGTCATAGTACTATCCTCCAAAAACCTATATATGAGGAAGTGATATTTGTTAGTTAAAATGCACACATACATAGATACATACATACAAACATACAAACACATATATAAACAAGCAAAGAAACAAGTTGGAAAACTAGCCACCCCTTTTCTTCTACTGTCAATTGTTCAAGAAATAGTGCCCAAGCACCCATCCTTTAGGAGAAATCTATCATATATGTTGAAAATAAAAGATTCTTAAGTCACGTCACAGTCTTCTAAGAGCCTTTGGATGAAGAGATGAGATCCGTTAATTAATATACATAACACACACACACAAATAGGTTAGAAAAAATATCAAGGATGACAAAAAGGAATATATTCAACAAATATTTATGAAGTACTGGGTGTATTCTAGGGCCAATATAGAGCTTTTATTGTAGTGAGGTTGATAGATAATAAACAAGTAAATAATCTCAGGGAAGAGGAAGTTCCATGAAGAAAAAATAAAGCAGGATGGGAAAGATAAAATTGTGGAAATTGTGGAAGTAGAATTATATTTATAAAGAGTGTTGTCAGGAAAGAGGTGATATTTGATATTAGATTATGTGAGAATATGTGCAGGAAGCAGCCATGAATCCAGATCACGTAGAGCCCAGCAAATGACAGAAAAGACTTGGACTTTCATTCTAAGTTGGAGAGAGGAGACATTTGGAGGGTCTCAAGGTGAGGACTGACGTGTTCTAAGATGTCTCTCCTGTGTTAAGGACAGACTGCAAGGGGTAAGGGCTGAAGAAAGAGACAAGGTGGAAGGCTAAAGATGGTGAGCAATGATAATGGCTTGGACCTAGGGTGGCAATGGGGATGACAAGAAGTGAATGAATGATACAATCATTTTGAAGGCAGAATTAATAGAAATTGTCAATAGATCAGAAGTGAGGTGTAAGAGAAGGAAAGAGGGTAAAGATGACACCAGGTTTTCCAGTCTGAGCAATTAGAAGAATCATTAGTTGAATAATTACAAAAATGGCTAACTTGTTAAGAGTAAATACACACACACACACACACACACACACACACACTCAATATATTGAGTATATCAAGAGTATATTGAGTATAACAAGAGTATATCTTGAGTATATCGATATATAGATATATAGATATATCTTGACAGAGAGATAGAGAGAGAGCACAAGTAGGCAGAGCAGCAAGCAGAGGGAGAAGAAGAAGCAGGCTCTCTCCACTGAGCAGGGAGCCTGACATGGGACTCGATCCCAAGCACCCTGGGATCATGACCTGAGCTGAAGGCAGCTGCTTAACCCACTGAGCCAACCCAGGTGCCCTGAGGATGTTTGAATCATAGTACAAAACCATATGTTTCCACTAGAATGGATAAAATTTAAGACTGACAACATTATTTGGGAGGGCGTAAAACAATTAGAATTCTCATGCATTCTTGATGGGAGTGTAGAATGGTTTAACCGCTTTGGAAATCAGTCCAGTACTTTCTCATGAAGTTAAACTTACACTTACTTATGGCCCAGAAATTTATTCATAGGTATATAAACAAAAGAAATAAAAACTTGGGCTTCAGAAAGTTGTATATAAGAATGTTCATAGCAGCTTTCCCTCTGATAGTCCTAGAATAGAGACAATCCAAATTTCCACTGACAGGAGAATATAAACAGTACATTCTCCTGTGGTACATGGAGTACCACTCAGCAATTTAAAGAAGTGAACCATAGCAACATGGATAAATCTCCAAAACACTCTTCTGAGCAAAATAATGTAAATACAAAATAATGTATATTGATTGGTTTCATTTAAATAAAGTTCTAGAACAGGAAAACCTACTCTATAATGGTAACTCGAAAGAGTATGTGCTTCTGGGCTTGTGAGATAGTGAGAGGGTTTTCTGAAATACAGCTTTCTGGAATGATAGAAATATTCTATATCCTGATAGGGATATGGCTTATATCAGTGAATGCATTTGTTAAAATTGATCAGACAGTACACCTAGGTGTACACTTCACTTCACTAAATAATTGTTAGACTTCAACTAAAAAATGTTTACATAAAAAAAATTAAATAATGAAGTATTTTAAAAATAAGAGTATAGGTACCCAATGATATATACTACTATGTGTAAAAAGCACAAAACCTCATCTATTTCTATCGATACAAATATGGACTTGTATACAACTAAAAGCAGCATTTTTACATTAAAAAGAATCTGACTTAGTAACTTTTCCTCTCTGACTCAGCACTGATAATAATCAATAGTAGCATTATTTTGTTTAAATGTTACTGCAGCCTTTATGGTTTATTTTACTTGTCCCACTTCACACATAAACTGAGTATTAGAAAGTAATGTGACGGGGCGCCTGGGTGGCTCAGTGGGTTAAGCCTCTGCCTTTAGCTCAGGTCATGATCTCAGGGTCCTGGGATCGAGTCCCGCATCAGGCTCTCTGCTCAGCAGGGAGCCTGCTTCCTCCTCTCTCTCTCTCTCTCTCTCTGCTTGCCTCTCTGCCTACTTGTGATTTCTGTCAAAATAAATAAATAAATAAAATCTTAAAAAAAGAAAGAAAGAAAAGAAAGTAACGTGACTTGCCCACAGACATATCACTATTGACACATAGAGCTGGAAGTTGAATCCTTGTCCATTTTCCTCCAGCTTGTACTTTCAAATACTACATTACGTTTTCTTCCACAGCAAGGACACAGGCACTCTCTAAGAAACCCTTAGTTGTCTCCAGGACCTCAGACAATCCCTCCAGGTGCTGTCCCTGTCCTCCATCTTGCTTTCTTCTGAGGCATCCGGTTTGCATCCTCTCATCTTAGACTTGACTTCAGCCTTCCTTCCTAGCTCCTACAGAGGATGTTTCATTTACCGTGTCTGCTTGGTCTTTGGTTTTATGTTTAGATATTGTCTTTTGGGTCCAGTTTGGCTGAACACTCTGAAGCCCTCAGGCTAGTCCTGCTCCACCAGTGCAAAATACAACAGGCTCTCAGAACCCTCACCTGAGTCCAGATGTTCCAGGCTGGGCCTTTGGATAATTCCTCTCACCATCCAAAGTAGAAATGTTGAACAAGACTTCTTGCTGAATTTGTTTGATGAGGCTGGATATCTACTTCCTTTCCACTAAGAAACTCTAATTTATTTTTTGAGCCATAGAATGGAAATAATTTTGCTATTCATAAATACAAAATTCAAATGTGTTGGATATGAGTCCTTATCTACTGGAGGTTTAAAAGTCTGAGTTAAAGATTCTGAAAATTCAACTACTTTATGTTTTCTAAAATTGAATGATTTCAAAAGGCTAGATCTGGCAAGACAGCAAAAGAAATAAGTAATAGGTTAGAATGTAAAACAAACAACCTTTCAGCAAACTATGCCTTTTAACCCACGGAAAACCTCTGCTGCCTCAGAGAACACAGGTCAATGTATCAGTCTTCCACTTTATTAAATTATTAGTATTAAAAAATAACTCTGAGCAAGCAACAAAACACAGCACAGTGTTTTCTACAAATAGAATTTAATTTGCTATCTCAAGAGCTGCTGGCTTTTATCGCCAAAGGTTGGAGCATGATGTTTTCAGAAAGAAACTTTTTTTTTTCTTTTATCTAGTTTGGAGGAAACATGGCCAACATTAGTTCCAAATATTTTATTTCAAACATAAAGCATAGAACCAATACTAATAAACAACAGGCTCTTATGCCAACATTGGTGCATGTTTTTGTTATTGCATTATATTCCATGAGAGTTATTTTGCATAATTAAATAGGAAAAAAAAAAAACCCTTGAACTTGGAATTATAAAACCGTCACCACAAACCAACAATTCCACTTGATGTGTATTAAGTCATTAAATTTATTGTAAAAAAAAAATGGAGAGAAAAAAATCTTTTCTTTCTAAATCATTAAAAATTCATGAGGGTTGAAAGCAGAGCAAACAGCCCATACATTTGCTTAGGGAACTACTGCAGAAGAAGGCACTGCAATTCAGGAGAGGAGAAGGGAGTTGAGGGAAATTGGAGGGGGAGGTGAACCTGAGAGACTATCAACTCTGAAAAACAATCTGAGGGTTCTGAAGGGGGGAGAGGTTGGGGAAACCAGGTGGTGGGTATTAGAGAGGGCACGGATTGCATGGAGCACTGGGTGTGGTGCAAAAACAATGAATACTGTTACACTGAAAAGAAATTTAAAAAAAAAAAAAAAGAAGAGAAAATGAGCTTCTCTTGAAATCAGAATGACTGGTTATCAAAATGACTACCATGTGGGCTATTGGGAAGAAAGGACTTATACATTCTGAGAATGTAAATGTTTGTCCCACTGTCCTAGATAAAGAATGTTTGGGATAGGGGGAAGGTAGACCAGCCATGGTCTAAGGAGTCTCACAGTCGAAGAGTTCAAAAGAACGGGCTACCATGGGATCTGTACAAGCAAGCAGATCCAGAAAACACAGGTTGAGTTAGGACCTGGCTTCTGGACAAGAGTCAACCCAATCTGCATCACATTGTCCAACAGCTGAGACAATGGTTTTTCAGCCAGTTATTCAGACATCAGAAGTTATATCATTTATTCATTTGGAGCATTACCACAACTCTTGTGACAATTCATTCTGTCAACATTATGAGTTTGCTCTGAAAAGCTTTTTCTTAATGTGTTATAACTGGGAGGCATTCATGAAATGCGCAGAAGGAGAGAGAAAGAGATCCAAGTTGCTAGGAATGAGATCCATTCAAACCGGTTCAGATAAAAGTGTATCTTTATTGAAGGGGAAGTTAAGATTACCCAGAGATTAGAAACTGAGTTCAGTTAGACTGCTTCGGATCTATATGAGAAAGTGGAACTGCCTCTCATGGAGTCACACTGAACCTTTTGGAAGAAGGTACAAGGGAATACAGTAGCTTTCTATTTACTCACCTATTTTCTTTAGTACTCACTAGATATCTGGTCTGTTTTTTCTTAATCTGTGCCAACTCTCCATTTTACTGATGGCTCTGGTGCCCCTCACTAATTTATTTGTGGTGTTGGATGCCATGGCCTAATGGTGGCCCCAAATTTACATGACCCCCCATCTCACCGACTGCCTTTTTCTCTTTTGATTCTTTTTTGTTTTTTAAGGGAATTACTGGTCTAGTTCAGGTCACATATTTATCCCTGGTCCTATCAGTAATGGCCAGAGAAGTTGGTCAGCTTCCCAGTCACCAGGGTGGGAACAGATTCTCTGAGAAGGGGATGAGGCCACAGCAAGCAAATTGACTGTAACATCTACAATCGTACAAGCTATACAGTTAATTCTTAAATAGTCAGGAAGTGAACCTACCGAACAGGGTTGTATGTGTATATCACTTAAATAATTACCATAGTTCTCCAATCCTAAAATGAATATATTTTTTACATTTTAACATTTTTTTCAAAGTGAGATGTAGATTACAATCAACCTGTACATTTAATGCAGTCTAATAGCTGCTATTAACTTGATGATGTATCGTAAGTTCAAGTTTCTTCAAGAATTGGGGAATCACAGAAAGCATGATTCTACTGGCTCACAGTTTTTTCAAAAGCTAAAAATCAAATCTTTTTCTATAAAATTACTATTAAGCACTATTTCCCTAATTGTTCTATATTTGTCTCATTTTTGTTTGAAAGATGACAATTTCATCATTTCAGCAGTAATTCTCTAATCCCATCATGTTACCCTGTCCTCTGATATTATGCCTTAATCATCTCTCTTTGGATTAACTCATTATTTCAATTAAAGTCCTTGATATATGTCAAAGATGTGCCCCTATTTGTGACAGAGCCATAAAAAATGTATTGCTTTAATGCTTTCTATAAATCAGCAATTCCATTCCCTTAATTATACGTTGTTTTTCTCTGGAATCTTTCCAATGTCCAGATTTTGTTTGTTTGTTTGTTTGTTTAACCTAGAAGCGTTTCCAAAATTTAAGTACAAGATGCCAGTATAGGCTGACAAAACTGCCCTTCCTCTTTGGTGATGTTGCCTTACAAACAGTTCCAAGTAAGGCCTTTCCCCTCGCCAGATGATTCAATATAGAACTAAATTACTTTTAAGTTTCATCCAGCATGCCAACTTGTAGGGCATTTGTCCACCAGTAAAGTCTGACCATTTTGGGTTATTTTTAAATAAAGAGAATCTTTATTTAAAAGTGAATCTTTTACTTTCTTTTCCTCTTATTATTTTCCAAACACGTGTGTTATTTAGTCTTCTAGTTAGCAACAGATACCGCAAATTGACGTTAGCAGGAAGTGGGATGCTATGATAAAAAGACAATTCCCCCTCAATCTAAGTTTTAGTTTAGGTTGTGACATGGACATACCATGTGGCTTTAGAAAAGGAGTTAATGTTGCTGGTCTAGTAAATGGTTAAAAAGGCAAAAAGAGCTAATAGTCCTTTAGCTCTAACATTCTACATAATCATTTCTTAATGATCTGGTTAAAAGTTTTCGGAGTGCTCACAGGCTCAAGATCACACTAAATCCTGGACCCATGCCTGTAATGCAACACCAGCCCTACATTCATTCCCCATATTCTACACCTTCAGGAAAAGACTATCCAGATTCTATCAAAGTCCCATTCCCTACCAAATGTGCGCACACACAAACACAGATGTACATACACACATACACACACACACAGTTTGCTTTGGAAGTGAAACTTTATGGAATCCAGTACTATAGGAGGTCAGCTCTTTATCTTTTTTTTTTTTTTTTTCTGATGGATATACACGCAAAAAAGAAATGATGTCCTCATTTTTCATTCTGATAAGAAGATTGCATACTGCCTTCCCTTCTGATAACCTAAAGAAGGAACTATTTGTCTGGAATGATTCATGCTGTATTCTGATAATCTGGTTATAAAGCTGGTTAATACACCATAAATTTACCTTAATAGACCATGGCCTGCCCTTTGAATTCCTTTTCGTGCTTTTGTTTTTGGACATCACACTTCAGCCTTAGTCCCCTTGAAATGCACCAGCCATACCTGGACTGAATAGTCGCTAATATGTGGCCTCCTCCTGGTTTAGATGTCTAGAACCCCATTTATCTGGAGTCTAGGTGCATTTCAGATCACATTTCTGCTTGCTAAATGAAGAAATCATTGCCAAAAATTGAGTAGGCATGATACCAATTCTAATCTTCTAGGAGGCATATCCTCCTGACCTGCTAAATCATACAGTGTGTGTTATGCTTAAATTACAGGAGAAATCCCTTGCTGCCTTTTGTCAATAGTTATTTTTGCAAAGTCCTCATTACTTTCTGATTCACCAAATTTGTTTTCTTGATTTCTCTCATTAAACACAGGTTTAGAAGTAACTTCAATTGTGTAGCTTTTCTTTCTTTCTTTTTTTTTTAAAGATTTTATTTATTTATTTGACAGAGAGTGAGAGACAATGAGAGAGAGAGAGCACAAGAAGGGGGAACAGCAGGCAGAGGGAGAGGGAGAAGAAGGCTCCCCACTGAACAAGGAACCCGACATGGGGCTCCGATCCCAGGACCCTGGGATCATGACCTGAGCCTAGGGTAGATGCTTAACTGACTGGGTCACCCAGAAACCCTTGTGTAGCTTTTCTAATGGCTTTCTTCCTTCACGTCTGCCCTCATTCCTAAATAGGTATTCCCCACCCCCACCCCCGCCCCAAATAGGTCTTTATTCTATCTCGATCTCTCTCTCTCTTTCTCTCTATCCAGTCTATCTAACTAAGTCTAATGGATTTTGGAAAGTGACTAGTAGCTGGATATCTAGCTTTATTATTGGGTGTGAAGAACATTCTCCCCTCTCTCTTGCCCCAAGTAATATCTCCCCCTCCCCCAAGTACAATATACACCCAATAACTTGTTAGCAGAAACCCAGCATCTCCATTTCCTGACTATTCTAAGATGAAGTCATGCTTGGTCTTTCTTGCCCAGTGGAACCAGAACTCTTATGTGCCTTCCTGAACCTAGACAACTCCCCTACTCCTGCAAAGTGCTGGTTGTTGGGGAACAACCTATATCCCATGGGGCTTCATCCTCACCAGTGTAAATTTCTACTGAAGATCCAATAGTTCATCCATGTTACATTTGGTTTGTTCCAGGGTAAAACTTCCTTGGACTCCCAAATTAGTTTGTATGTGTGTATGTGCATGTGATAATTTATTTATTTAAAAAGCTGCTTCCCAAGGCTCAGTGTTGAACCCAGAAGATCTGAATCAGAACATGTTCTAAAGTCCTCTGGCTCTCAAGCCCAGAAGACCCATCCCCTTTACTATGGCAAGGGGCTAAAGTCCCGACCAATGTGTTTCAACCCTCGGAGTTATTTATTCCAGGAATCTCAAGATCTCTCTTCCACCAAGTGAGTCTGTCAAAGGTACAGATCCAGACAGCTTAGAATTTTTTTTTTTTTTTTTTTTTTTTAGGAAAGGAGGAGAGACTCAGTCCTGACCTGATAGAAGGTCCCCAGACTCCTATGCAAATGACCTCACTCCTCCTTTGTGCAGCTTAGCCATAGTTTCTTTGGCCGGATACTTTGGTACACACTCTAAATGATCTCCACAGACATTAAAGCATTTTGCTAATGGCTTCTTTCAATGTTTCCCTCTGAGACTCTATCCACACCTGGTTGACTATTTTAACTGTCTGCTTGGCTGGCCAGCTTGGCCCAACTACCACAGTGTGGGTGTGGGTGTTTTTCATTGAATAAACTGCTTTTACCGTTTTTACTGGCTTGACCAGTCAAGCAGATTAAAATAAGTTACATGTGCTTTCAAAAAATTAAACCATTTTTGGCACCTTGATCAGTGGTTTGATGAAATCTGATTTTTACTTGAGTTTGAGACAAGTTAATGCTTAAAATTTCTTTCACCTCTGGACCTCTTCTCCTGTCTATGAAGAACGCAATGGACTCGTCAGCCCAGCATTGATTCTCACTCAGTTCATCAGTTTTCTCATCTGTTACTTGGGCATAAAATCTAATGATCCTCAGTCACTGATTAAGATAAAGGTTTTTGAACATAGTGGAATCCCCAGGGATCCTTATCCTTCCTTTGCCCCTGACTAGCCACATGATCTTGGGCAAATTACTTCACCTTCTTTGTGCCCTAACCCTCAACTGTGAAATGGAAGCATTAATAGAACTTGCCTGATAGGGCTGTTATGAAGAATAAATTAGAGAATGCGTGAAATATCAGAGTCAACATTAAACAATAATAATGGCTAAAATTTACAGACCATTTCCTATGAAGCAGATCCTAAGCTAACAGCCTCTTAGATGATTACATTTAATGGCATATACTATTTTTATTTGTCCAAGTTGTTTAAATTTCACAAATATTTGGTCATTACTCACTGATTAGGGCTTTTGTGGATATAAAGATTACCAAGGTAAAATTCCATAATGAGTTTATAGTCTAAAGGGAAGAGTAAGACAAAGACACACAAAAAAACATGTTGAATGGTGAGTCCATGAGTGATCCACAAAGTGTTACAGCAACAGAAAACAAAAGAGAGATGACTTCTTTAGGGGCCTCGGAGTTTTTAGGAGGCCTTCTTGAAGGAGGTGATACTTAAATGATGGATTTGTTTAAACAGGTAACAGTCAAAACAAGAATAAGAAATTAACAGTAATAATAGCAGCTAACACTTGCAGAGTGCCTCTTGCATTCCAGGTGCTATGAGAAGCATTTAATCAACCCCATGAGTTAGGTATTATTGATCTCATTAACTCACCTCTTGAATTAAGTATTATTATCATCCCTCATATTATTCTCAAGGCTGAGAAAAATAAAATAACTTTCCCCAGAACACATACGCTGTAAGGTCAAGTCAGGATTTGAATCCAGAGCCTGAGTTCCCAACCACCACAAAAAGACCGCTTCCAGGTAGTTGGGAAGGGAGTGGCAGGAAAACTGACAGGACAAGTACAAACTTGTGTGCTCAAGGGCATACACAACTTGAGGTGTTTACACTTGGCTGGTTTACACTTGGCTGCAGGAGGGAATGAGTGAAAAGCAGGGGCAGGAGAGAAGGTTAAGCATATCAGCTGAAGTCCCCCACATAGAGACGTGGCTTTCAGGAAAGCTGTAAGCAGAAGTCGCAGTCAAAGATGTACTTGAAGAAGACTCATTTGGAAAGAAGCTTCACTAAGGCTGAACTGGGAGGGCCTGATGACTGGCTGGGTTCAGGGAGACAAAGGTCAAGGCTGGCGTTGATGATTCCCAAATTTTCATTGGAACTATTATAGAGGATACAACCCACGGGAAAGCATGTTGATAATTAGCACATGTCGATCACATGTAAGATTATCCATTTCTCTCACGGTCTTCTCAAGTTGTACAAAAGCACTGGGGTCATTATCTTTTTCTCTCACTAAAGAAGGCTAAGATTCCTCCAGAGACTCTCCTGATAAAATGGGGGACGCGGAAAAGCCTCCCAATGTCCTTTCTGGAAATCATACATCCATGTAGTTTTCTTAACCAAGAACATAGTACTCATTAAGGTGACTGGATTCTCCCCGGCTTTTGCATCCTTTACCTTGGAGGTAAAATAGAAATACATGGCACAGGGGGCCAGAATTTGATCCTTGTCATTTCCAATTACATCACTGTGGGCCAAGTCACTGATTTCTGTGCACCAAATTATCTCACTTAATCCTCTTAACTAATCCTTGAGGCAAGCATGGTTAATCCAATTTTGCAGAATAGTAAACTGAGGTTCAGAGATGTGAAGTAACTTACAAGTGGTAGAGCTTCAGTTTAAACTCACATCCATTGAGCTCAAAAGTTTGGGATTATCAGTTAAAAAAAAATAGCACTCATTTCTTTGCAGTAATGAGAGTCTCTATTTTAAGTTTTCTGAAGTATTATGTGCATCTTCTTAGGTAGCCTTCCAGTTCTTCCTAATCGTTTAACATGTAAGTTTCCAGAGCAATTTTCCCAAACATCATAGGTTTGCTGAAAGAGGCTCTTGCATAATTCCAACCCCTGGCCAAACTCTTAATGATGTTATTTCACACCATATGCATTGAGGTTGGCCTGAGTCAGCCACTTTTCTCACTTTTGATTTTTCTCCTCCCCCTACCCCCTTCTTTTTAAGTCAATATTCATTTTAAATGCAAGAAGTCAGCCTCCTTTTTAGCTGACAAGGCTGGTTGTTCACACACCTTTCAGGTGCATAACTGACAAGTGTCCACTTAGGTGTGGGCCTGACTATAAACAATCTTTGGAGATATTCAAAGGAAAAAGGCAGAGGAACTAGCAATTTGCTGAGCAAAGGATGTGGTGATCTTTAGAGCCAAAGTGATCCCCCAAAACCCTCTTGATTAGGAAGGGTGAGATTGGCAGTCTTCAGGCATCCCAACCCCATGTCCTCTTTCCTGGTTGTTTCCTGCAGTGAAAAAAAAAAAATCTGCACACCTTCAGCAGTGAGGAACCCCTCTTCCAGATACAATGCTTCGCCCAGCCCAAATCCTACTGTTCCTTTTCCCTCCTGGCTCGCTCACTAACTCTCTTTCTGGGAAAAATGCATGCCTCGTGGTATTTTGATTCTGGCTGCACATCTGAATCACTGGGGACCTTTAAAAAATGCCAGTACATTGGGCCCTCTCAAGACTGGTTAAATTAGTGTCTCTGCAGGTGGGTCCAGGGCACTCATTCTCTGGGCAGCGTACAAGTTGGAACTTTGTAGAATATCCCTCAGTTTGGGCTTGTCTGATTTTTTCTCATGGTTGGACTGCTGTTACAGGTTTGAAGAGGAAGACCGCAGGGCAAAGTGCCCTTCTCATGACAGGATATTGCTGTGCTCATCACAACTTTGGGCTCTGCTATGATAGAAGAGCTACACTATAATGGTTCTGAAGTCAGATGGCCTGACCTCATACCCTGGCCCAACTACCTATACACACATGACCTCAGGCAAGTCCATTTTTCTCTCCAAATCTTAGATGCTTTATTCGTAGACTGGATTAACAATCCTTATGCATTTGTAGTATTTATAATAGTGCCTGGCACATGTTAAGTATTAAACAAATGATAAACATTATTATTATTTTTTATTAACCATTACCTTGGGCAAAGTTCTCCCATGCTTCCTTAAATATGAAATATAGGAGCTGAACTAGATGATATTTAAGGTGCTTTTAAGTTATAACCTTGGATTCTGGATGAAACTTTTCAGATGGTTTGCAAATGAAAAGAAGACAGACTCATCAATGCATGCTGCTTTATAATTCCTCATCCTAATTTGCTGATTACTTTTTGTAACAGAAAGCTGAATTAGCAATTCTGTCAATACAAGTTAAGTTCCTCTGTATCTCAGAAGCAGCTACAATATATAGGAAAACACTAGTCATAGAGTTAGGAAATATGAGTCCAGTTTAGGGATGGGAGTTGACACTACTAGTTGTTAAGTTAGGTTGCAGTTGTGTTTCAGTGGTAGAGATGGGTTTACCTTGACCCAGCCATGCACCCTTGAGTGGGCCACATGGGGACAATCATGGTAGGTGGAGGGCTGGGTGAGGGATAAGAGTTGGGATGATGGAGATGAGCAGAGTGTAGCAGAACAGAGTAAGGAAAAGAATCACCTACAGGAGCCCTTGGCAATTCCATTCTAGCAGGTGGAATTCGGCTATCATAGCTCCAGGGTTCTCCCTAATGTGTGGCTGGCTGTTCAACTGCAGGATGAACTCCAGATTCCTCACCTGTAAAATAAGGATAATAATTCCTGGCTCCTGGAATTACTAAGCAACTTTAATGAGGCCATATATTTAGAAAAGCTTTACAAACATAAAAAATGCTATTCAGATGTATTGTTATTTGTGAATATCTCAGATGGAAAACACTGAGTAGTAAGTGGAGGTAGGCTTATTGTCTTTATAGAAAACATATATTCTTCCTATCTACAAAGGTCAATGATGTGGCCCAATGCATGAATGCTGCAGAAGCAAGTCCTGCTTTACACCATGTTTAGGAAGTTTCTCTCTTATAAATCTTGGGGCCATTGGGGCAAACCTTGCACCAACTCAGTGAATAGAAGATGTATAGGGGTCTAGATTCAGCAAGGTTGGGAAGTAATCGCAAACTTGCTTCTCTCAGATAAGAGCCTCTGTTAATTAACATTTTAAATTTTAATGTATCAGTAATTTAGGATACCAGTTTGCTTGGGTTGTGATTTTTTTTTTCTTCCTCCTATGAAGAATAATTTCACAAGGGTAGAATCACTGAGCAGGGCATTTGTGTAAAGTTCATTAGAAAGGTGAGTTGAAGTTAATTTGCCTCAGGATGTCTGTTGTTTTGTTGCAAAGCCTGGTTTCTGATTCTTATTTTAATCCTAGTCCTATAAGATTCAGGGTGATGAATCTGATCCCCAAACTTGAGACATGTGGCTTAAAATTGGGATTATTCTGAAAATAGGGCGTGAAATGCAAGAGGTTTTACTATTCAATTATTGCCCAGGTTAATGCATTTGGATTACACCTAAAATGAACCAATGTAGTAACTAAAAAGGTGAAAATGTCAATAAGCTTTTTGTTTCATCTAGAGCAGAGGTTGGCTAACTACAGCCCATGAGCCAAATCCAGCCCTCCTCCTGTCTGTAAATAAAAGTTTTATTGGAACAGATTCATGCCCATTTGTTTTCTTGTTGTCTAGGGCTGTTTTTGGACTACAACAACAAAGTTGAATAATAGTGACAAGACCGTAGGACTCTCAAACCCTAAAATGTCTACGGTCTGCCCCTTTATAGAAAAAGTTTATCAACATTAGACCTGAGATAATTTCAGGCATTTTTTTTTTAAAGATTTTATTTATTTATTTGACAGACAGAGATCACAAGTGGGCAGAGAGGCAGGCAGAGAGAGGAGGAAGCAGGCTCCATGCTGAGCAGAGAGCCCGATGCGGGGCTCGATCCCAGGACTCTGGGATCATGACCTGAGCCAAAGGCAGTGGCTTTAACCCACTGAGCCACCCAGGCACCCAATTTCAGGTATTTTAAAGCAAACAGTCTTATTTTTAATAGTTATATGTTTATTTTAATATCTATTAGAAAAAAGATCAAATTGCCAAATACATATTTTTACATATTTTGTTGTTAAGAACTAAAGAATAATATATAGAGAGAAAATTTTAAGTTAATTTAAGGAAAAATACTAAATTAATAATGCAATTTAAAAAAGATGACTGTAGGCAAAACTCTGATATTTGATAAACACAGACACAATGAGCACCAAAACACTTTGTTTGATTTTTATATTTCTCTCATTCTAAGAAAATTCAGCCAAAGAGAGGTTTTTAACAAATATACTTATATTTTTAACAAATATACTTATTTTAGTTTTAAAACAATTTGGAGCAGGAATTAAATAGGTAACAATAATGACTTCATACATATGAAGATGAGACATAGATGAACGTTTCCTTTGCAATCACATAGTCATAAGCAAATCTGTTTTGGGGGAGGAGACAAAATAGAGTTTTGGGGGGTTTTTTGTTTGTTTGTTTGTTTTGGTTGAGGGTTCTTAATTCTAATCTTTGCTTGTCAGAAAATGGTCTTGGTTTACTGGAAAGACCCATAAGGTCTGATAGCAGAGAGTCCTTCAGCTGTCATGTGACCATGGACATAAGACTTAGCTGATCTGGCCCCGCCATCTATACTCAAATACAAAGTCTCAAGTCAAAACCACAATAAGATCTTACCTCACACACACCAAAATAGCTAAAATCAAAAACATAAGAAATAGCAAGTGTTGACAAGGATGTGAAAAAAAAGGAACGCTCATGTCCTGTCAGTAGAAATGAAAACTGGTGCAGACACTGTGGAAAACAGAATGGAAGTTCCTCAAAAATTAAACACAGAATTACCATATCACCCAGAAATTCCACTACTGGGCATTTGCCAAAAGAAAACAAAAACACTAACTAGAAAACATATGTGCATCCTTATGTTTATTACAGTTTTGTTTATAATAGCCAAGATATAGAAGCAACCCAAGTATCCATCAACACATGAATGAATAAAGAAAATGTATACACACACACACACACACACACACACATACACACACACATATATGTATTACTAAGCCATAAAAAAGAATGAAATCCTGCCATTTGCAACAACATGGACACATCTAGAGAGTACACTGCTAAACAAAATAAACCAGTCAGAGAAAGACAAATACCACTCAATTTCACTTGTATGTGGAATTTAAGAAGCAAAACAAACCAAAAAAACCCCACAGACTCTTAAATGTAGAGAACAAACTGATGGTTATCAGAGGGGAGGATGGTGGAGGGATGAGTGAAATAGGTAAAGGGGATGAAAAGTACACTTACGGAGTGTCTGGGTGGCTTAATTGGTTAAGAGTCTGCCATAAACTTAGGTCTCGAACCCAGGGTCGTGGGATTGAGCCCTGCCGGCAGGCCCCCTGCTCAGTAGGGGAGTCTGCTTCTCCCTCTGCCCCTCCCTCCATGCTTGTGCACTCTCTTTCTCTCCCTTTCTCAAATAAATGAATAAAATCTTTTTTTAAAAAGAGTACATTTATGGTGATAAGCACTGAGTAATGTATGAATCACTATATTGTACACCTAAAACTAATATAACATTGTATGTTAATTATACTGAAATTTAAAATAATAATAAATTTTTTAAAAAATACAAAACCTTAAAAAAAAAAAAACCACACATATAGCCCCTGTAATATAAGCTGCCTTGAACTTACTTTAAACACGTGGATTTCTAAGAGTATGCATTGGAATATTTGTAGGCTTAGTTTTGTTTGTTTATTTGTTTGTTTTTTAGTAGTTTGGTGACCAAATAGCCTTAAGAAAGAAAGATTTGAACCTGTTCAAATTTACTGCAGGATTTTTCAAGATCTGCGTAGAGATGGAGGACACAACTGCTCAAACCTACCAGAACACAGAACTCTTCCCATTGAGCATTTTAGAAAATACCACTTCTAAGGATCTAGATGAAAGTGGATATCAATATGATTCAGAGTCTAATATTTATTTCATTTTGACATTTTTGGGGAATTCCCTTTTAGGTGTATCAACTTATGGAGACAAATTTCATGACAGTAAATGGTACAGCTTAAAAACATGAAAGAACTTGTATGCAAAGAATACTTCGAAATACTAAAAAATTTTTAAAGAAAGTACTTTTAGAAGGCTGATTAAAAATAAATGCCAACATTCTTTAAAATGTGCATTATCTTTAAGTAAAAAATTGTACTTTTACAAATTTATCCTTTGGAAAAAATCAGACATATATGCATAAGAAATTTACTCTAGAGTAATTTATAATACTGAAAAATTGGAAACAATTTAAGTGTTCAATAATAGAAGATTGTTAGGAGGGTTTAAATATATTAGAATATTAAGCAATAAAAATCATACTACTATTGACATAAGAGATTTTTCATGATATATATCTAAGAGGAAAAATACTATTAAATAGTATTCGTAGTATCCTACTTGTATCTTTTATAAAGCTATATTAGTGAATATACATGAATAACGTTAAAAAGACTTACAGAAAGTATAAATAGTGGGATTATTTGTGGTGATGAAATTATGGAGTAAGTTCTCCTTCTTTGTGTTGAAATGTTTTCCAACTTTTCTGCATTGAGCTTATATAGGAGAGAAAATGATGCATTTAAAGCAGAAAATCCTATAGAAAATAGATTTCTCTTTATATCACTTTTTTCCAAAAGAATTTATGATATGACGCATTTTGCAAATACACTAAATTATGTCTTGCTAGAATCCGATAGGATTTTCTCCCAGGTGCAAGTTTGGCTAAGGATGATACCAGAACCCTGGAGGCTTCAAACACTCTTCTTGTTTCATTCTGTTCAGAAACATGTCAACATGAGGAATGGCTGTGCCCACATCTCAAGAAATGACCTGTGGTTTATAATCCAGGTAAACAATTTCCGTGCAGCACATCAAAGCCCTGACTCAGCTTGCCCTATATAACTGTTCCACTTATATATTGTCACGATCTCCACAGTCTTGTCACTTCCTTCCCCATTCCTATTCCTTCTAACCCTTCAATATCAGAAGTAAAGTATCTGAATCAGAGTTGATGGGGTAGGGATTTTCTTAAGCCGGAGAGTGTTCCAACCAGAACAGTTGCTTCTATATAAAGTAGTTAGCTCTTTCTTCACCTTTTTGGGCAAAATTAAACCAACATGCCCAAATCTCTGTCCACAGAATTTTTAAAAATTCTCCCAGTGTCATACATTATTTAAATTTGTGTTCCTGCTGCATGCCAATGTCCTAAGGTACTTTGCCATGAATTCACTGTGTGACTTGGGTAGGAAGTCTCTCCATTCTGAACCTCAATTCCCTTGCTTATTTAATGAAGTGATGAGACTTACTCAACAAATATTTATTGTGTTTTCTACTCTGGGGTTAAAGGTTCATAAGAGAGTTTTAGCTCTCATCTTAATGGAGTTTACAATTTAGTAAAATGGGCACATATATATGTGCATATGTCCCTTATACATATGTGCTGTTATTTTTTTCTAGTAAATCCAAAGGACTATGGACAGTATTACAGAGGATAAAGTGTAGAGATTCTACTGGATCCACAGAAGGGGCATCTAAGCCAGATTCACAAAGTCAAGAATAATTTTCTAGAGCTAGTGACATCTAAGAAATGACATCCGGAAGACATACCAAAATATGAGTAAGAGTTAGTGAAAAAGAAGTAATGGAAGGAAACAATAGCCCACCCAAATCCCAGAAACTAGAGGATGAGTGAGTAATTCAAGAGAGTAAAGGAAATTCATATGGCCAAAATGAGGGTGCAAGATAGAAACAGAGCAAGATGGGGCAGACCATGTTCAAGAATCCAGATCAGCACTGTCCAAGATATATAATTTGAGCCACATACGTAATTTTAAATCTACTAGTAGTCACATTTTAAGAAGTAAAAAAAAGCTGGTTAAATTTAATAATAGATTATAGTTAACCCAATATATCTAAAATATTATTTCAATATAAAATCAATATAGAATTATTAATATATTTTACATCCTTTTTTCTAATAAATCTTTGAAATCTGATGTTTACATTTATAATTCATCTCAATTCAGGTTCACCACATCTCAACCACTCAACAGGCACCTGTGGCTAGAGGCTAATGCAATGGACAGCACAGGTGTAGACGTCATCTTTATGCAAAGCCACCGTAGGGCTATAATGAGGAATGGGATATGAAGATCACCCACGCTGCTCCGTGGATAATGGATTTGATGGGAAAAAGTGGGAACAGGGAAATCAGAAAGGAGGAGATCATAGACTCTAAAGGAGACATTAAGGTAATGTCAGGGAGAATAAACAGACTTCCGTGGATTATTCAGGAGGTAAATGTAACCATTTTGACATGCACGTTAGCCTAAGCAGCATCCAGACCCAAGAGCTACTTCACAAGGTAACATGATGTTTTCACTTCTTCCTATCTGACCTCATCAAGCTGGAAGCCCCAGACCTAGGTGAAAAGTCAAATGGGTTTCCTAGAAGTCAGGCAGAGAATGGTTTGGGGGAATGGTGTGTTTGCTGTTTCGACCCTTTCTTCACCGTTCAGAGTGAGCTAGAAGAATCATCCAGAAAGTCTGAGATGTTGCTGCTTTTTTTCACGCCTCTGTTGCTGACACACTGGATCTAACAGGAGGAGACAGAGAAAACTGCTTCTTAGGGGTGATTACAGTCAGAGAGGGGCTTGAAGAGACATTCCCAGGCCCCATATTTCTTTTGCCACCAGTAACTTCCAAATCAAATGAGCTCAAGCTGCAGATCAAAATGAGATTTTTCTTATTGACTTCCCTGAAAGCTTAGCAGGCTCTCTGCAAATCGAGTCATGTGTATCCTGCATCATCATCAACCATTGCCGATTGCGGGGATGTCGGAACTGGGCTGATGTTGGCAAATATGTCACTGATGCATGAGGCCAGGGAAAATCCAGCTCTTATTGGCCTGGCAGTGCTGACCTGATTTGTCCATCAATGAAGAGCAAATGCAATTTGCAAAACACATAGAACTGATAAGGGGTTACAACAAGGTGGGGCTGGAGTCACATCTCTAAGAGCAGGCATGCTTGAAGAGGAGACAAAGCATATTTCAAGCTCAAAATTGGATAGGCAGTGTTTCTTACAGTCTGCTCTGTATATATCACCTTTCTCATAATCACCTGAGGAGTTTGTTAAAAATACACATACCTGGATCTAACCCCAGGCCTGCTGAAAGGGAGTGTCTGGGGACTGGGTCTGGGGCACTTCATGTTAAACAAGCTCCTGGATGATTCTTACACATATTAAAGTTTAAGAATTCCTTGAGGAAAGAAAGCAGGACAAGAGTATTTCCACTTGTTTTTTTTCGTTTTTTGTTTTTTTTTTTGGAAAGAGTACTGAATTTGGCATCAGTCTACCTGATCCTTTATCCAGACATGGCTGCCAACTGGCTGGATGACATCATAGCAAGGAGAAAGAAAATGGGATGTGAAGTCAAAGGGGCACAGACCTACCTTCTTTGCAAGAACTGTGTGATGGTGGTTAATAGTTGAGCTTAGCCTCACTGTCATCACTGGAAGATGTAGACATTGGCTCTGGTGATCTTGAAAAGTCAAGCTCTAACATACTAGCTCTGATATTCTATTTCTTTAGATCACCTAACCTCAGTTCCTTCATCAGTAAAATGGGCAGGTTATCTTCCGTTTGAGCTAGGCTCTTTTGGGGATTGAGTGAAACACTGTTTATATATATATTTTTAATTTTATTTTATCTTTTCAGTGTTCCAAGATTCATTGTTTATGCACCACACTCAGTGCTCCATACAATATGTGCCTTCCTTAATACCCACCACCAGGCTCACCTAACCCCGACTCCAAAACCCTCAGTTTGTTCCTGAAAGGTTGACACATACATGAAGTGGTGGTATGAACCTGAAATAGAATTACCTCCACTTAGGATATTATTTGTCTTTAGACTATTTCTATACTGGTAAAGTCCCCATAAAAGCATAGTATTTCTTTTTAATAAAGCACAATACAAAGTAAAAAAAGGATAATTTTTCTCATTTACTATAAATTACACTAACATGAAATGGGCCAAATTAACTTCTGCTGACTGTCTCTAACACAACCATTAGCCTTGCAGAAACAAAGAAATTCACTCCAAGATAGTCAAGGTTTTCTGTCCACATATGCAAAAAACAACCTCATTAATGACTGTGCCTTAACTTGGCATTGAAGTCTATCAATAATTTGGCCACTGGCCCCCTTACATGTAGCCAACACTAGCAAAATTTCAATACTTGATAACATGCCTTGTGCTTTTTACTTCACGACTTTGCATTTATCTCATGCCATATTCCTGGCTTAAAATGTCTTGCTTCTCATCATCTGCTTGTCAAACTCTTACCTATAAAAATATCATGGATGTATTCAAATATTTAATTTTATATGTTGAGTTTGAGTCTGTGTATAAAATCAAAACAAACATACAAACAAAAATAGTTGATAACCAAATATCCAACAGTAAGAGACTGATTAAGTAATACGGTCATACAATAGAGTACTATATACCAGCCATATGCTGTTGTAAAGAATATTTAATGGCATGGAAAGATGATCATGATATATGGCTGAACAAAAGTACCATTTAAAAAATCATCAGTAGGTACAATAGAGAACATAGGAGGAGGACAAACCCTGTGTTGGCTGGTCCCTAATTTTTTATCACATCATAGAAAATGTATTGTATAGCCACACAAAGAAGAATGGAAAAGCAGGAAAGTTCTTAGCACTAACACAGCCAGACCTCATGCACTGTTCAAAACTGTGACAATGCTCTGCAAGAGGTAGTCAGATACTCCAGGGACTGATAGTCTATCATGAACGCAGCTTCTCTTAACCTCTGCTGATCTCTCAGTATCTTTCTACTGTCATTTGTGTGTTTCAAATTCAAAAACATGAATTGGAGGGACACCTGGGTGGCTCAGTGGGTTAAAACCTCTGTCTTCGGCTCAGGTCATGATCCTGGGGTCCTGGAATCGAGCCCCACTTTGGGCTCTCTGCTCAGTGGGGAGCCTGCTTCCCCCTCTCTATCTGCCTGCCTCTCTGCCTACTTGTAATCACTGTCTGTCAAATAAATAAATAAAATCTTAAAAAAACAAAAACATGAATTGGAGGGTCTGACTCAGTCACTTAGTCATCACCCAATATGGAGCCCCTTGTACTGGGAAGAGCTCTCAGGCTAGACCAGTTCATGGCCTGTGGTCTGCTCAGCCTATAGACAGATGTCTCTAACCTTGATCCAATTACTCATGTGCAGGATAGCATAATCACATGACACAAACCTGGAATGTATGTGCCAAGCTCTGCCATGGCTGCCACTCTCAGAAGCTTCTTTTTTTTTTTCCCTAAAGATTTTGTTTATTTATTTGACACAGACAGAGAGATCACAAGGAGGCAAAGAGGCAGGCAGAGGGAGAGGGGGAAGCAGGCTCCCCACTGAGCAGAGACCCCGATGCGGGGCTCGATCCCAAGACCCTGAGACCATGACCGGAGCCAAAGCCAGAGGCTTAACCCACTGAGCCATTCAGGCACCCCATTCTCAGAAGTTTCTAAGAGCATGGCAAGGACTCAAAGATGCATGTCTCCTCTCCAGTACATTCATCAAATAATATTGGTTGTTTGGCCTGAATGGTGAAGGAGAAATGAATCCATTAGGATTAGATTTGGTTCCCTGTGACAGAAAGCCAAAAATTATAATAATTTAAACACATGGGGGTTTATTCTCTCAAGAGGAAGAAATCTGGAGATAGCAAGTCAAGGCTTGGTATGACAATTTGCAAAGTCATTAAGAATTTAGGAGCATTCTAACTTTTCTGCTCCTTATCCTAGCACATAATACAGAAGTCATTATTTCTACTCATTAATAGTTTTTCTTCTATCATTTCAAACACATGGTAGGATTGTACTTCCCTCCTCCTTTGAATTTTCATGTGACTTGTAACTTGCTTTGACAAACTGTGAGGAGAAATAACATGTATCTCTTTCATGCAGAAGTTTTAAGAGCCAGTGCACAATTCTTTATACGTGTCCTTCTACTCACTATCATGATTTTGAAAGCACAGATCAAGAGGAAACCTCCATAAGCTGGTGACAGCACATGTTCTTTGCTGAAGTCTATTAGACATTTAGGTGAGGAAGAAGTATAAAGCCACAGAGATTTGGGGATTAGTCTTATTATAGCATAAACTAGTCTATCCTCACTAATATATAAGGACATTTTCAAAGTGACTTCCTGGTCTACCTTGACTGCTGGATACTTAACCATCACCTTTATACCAGGTGTCAAGAAAGAAAAATGGGGAAGGGCAAGAGGGCCAAATCTCCCAGGGAATTCATCTCTCTTATGGAGCCTTCTGGAATTTCCACTTTTTCACTTATATCTCATTGGCCAGAATTTAATTTCATGGGTAATGTGTCTGTCACAAAGTTGGCTGGGTATTGTAGTATTTGGTGGTGGTGAGGGGGACATTGCCACCCTGAATGTAATCAAGGTTATTTTATTAAGAAAGGAGGGAAAGGATATTGGGTAATCAACCCAAAGCATCTATAAACATGACTAACTTTCCTTTTCTTCTTTTTTTTTTTTTTATATTTTATTTATTTATCTGTCAGAGAGAGAGCACAAGCTGGGGGAGCACCAGATGGAGAAAGAAGCAGGCTCCGCAATGAGCAGGGAGGCCAATGTGGGGCTTGATCCCAGGACCCTGGGATCATGACCAGAGCCAAAATCAGAAGCTTAACTGGGCCACCCAAGTATCCTTCTTCTCTTTTTTCCCCCTGATTTTATTTATTTATTTGAAAGAGAGAGAAAGCAGGGGATGGAACAGAGCAGAAGGGACAAGGAAGGAGAAAGAATCTCAACAAGGGGCTCAATCTCATGACCCCGCGATCAAGACCAGAGTCAAAACCAAGAGTCAGATGCTCAAAAAAGTGAGTCACACAGGTACCCCTCACTTTCTTCCTTTCTTTACAATTCCCTGATTTTTTTTTGTTTGTTTTGTTTTGTTTCTGAAACACCTGTAGTAATTTCATATGGGAAAAAAAAATTGGCAACCTCTCATTTATCCATTAGGACAACTCAAAAACTACGTACTTCATGAAGGCTTCCTTTATCAACCTAATAGAAGCCCAATCTCCCTCCTATGAATTCTTAAATCTTGCTTGTTCTCCCCACTTTCATTTTGGGTTGGGTTTTTTTTTTTTTTTCCACATTTGCCTTTATATCATAGCTACCTGTGTGAGTGCATGTCAGGTTCCGTACCTTATCATAGTTTCCTTGAGGGCAGCATCCAGCCTTTATTTTCCTCCATCTTTTAAGACACGTTTCATGAATGGTAGGTATTCTGTGTTGGAAGAAGAGAAAGAAAAAAGAAGGAAAGACTTATCAAGTACTATTTATTTTCTTTTAAATCCCAAATTGAAACATAAATGAGCTAATCCTTCCTCCAAAGAAAGCACATTAAGGAAGTATCTAAGCGCAAATGCCCAAGTTCAAATCTTGTCAAAAAGAAAGTTTTAGGTAGAAAGTGAACTCCACAGACATTCAAGAGGGAAAATGATGCAACACAAGCAGAAATATATGACCTGGTTGAATTTTGATATGAGCAACTTAGGAAGCACATGGATAAGTTGTGCTGGCAGCTGAATGTCCTGGAGGACAGTATATGAATGTCCTCTAGAGGATGCTGGAGTTTCCCTCCCCACTGCTCACACCTCCTGGTCATCTTGTATGTGAAACTTCTTTATAAATAAGTGCACGGTATTTGTCAGTAACTAAAGACCCTAAAATGTTATCTAAGTAAATGTTCATACACAATTCTAATATATAACAGAGTACTGTGGGAAGAAGCTAATGTACTGGCATTATCCTCTAGGCAAAAAATGTTTTAAAGGATGCTCATGGATTGGAAGAACAAATATTGTTAAAATGTCTATTCTACCCAAAGCAATTTACACATTTAATATAGTCCCTATCAAAATACCACTTGCATTTTTCACAAAACTAGAACAAACAATCCTAAAATTTGTATGGAACCACAAAGTCCCTGAATAGTCAAAGCAATATTGAAAAAGAAAAGCAAAGCTGAAGGCATCACAGTTCCAGACATCAAGCAATATCGCAAGGCTGTAGTTGTCAAGACACAAAAACAGACACATAGACCAATGGAACAAAAATAGACAGATAGAAAAGTGGAATAGAATTTAAAAAAAAAAAAAAACAGAAATGGACCCACAACTATTTCGTCAACTAATCTTCAAGAAAGCAGGAAAGAATATCCAGTGGAAAAAAGACAATCTCTTCAACAACTGGTGCTGGGAAAATTGAACAGCACACAGGCAGAAGAATGAAATTGGTTTATATACTTACACCATACACAAATACAAATTCAAAATAGGTTAAAGACCTAAATGTGAGACAATAATCCATCAAAATTCTAGAGGAGAAGATGAATAGCAACCTCTCTGACCTCAGATGTAGCAAGTTCTTACTAGATACATCTCTAGAGGCAAGGGAAACAAACACAAAAATGAACTACTGGGACTTCGTCAAGATAAAAAGCTTCTGCACAGTGAAGGAAACAATCAACAAAACCAAAAAGCACTTTCAGAATGGGAGAAGATATTTACAGATGACATATCTGATAAAGAGTTAGTATCTAAAATTTGTAAAGAACTTACCAAACCCAACACCCCCCAAAAGTAAATAACCCACTTAAGAAATGGGCAGAAGATGGGCACCTGGGTGGCTCAGTAGGTTAAGCCGCTGCCTTCGCCTCAGGTCATGATCTCAGGGTTCTGGGATCGAGTCCCGCATCGGACTCTCTGCTCAGCAGGGAGCCTGCTTCCTCCTCTCTCTCTCTCTGCCTGCCTCTCCATCTACTTGTGATTTCTCTCTGTTAAATAAATAAATAAAATCTTTAAAAAAAAAAAAAAAAAGAAATGGGCAGAAGACATGAACAGACATTTTTCCAAAGAAGACATACATATGGACAATAAATACATGAAAAGATGCTCAACATTACTCATCATTAGGGAAATACAAATCAAAACCATGATGAGATATCGCCTCACACCTGTCAGAATGGCTAAAATTAACAACACAGGAAACAACAGATGTTAGCAAGGATGTGGATAAAGGGGAGCCCATTCCCACTGTTGGTGGGAATGCAAGCTGGCGCAGCCACTCTGGAAAACAGTTGGAGGTTTCTCAGAAAGTTAAAAATAGAACTACCCTATGACCCAGCAATTGCACTACTAGGCATTTACCCAAAGGTTACAAAAATATGATTTGAAGGGACATACACACTCTAATGTTTATAGCAGCATTATCAACAATACACAAATTATGGAAAGAGTCCAAACATCCATCAACTGATGAATGGATAAATAAGTTGTGGATAAATACACACACATACACACACAATGAACTGTTACTCAGCCATGACAAAGAATGAAATCATGCCATTTACAATGAAGTTGATGGAAGTAGAAAGTATTATCTTAATCAAAATCACCTCGTAAGTACTCAAAGTTCCTCAGGATTGCCAGTGGCCAAGTCAGAGTTTCTATGTTTGGTCCTGAGGTTTCAGTTAACTAGTCTAGACTTCTGCATTCTGGTTTCTTCCTTTTTCTCCCCCCAATTTTTTATTTAAATTCCAGCTAGTTAACACAGCATAATACTAGTTGGGAAGTCAGAAACTGCTTTCTGGAGGAAGTGATACCCACACTGAGGCCTGAATGATAAGGAGACCAAGAATTCTGTAGTGAGCCGTGAGCATGAGCAAAAGCACAAATGTAAGAAGCAGCATGATGTGCAGGAGAACAAGGCAGTTGCTAGAGAACACAGAGAGAAAAACAGGGGAGCTAGAGATAAGCCTGGAAAGGCAGATCATGCAGATTATGGGAGGGGCTTAGAGGCCATGCTAAAAAGTCTGCCTGTGATGTGGAATCAGTAAGTGCTTAAGCAGAGAAGTAGAATGGTTTGATTTTTGCCATCTTTTTAACTGTTACCATTTAGTTGCTCAGGTCAAAAATCTGAGTCAACCTCATATTTTTCATTATTCATCTTTCCCTGTATATTTAATCCATTAAACAATCCTGTGGGTTCCACCTCCAATACCTGATCACTTTTCTTCCCAATGCCTGCCTCTGCCCTCCTCATAGCTCCCATCACCTGTCACCTGAGATAGTCTCCTAACAGCTCTCTGTTTTCACTCTTACATATGGTCTGTTCTCCCTACTGCAGAGCTATCTTTCCTTAGCAAGAATCAAAACCCATCTCTGGAGAAGGGGTGAGGGAGGAGCAAGGTGGCAGCAGAGTAGGACACTTAATATCGTTGGGTCCCAGGAGTTCAGCTACATAGTTATTAAACCATTATCAACACCTGTACACTCAACAGGATAGCAAAGAGAAGAACAGTGGCAATTCTAGGAACAGAAAAGAGATCACTTTCTGGAATGTAGGTCATGCAGAGAAGTGAATCTGAGGCAATATACAGGAAGATAGACTGCGAGGGGCGGGGCCAGCTCCCGGCAAGCAGTAGAGCAGCAGAGCATAAAATTAGAACTTTCAGAAGTCTGCTCCACTGAGGGATGTTGCTCCAGAAGCTGAACAGGGGATGGAGCCCTCACAGGGACAGTGTGGTCTCACGATGCGTGGGGTCACAAAAAGATCACGGGTGTCTGAGAGCAGCAGAGCTCCCAGGTATCAGAGCAGGAAAGCCAGCTGCAGAGATAGAGCCGAGGAGGGGACTCTCAGCTTCAGGTTACCTTAAACCATGATCCGAGGCACAATCAGGCCACTACTCTTTAAGCAGGGACCCCAAAAGCAGCATACCCAGGGAGACCCCCCTCCTTTTTCCTCCAGGAGGAGCAGCACAGGGGTGTGCTGCAGGAATCTGCTGGGTTTGGAGACTCCAAATGGAATTGTGCATCAGAGATAGAAATGCCTGGTCACAGGCTGGATGAACACAGAGCACAGCCAGAGACCAGGGCCAAGGGAGGGATTGACTGCTTTCTCTGAGGGTGCACTGAGGAGTGGAGACCCAGCTCTCAGCTCCTCCAGGCTGGAGATCAGAAGGCCGCCATTGTCATTCCCATCCTCCAAAGCAGTACTGAAAGTGTTCAGGGAACAAAAGCTCTGACAATGAACCTGAACAGATTACTTAGTCCAGTCCCTGGCAAGGGTAGTGCAATTCCGCCTCAGGCAAAGACATTTGAGACTCACTGCAACAGGACCCTCTCCAGGTAAATCAGCAAGAATATCCAGCAAAGACCATGTTCACCAATCAATGAGAACTACAGAATTCCAGAGCTAGGTAAAGGCAACACATAGTTCATGGCTTTTTCCCCATGATCCTTTGGTCTTTCAAAGTTAAACTTTTTTTTTTTTTAAGATTTTATTTATATATTTGACAGAGAGAGATCACAAGTAGGCAGAGAGGCAGGCAGAGAGAGAGGAGGAAGCAGGCTCCCCGCTGAGCAGAGAGCCGGATGCGGGACTCGATCCCAGGACCCTGAGATCATGACCTGAGCCGAAGGCAGCGGCTTAACCCACTGAGCCACCCAGGCGCCCCAAAGTTAAACTTTTTAAATTTTATTTTACCTTATTCATTTTTTTTTAATTTTTCCTCTTTCCAATTTTGTCATTTATTAACTATTTTATCTTATCAATACCTTTTTAAAAATCTTTTTAAATTTTTATTGTTATAGTCAGATTTTATGCTTTCATTGTACTTAGGTTGTTGGTTTTTTTTTTTTTTTTCTGTATACTATAGGTTTTTTTCTTTAAAACTCTGGGATACAGTTTCTACTAATAGATCAAAATATACCCTAAATCTAGCACATCACTTTGTTCTAGTCTCCAACTTGATCACATTCTTTCCTCTTTTTTTTTTCAACCAGGTTCATATCTTATCAATTCCTTTTTTAGAATCTTTTTAAATTTTCATCTTTACAGTGATATTCCATCCTTCATTATGTTTACTCTTATTTTTGTATGTATATGTTTTTCTTTCTGTAAAATTTTGGGAGACACTTTCTTCTAATAGATCAAAATACACCCAAAATCAAATGTGTAACTCTGTTCTATTCATCATACAAATCATATATATGTGTATATATATTTTTTTCATTTTATATATATATTTTTTTCTTTTTCCTCCTTTCTTCTCTCCCCAGTTTTTTTTTTTTTTTTTAATTTGGTTAGTGCATATTTTTCTGGAGTCATTGTTACCCCTTTAGCATTTTGTACTCTCACTGATCTATTCTTATCTGGATAAAATGATAAGGTGGAAAAACTCACTTAAAAAAGAAAAGAACAAGAGGCAGTGCCAACAGCGAGGCACCTAATCAATACAGACATTAGTAATATGTCAGAACTAGAGTTCAGAATGATGATTATCAAGGTGCTAGCTGAGCTCAGAAAAGCATGGAAGATATTAGAGAATCCCTTTCTGGAGAAATAAAATCCTTTCTTATCAATTCATTTTTTAGAATTTTTTTAAATTTTCATATTTAGCCTCATATTCCATCCCTTCATTGTGTTTACCTTTATTTTTGTATGTATGGGTTAGCTGGGCTTGAAAAAAGCATGGAAGATACTAGAGAATCCCCTTCTTGAGAAATAAAATCCCTTTCTGGAGAAATAAAAGAACTAAAATCCAACCAAGTTGAAATTAAAAAAGCTATCAGTGAGGTACAATAAAAAAATAGAGGCTCTTACTGCTAGGATAAATGAGGCAGGATAGAGAATTAGTGATATAGAAGAAGAACCAAGGCTGGTTCAAATCTGCAAATCAATCAATGTGATTTAATAATTAATTAATAAAACAAAGAACAAGAACCATATGATATTCTCAATAGATGCTGAAAAAGCATTTGACAAAGTACAGCATCTTTTCTTGATCAAAACTCTTCAAAGTGTAGGGATAGAGGGTACGAACCTCAATACCTCAAAAAAACCCATCTATGAAAAACCCACAGCAAATATCATTCCCGATGGGGGAAAAACTGAGAGCTTTCCCCCTAAGGTCAGGAGCACAGCAGGGATGTCCACTATTACCAAAGCTACTCAACATAGTAGTAGAAGTCTTAGCTTCAGCCATCAGACAACAAAAACAAATTAAAGACATTCAAACTGGCAAAAAAGAAATCGAACTCACTCTTTGCAGATGATATGATACTTTATTTGGAAAACCCAAAAGACTGTACTCCAAAACTGCTAGAACTCATGCAGGAATTCAGTAAAGTGTTAGAATATAAAATCAATGCACAGAAATCTGTTGCATTTCTATACACCAACAGCAAGACAGAAGAAAGAGAAATTAAGGAGTTCATCCCGTTCACAATTCCACCCAAAACCATAAGATACCTAGGAATAAACCTAACCAAAGAGGCAAAGAATCTGTACTCAGGAAACTATAAAGTACTCATGAAAGAAATTGAGGAAGACTAAAAGAAATGGAATAATATTCCATCTCATGGATTGGAAGAACAAATTTGGTGAAAATGTCTATGCTACCTAAAGCAATCTACACATTTAATGCAATCCCTATCAAAATACCATCCTTCCCCCCCCCCAAAGAATTGGAATAAGTAATCCTAAAATTTAAATGGAATCAGCAAAGACCCTAAATAGCCAGAGAAGTTTAGAAAAAGAAAACCAAAGTTGGCAGCAACACAGTTTCAGACTTCAAGCTCTATTATAAAGCTGTCATCATCAAGACAGTATGGTACTGGCACAAAAACAACACGTATATCAATGGAACAGAATAGAGAGGCCAGAAATGAACCCTCAAGTGTATAGTCAACTAATCTTCGACAAAGCAGGAAAGAATATCTAATGGAAAAAAAGACAGTCTTTTCAACAAATGGTGTTGGGAAAATTGGACAGCCACATACAGAAGGATGAAACTGGACCATTTCTTTACACCATACACAAAAATAGACTCAAAATGGATGAAAAACCTCAATGTGAAACTGGAATCCATCAGAATCCTTGAGGAGAACACAAACAGCAACCTCATCAAACTCAGCTGCAGCAACTTCTTCCTAGAAACACTGGTAAAAGCAAGAGAAGCAAGGGCAAAAATGAACTACTGGGACTTCATCAAGATCAAAAGCTTTTGCACAGCAAAGGAATAGTCAACAAAACCAAAAGACAACTGACAGAATGGGAAAAGATACTTGCAAATGACACATCAGATAAAAGGCTAATATCCAAAAATCTATTATCAACTTAGCAAACTTAGCACCCAAAGAATGAATAATCCAATCAAGAAATGAGCAGAAGACATGAGGAGACATTTCTGCAAAGAAGACATCCAGACGGCCAACAGGCACATGAAAAAGTGCTCCACATCACTCGGCATCAGGGAAGTACAAGTCAAAACCACAGTGAGATAATACCTCACACCAGTCAGAATGGCTAAAATTAACAAGTCAGGAAATAAAAGATGTTGGCAAGGATGTAGAGCAAGGGGAACCCTCCTACACTGTTGGTGGGAATGCATGCTGGTGCCCCACTCTGGAAAACAGTATGGAGTTTCTTCAAGAATTTGAAAATAGAGTTACACTATGACCTAGAAATTGCACTACTGGGTATTTACCCTAAAGATACAAATGTAGTGATCCGAAAGTGCATGTGCACCCAAATGTTTATAGCAGCAGTATCCACAATAGCTGAACTATAGAAATAACCTAGATGTCCATCAACAGATAAATGGAAAAAGAAGATGTGGTATATATACACAATAGAATACTATGCAGCCATCAAAAATACGAAATTTTTGCCATTTGCAACAACATGGATGGAACTAATGGGTATTATGCTACGGAAAATAAGTCAATCAGAGAAATACAATTATCATATGATGTCTCTGATATGAGGGATTTGAGAGGCAGGGCAGTGGGTTATGGGTAGGAGGGAGGGAAAAAAATGAAACAAGATGAGACCAGGGAAGGAGACAAACTATATGGGCTCTTAATCTCAGGAAACAAGGAGACAAACTATATGGACTCTTAATCTCAGGAAACAAACTGAGATTTGCTGGGGGTTGGGGGGGAAGGGATAGAGTGGCTGGGTTATGGACATTGGGGAGAGTATGTGCTATGGTGAGTGCTGTGAACTGTGTAAGACCAATGATTCACAGACCTGTACCCCTAAAGCAAATAATACATTATATGTTAATTTAAAAAAATCTTCCTCCACAAAACTTTCTGAGCTGGATGCAATCCAAGCTCCTCGTCATGCCCTACAATGCTCTACGTGACCTGGCTCTGCCTACCACTCTGAGCTCATTTTCTTGTACATTCTCTCCTGCCCACCTCAGCCTAGCCATGCTGAAGCCCTTGCTGCTCCCTCAACAAGGAAAGCTCATGACCATCCCACCACTTTTGCCCTTGAGCTTTTCTCTCAGATTTTCCTATGATTCTCTCTCATTTATTCAGCTCTGTCTTCAAATGACTCCCCTCAGAAAGTCTTCATCCAACCATATTAAAAAAAACACTTTTCCCACTCCTCCTCCCTACCACTAATCTCTGTCCTCTTGTCTTGCTTCACTCTTTTTTTATAATACTTATCAAAATCTTGCTTCTGTATATATTACTCTTATTCTCTATCTCTTCTTCCAGAATGTTACTCTCTTATTTGTTACATCCTCATTCTCTAGCTTCCTTTCTAGAATGCTCCATTCAAAAGAGAGAAAACAAACATGTCTATCCAGTTCACTATAACCCCATATCCTAGAATGATGATCTGAACTCACAGGAAATGCTAAAAAATATTTATGAAGATAGAGGATACAGAAAAGGAGCATGTTTGAGGCAAGATGATCTTGTAGACTGGTTGAGGTATCTAAAAATTGGTCTCCCATAACTGGATTCAATCTTTCCTTAGTCTTCTGCACCCATGTTTCTCACTCTTCCCCATGGTTCCTCCCAGATCCTGAGACCACTTTCTAAGGTCTTTAAAAAGAAGAGCTTTACCTCTATGAATCCCACCTATAATATAGGAGTATTAAGACTCCCTTAAAATTTAGTTGAGAAGATCAAATCAGAGAGTATTATGTGTAAACTACTACCTAGAACTTTATGACAAATTTAGATTCCAGGGAATAGATTATTACAAGATGCTTGAATTCAGTGAATACACAAATACTATTGTATAGTATTCTGCTACTTAATTTTTATTTAATTTAATATGTTTAATTTTTTTCTGCTAGACTATAGAGACTAATTCTTATTCTTTCTTATAGTTCCCCAGACGCCTGCCCCAGTGCCCTAGCATGGTATCTGCTGTCTGTTGATTTCGCAGAAAACAAACAGCTTTTGCTCCAGAATTAGGTACATCTAGGATTCTCTGGTTGCTAGAACCACGAACTTCCAGGAGACACTGATTTCCTAACTTACTGACCTCCAGGATATGATTACTCCTCCCCATCTTGCTGGTCTTCTGCTCCCAGGCCTCTCTTCTTGTAACTATAATTTTCTAAATCCTTCATCTTGGTTACTACTTCCTAGAGTATGTGATTGTAAGACCATGCATATCTAGCTCTTCATCTCCATATGACACTTTCCTAGGCTGAGGTCAATATGTATACCCTTCTTTTCCAATGTGTACACACACACACACACTACTGAAAAATTTAGAACAAATCATCTGCATAAACTGTGCGAATGCTGATTTTTTTTAACTTGAGCAAATACATTATTTTTTACCATGACTTATAGACAGAAGACAATATTTTTTATAGTAAGCTACCCCTGAGTTTACTTATTAGGCCTTCTACCAATGGGTGTTTTTGGTTATTTCTAGGTGTGCTATTCAAAAGTTACTGCACATATGTGGACATGACTATTGAATGAATTTATACACAGAGACTGGCATATGTATGCTACAAATTTTTATTTCTGTTGCCAAAAGCTACACCAATTTATATTCTAAGCAATAGCACATGTGTGTCTGTTTCTCTAGTGTTATCAAGCTTTTTATCTTAATGAATCTGTTAAGTGAAACATGAAATCTCATTTTTTAAAATTTATATTTCTTTCATTATGAGTAATGCTGAGCATTTTGTTGAATGTTAAAGACATTTACGTTTCTTTTTCTTTGAACCTATTGTTAATATCCTTGGTTCATTTTTCTTTTGGTTGGTGATTTTGTTTCTTTATTTGCAGACACTAAAGAATTAAGGAAATTTAGTTATAGTATAGTATTTTTTTCCATGTTGAATTTTAAATACTTTATGTGGTCAAATTTGTCAGTCTTTTTTGTGTGTGTATGGTTTTGGGGATTTATTTCTTCTTCAGAAATATCTTTTGTACTTCAAGATTACGAAAGCATTCTCCTACATTTTCTTTTAGTTATTTGTATGTTTTCTTTTCTTTCCTTTTTACAATTAATCCATTAATCCATATGGAACCATGTTAATTTTCCATTGCTGCATAATGAATTACCACAAATTTAGCAGCTTAAAACAATACACATTTATTATCTTACAGTTTCTGTGGATCAGGAGCTGGGCGTTATTTAACTGGGTTATTTGCTTAGGGTTTACAGGCTCTGAGCAAGGTTTTGGCCAGAACTGTGTTCTCATCAGAAGCTCAACTAGGGAAAATTCCACTTCTTAGGTCCCTCAGACTATTGTCCAAATTCATTTCCTGTTGCTATAGGATTCATGGCATCCTCCTTCTTCAAAGCCAAAGAGAGAGAGAGAGAGAGAGACTCTAGCAAGAGGGGCATTACACCATTATGTAAATTACACACATGTGATCACATACACATTTGTCACATCCCAATGGTTAGAAGAAACTCACTGATCCTTCCAAAGGGATTACACAAAGGCACAAATACCAGGAGGCAAAGATCCTAAGGCTCATTCTAATCTCTGTACTCCACAAACTTACTTTGATAAAAGGAGTGAGGTAGGGATATATATATATATATTTTTAGATGGTTAGCCAAGGTCTCAATATCACTTATTAAAATTATCTAAATTTCCCCTGATTAGAAATTTTCCTTTTTTTTTGTTTTCCTCAGATATATATAGTTTATATATCTCAAACTAGATAGCTTTTCCTTTCCTCATCTCACCTACAACATCAAGCAATACAGTTTGTCAATTCCGTAATCATCTTATTAAGCTTAAAAAGAATACATATCAGGTTTTCACCATTGTCAGTCATCATTATCAGTTTCTGTTATATTCTTTCATATATATGTATAAACCTGTCTTTCTTCATATTTATTTCCATATCTATATCTATCTAACTATATACAAAGATCAAAAAAGTAAAATTAAGAAAGTCCATTCGTTATCTCATTCCTTTCCTTATAAGAAGTACTTATTTGCAACAGAACCCAGACAAACTCAGGAAAATCCAAGTATATGCTAGGAAACACTAAATTATTTAGTAAAGCCAACAGCTACACTAATCATGTTCATAAATGAGCCAAACTCAGGACCATGACAAGGGAGTGGGGAGCCAACAGATAGACCAGGAACATTTCTGAGGATATGAGCATATCCCAAAGAAGATGATGTAGATAACAAAGAATGGAAGAAAGGTATGGCTGGAAAACCCAGCTGATAGCAAGTTCCATGCACTTGAACTGCCATGGTATCCAGTTGGTGCTTTATGGATAGGATCTTGTTGAGTTTAATAATAAAAATTGATAATTTCTGTGACTATGTTCTGTTTCATACTGAAGTCCGGGACCATCCACTGAAGCCAACATAACTGCCCATCAGAAACAGGTGGTAGAAAGATGATGAAGCACCTCCTAACCATGGCATTTCCTGAAAAAATGTCCATCCTTTCTAATGATATGACAATACATCTCCACCTTACCACTACCTTTTTGGAAGAGACTATGCCTATGAATTTGAGGTTGCTGTGTTGTTTTTATTACATTTATTTTGAATGGGGAATATGTGCATGTGGTAAAAATTCAAATGTTACCAAATATACACATGAAAGAAAAAGTATGTCTCCCCTTATCCCCGTCCTTAGTTCCTCAGGCTCCATCTCCTTCCCAGAGGTAGTCACCACTGTTATCTTTTCATTTCACATTCTTCCAGAGATTATATCTTACAAACCATTATACATTTTATTTAATAGAGCACAATTTATATATAAAGTATGCATAACATATATATTTTACACTTTAAAAAATAAAACAGTAGCGTGCTTTACACAGTTTTCTGCACTTTGGTTATTTTAACTTAATGATGTACTTTAGCATGTGTTCTATGATAGAACTATAGAGTTCCCTTATTTTTAATAGTTACATAGTATTGTTTGGGTGTAATATAACTTACGTAGCCATCCCTTATTAGTAGACATCTGGTCTATTTTCCATCTTTTGCTTTTAGAATAATGCTTTAATAAGTAACTTCATACTTTATAATACCAATTTAATTCACAATCCTTTTAAAGATAAGTAAGAGATTATTTATGACATAAATTATGTTGTTTCTACCATTGATCTCCATCTACAAAAAAGTTGTACTCCCCTCACAGCACTTGTTAAGCTGAGGTTCAAAACAGAGGTTCCATTGATAGCCACTGGCTAAAAGTAACATAAAGACATACTGTGCTTGGGCCACACCATTATTTTTCAAAATGGAAGGAATTTTCAGCACTAAAATTATCAAACTTGTGATGTGATGTAGAGAAATCACACTAAAATCAAGATGTGGGGTGTTTCTTGAATAACTGAATATTTAACAATGCTGGGCTCACATTCTTGACCAACAGTAGTCGACTGGAGTTGAATAAAAGCTGTTTGATTTAGTTGTGTCTTCTTCAGTCCACCGTATAACCATGATGGGAACCAAGATTGCTCCACATCTCTGAGGTTGTATCAGTTGTCATTTATCATCAAACCTACTTTATTTTCCCCTCTATGGCAGAGCTAAGAAAAGTGAAATGTTTTTGTATTCAAATGTCTCCTCATAGGGGCATCTGGGTGGCTTAGTTTGTTAAGCATCTGCTTTTGGCTAGGGTCATCATCCCTACTCAGCTGGGAGCCTGCTTCTCCTTCTCTCTCTGCTGCTCCCCTGTTTGTGCTCTCTCACCTTCTTTTTGTCAAATAAATAAATAAATCTTTAAAAAAAAAAGTTGCCTCATACGTGAAAAACAAAAAAAAAAAATAGTCCCATACTCACCACTATTCCCTATTGCCTCATACCCAGATGCTTCTTCACTCATTTACATCAATACTGCAGCCTCTCCAAAGCATCTGAGTTTTCAATCCCATGTTTAAAATAACTAGACTCTTCACAGGGAAAAACATATTTTCAGAAAAAGTCCAATAAAGGCCTATTACCTATCTCTTTTTATTTTAACCCTCCTTCCATTTGTTAAATTTTTTGACAGGTTTGACTTAGAAAGGATTATTTATTTTTTAATACCATTTCTTCAAACAAACCAAAACAAAACCCGAGTCTGTCCAATGGACTTTTCAGCTAAAATGGGTAATCCATTAATTCTGGAGGAAGAAGAGCAGCTGGCAAAACTAATCAGTGTTGGACATTTGCATTTTTTCCCTTTTTAATGGTCTCCCCTGGTGCTGGGAGATTGGTTTTCTGTGTTGGAAGAAGAGCACAGAGAGCAGCTGCTGCCTCCCAGTCTACTGCATAGTGAAGGAAAGAGCGTGGTGCAGAATTCATCTACCAAATATCCCAACAGGTTAACCAGTTCTGGAGCGAGGAAGTCACAGCTTGTTTTTGAAGGTTCTTTGTATTGAGTATAAAAGATTTTGTGTTTTGGAGAGTAAGATATCTCTCATCAAATTCTCTCTCTATATGTACTCTCTAGGCAGCAAGATGATGCTTCTTAGGCTTAAGAATCTCCTATTGATGAGAGGCTGACAAAAAAAAATTAAATACAAGTATGAGCTTGAAAAAAATAAGCATAAGCATGCTCCTAAAATCAGGCAGCAATGTGATGCTCACTGCAAATTATTGAAGGTTTCCTATTGAGGGCTTCCAGGTATTATGCTCAATGCTATACATGCATTATCTCATTTTATTTTCTCAATACTCGAGATGTGCTATCATTAACACTATATCATAGCTGGAGAAAATGAGAATCAAAAAAGCATAGTCGTTTTCACAAGGGCTCTAAACTTAAAAAGACAGAATTGATACTCATCTAGGCCTTTCTGCCTCTCATGTACCCTTAGCTAACCCCCTGGATAACTTCCTTCACAGAACAACCAATCTATAAGGAGGCTGGTGTTGTATTTTCAGTGAGGACCAAAGAGAAATCTGTAATGTTGCTATAGATAATCACTCAAGGAGGAACATTTTCATCCTATTCTTTATGAGATTTTTTTTTCCCTTCCATATCTTATTCAGAAGAAGCAATCTGTCATTGGCCCCTTTCTCCTCAATTTACAATTGAAGTAGTTACCCTATGACCTCACTTTTATTCTGACGGATTGTTTATTTTATTGGCCACTTCTCTTCCTGGCATTCCTAGGCTCTCCTTGATGTCCTAAAAAGTTAAGTCACTACTCACTAGCTCTTGCTACTGGCAGCAAACCACTCAATGAAACTACTTGGTCAAGCCATACCTAACCCAGGTCATCTGTCCCCAAACCCATGAAGCTTCAAGCTTCACACCCCATTTCTCTCCAAAAAGATCTTTAGTGATACTATTTTTTTAATAATTATTTTAAATTTGCATAAAACAACAACAACAAAAGAATTTGCATAAAACGAAATACATTCTTTGTAGTGTACAGTTCTAAGTGTTTTAGCAAAGTCATACACTTGTATATACACTACAACAATCAAGATAGAAGCACTTCCATCCTCCCCCACAACAGAATCTCTCATGCCAACCCATTGTTGTCACCCACCCCTAACTCCTAACTCCCGTCAATCGTAGATTATTCTCTTTTCCTATTAATTTGCCTTTTTCTATAATATCATATAAAATACAACCATATCATGCATCTTCCTTCAAGTCTTCTTTCACTCGGCATAATGCATTTGAAATTCATTTGTGTTTTTCTATGTCTCACTACTACTCTCTTTTTCACTAATGAGTAATATTCTGTTATGCAGATATTCCACAGATTGTTAATCCATTTACCAGTTGAGGGTATTGGATTATTTCCAGTTTTTGATGGCATGAATAAAACTGTTACCAACCTTTGGGCACCGTATTTTCATGAACACATATTTTTATCACAGTTATATAAAGACCTAGGAATAGAATTGCTGAGTCACACAGTTTAATGTTATGAATGCAATTGTATTTCATCCTGGTTCTAAAGCATCTCTCTAATGACTAATGTTGCATATCTTTTCATGTGCTGATTTTTTATCCAAATACTATCTCTGGTGAAGTGTCTCAAATTTTCTATACATTTTAAAAATTAGGTCATGTGGGGATACTTGCCTCGGTGGATTAGATGGTTAAGTGTTTGCTTTCTGCTCATATCATGATCCCAGGGTTCTGGGAGTGAGCCCCACATCAGGCTTTCTACTCAGCAGGGGGCCTGCTTCTCCCTCTCCCTCTGCCTGCCACTCTGGCTACTTGTGCTCCCTCTCTGTCAAGTAAATAAATAAAATCTTTTTTTTAAAAATTAGGTTGTATGGTTTTTTGGGTCATATTTTCATAATTTCAAGATTAGTTAATTTTATGTTGATTTTCCCTTAAAATTTAAATATCCCAGAAAGGGAACACATTAAGTTTCTTTAGATCACGGACATCTTAGTATAAATTAGTTCTATCCATTCGCTCAAAAACATAAGCACTTATTTCCAGCTCTTTATATTGAAGACTGTGAATGCAAAAATAAGCAAACTCAGTCAGCTTTCAAGAAGACTTAACCAGATTGCGATCCACACAGCCAAATAAAACCAACATTGAGGTAAAAGGGAATTTTATGGGATAAAATTGAGATCATCATGGTAATTTTAGAGCTGCAGCTCTTGCAGTAAGCTCTCTACACCAATAAGCATTAGAATTACCTGGAAATTTGTTAGAAAGCTACTAAATCAGAAAGTCTGGGGAGGGAGCTACTAATACACGTACAAAGAGCACTCTAGGTTATTTTGATGTGCATTCAAATTTGAGCGTAAGGGGAATTGCTGAAGACATCTAGCGGAGGAGGTGAGTGGCAAAATTTTTTGCTTCAGGCTCAAGTTTTATATCCATGTACTTTTGAGCAGTTTTCTTCTATTATAGTGCTTAGACTTCAAAATTTGTTGGGGTTAAAAAAAAAAAAAACATATACTTCAGAGCTAACTATCATAGTTATCAGAGAGTTACTTCCTCCTGTGTTAATTCTGAATGCAGCCAGCTAGTCACTCTCAGAGAGGCGAATTCTCTTCTCACCACACTCTGTTCTTTCTAGTTCTAGTCAACAGCAGCAAGAGGGAAAAAAGCAGTGTGTCCTGTGTGAACAGAAAAATAACAGTAGGTCCAAACCAGTTTTAACAGATCAGTAATCTTGCCACAACAGTTCTCTCCTGATTCCAAGAATTTTTCCCTCTATATTTTTGCTGTTGACATTGTTTCTCTTCTAGGAGATTTCTGAGCACAGGGAAGCTCTTCGAGGAATTACTGATTCTTGCCTTGTACACACTGCTATAGAAAGGTTTCAAGGGAATAAACTTGTTTCAGGAGAAAAAAGTAAGTCAGAGGCAAGTTATCTTTTTGAAACACTTAACCTAATTCCAGTTCTACTCACTCTCTACTACATGAATATGCTATTTTCCTAAATATCTATTCACTCAATCTGCACTATAGGAAAAACTTCCAAAATATATGTCGACCAAAATCTTGTATATAAGTACTCATGGAAGCATTACACAGAAAGTCAAAAAATAAAATCACCAAATGATAAATTGATAAAACAAGACAGTGTAACTATTTAATGAAATATTATTTGGCCTGGAAATGGGTAAAGAACTGATACATGCTGTACTGATACATTCATCCACAACGTGGATGAATCTTGAAAACATACTAAGTAAAAGAAGCCAGATACAAAAAGCCATTGACTGTATGATTCCATCTAGGTAAATGTCCAGAAGAGGCACATCTACAGAGGCAGAGAGCAGATTAATAGTTGCCAGGAGCTAGGGAGAGAAGGGAACTAGGAGGGATTGGAATTCCTTCTTATGGTGACGAAAATGAAAATGTTCTTTATTTAAATGGTGAATGGCTGCACGATACCATGAATGTACTTAAAACGACAAAAGTATATATTTTAAAAGGGTGACATTTTTGGATTTTGAATTATATCTCAATAATATTGTAATTTAAAAAAAGAAAGAAGAAACAAATTGAGAGTTTGAGTCTCTTCTTATGGAACAATTTCTTAGTTTGGGTAAGTTCTGTGCAGTAGAGTGGGAGACTATGATGTGTCTTGAATGACTGTGTAGAGAGAACTGAACAGTCAAGGATCAGAACTGTGTACTGATTCTGGTTTATTCTAGAGGTAGGAAGGCTTGTCAAGAGACTGATTTACAGGTTGCAACGTGTTAGGAGGCCACTGAGAACTTTATGCTGTTGTTAGTATTAAGATACCCTTCTTAAAATGTCCACATTCTCTGTAAGAATCTTAAAAAGTCACCTCCTTTACACCATCCTGTGACAAAGTGAATGTAAAACCCTATTACAGAATAAAATATTTCAGCCCGTCTATCTATATTCACTAAACTAGCATCCTCCTTATTGTTTCTTTAATTGAATTGATCAACAGGTTTGATATTATTAGAAATAGATACATTTTAAATACAAGTTTGCTTTCTAAATTATTCCTCTGGTGAAGGGGCCGGACTGCATATGTACTTCATAAGAGACAGCAGGGAGGGAAAACTTGGTGAAGGGTGAACATATGGCCATGGGAAATCACAGGGATAAAATATTAAAGAAAAGTATGAGAAGGGGACCAGCTAAAAATTTAATCCAAAGTTGAAAGTACAGCATACTTAAATTATGATTTAGAAGTAAAAACACAATCTGAAAGTTCAAAAACAGGACAATGGTTTTAAAAATTACAGTCTATCCTTGTGGAGATTAGGAAGATACTAAATCAAATTCCATATTTAATAACAGATAAATGACTATAATCCCATTATAAGTTTAAAAAGCTCAATTATTAATATAATATGTCTTACATATGTATATACACATATATAATCTTTTTATATAATCTCCATATACATTTCTATATATAAATATATGAATTTTGACATAAAATACAGATATACATGTATAAACAAATATTTTCTATTATACATGAAATAAAGTTTTTTACATTTATATTTATAAAATATACATAAAATAGTAATTTATATGCATCAGTAAAATATTAATAGGGATGAGGTTATGGGTCATTTTTATTCCTTTTATTATCAGTCCTGGGGAGCTAACATGATGGATACCTCAATAGCTTGGGAATTAGGGCAATAAAACTGCCCTTTGATGTAGCCACTTTGGAAAATATGTTGGATGCTTCTTAAAAAGTTAAATGTAAATTTATTATATAACCCAGCAATTCCACTCATAGGTACTGCCCAAGAGAAATGGAAACATGTGGCCACACAAACTTGAACATAAATGTTCACTATAGCATTATTCATAATAGCTAAGAAATAGAAACAACTCAAAATGTCCATTAACAAAATATGGCATGTCCATATAACAGAACACTATTAAAAGGAATGCATGCTACATGCTACAAAATGGTTAGATCTCCAAAACATTATTGTAACCAAAAGAAGCCAAACACAAAAGACCATAATACTATAGGATTTTATCTATTTGAAATGGGGATGGGAACAGAGATTAAGTATAACTGGGCATTATGGATTTTTTGTGCTGATGAATGTGTTATGACAAGTACAACCCAGTAAACTTCCTAAAAATCAATCAGCTGTACACTTAAAGTTAAAGTACACTTAAACTTTATGATATGTAACGTATGCATCAATAATTTTTTTTTAATTGAGCCCTTTGGAAGAAGAGCTTTAAATCAGTGGATAATAGATGTGGGCAGATATCCACAAAGCCACTTTCAGAAGACAGAATGGTTCCCAGACCAGACCAACAAGACTTGACTATAACATAACAACATAGTAAGAAATCTACGGTAAGGATGTTATCGAAATGAAGGGTGGGAAGTCAAAGGACTATAGATAAAGGGGAGAGACAGCACTGGCATAGTGTGTTAAGGTTTCCATTACTCTTACAATGAGCAAGGGAGAAGGAGAGGGAAAGGGTGGTACTGAAAAGATAACTCAGCTCAGAGTTAGCTAAATGAGTCCCCATGCAATGATCCCAGGCACCCAGTGCAAGACAACAGTTGTTAGTTAACTTGTCGTGCAGCCTTACTATAGGGAGGATGCACTGGTCGGTGAATGCAAGTCCTTCTAGACTGTGACCTTGCTCTTGTAAGTTAACAAGCTTAATATTCCTGGGTACCATACATAACTGTTACTACGAACCCAATTAATGTTAATTTATTCCTATAAAAAAACAGGCTTCTGAGCCTATAAGGTAGAGAGCCTGCGTATGGAGGGTAGTGAGTTTCCCAGACCAGATGCCTCCCAGGAGCACTGGTCTGAGTGATTGGAGACCTTCTCAATTGGTACCCTCTGTTTTGATCTGAGTACCTAGCCCAAAATGTAGTTGGCACAGCCCAGTGCAAGACAGTAGAGCACATGATAAGAATGCAGATTTTGGAGTCAAACTGCCTTGGTTCAAAGTCTATGTTACTCCTCAAAAGCCATGTGACTTTGGAAAAGTTATTTAACTTTCTTCAATTTTCTCATCTACAAAACACAGATAAAAACAGTACCTTCCTCATGTGGTCGTTTAAATGATTAAATGAGATCATACACATAGAGCACTTAGCACAGAGCGTGTTACCTGATAATCTCTCAAATATGAATTATTACTCCTCAATAGGCATTCTTTCTATACTTTTCTGTTTTTAATGGATTTTAAGTGTATATGTATCATTTCAGTTCATAATCACAAAATGATGTTATTCAAAAAACTTGAAATAAATGTAATTTTTGTTCAACCAGGAACAAAAAATGAATAAAGAAAAGAGATGGAGGAAGGAAGAAGAAAAGAAAGAAGCATCCAGAAATGCTAATGACATTTTAGAAGGACAGATTATTGAAATCCAGGCCTTTCTGTCTAATACAAGCCATCTGGTGACTGCATCTGAACCAGCCTTACTAAGATTTTTCTTATGAGAGTTCTTTTGCCACTGTTTATATCACACATCATCTCAGCAGGCAAATAGGTGGATTTACACTGCACAGAGTAGGAAGGGTCACTGGAAGGAGGTGAGAAGGAAAAATCCAATGACAAAAGTGAGGAGCGATTAAGAGTAAGAGGCAACAAAGACCCCGTCCCCACATTCTTCTCCATTCTCTGAGTTGGAATATAAGTCTGTGGTTTTAGACAAAGCTCACGCACGATTTAAACCACAGATGCAGTTCCTTTTCCCAGTCCCAAAGGCTCCCAATCAGCCTTCGGCCTTGTGTAGGGAGCTGCTAAACCCCTACCGATGGTTTAATTAATTTTCTGAAAAAAGTGATTGGCTGACACGACAGCAATAAACATCAAATTCCATTAATTAATACTGAGACATCAGGGTCTGTGTTGTTTCTCAATTACACATTCAGATGCAGCCCCCCTTGTGCTGGCATCAATTCGGTCATGAAGCCCCAGAAAAGTCCATTACAATGGAAGGACAACCAAAGGTGGGGTGGGGGTTGGCATCTGCAATTTCAATGAGATAATCAACTTGGAGGAATTCACACTCCCAAGTGCATTCCCCAGAGCAGGGTTTTAGAGACCTAGATGAAAGGATTTAAATGTGGTTGGGTGAGGCATTTTCATTTTGCTGAGGGCCTGGAAGGGGAACTATCAGCTTGATGGACACAGAGCTTCCCTTGGGTTCCAAGGCACACTCTTCACACTGGTTTTCCCAGCCTTCTTTCCTGGCTCCCTTCCTCATTGTTCTCTCTCTCACTCCTCTTTTTTCCCCCCTAACTACAGTCATCTTCAATTTCATGTTAATTCGGAAGAGAGTCAAAGGGGAACAAAAAGCAATCTTTGCTTTTTCAACTCAAGTAAAAACCCTAAAGGGACCATGGCTCCCATAGAGGCACATGCCTTAGGGCCTGAAGACAAAGCAAAATGTTCCCAAGAACACTCAGAGGTTAGATCCTGGAGATAAAGCAATGTGATTAAATCTTGATAGATTTTTGTTTTAAGAGCAGAAGTGGGGGGTGGGGGAGGACCTCTTGTTTGCCTGGTTACAAAGAGTGCCGTTGGCAATCCTTGCTTAATCAGGATCTTGATGAGCATATTTTCCCTCCCAGGACTGAGACACCTAGGAAGAGTCTATTTGAAGCAGCCTCCGGCCCATTCCCCTGTGGTTGCTCCATCCCTGCCACTTCACTGGACCCTGCCCTGAGAAACAGCTGTTTCATTATCCCAGCAATCTTATGAAAATTGTTTTTGACTTCAGTTTGAAGATTATGAAAATAAAGCCTTAGCCCCACCCAGCCCCAGAGGGCAACATGCAAAGTTGATCATTGCTAAATGTCTTCCATACCTTTATGGGGAAGTATTATTCCCTTGTAAATAAATTAATAATCTTTTCCATTTTAAGAACAGAGAAACAAAGACCCAAAAAGTGATGATATCTGCCCAAGATCACTCGCCAACAGGGGAGTTACAGGTCTCTAACACATACACAGTGCTTGGAACCAGGAAGAACTGAATGGGATGGGCTGAAACGATAGTATGCTTGCTGGATGCTTGGGCTGGGCCTCAAGAGTCCAGATTTTGAGGTTGATATTGTTAAGATAGGGAGGATTTTTTACTGTTATTTATCTCATGCGACCATATTTCAAAAGGTTGAAAAGAAGGTGAGCACTGAGGACTGAAAAGTACAGAGGTGCACAGATAGAAATTAAATAGTAGAGATCACTATGGCATGACTTCATGGGCACCTGGGTGGCTCAGTCGGTTAAAGCATCCAACTCTTGATTTCAGCTCAGGTCATGACCTTAGAGTTGTGAAATTGAGCCTTGTGCCCAGATCCAAGCTCAGAGAGGAGTCTGTTTCAGATTCTCTCTCTCCAGGGTACCTGGGTGTCTCGGTCACTAAAGTATCCGCCTTCACCTCAGGTCATGATCCCAAGGTCCTGTGATTGAGTCCTGAGTTGGACTCCCTGCTCTATGGGAAGTCTGCTTCTCCTCAGCCCCTCCACCCCTACCCCCAACTTATGCTCTCTTTCTCTCTCTCAAATGACTATATAAAAATCTTTTTAAAAAATTGTCTCTTTTCCTCTGCCCCTCCCCCTTTCCTCTCTCTCTCTCCCTCTCTCTAAAAACAAAAACAATGGCATGATTTAGGTCCAGATGTACTCTAGATGCAAAAAATAAAAAGAAAAACTTTTAATCTGGTATAAAGGATTGGAATTAATGCTGAGGAAGAAGTCAAAATATTTCATTCTATTCCCAGGTCCCATCACCACCTTGCATAGGAGTCTTGATCATTTCACTTAACTTCTCAGGTCCATATTTCATTCATTGGTTTAAAGGTGCTTGGTTATACCTGCTCTATTGGTATGAGTATGAACCAAATGGCACTTGCCTAGCAGAAGGTTCCGTAAAAACTTCAAATGGACCCAGATACGTGGCAGCAGTTGGATGCCTACTACTTAGAGAATAATGGATAAAGGTAATAAATTTTTTAAAGATTTTATTTATTTAGTTGAGAAAGAGGGAGAGTGAGCACAAGGAGGGAGACAGGGAGAATCAGGTTCCCCACTGAGGAGGGAACCCGAAGTGGGGCTCTGTCCCAGGGCCCTAGGATCATGACCTGAGCTGAGGCAGATGCTTAACTGACTGAGCCACCCAGGCACCCCTAAAGTTAATAAGTTTTTAATAGGTCTCAGGCACTAGGTTACTTTGCAAACTATCTCCATTCAATCTTCAAATATTGTATGAATTAAATACTAGCATTGCTCTAGTTTAAAAGATGATGAAACTGAGGCCACAGAGATGTTGCCTCAAGGCCACACAATTAGTAGGTGGCAAAACCAGGATTCAAAGCTAAATTTGTCTAATTTCAGAGCTTGAGCATTCACACACTAGGCAATTAATTCTACATGGCAAAAGTACTTTAATATAATTCAGAAAAGCTGTAGCATACTTCCACTGAACACAACATAAAAAACCCAAAGTTGGAACATATTCATGCAAAAGGAATAGCATTTCCAGTCTGGAAAACCCCCATCAGAATGGTCTCAGTGTCCCCTCTCAGATTTGAGCCTGCAAGCAAAGAGGGCAGATGGAGGGGCTTTGGAGACAAGGCAGCACTTGGGGCAGACATGGCCCTGGAAGAGCCCTCCTGCTCCACAAATCAGTGATGGCTCCCTCCACTTAAGCTCATTCCAAACAAATCCATTAAAAGCATCATATTAATGAATATTTTATATAGTTATGACATAGTAAGTCCCATTCAGAAGAGGCTCTTACTAAAGGCTGACACAATGAAGAACTAAAATAGCCAAAGAATGATCAAGGACAATAGAAATTTGGTCAGGGGACACAATGATTTTGCACAAAGGAAAAAAAAATGAAAGTCATATACTCCTTTCTTGCTGATTTAAGAAGGCTTTTTAAAAATATCTAACATGTTCAAGTATTGCCATCCATCAGCAAAAGACATCTATTTGGATAATTAATTTGTTTTTCCTTGGCCTCTTCATAGTATCTGAAAAAAGTCAATGTAATACATGTTAGCTTCTCTTGAATTAGGTCTCTTTCTGGATCCTTAGCAAACATACACAGAGAGAGAGAGAGAGAGAAATACATAAACACATCTTAACCTACTTCCCCTAGAAATAGAAAGTGAAGAGAATCCTAAGTGACAAATTCAGTGGCCTGCCATGTACTATGCATTCTCCCAAGACTTGCACCTCTCCCAGGAAAACATGGTTCAGAGATTTGGGGGGACAAAGGGCAGAACCTATAATACAGAAGGCAAACCAGTGGCCTGTGTGTAAAGAACAATTTGTAGGGGCACCTGGGTGGCTCAGTCATTAAGTGCCTGCCTTCGGCTCAGGTCATAATCCCAGGGTCCTGGGACCCAGCCCCGCATGGGGCTCCTGCTCAGCAGGAAGCCTGCTTCTCCCTCTCCCACGCCCCCTGCTTGAGTTCTCTCTCTGGCTGTGTCTCTAATAAATAAAAATCTTAAAAAAAAAAAAAAAAAAAGAACAATTTGTAGATGTGTTCTATTTGCTCTGCCAGTGTTGGCTTGCCTACTGTTTTTTAAAAAATCTGAATTCATTGTCAACATTTAAAAAACATCTCTGAGTTTCTGACTTCTCTTGAACAATTAGGAGATCTGGCATGATAGAACCTGCATTCCTGCACAGTGACAGCCAGCTGGAGTCAGCAGGAGCTCATAGAGGGGCAGTAACCCTAGTTCCCAGACTCCATCATATTTCCATGTCAGAAAGACAGTCTCACTGCCATTTGTTATTATCCTTGAGGGTTGTTTTTTGGTTTTGTTATTGTTTTTTCCCTTAGATTTGACTAGAGCAACAGAAGGCACATAGACCAATGGTACAGAATATAGAGTCCAGACGTAACCCGTGCATATATGGTCAACTAATTATTGACAAGGGCATCAAGAACACACAATGGGGAAAGGACAGTCTCTTCAATGGTGTTGGGAAAACCAGGTTATCCACATGCAAAAGGAGGAACTAGACCATTCCCTTGTACCACTCACAAAAATTAACTCACAATTGGTAAAAGACTGAACCATAAGACCTGAAACTGTAAAACCCAAAGAAGAAAACATAGGGGAAAGGATTATTGACATTAGTCTTGTCAATGATTTCTTAGATAAAACACTAAAATAAGCAAGTGAGATTACCTTAAACTAAAGAGCTTCTGCATAGCGAAGGACAGTCAATAGATTGAAATGGCAACTAAGGAATGAGAGAAAATATTCACAAAACAGATCTGATATGGGTTTAATATCCAAAATACGTAAAGAAGTTATACAATTCAATAGCAAAAAAGTAATAATATGATTTAAAAATAGGCAAAGGACCTGAATAGGCATTTTACCAAAAAAGATATACAAGCAGCCAATAGATACATGAAAAGATGCTCACATCACTAATCATCAGAGAAATGGAAATCAAAACCACGATATCACCTCAGATCTGTTAGAATGACTGTTATCAAAGAGAGAAAGAACAAATGTTAGAAAGGATATAGAGATTAGGGAACCCTTATATATTTGTGGGATTGTAAAAATGGTAGAACCATTATAGAAAACAGTGGCACTACCTCAAAAAATGACAGATTGAACAACCATATGATCCAGCGATTTTATTTCTGGGTGCATATCTGAAGGAATTGAAATCAATATCTCAAAGAAATATCTGTACACCCTTGTTCATTATGGCATTATTCACATATATGAGATAATGCAAATGACCTAAGTATCTGTCAACAGATAAATGGCTAAAGAAGATGTGGTACATACATCTCTACCACACATGTATCTACACATACAATGAAATAACATTCCTTGAGAAAGAAGGAAATCCCTCCATTTGAAAAAACATGAATAGACCTTGAGGATATTATGCTAAGTGAGAGAAGTCAGACAAAGACAAATATTATATCTTATCACTTATATGTGGAACTTACAAAATATAAAATATATATAAAATATAAAAATAAAATATATGTCAAACTTGTAAAAACAGAGTAGAATGTTGGTTACCAGGGTTTGGGGGGTGGGAAAATTGAGGAGATGTTGTTTTTAAGAATACTAACTTGCATTTAGTAGATAAATAAGTTCTAGAGCTCTAATGCACAGCATAGTGATTATAGTCAACAATGTTGTATTATAAACTTCAAAGTTGCTAAGAAAATAGATACTAACTGTTCTCACCACAAAAAAGAAATGATAATTATGAGATGTGATAGAAGTGTTATCTAACACTAATGCTTGTGTAATCATATTACAGTATATAAATGTATCAAACTGACATGTTATTTATTTTATACTTACACAATGTTGCATGTCAATTATATCTCAACTAAAAATTTAACTAGTTAATTATTTTTTTAATAAAGGAATTAAAATAGTTTTCAAGACCACATCTCTGTCTAAATTGGGAAAATGAATGGCAGACTGAAATAACCACATATTGGAAGAAAAATGGGAGAAAACTTAAAGTCTTCTGAGGAATCTTATGGAATATGTGTCAGCCATTTGAGTTTGTGTATGGTGTAAGAGAATGGTCGAGTATCATTTTTCTATACATAGTTGTCCAATTTTCCCAGCACCATTTATTAAAGAGAGTGTCCTTTTTCCAGTGTGTATTTTTTCCTGCTTTGACAGGAAAGATTATTTGACCATAGAGTTGAGGGTCCATATCTGGGCTCTCTACTCTGTTCCACTGGTCTATGTGTCTGTTTTTGTGCCAGTACCATGCTGTCTTGGTGATCACAGTTTTGTAGTAAAGCTTGAAATCAGGCAACATGATGCCCCCAGTTTTGTTTTTCTTTTTCAACATTTCCTTAGCAATTCGGGGTCTCTTCTGGTTCCACACAAATTTTAGGATTGTTTGTTCCAGCTTTTTGAAAAATACCGGTGGAATTTTGATCGGTATGGCATTGAAAGTACAGATTGCTCTAGGCAGTAGAGACATTTTTAACAATGTTTATTCTTTGGATCCACGAGCATGGAATGCTCTTCCATCTTTTTTGTCTTCTTTAATTTTCTTCATGAGTGTTCTATAGTTCCTTGAGTACAGATCCTTTACCCCTTTGGTTAAGTTTATTCCCAGGTTTCTTTGGTTCTTGGTGTTATAGTAAATGGAATCGATTCTCTAATTTCCCTTTCTATATTTTCATTGTTAGTGTATAGGAAAGCAACTGATTTCTGTACATTGATTTTGTACCCTGCCACATTACTGAATTACTGTATGAGTTCTAGTAGTCAGAGGGTGGAGTATTTTGGATTTTCCATATAAAGTATCATGTCTTCTGTGAAGAGAGAGAGTAAGACCTCTATGTGAGGCAGGAATCTATCAAAATCATAGAGGAGAACATAGGAAGTAACCTCTTTGACATCAGCCACAGCAACTTCTTTGAACACATGTCCCCAAAGGCAAAGGAAACAAAAGCGAAAGTGAACTTTTGGGACTTCATCAAGACCAAAAGTTTCTGCACAGCAAAGAAAACAGTCAAGAATACAAAGAGGCAACCCACAGAATGGGAGAAGATATTCACAAATGATACTACAGGCAAAGGGCTGATATCCAAGATCTATAAAGAACTCCTCAAACTCAACACACACAAAACTGATAATCATGTCAAAAAAAATGGGCAGAAGACATGAACAGACACTTCTCCAAAGACAACATACAAATGGCTAACCATCATTAGCCATTCGTCATCATTAACCATCAGGGAGATTCGAATCAAAACCACATTGAGATACCACCTTACACCAGTTAGAATGGCCAAAATCAACAAGATAGTAAACAACAAGGGTTGGAGAGGATGTGGAGAAAGGGGAACCTTCTTACACTGTTGGTGGGAATGCAAGTTGGTGTAGCCACTTTGGAAAACAGTGTGGAAATTCCTTAAGAAATTTAAAATAGGGGCACGTGGGTGGCTCAGTGGGTTAAGAAATTAAAAATAGAGCTTCTCTATGACCCTGCAATTGCACTACTGGGTATTTACTCCAAAGATACGGATATAATGAACAGAAGGGCCATCTGTATCTTAATTTTCATAGCAGCAATGGCCACAGTCGCCAAACTGTGGAAAGAACCATGATGCCCTTCAACAGATAAATGGATAAAGAAGATATGGCCCATATATACAATGGAGTATTATGCCTCCATCAGAAAGGATGAATTCCCAACATTTGTATCAACATGAACGGGACTGGAGTGCTGGTGTGCTGAGTGAAATAAGTGAGGTAGAGACGGTCAATTATCATGGTTTCGTTTACTTGTGGAGCATAAGAAATAACACAGAGGACATGGGGAGATGGGGAGAAGACGTGAGTTGGGGGAAATCAGAGGGGGAGACAAATCATGAGAGATGGTGGACTCTGAGAAACAAACTGAGGGTTTTGGAGGGCAGGGGAGTTGGGGGTTGGGTGAGCCTGATGGTGGGTGTTATGGAGGGCATGTATTGCATGGATCCCTGGGTGTGGTGCATAAACAATGAATTTGGAACACACACACAAAAATTAAATTAAATTAAAAAAAAAAAAAACCTGTCGTCTGGAGATAAAAGCCTTTATCCACTTAATCCTGCCTCCATTGGTGGAGGGTCATCCCATGATATGTTAATGTCCCCAGAAAACCAAAGGAAGCCAGAGAGAAGAGCATGAAGTAAAGTGGCAGCCTTGGCTGGCATCAGTGGCGAGGTCAAGAAGATGTAAAATGGTGTACACAGGATATCCTATATAATGACTGTGGACAACTATTTCATTTCTGGAAACATCAGTTTCCCCTTCTATAAGGTAGGTTAACACTAGTGCTTCCCTTTTAGGAATGTAGGGGGAATATAATGAAATAATCCCTGCAAAACTCATAGCAAAATGCCCAGCACATAGCTCATGCTAATGAATGGTTGTTTCTAATATAAACTCCTACCTCCAGGACTACACAGTATGGAGGACCTTTACTGATAATTCTGCAGCAACAATCAATTAAACCAAACAATAATATTTATAATCTCAGTATTCACTTAGTGAGGGATTGAAATTGGATGCTGCTCAGCCAGTTCTGTCCTATAAACATGTATTATTTTGCCTTCCCCCTATGCCACTACAAATACGTATAAATATATACGTATTTGTATTTGTATTATATATATATTTGTATTTGTATTTGTGTTATATATATATATATATTTGTATTTGTATTATATATGTATTTTATATATTTAATTATAATTATATATATAATATATAGATTATATATATAGAATATAAAATATATATATTCAACAGAAACGGATTGCCCACCCTTAAAAATCAGAAAAATTCATATAAAATTCAGATTTCTAGCTCACCCTTGAGAAATAGAAAGGTCTGACCCCACCGAGTGGCAGCATTGCCACTGTGAGCTGGAGCTGAGTAGTGGAAGTAGTGGTGACCCTTTCAAATGGGGCATGCTTTTTCCAGTTTGCCACTATCCTCTCCAAGTCCATTTCACTCCTACGCAACCTGCTGCCCCCGTGGACATTTGCATCTGAAACTCCTGGACTGATAGCTAACCTAGAAAGGCAGGGTTCCTGGAAACCCTGTCAGGACGCAAGTTGGAAAAATGCCTGAGACGACAAGGCCTTTGTTTTCCACTGAGACAGCTGAAGAGCCACCCCCGAGGCTGCGGAACTCCAAGTGCCTGTGATGGAGAGCTAAGTGAATCCTGCTGAGGTGAGAGTGTGTGGTTGCGGTGAGTCTGGCTATTACCAACCTGAGGCTGAGGTCACCCCAGCTGCTCCCGGTGCCTGCAACTCTGTTTATTTCATTCTGGTTCATACCAGAGATTTATTTTTATGAACAGTGAACATTTTTTGCAACATTCCCTCATTTAACCTTCATTATCAAAGTCTCTGCCCAAAGCCCATATAAGCACCATTATTGCCCATATAACATTTTCCAACATAAACCATTTAAGTCATTTTTTTTCTCATTTTTATTTATTTCTCTTCCGTTACATTTCATTTGAAATGTGCATGGGGGAGAATATGTCTTGTTTTTATGTTGTCTCATATAGACTATAAGCCCTAATGGTGGGGGCTGCCTATTTTGGAGGTTAATAAGCAATGGGGACATTCATCATTTGGAACAAACAACCAGGATATTCTGGCCTCTTAAAAAAAGTACTAGAAAGGAGTTTTGTGTGACTGGGGATATTGAAAGGAAAATAAACCAGCTTCTTTGTCTCTCCAGAAAGTCAAGAAAAGAAGAAACATGGTGGCTCCAAGAAAGGAAGCCAAGAAGATTAAAAGCACAGTGTTATAATATTACTTTTCAAATCACCTACTAATATGCAAATTCTATGTGGAACGTGATAGTTTGTGTATCCCTGCATGCTAGTACCTGGCCAGGGTCTGCTACAAAGTGGGTAATTTAACAAAACTTGTACTTGACTCTAAGAAACTCAACTCAACTGACTTAAGCAAAAATGGTAATATGCTAACTTACATAGCTGAAAGTTCAAGATCTGTAGACACATCTGTATGCAAAAACTAAGTGTGTTTAGGATTCAGCTTTTCCCCCTAGCCCCTCTAAATATTCATTCTACTCTCCCCCTATTGATTTTACCATAAACAGACTCTCTTCTGTTGATAGTCAGCTGTTTACCAAAAACTTTAGGCTTACATTCCTATAAACTCTAGTAACTCTAGTAATAGAAATAGAGAGAGGGGGGCGCCTGGGTGGCTCAGTGGGATAAAGCCCCTGTCTTTGGCTCAGGTCATGATCCCAGGGTCCTGGGATCGAGCCCCGCACTGGGCTCTCTGCTCAGCGGGGAGCTTGCTTCCTCCTCTCTCTCTCTGCCTGCCTCTCTGCCTACCTGTGATCTCTCTCTGTCAAACAAATAAATAAAATCTTTAAAAAAGAAAGAGAAGAAAGGAAGGGAGGAAGGGAGGTAGGAAAGAAGGAGAAGGGAAGGGAAGGGGAGGGGAGGGAAGGGGAGGGAAGGGGAGGGAAGAGGAGGAAGGAAAAGGAAGGAAGGGGAGAGGGAGGAAGGGACGAAGGAAGGGAGAAAGAAAGAGAGAGAGAGAGAGGAAGGGAGAAGAGAGAGGGAAGGAAGGGAGGAAGGGAGAGAAATCAAAGAAGCAGGGAGAAGGAAGGCAAGCAGGAAGGAGAAGGGAGAGGGAAAGAACAAGCCTCTTTCCCAGCAGCCCCATCAGTTTGGATCTCTGAGCAAATCACTGGTCAGAGGTAAGAACTGCATGTATCTGAAGCCCTATCCTTGAGGACTGAAATTGGCCAAAGGTAGAGTGCATGCTGGGTGGGCAGAAACAGTAAAGGTCCACAAGAGAAGGCATGAATGATGCTGTTGCATGAAGAGAACCACAGGAACCAGGAGCCCTGGGCACTTCCTCCCAGCTCTGGAGTAACCAGTGGGGAAGTCTTGCAAGTTCAGTTTAATTATGCATAAGAAAGCAAAGTTGAAAAACAATTGACAGTCATCAGCAAATCTACTAACTGGCAGGAGTCACAGCTACAAAAACAAATCATTAGGAAACCATGTGCTAGAAAAAAAGTAGAAGTAGGTGCAAGATGCATCTTTGAAGGTTTATCTTTGAAGTCCCCCCAGAAGCAGAACCTGAGATTAGGATCTGAGTGGAAATAATAGATTTTGGAAGGCAATCTAGGAAGCAGGGGTAGAGTAATGGGGAAGTAAGCTGAAAAAGGAAGGATGCCAGTATAAGGGGGGCTATTACACTACTATATATGTGTGTGTATATATATATATATACATACACAAACACAGATACACACACATATATATATATGTGCGTGTATGTATATGGGGGGCTATTATACTACTCTCTCTATATATATATATATGCCAGCATAGGGGTGCTATTATACTAACACACACACACACACACACACACACACACACATATGTATATGTTATGTATATATTTATGTATATATTATACATATATAGTAGTCTAATATTAGTATATATATAATCACCTGTAATATATAATATGTTATAGTTCCCACCTATAACAAATGTTATTATATAATTATAAGTTAATTATATTAAATTACAATATAAGTTACCATTGTGAGCAAGTAGAACATAATCAGCTGGGAGCCCTGGGGTAAGTATAGACATGAACACAGGCCTCAGAATTATTTAGTAGGCAATGTGGGGGCTGATGGTGAAGAAACTGGGGTACATATTTATGGATGTCTATCACTGGCAAAAGACTGCTGGAGTATGGAGCAGTAATTCCCCAGGCGTTTCTGGCCTGTCCTTTGGGTGAACAGAGCAGGCTTCAGGGGCAAAAGGAAAGCCCTCAGGCAAGGAGGTGAACCCCGTGTGAGTGGTCAGGCGAAATGTATGCGGTGGTGGGGTCTGAGGCTCTGGGTGTGGCAGTAGCAATTTATGATCTTTGGGTAAAACAAATGCCACTGCTCTTTCCTAAAATGAGGAAATTGAACCAGAAAATCCCCGAGGGCATTTTTAATCAGCTCTAAAATTGTAAGATACAAGAGTTAGTCTGGCAAACTTATATTTTATACCTCCATGCCAGCATATTTCAGGCTAGTTCTAAAACAATTTAAAAATGTATGGGAAATGGGGTCCCTGGGTGGCTCAGTGGGTTAAGCCTCTGCCTTCACTCGGGTCGTGATCTCAGGGTCCTGGGATCAAGCCCCATGTCGGGCTCTCTGCTCAGCAGGGAGCCTGCTTCCCCCTTCTCTCTATGCCTGTCTCTCTGCCTATCTATGTTCTCTGTCTGTCAAATAAATAAATAAAATATTTAAAAAAATGTATGGGAAATGGGTGGGTTGGTGGGAGGTGGAGGCAGCTGGGTAAGTGATAACATTAATAGTTTTATGATCAAAAAGTCCAGGACTTCACACAAAAATGTATTCATCAAAATAGCTTAACTTGGGGTACCTGGGTGGCTCAGTCAGTTAAGCGTCTCTCTTCGGATCAGGCCATGATCCTGGAGTCCTGGGATCAAGGCCAGACATGGGGCTCCCTGCTCAGCAGGGAGTCTGCTTTTCTCCCTCTCCCTCTGCCACCCCCCCCCCCAGCTTGTGCTCTCTCTCTCTGTGTCAAATAAATAAATAAAATCTTGGGAAAAAATAAATAGCTTAACTTGCTTAGAAAGGATTTGCTTATATTTAATACCGTGGTCTTTGCCCTTGTACTTATAAGGTAGGATCACAGACTGCAGGGCATGCTAAGAGGACCCTCAAGGCTGTGGATTCATAGAGAAAATAACTCGAGATTAAAGGGTGGATATGAACTCCGGGTTCTTCAGACTCCTCACTAAGTGCTCTCCCTTCTGCATGGGCAGAGACAAGAACCAAGAGGCAGATGTAGCAAACAAGGCTTTATAAGAGTACTTGGTTTTTTCTATGTCCAGGGTCTTAGCTCTACACCATCTTCACACTTCACTTCCAAATCTTGCTCCTAACCCAAGGAGGTTGGTGATATTTGTTTATTATTTCTAGCATTTCTTATCCTTGGAAGTGTTTTAGTAGCTGTTAGGTCAACAGGGCCCCCAAACACTTTTGCAATAGGCCTGTGGCTCTGTGGCTCCCCTTTCCAACAAAACCCGTTTCTCAGAAATCTGCCTCTAAAACCCACAGCCTTGTGAACCTACAATTGGCCCTGTACTGGAGCATGAGAGTTCCAAGAGACAGGTTTCTCTTCTTCTCATTCCTTAAGATGTGTTCTGGTAAATTAGATCTCTTCTCAATTTTTTCCCTCCTTTTCTTTTTCCATTCCATAGAACATCACTATTGTTGCTTTTAAATGAAGCTTAAGAAATACATTTGATTGCAAAGGATGGAGCATTTAAAGTGGTAAGTCCGGGGATGGAAAAAATGAAAATCATGTAATCCAATAATAAACCATGACAATGGAGGGCAAACTCTTCCTGAAGCACTCTTGACGATAAAAGTCTCTAAATGCCTATGTGCTTAACTCAGAAAGAATCGCATTTCTCTCTTGGTCAAACACAGAATCAAACTCCTGGTAATTAATCTTCTCAGTACATACACAATACTGGATAGCTTGCAGTTGTTTTCCTCCCTCTGTTTGGGTCATTTTCTTAGAAAAGGACTTAATTGGGGCGCCTGGGTGGCTCAGTGGGTTAAAGCCTCTGCCTTCAGCTCAGGTCATGATCTGAGGTCCTGGGATCGAGCCCTGAATTGGGCACTCTGCTCAGCAGGGAGCCTGCTTCCTCCTCTCTCTCTGCCTGCTTCTCTGCCTACTCGTGACCTCTATCTGTCAAATAAATAAATAAAATCTTTAAAAAAAAAAAAAACTGTTAAAAAAAAAAGGACTTAATTTAGCAGATTTGGGGAGGGATTTGAGAATTGCTGAGCCCTGTATATTTTATTGGGATGGGAAAAGGACACCATTTTCTCATAGGGAAAATGCTATTTGTGTTCCTATTTTACAGATTAGAAAACTGATCATATCTTCCTCTTTTCGTATATCCTAGGAAAGAAATACTAAAAACTATAGCTCTATTTACTACTTCCACTACTATAATTAATAATGACAAGTATTAATAATGCATCAATTGGCTTAATTAATTTCACTAGTTAATATCTATTATTGAACACCCAAAGTTCAAGATAGTGCCAGAAAACTACTGGTAAAAATAAGAGAAACAAGAAATTATACTCAGATATAACCAAAGAGTGTAATGGCACAACACAGTACCTTGAGAGCAATTGTATGCAGTGAGCATCCTTAAGCAAAATACTATTGTTGACCCACACTGTATCTGGAAGGAAAAATAGAGAAAATAAACACTGTGGTATTCTTAACAGAATTCTTACCCAATCTTGACATGTTTTTAAAACTAAAATGTATGAATAAAACTCTTACTGAAACTTAGAATAAAAGTGGCACAATATGTATCAAATATCTTCGTTGATAGAGGTTCATAAGAAAGGGTGCTTTTCTAAAAGGAACAGTAATAAAAATAAAATATTTAAAAATTGAACAAAATTGAACGAAAAATGTTTTTTCTTTGCTTTCTTTTAAATAGGAATAAGTGCTAATTTGGTGCTATTTCATGCTTGTATTACAATTAAATTGAATAAAATAAGCTTGCGCGTGCGCACGCGCGCGCACACACACACGTAATCATTTTCCAGAACTATTGATGCTTTCCTGATTTTTGTTTTTAAATGATGTCATGCCCTTAATTTGACAATATGAAGCAAAACATTTCTTCATGTAGAAGGAATTGTTTTCTTGACATGTAAAGAGTTTTTATAAACCTCCAAGAATAAGCTTAACAAACAACATAAGAAGAAAACAATAAAAACAATCTAATATAAATAATGCACAACCCAATAGAAAATGGGCAGAAGAGATATGAACAGAAAGTCCACAATAAAAGAAATACTTTGTTCAACTTTAGTTATATCAAACAAAAGACACCACTTTGGTCTATCAGTTAAAATTTGGAAGACACTGTCAAAGAACATGTATTTCATTGGCCCCCAGATCACAATAAACATGGGAGGTAGCTCAAATGTTGGTCTCAATGTTCTTCATAAAGAGCACAATTGTTTTTTCCCTTTATTCTTCTTTTATCCCCAGGCTGTGATTTTTCTCACTTTGCCCTCTTCATATTTTCCCTCCAGCAACAATGTTGGCTATGTCTACATAGAATTCCTAATCCAAACAGTTGAATCAAAATATTTTTTAGATTGTGTATATAACATTAGAAAAGAAAAGTTCAATGACTCTAAATTGCTATGTAGAGAAAGTTAAAACCATGAACGTACTCATTATTAAGATCTTACTTTGGGGTTGCTTTTTTTTTTTTTTTAAGATTATTTAGTTAGTTATTTTAGACAGAGAGAGAAGGAGAGAGAGAGATTGAGAGAGAGAGAACATGCAGGTGTGAGTAGTAGGAGGATCATAGGGAGAGAATCTTCAATTAGACTTCTCTCTGAGTCCAGAGCCCACAGGGAGTTCAATCTCATGACCCACGAGATCATGACCTGACCTGACCAAGAGTCAGATGCTCAACTGACTAAGACACGCAGGCACCCCTAAACCCTAGACCCTTAGGTTTTAAATACAGTATTTCCACTATTGTCGACATTCTTTGAAAAGAGCTGTCCAGATGAGATTGGCAAAGCTATCTTTTTAGACATGAGTCAATGGAGAACAAAAAGAGAAGAGGGAGGCCATTTAAATGAATTTAATTTAGATAGACTTTTATTTTCGAAAAAAAAAAAAGTGAGTGAGCTTATCTATGAAATTTTTACCCAAATTACCTTTATAAAATTTAATGTAAATTTTTAAATATAAATAATAATTTCCCATAATGATCCATTATGTAATTTACCACATTTAACTGTCATAATAATCTTATGACATAGTGCTATTAGTATTCCTAGTGTACTGATGAAGAGGCTGATGTTTAGAGATCAAAGAACTTGTCAAAAATCACATGACTAGTAATGGCAGAGCTGTGATTCAAACCCCGGCAGTCTCTTTCTAAAATCTGGATTCTTGAATACTGTTATTCAGTCTATAAACTATTGCTTTGTCTAGAAAATAATTTTGTTTGTTTGCCCTCATTCTATGGATCCAAATGCATTTCCATAGAGATGAACTTTCTTTCTTAGACTATACTGCTCCTTTGGGTAAGACTGGTATTCAGTGATGTCTAGAGAGGGCAAAGGTCATCTGCTCTGCGCTTTTCACACCTCTAAATTTTCCCAGTAGATTAGCTTCAAATACAACTCTTGGTTGGATGTGCTCCAAAAAGTCCTCTTTCATCTCTGCTTTGGAATGCTAATCAGCTTCAATCATCAAGCAAAATTCCCAATTAAAACAAAACAAAAAACAAAAGCTGACCAAGTCCAGTGGTACATCAGAGGTTTGGCTAAGACCTCAGGGAAAGAGCCAAAAGTCTGCCCTGTGCCATGACCTCTTCACAGATATTTTCTACCTAGCCTCAAAATATAGAATAAAATGGAGAAAATTTTTAGAGAGATAGATTTTGGCTTCATCTGCACTAAGCTTATTGAGAATTGGAGTTCCCTCAGGAAGTGAGATCCTTTGTCACTGGAGGTATGCAAGCAGAGGATGGCAGAAATGTAAGGGGGTCTCAAAACTCAGATGAAGAGTTAAACTAGTTTAGAAGCTTCCATTTTTTTTTTAAATTGTGTTAGGTTATTCACTATTCAGTACATCATTAGTTTTTGATATAGTATTCCTTGATTCATTGTTTGAGTATAACACCCAGTGCTTCATACAATCCATGCCCTCCTTAATACCCATCACCAGGCTCACCCATCTCCCTACCCCCTCCTTTCTGAAACTCTCCTTTTGTTTCCCAGAGTCCATAGTCTCTCATGGTTCATCTCCCACTCTGATTTCTCCCCCTTCATTTTTCCCTTCTCTTAATGTCCTCCATGCTATTCCTAAAGTTCCACAAATTACTGAAACCTATGATAATTGACTTTCTCTGCTTGACTTATTTCATTTAGCATAATTGCCTCCGGTCCCATCCAAGTTGATGTCAAATTTGGGTACTCATCCTTTCTGATGGCTGAGTAATATTCCATTGTGTATATGGACCACATCTTTATCCATTCTTCTGTTGACGGGCATCTTGGCTTTTCCACATTTTGGTTATTGTGGACATTGCCACTATGAACGTTGGGGTACATACAGCCCTTCTTTTCACTAGTTGAGAAGTTTTCAAGTTTGCTTTCTCATACATTGCTAATGCCACAATCATGCATATGGTACATCACAGGTAATGTGCTACCACTATATAAGAAAATATTCATAATTTATTTTTTAAACTTATAAATTGAAGTGGCTCTGTGTCCATTTCTTGATAATAAGCAAACAAAACTATTGGAGAGATATGGAATAGCTAAGAGAATTAAAAGAAAAGAATTGCACATACCCACAAACCAAATTATCTTTGTAGTGTATAAACTTGACTAATCTACATCAATGGGAGATTCTTGTCATTGTCTACATTATTCTTCCTTTTATTGTGCATAGAGTAGAACTTTTCCAGCCTCAGATCCAAACTTGGATATTTGAGGGCACAATTAACAGGTAATGTTGCTAAGACTAAGTTTCTGCAACTCATGGTACTAGAATGGTAGACCGGCACCTTTGGTTCTATCTGAGGGTGTTGCAAGGGATAAAACAATAGAGAGCTACTTCACTTCTAGAAGATGTGAAGCCATCTGTGTGAGACTCAAGCAGAGAAATCTAGAGAGGCTTTTCCCTAGCACTGATAGATGGGGATAAAGTTAGGACCGTTAGGACCTATCTGAGGAAATTCTTTTTTTTTTTTTTTTAAAGAATTATTTATTTATTTATTTGACAGAGAGAGATCACAAGTAGACAGAGAGGCAGGCAGAGAGAGAAGCAGGCTCCCTGCTGAGCAGAGAGCCCGACATGGGACTGGATCCCAGGACCCCGAGATCATGACCCAAGCCAAAGGCAGCAGCTTAACGCACTGAGCCACCCAGGTGCCCCCTATCTGAGGAAATTCTTAACAAAGAATGGGTATGTGTATATATGTGTATTGGGGAAAGGGGAGATCTAGATAAACTTTAAAAAATGCAGTGCCTGGTAGTGGAGCCAGGGTCCTGGGTTCAGGATCACATGGAATTACTATGACATCTGGGGCCTAGGGCACAGCACATTTACTATAGCATAGGTACCAATGCTTGAGATATAGGCATGTGTGTAGGATCTGGGTCTAGATTACCTACAGAACTAGGATCTGGGTCTCTAGGACTCACCATGGTGAATTGAGAATGGTGAGGAGGCAGGATGCAGCAATGAGTATGGGCCCAGGGATGATAAGGAGTACTGCTAGCCTGGGCTCAGGAAATGTGTCACAGCAGCAGCCTAACCTCCTGGGGATGGCAAGTCTAAGTCCCAACTCAGGCCCCAGAGGACAGGGTATAGAGCAGCAGCAGCACAGCTCTGGTGATAGTGGGTCACATCTGTAACTTAGGACCCATGGGGCAGAGTACAGAGCACCAGCTTCATAGTCTCAGTGGTGGAGGGTCATTAGGACTCAGGAGGCAGGGTGTAGGACAATGGCAACTCTAATTCTGTAAATGGTAGGCACTATGGTACCCCAATCAAGAAGTGCAGAGCATAGCAACAACTTGGGCCATCTGGAGCAGGTCTCAGCACAGGAACACCTCTAGCCCCAGAAAGGAGATGAAGTGGTAGGGACTCCAGGTGGCTCTATCTACTGAGTTCAGCATCGGTGAAGACTGCAGGGGTCCTCAGTAGCAAAGGCTGCAGATGTCCAGGAAGGTGACAAGGATTTCTGGGATCCTCTTGTTTGCCTTGTCCATGGGGTGAATTCTCTCTGAGGGGATCTTGGCATTCAGCTGCTCCAGACTGGGGGGGTAGGGTGATGCAGATAAGTGCTTCCTACTTCTCTTTGCCACAATAAATTAAGACTACATAGTATTGGTGAAGATAGACACAAAGATCAATGAATAGAACAGAGAGCCACAAACAAACCCACATATATAGAACCAAGTGATTTTTAACCAATTTTTTAAATTGTAAAGGCAATTATGGAGTAAAGATAGTCTTTTCAACAAATGGTGATTAAATAATTGCATGTCCAAAAATGTGAACTCTGACCTATACAACACTTATTAGAATGGCTAAAACAAACAAACAAACAAACAACAACACGTGCTATACTAAGTTCAGGCAATGATGTAGAGCAACTAGAATTCTCATATATTGTCGGTAGGAATATGAAATGGGAAAGTCATTTTGGAAACAGTTTGGAGGTTTCTTACAAAGTTAAACACAAAACTACCATACTTTACGTAAATGTAAAAAATAATAATAACAAACAGGAAATGTGGATGTGGCAGGAAAGATATAACTCAGCGTGTGGCAAATAAATTTAAATGAATTTCAAATGAATCACATAACCACACTGAAGGGTTTGGAGACAATGTAGTTGGCCTAAGTAACTTTGGAAAATAATGTTTTGGGAAGGTAGTACTCTTAGGCTAAAGACAGAAAGTATTATACACAAATACTATACTCTAGCTAGTAAATCTGTTTAGGAAAGGAGGACTGGTTAGAAATTCTGAAACGCTATTTGTGTATAAGGTTGAACAAATAAATATATGCATTGTAAGTAATGAGAGTCAAGTTTCTTACTGTCATAGAAAGTAGTTAAAAATAAGGAAAAAGGGAAGACTAGAATGAACCCTACAGTGCTGGATTAAGTTGAAGGTATCAATATGGAACAGATAAACAACTATAGATCTGTATGCATGCATGATTTAGTACACATACATGTTTTTTCTAACTCTATGCACTGAGAGAACCTAGAAAGAGTGAGATATAACCACACCTAACAATAACCACACCTAACACCCAGACCCTCTAAGTTAACATTCTCCAATAAAAGGAACCAAGCATCTTGGACAACTGATTGGTTTTTAGGCTGGAGTGAGGAATATACACCAGGGGCCTTGAGTATCTTGTGGGGCCAGAAAGTAAGGAAGTGCCCAAGGGCTCAAAAACAAAACAAAACAAAAGAACAATAAAAACCCAAATGATAGTATATGGAAATGCCACAGGGGCCAATCTGGAAATGTTGCCAATGACCAAAATTCAAACAATCAAGCAACAAAATGAATAAAATAATACTGGGACATAATCCAAGTAACAAAAATGTACACAAGCATACTGAATAAATAAATACATGAAGGAGAAGTGATAACTCTCCCTTACAGAAGAATTCCAACTGATGCATCTATAAAGAAGGAGAGAAATAGAAGCTCACCATTAAAACATCACAGTAGACAAGGGCCATCCATGGACGCTTAAATTGGTGAGTAAAAGTTTAAACAGAAACAGATTATCTGCATAATCCCAAAGTATCCTCTAAAAAATATTTAGTAATTTCAAAAGAGAAAATGTTTACAGTGGAAAGTCCAGGCAGCCAGCCAGGCAATGGATGTTAGCCAAGTGGTCAAGGTTAACATGAGCAATAACACACACTGATACTATGTCCCCCTAATATGTGCCTGGAGTAGGGCACCTCACCTCTTCTGTATTCTTCCCAATAATGTCTAACATCAATGTAATAAGAGAAAATATCAGACAAACTCAAACTGCCCAACATTCTACAAAGTAATTGGCAAGTACTCTTCAAATGTGTCAAGGTTGTGAAAGACTAGGGAAGACAGAGGAACTGTTACAGACTGGAAATGACTAAGGAAACATAAAACTAAATGCAATGTGAAATCCTGGGACATAAAAAGACATTGCTGGAAAAACTAGTAAAACCTAAATAAGTTTTGTATTTTGGTTAATAGTTTTGTACCAAAATTAATTTCTTGGTTACATTAGCTGTTAGCATAAGTGTATTACTGCATGAAGGCTATGGGTACTATTTTTGTAGGTCTTCTGTAATTTAAAATCATTTCAAAATAAAAATAATTTTCTAAAAGTAAACGACATCTTATATGGTTATCAAAATTATCTATTATACCTAGAAGCAAAGCCCTGTTCTCTGCTTTCTAGGTAACTAGGGTAGCATCTTTCATCCAAAAGCTTGTCATTTAAAGAAAAAGAAAAAGTTGCCTCCTCCAACAATTATTTCCTATTCATTCTCTCTCTCAGGTTGTGAGAATTTTATCCTTGTTCATGAATTCATTGGCTTTTCATGAGGATAAAAAGCCAAGGGAGAAAAGAATCATTAAGAAGGTGAAAAAAATGAGGAAAATTGTTTGCTGGAAAAATTCCAAGCTGGTAAAGCCCTATTTTTAATGTTTGTTATTGCTCACTTGCATCTGTATGTATGTATATACAGTCACCTGAGCCTGATGAGAGTCATGAATCTCTGGACTAAATATTGCTTGCTCTCCCTGCTTTTGGACTCTCTCTGATATATGTGATCAATGCACTGCTGCACTTGGACCTTTTTCAAATTCCCACTCATTTTAACTGTTTCCTTGTGCCAAGGGAGGAAGATTTGAGGGAGTAATGGAGATAACCTCACATGGTTTCCTCAATGGGTTTCAAGAACAGACCCAGACCGAACTTCCAAATGGAGAAGGCAGGCCAAGGCATGTTGAGCTCCATGGAATCAAATGATTCGGGAGCTATAGGGGCCCATATCAGGTCACCTATCTTCCTGAAGGATTTGCCCTATTCTATAAATTTTTCTCCTTGAACAATATCTCAGCATCAACATCCCATCAATTAAATTTGGAGAAACAAGTGTGTATTGGGAAGTAAGGGAAGAGATGCTTTTTGTCATAAGGTTGTCTTATAAAATGGAACTTGGCAGTCACCTGGGAGGACATGATTCTAACACTGTTTTCTTGGCTACAAAAAGGGATAGTTGCCCTTCTCCATGTCTTAGACTTGTCGTAAAGAAACAATGGAATAACTAAAATATGGTATGAAAAAAATGTAGATCAGCTTTCACTGAAATGTTAGAATTCTCTCTTTTCCATTCTCATTACCCTCAGGGTCAAATGAATATTCTTTGAATGTGTTTAACAAAGCTCTTCATATCTAACTCCAACACTCCTCTGATCTCTGTACACTCCTCTCTTCATACCCCTTATCCAGTCACATGGGGCAGTGCCTCATTCTCTTTCCCACATTATTGCTTTTATCATACTTCTCTTCCTTTCTGGAATAGTTCTCTGTTCTTATCCACTCATGTCTCTACTTCAACTAAGTAATTTTTGCTTATCTTTCAGGTTTTAATTTATATATTTCTCCCAGAAAGCCATTGCCCAAATCCCCAGAACTTGGTCCCACTGGTCTGCTTTACTATGTACATTGCCTACCATGTCATAAATTCCTACAATTAAAGAATCTGCCTCTTTCACCATTATATGTATATCTGTGTCCAAATGGGGTCTAGCATACAGTGGCTTTTCAATAAATGGCCATTGAATGAAGGAATGAATGAATGAGAGATGAATAAATGCATGCTTTCAATACAAGTTCTTGGATACAGGTCCTATTCAGGGGACTCAGATGTGGGGAAAGTTTTCCAAAGACTAAACTGATGGAATAATTAATGAATATGCAAGAGAAAATTGTGTAGTAAGAAGACATTTTAAACCAGGAAGAATCTAAAACTTAAATCCTGGGCTTACTATTATTATTGTTATTATTATTTTAACAAAATAATATTATAGCAGCTTACATTTATGTATCCTAACTATATGCTTGGCATCTGGCCAGGTGTTTTGTACATATTAGCATTTTTAATCTCCCCTCACAATCGTCTGAAATCAATACTAGTTTTAGCCCCTTTTACAGATGAGAAAAAAAAAATCAGAGAGATAGGGTTGCTTGTCCAAAGCCGTAGCACTGTTAAAGAGCAGAGTCATACTTCATGCAGGAATGCTGGACCCCAGAGCCAGAATTGTTAGAAGCTACATTCTCCCAATTCACCAAGTCCCCTTCCTACCTCCCCTGCCAGACAACCAACCTCCAAGGTCTTCCAGGTCCCCAAAGTGCAACAAAACTAGCTTAAATCCAATCCTGGCTGAATTCTTGAGTTGGGGCTCTGCATTGTTCCCCATCATCTTCTCAATCACTAGCAAGGCTACCCTATCGAGTGGTTCTGATTGCAGCTTCTCTCTGCTTAAACCCGGGGCAATGATTTCTCTCACGGATCCCTATCTGAACTGCTAAGTTTATGCTTTAATACAATTATGTAGCTCTCACTCCCCCACAGATCCTCTTTTTTCTTCATTTGCTTCCAATAAAGAGACATTATTTGTTTGGGAGCTTTCCAGAGTAACATGAATCCATCTTTTGAAAACTAGTCCCTGCATCTGGAAAATTGAATGATGCTTTGGTGTTGGTTGAGCAAGAGAGTTGGTCTGTGGAAACAGCATTGTTATTTTATTATCTTTAATGCTTTTAAGCCATATTAAGCAGATTTAATTTCCAAAGATGTCTTTTCTTGCCACCACCACCCCCCATCCTTTTTTAAACAGACAAGTCAGTTTCTACTTTCAAACTGGTCGCTTTCAAATATGCCACTGAGCATTGATTTGGCCACTTAGCTGAATTAGCCACATGGTCCATCTGTACCTTCTTGCCCTTCCCCAGCAAAACAGGTGTTGCCTTTAACATAATGAGAAGGCTTTTTCTTATCAGACTACTTCTTATCATAAAATTAAATACACACACATCCCAGAATCTCAAATCCATCATATAAATACAAAAAGCACACTCCCTCTGTCCACAAACAGCAGTTCTCTTAAGAAAGAGACATCTGACACCCCCTCAACCATGAGTCAGAGAGATTTTGATCACCCTAGCCTTCCCAGTATGGCTTTTTATTCTTTGCATCAATACATGTTCTAACTGGAGGTGCTCAGTGCCAGCATGCAATAGCTTCGGTAATCATCTCATCTGCAGACCAAGAGACTGCTCTGTTTCTTCACAGCCCAGGTAAGATTCTGAACCTTGGAAAAGCTAAAAACAGCTGGTGACTGGTTATTCACTCATGTTCCCTATCCTCGAATAAAGCAATAAAAACATACTGCAAAGATAAGACTTCTTTATTTTAAAGAAGAAAATTTCTTTAGGATTTACTCCTATATTAAAAAATTCATATACTAAAATTCCAACTCAAACATTGAAATACATCACCACCATTATAGGATTAAATAACAATGGAATGAGGGGCAGAATAAAAAGATTCCCATGAATTTCCTTTCCTCAGCTGAATTTTTTAATCAAAGACTAAATTTTTTTGCAAAATGTGTCCTTTAGTATAAACACACAATTAATTGTTTAAAAAAATACACAATATGTGTTTATGGAACTGAGAGTAAACTCTGTCCATTCTATTAAGTTGACTGTAGGTCATAAAAGGGGATACTAGGAGCGCCTGGGTGGCTCAGTCGGTTGGGACTCTGACTCTTAGTTTCAGCTCAGGTTATGATTTCAGGGTCCTGGGATCCAACCCATGTCTCCTGCCTGCTCAGCAGGGAGTCTGCTTGTCTCCCTCTCCCTCTGCCCCTAACCCTGCTCGTGCTCTCTCTCTCTCCAAAATACTTAAATAATTTTTTAAAAATTTTTAAAAAGGGGGGATTATAAAATGTAAAGAACCTAAGGTCTGATGTTAAAAACAATGCAGTGTTATTTCACGTCTTTTGTCAACTAGCTAGAGGATAAGATCTCTGTCTTTTTCATTAAATTATACAAATGGTATGCAGTGGGATCTTTTTTGTTTTTTTCTCTCTTTTAAGATTTTACTTATTTATTTGACAGAGAGAAAGAGAGAGAGAACAAAGCAGAAGGAGCAGCAGAGGGAGAGGGAGAAGCAGATTTCCCGCTGAGCAGGGAGCCCTATATGGGACTCGATCCTAGGACCCTGGGATCATGACCTGAGCTGAAGGCAGATGCTTAATGATAGAGCCACCCAGGCATCCCTGCAGATCTTAATAGATCTTAATAGAGAAGGACTCCTCACCCACTGCTGATAAGGATCATCTCCACAGTTAAAAGAAAGAGCTTCAGTTTTACTTTTTCTCTTTTTCTTCTATTATAATTCATTCTACCCAATAATTCAATTGTACAAACATTGCACACCTACTAGGAGCAAATGACAGTGTGAGATGTGCACAAAAAGATGCCAGGCAGCCTAAAGTAAAAAACTTTCCTTTATTTGTATGTTAACTAAAGACATATTTATTACCAACAGCAAACGCAGCACACTGTTATTAAATCTACCATGTGTAAATGTATTTAGGAAAAACTCATTTTTCCCCCTTTTTTCCTTCATCCCTGATTATCTTTGACACTACTATTTCAGGGTTTACTCCTGTTTCTGGATCCTTAGGGATCCAGACAGATGTGAGATGTGCTACCAGACTTTGAGGGCGGCCTAGCTCCCCTACTCGGAAACTCCTGCAAATATCTAGCCAAGAAAAATCCAAATGCTTTAACGATAAATAGTAAAAAAAAAAAAAAAAAAAAAAAAAAAAAAGTAAGTACAGCATAGATGCAAATATACTGTGGCGAAAAAAGTGGAGAAGGGCAGCAAAATTCACTGGTAGATTAAAGGGAAGCAGGCTTTCTTTTTTAAGTGACCAGACTTCATTTCATGAATTTAAAAACAATAGTGAAACAAACATGCCTACAAAGGAATACTACAAAACAGAGACACAGAATGCCAGGTAACAGATGATAAGACTATAGATGATGAAACAAGAACTGGCAGAACTCAGTAAGAAATACAAAGAAATGTTTGAAAAATAAAAACCTTCCACCTTTGAACAAACAAATGAGAGAACAGACACTGTAGGATGTTCAGTAAGAGAAATAATAGACAACAAGAGAGGCAAATAATAGGGAATAAAGAGTTTAAAAGGATTCATGATTAAAGATACTTATAACAAAAGGATAAGAAGTTGTAGCAATCATGTAATCGGAGTCCACATTTAATAAAACAAAGGCAACGGACCAGAACACATATGGAGAATAAGATCTAAGAAAACTTTAGAGATGGCTGAATTTACCCACTGAAAGATGTTAGCATGTACCAGAAAAAATGATATGAGAAGATAGACAATGATAGTATCTGGGAAAGTCTTGAATTTTAAAGACAAAGAAAGAATACTCTGGAGTCAGTGAGCCACATTAAGTCAGTTATAGGTGGAGAAAAATGCTCCCAGTTTTTCCACTTCAATATTTAATAAATAGCAAGAGACAGTGAGAAATATCTATAACATTGTTTGGAAACTTTACCTCAAAAAAAAAAGGTAAACAAATATCAAACTCTGGTTCATAACATGCATGCTGAAGTATTTGGGGGACAGGCTGTACTAACATCTATTGCTTATTATTAAGTGCATGAAAAAATAAAATGGATTGAAAAGTGTTGGATAGAGGGCTAGGTATATGATAAAGCAAATACAATAAAATATTAATTGTAAAATCCAGATCATGAGACTATGAGATACTTATTATAAAACCCTATAGCTTTTCTCAACATTGGATGATTGTGAATCCTTAGCCTTAAATATTTCTATCAATAAAATAGAAAATGAAAACAAAAGAATTTTATAATTTATAAAATTTAAAATTTTATAAATTATAAAGTTATAAATAAAACAATAAAGTAAACCAAAAGAAAGCATAAGGAGATAAGCAGAATGAAACCAGAAATTAATGAGTTATACAACAGAATGGGAAAACTAATGACAAAATCAAAGGCAAATTATTTTTTAACTTTGAATTTTGCAATACATTTTGGTATGCAGAAAAGTTGCAAAATCAGTACATAGAGATCCTGTATACCCATTATCCCACTTCCCCAGTGTTAACATATTGCATAACTGCAGTGCAACTATTGAAACCAGAAAATTCAACAAATGCAATACCGTTAATGAATCTACAGACTGCACTCAAACTTGGCCAGTTTTCCCACAAATCCCCTTTTTCTGGCCCAGGATGCAGTCCACGACTCTACATTGCATTTAGTTGAGTCTCCTCCAATATGTGACAATTCCTAGCTTTTCCTTAACCTCATGATCTTGACATTTTGATGATTATTTGTTAGCTGTTTTCTAGAACGTCCTCCAATTTGGGTTTCTCTAGCGTTTTCTCATAATCGGATTCAAGTTTGAGTCTTTGGCAAGAATATCTCAGAAGTACACTGTATTCGAACGTACCAATGTTTGTATGTCTCATTACTGATGATGTCAACTTGGTAAGGAGGGATAGGCCATGTTTCTGCCTTGTAAAGCTACTATTTTTCCCCTTGTAGTTAATGAACATCTTCTGGGGAAATATTTTGACACTATGTAAATATGTTGCTTTTCACTGATTGATTTTAGTACCCATTGATGGTTCTTGATTACAATTACTGCAGTCTCCGGCTAATAGCGCTTTCTCCTTTTATCATTTGTTCTACCCATTTATCAATTGGGTGCTACTATAAGGAAGAGCTGTGTCTCTCCCCATTTATTCATTTAATCATTTATTTATATTGACAGAGACCCATGGATGACTTAGTTTATTTTACAGATTATAATGCAATCTAGCATTTTTAATTTTCTTGTCCAAAATGTCTGTGTTTGACACTGGTACCTTCTTCAAGTTGTTTCCAGTATCCTTTCAAACATGTCCCTGTCAATGAAAAACTATTTCCTTACTTCTGGAGTCATGGTTTCTTCTAGGTTCATCTTGTCTGTGTTCTCTGCTGCATCCTTGAAATCCACTATTTCTTAAAGAAGCCCTGGTTCCTACTGTTGGAGAACAACCTATGGAAAGTACAACTGAAGTACTGGGTTCAGTGTCTAGCCCCTCTGTGGACACTCTTCGGAAGTATCTGTACGTGCGTATACTACATACACACATATCTCCTGCATACACACATATCTCCATTTAGGTCTGTATTTTGTATGTACTAAAAAGTATTAGTTCATATTAATATCTCTAATTTTAATCCAACACCATACAGCCTATTCTTTGCCTTCTCCCTTTCCTTATTTTAACTTGTTTCTCTGAAAATAAGAAACCTGCTTTCATTACATGTATTAATTTGTACAGTTCTAATGTATGCATAGTTTCAGGCTTGCTCACCGTATCCCTATGAGAACCACATTTAGTGGCTAGCACACAATATTTAAGTACAGTTCTTTTTGTCATTAGCCCTGTAGTGTATAGTAAAAATACTATTTCCAGAGTTACTTAGGTTTGTTCTTTTCTTCCCCATCCCTTTCAGTGTGCTTGTTATTCATCTGTAATACAGTTAGTTTCATTCGTGATTTTTATATTCTATTTTGGATTTCACCCATATCCCAGTGAATACTAATTTTCTTTTTCAGTATGTGAAGTATTACCATGGTTCTAAGCATCAGAGCTAAAAAAGACATTCTTAGTAATTCATTGTTCCCCACTCATCTCTCCTACCCCATTCTCATTCCCTCATTCTTTTTACCCCATTACTAACCATCCCTGTAGGTAAACAATCTTCTTAGTTTATGGTTTACCCTTCCTGTATTCCTTTTGCCCAAATAGATACATGCATTAAAAAAAAAAAAAATCCTTTCCTTTCTTACCCAAAGGTTTACATATTCTTCTGGCCTTTCAAAACTGGTTATTTTGAAACTAAAATAAAAGATAAACTACCTAACCTAAAGAAGAAAAAGAGAAAAACAGTTTTTTTAAATAAAATTATAAAAGTTTTACAAAGTAAGAAACAATTTTATTCAACTCTATGTCAATAAATTTGAAAACATAGCTGAAATGGGTAACATTCTTGGAAAACATACCTTACCAAAGCAGACAAGATAGAAAAATGTAAACTCTGATTTTCAAAGAAGACATAGAGAAATTAGTTTGGTTATAATCATTCTTCATTCCTGCATCTCTACATGTCCAGATGATTTCACAGGGGAATTTTCTGATCTTAAAAATAATCTCAACACTACCTAAAATGAAACAAGGACCTGGCAAATATCAAGCATGTGCTCCTATAGACACACATACACATACACAAATAATGAAACTACTAGCCCAGTTCACTTATGAATATAGAAGCTTATTAAATAAATATTAACAAACACAATCTAACAACATATTTTTTAAAACATGCATCTGACCATTGGGGTTTATTCTAAAAATAAAAGGAATATGCAGTATTAAGATATCCACTGGGACACCCAGATGGCTCAGTCAGTTAAGCATCCATCTCTTGATTTCAGCTCAATTCATGATCTCAGGGCTGTGAGATCAAGCCCTGCAGTAGGCTCCATGTCCAGTGTGGAGCCTGCTTAAGATACTCTCTCTCCCTCTGTATTCTCCCCTCTACCTAAAAAAAGTTATTTTTTAATATATAATATTATATATCATATTAACATAGATTTACACATAAAAATCTTATGACCTTCTACCTCCATATATGCTGATAAATCATTCAAAAAAGTTAATCATTCTTAAAAAAAATACCCATTAAGATAAAAAAAATTATCTCAAGCCAACGATCACTGGAAAACACTAGAGTCATTTTTTTCTCAACAAATGTTCTATTAACATTTTACCCCTGAGTCACTCATATACTAAATTCCAGAAGCAACTTCCCCAAATTATTATAAAAACAAAATATACCCTGACATTCCCAAATGTCCCTCTAAGGAATTGGTATCACCCTAATATGAGAACCACTGAACAGTGAGTATTTCCACTACAGTGACAGTCAAGACAATCATATATTACTATTGCACTATTCTTTAACACTGTATTGGAAGTACTGTAAAACACAATTAGAAAAGAAAAAGAAAATATGTATATGAAAGTTAGAATCGAGGTAAATCTACTACTTTTTGAAGATGACACTTAGCATGCCTAAAAAACCTAAGAGAATTATTCAAAAATGATTATAAGAAATAATAGTTGAGTGAAATAAGATTGAAAATTTTATAGAGAAATCAATAATCTGTATGTATAAACGTATAAATAAACAATAACCAGTTAAAAGATATGATGAAAAATGAAATTGGACCATTTCCTTACACCACACACAAAAATAGACTCAAAATGGATGAAGGACCTCAATGTGCGAAAGGAATCCATCAAAATCCTTGAGGAGAACACGGGCAGCAACCTCTTCGACCTCTGCTGCAGCAACATCTTCCTAGGAACAATGCAAAAGGCAAGGGAAGCAAGGGAAAAAATGAACTATTGGGATTTCATCAAGATCAAAAGCTTTTGCACAGCAAAGGAAACAGTTAACAAAATCAAAAGACAACTGACAGAATGGGAGAAGATATTTGCAAACGACATATCAGATAAAGGACTAGTGTCCAGAATCTATAAAGAACTTAGCAAACTCAACACCCAAAGAACAAATAATCTAATCAAGAAATGGGCAGAGGACATGAACAGACATTTCTGCAAAGAAGACATCCAGATGGCGAACAGACACATGAAAAAGTGCTCCATATCACTCGGCATCAGGGAAATACAAATCAAAACCACAATGAGATATCACCTCACACCAGTCAGAATGGCTAAAATCAACAAGTCAGGAAATGACAGATGCTGGCGAGGATGCGGAGAAAGGGGAACCCTCCTACACTGTTGGTGGGAATGCAAGCTGGTGCAGCCACTCTGGAAAACAGCATGGAGGTTCCTCAAAATGTTGAAAATAGAACTGCCCTATGACCCAGCAATTGCACTATTGGGTATTTACCCTAAAGATACAAACCTAGTGATCCAAAGGGGCACGTGCACCCGAATGTTTATAGCAGCAATGTCCACAATAGCCAAACTATGGAAAGAACCTAGATGTCCGTCAACAGATGAATGGATCAAGAAGATGTGGTATATATACACAATGGAATACTATGCAGCCATCAAAAGAAATGAAATCTTGCCATTTGCAACAACATGGATGGAACTAGAGCGTATCATGCTTAGCGAAATAAGTCAAGCAGAGAAAGACAACTATCATATGATCTCCCTGATATGAGGAAGTGGTGATGCAACATGGAGGCTTAAGTGGGTAGGAGAAGAATAAATGAAACAAGATGGGATTGGGAGGGAGACAAACCATAAGTGACTCTTAATCTCACAAAACAAACTGAGGGTTGCTGGGGGGAGGGGGTTTGGGAGAAGGGGGTGGGATTATGGACATTGGGGAGGGTATGTGCTTTGGTGAGTGCTGTGAAGTGTGTAAACCTGGTGATTCACAGACCTGTACCCCTGGGGATAAAAATATATGTTTGTAAAAAAAAAAAATTTAAAAAAAAATGGGAGGATAAAAAAAAAAAAAGATATGATGAAAAAAGAGCATATTTATATTAGCACAACATAAATAAAACTATTGGGGTAAATTAACTATAAAAATGTGACCCTAAGTAAGAAGAAAACTTTAAAACAGAGCTGAAGGATATAAAATAACATTTAAATAAATTACAACACCATACTTTTTGATAGAAAGACTCAATATAATGAAGATTAAAATTCTTCTTTTGTTAATTTATAAATGTAATGTAATCCCAATTTTTTAAAAAAGGGTTTCTTGTGGGGTTAGTTTGGAGTTAGACATTCTCATTTTATCTTCATATATATATATGTATATATATATATGTATAAAATGTATGTATGTATATGTATATTATATATATGTGTGTGTGTATACATATATATCATGACCAGTAAAACTTTGAGAGAAAGGGGACCGCAGAATCTTTCAAGAGCAATGAGAACATTTTATTATTATCAAATATTAAAATATAAAGACTCCATACCAGCATAATGCTATTCAAGTGTTGAAAGAAGAAAATCACCAGTCAAGAATTCTGTATCCACCAAAATTATCCATCAAAAGTGAAGAAATAAAAACTTTCTCAGACAAACAAAAATTGAGAGAATTAAACCTGACTTGCAAGAAATACTAAAAGAAGTTCTTTAGGAAAAAGAAAAATAATATGAAATTCTGATAAACATTTAAAAAGGAGCATGAGAGAAGAAATAAAGAAGGTAAATTAAAATATTTCATTTGTCATTCATCTAATAATTTTTTCAGAATAATAATAGCAATATATATTCAATGACTTTGATTTGTAGATAAGTGAAATGAGTAACAGTAATGTCATAAAAAGATATAAGAGGGAAGAATTGGGAATGCTGTGTTATATAAAATTACCTCATTATCCATGAAGCAGCATAATTAATTTTTACATATGTAAGTTATATAAATGGTATATATGTTCATAGTATAGTGTCTATATATGAATAAACTTAGGCATACTGTATATTGCAAACTTAAAGAAACCACTAAAAGAATTTTAATAGCAGGGTGCCCAGGTGGCTTAGTCAATTAAGCATCTACATTTGGCTTAGGTCATGATCCTAGGCTCCTGGGATGGAGCCCTGAGTTGGGATCCCCACTCAGTGGGGAGTCTGCTTCTCCCTCTGCTTGTGTTCCCTCCCTCTCTCTCTCTCTCTCTCAAATAAATAAAATCTTTTTAAAAAATTAAATAAAAGAATTTTATTCTAATACTTTTATTCTATTCTATTTATACTAAGAGAGCAAAGAAAATGAAATCATATGAAATGCTCAATTAAAGCCATTGAAGGAAAGGAATGGAAAACAAAAAGATACCAAAAACTAGGGAAATGAATACAAATTAATTACAAATATGGTAGATATTAATCCAAATATGTCAATAATCACTTTATAATTTTAAATATTTCATTTATTTGTTTATTTATTTATTTATTTATTATTTTTGAGAGAGAGGAGCATGTGTACACATGTGTGTGGGGGGGGCATAGGAGGAACGAGAGAGAGAATGTCAAGCAGAATTCACAGCGAGTGTGAAGTCCAACACAGGGCTCAATCTCATGACACTGAGACATGACCTGAGCTGAAACCAACAGTCAGATGCTTAACAGACTGAGCCATCCAGGTGCCCCTCAATAATCACTTTAAATGTGAATATGTAAGCACACCAAATAAAAGACAAAGACTATTAGAGACCAGTTTAAAGGAAAAAAAAAAAAAAGACCCAATTATACACTGTCCACAAGATATGTATGTTAAACATAAAGACAAATAAACCAAGGATAAAGAGAGACAAAACATGCTAATACTAATCAAGAGAAAGCTAGGGTGACTATATTAATTTCAGACAAAGACTTCAGAACAAAGAAAGTTATCAGTGATAAAGAGGGTATTAGATAATGATAAAAAGGTCAATGCTCCAGGAAGACATAACAATCCTTACAGTTTATGTGCCTAACAGTGTCAAAATATGAGGTAAAAAGTAACAGAATTCCAAGAAGAAAAAGATACATTCACTATTGTGTTTGAAGACTTCAACACTCCTCTCAGTAATGGACAGTCCAGCAGGTAGATCTGTGAATGTATAGTTGAACTGAATAGGACCATCAATCAACTGGATCAAACTGACTTTTATAGAATACTTCACCCAACAACAGCAGAATACACATTCTTCTCAAGCTCACATGGACCCTTCACCAAGATAGACTAAATTATGGACCATGAAACACACTCTAACAAATTTAAAAGAATAGAAATTAAATAAAGTATGCTCCCAGACCATAGTGGAATTAAACCAGGAATCAATAACAGAAAGATAGCTATAAATTCACAAAATATCTGGAAATTAAACAACATACTTCTAAATAACATATTGGTTAAAAAAGAAGTATCAAGAGGAATTTTAAAATATTTGGAACTAAATGAAAATAAAAACACAACTTACAAAAATTTGTGGGATGTAGTAAAAATAACGTTTAAAAGGAAATTTATAACATTGTATGCATATATTAGAAAAAAATAAAAATCTAAAATTAACAATCTAAACCTCCATCTTAGGAAACTGCATAAAGGAGAGCAATTAAATCCAAATTATACAGAAAAAAAATTTTAAAAACAGAGCAAGAATCAATGAAATTGAGAACAAGAAAACAATAAAATCAATAAAACCAAAAGCTGTTTTCTTTTGGAAAAAAATCAATAAAATTCGCAAACCTCTAGCTAGGCAAAGTAAGAAGAAAAAAGAGAGAAAACACAAATAACTAATATCAAAAACAAAAGATGGGCCATCGCTATCAATCTTATGGACATTAAAAGGATAATAAATGTGTATTTGGCAATTCCATGCCCACAAATTTGATAACCTAGATAAAATGGACCAACTCTTTGGAAGGCATAATGTATCAAAACTTATAAAAGGATAAAAAAAGTAATTTGAATATGCCTATATGTATACAGAAATTGAGTCAATAATTACTAAATTTCTAAAAGACATAGCATCAGGCCACTCATAATAAAAACTCTCAGCAAGCTAGGAATGGAGTGAGACATTTTCAACATAGTAAAGAACATCTACAATAGAGCCAACATAATACATAATGTGAGTTTCCAGATACTTTCCCCAAAGAATGTGAACAAGGCAATGATGTCCTCTCTCCCCACTGCTTTTCAACAACCTACTAAATGTTCTAGTTAATGCAATAAGGCAAGAAAAAGAAATAGAAAGTAAACAGACTGGGAAGGAAGAAATAAAACTGTCTTTGTTCCCAGATGACATAAGAAGTTATATAGAAAACTTCAAAGAATCATTAGAAAAGTTTCTGGAACTAATAAGTGATTACAACAAGGTTGTAGGACACAAAGTTAACATACAAAAGTCAACCACTTTCTTATATTCCAACAAACAACAATTGGAATTTAAAATTTAAAACATAGCACCATTTACATTAGCATCCCATTCCCCCATTAAAATGAAATACATAGGTATAAAGATAACAAAATATATGCAAGATCATATAAGGGGAAGTTCCAAAACTTTGGTGAAAGAAATTAAATATCTAAATAAATAGATATCCCACATTCATATATAGAAAGACCCAATATTGTTAAGATGTCAGTTCTTCTCAGATTGATATAGAAATTCAATGCAATCCCAATAAAATCCTAGTAAGTTACTTTGTGTATATTAACAGGTTGATTCTAAATTTTATATGAAAAGGCAAAATATCTAGAATAGCTAACTCGACTCTGAAGAATAATAAAGTCAGACACCTAACTCTACCTAAATGTAAGACTTAATTACAAAGTTACAATAATAAAAACAGTGTGGTACTGGCAAAAAATAGATAGATCACAGAAAATAATAAAGACCCCAAAAATAGATTCACACAAAAATAGTCAACTTCTCTTTGACAAAGGAGCAAAGGTAATTCAATAATGAAAGGATCTTTTTTAAAACAAATCATGTTGGAACAACTGGATATTCACACACAAAGCAATAAGCCCAGTCCTTGCACTTTTCATAAAAATTAACTCAAAATGGATCACAGACCAAAATGTAAAATGCAAAACCATAAAACTTCTAGGTGAAAACACAGGGAAAAATCTAGGTGACTTACATTGGGGAGGGTATGTGCTATGGTTTGAGTGCTGTGAATTGTATAAGACTGATGATTCACAGATCTGTACCCCTGAAGTAAACAATACATTATATGTTAATTAAAAAAAAAAAAAAAAACTAGGTGACTTTGGGTATGGTGTTGACTTTTTAGATATAACACAAAAAGTACAATCCATGATGGGGCGCATGGGTGGCTCAGTTGGTTAAGTATCTGCCTTTGGCTTAGGTCATGATCCCAGGCTCCTGGGATGGAGCCCAGAGTTTGGAATCCTCGCTCAGTGGGGAGTCTGCATCTCCCCTCTGACCCTCCCACCCCTCCCCCCACGCTGTGCACCCTCTCTCTCTCTCTCTCTTTCTGGCAAATAAATAAAATCGTCAAAAAAAAATGTACAACCCATGAAAGAAAAAATTATGTTAGACTTCATTAAGATTACAAACTTCTGCTCTGCCAAAGACATTTATGAAAATGAAATGGCAAGTCATAAACCGAGAGAAAATATTTGCAAAACATATCCAATAAAAAACTTGTATCCAAAATACACAAAAAACTCTTGGGGCACCTTGGTGGCTCGGTCAATTTAAGCATCTCACTCTTGATTTTGGCTCAGGTCATAATCTCAGGGTCCTGAGATTGAGGCGTGAGTCAGGTTATGCACTGGGCATGAAGCCTGCTTAAGATTCTCTCCTCCTTTCCCTCAGTCCCTCTCCTCCCCTACTAGGGCACTCACGCTCTCTAAAAATAAATATAATTAATTAATTGATTGATTGATTAAAAAATAAAGATTTAAAAAATTTAAATGCCTCAAATATACAAAAACTCTTAAAACTCAACAACAAGGAAACAAACAACCAAATATAAAAACAAGCAAAAGATTTGAAGAGACATCAAACCCAAGAATTATACGGATGACAACGAAGCATATGAAAAGATATTCAACATCATGTCAATTAGGGTAAAGCAAATTAAAACAACATGAAATACCAGTACACATCTTTTAGAATGACTGAAATCTAAATTCTGACAACACCAAATGCTAGCAAAGATGTACAATAACAGGAACTTTTCTTGATTGCTGGTGAAATGCAAAATGGTACAGCAATTTTGGAAGACAGTTTGGCAATTTCTTATAAATCTAAACAACACTTAGCATATGATTCAGCAACTGTACTTCTTGGTATGAAACTTATAACCACATAAAACCATGCACATGAATGTTTATAGCAGTTTTTATTCATAGCTGCCAAAACTTGGAAGCAACCAATATGTCCTTTAATAGGTGAATGAATAAACAAATTGTCGTACATCTATATGAATTATTCAGTGATACCAAAAAAAAAAAAAAAGTGATCAAGCCATGAGAAAACATGGAGAAATTTGCTATGCACATTGCTAAGTTAAAGGAGCCAGTTTGAAAAGGCTGCATACTACTATATGATTCCAACTATATAACATTCGGGAAAAGGTAAAACTACAGAGACATCAATAGTTGCCAGGGAGGGACAAAAGGACAAGGAGGTGAAACACAAGTAATCCTTAGGGCAATAACACTATTTCGTATGATACTGTAAAGGTAAAAACAAGACATTATGCATTTTTCAGGACCCGTAGTAGCGTACAACACAAAGAATGAACCCTCACGAAAATTATGGACTTTTGTTAATAAAAAGTGTATTGATAGCGGTTCATCAATTTTAATAAATGTACCACCCAAATACAAGACCTTAATAATAGGGGAAATGTGGAGGAGGACAGAAGCAGCATCATACGGGAACTCTGTGCTCTCTGTATCTCAGTAGTTTCTATCAGATTTTCTGTAAACTGAAAGCCGTTCTACAAAATAAAGTCTATTAGCTAAAAATTTTAAAAGTAATGACAAAGGTAAGCTCTCTATTTATATGAAAAGACCTATCAGATGTAGGAGTGAAAGAAAACAGCAAGAGCAGAATAGTGTACAAAATATGTTACCTCTTATGTGAAAAAACAGGGAAGAAATAAGAAAGTACATTCATAATACATGCATGAAAAAGCTTCAGAAGAAAATCTAAGAAACAGCGGTAGTTACCTGTGGGGTTGGTGGTTTAGCTGGCTGGATGAAGAACAGTAATAATAGAGCAAGTATGTAGATCTGTCATGTGATTACCACGCTATTTTATTTTTTTTAATTATGATTTTAAAAAACAAACTCCTCCAAAGGTTGGTCTCAGCTCTTCGGGAAATCTGAACTTGAACATCCCAGAACAAATACGATATGTTCATTCAATACCCTGAATAACCCTCTAGAATTTACCCTAAAGAAAACTCCATATGTGCACAGTATAATACTCAAAGAAACTACAAAGATATTCATTGCAGCATTATTTGTAAGAGCCAAAATTTTGGAAACATCTAAATATGCATTGACAAGAGGAAATGGTTAAGAGAATTGTGTAATAGAGACATACTAGAAATTGCAAAGGACCAATTTAAAAGAATAAGATAGACTTACATGCACTGATGTGGAAAACGTCATGATGTATTGTTAAGGCACAAAATAAAGTTGCAGAAAAATGTGGACAGAAATTTTTCAAGTGTAATATAATTTTGTTTGTAAATGCAATAAATAAAGATCTGGAAGGATATATAACAAACTGAAAACCGTGCTTACCTCAGGGGAAGTAATGTGGGGTTTTAAAGGTAGAAAGGGAGAGGTTTACGTTTTACTCTTTCTACTTCCTATTGTTTGACTTTTTTTTCCTCCTGCAACTAGGATGTATTGCTTTTTATACATGAATAAAAATATAAAGATTTTTAAAAACCCAGTGGTGTGCTCGTGTCCAGAAGCAGCAACCATCTCAGGGGCTGTTTGCCATTACTCTGTTCATTTCTTTTATACCAGGAAGGGCTAAAGGAACCTCAGTGTTCTCCATAGCATTGTTAACCGGGGCACTGAATCTAACTCGCTATACCCTGTAATTGGATCCTTCCAGTAAAGCTGCCTCAATAAAATGTCCCAAGTGCTGCAGCCAAGTGTTTAGGAGGCACATAGGACCCTGGTGGCAGCTTTGGGGGGTGGGGAGAGGGGCCTGGGTCTGGGGCCTGGGTCTAAAATGCTGTAGGAGGCATGCATTAACGTCCCAGCAAGCTTAACTAGCAACAGAGGAGCACGTCTGCATTTTCCATGCAGGCTTAGGGAGACTTGTTTGCAAGGCTCAGGATCCCTGGTGAGCAGTTTTCTGTGGCTTCAGTTACAGCACAATTGCAAAAATATTAATGCAATGAGACTTTTGTATAACTACATTAGGAAAGGGAAAAATTAGCTCTGCGATTCCTCCAGCAAGCATTCAGAACTGCTAATAATGAGTATATCTCAAGAAGGAAGTAATGGTTGAGAATTATCCCTTAAATCGCACCTTGCACAATACCTAAAATAACAACTTCTTGTTTCCTTGGTCCGAAATCATGATGTAGCTTCCATCCACATGGGCTTTCCTTTTATTGTTTCAGTTCCAGGGCCACGAATTCCCTTATGATCTAGGGAGTAAGTTCTCTACCTTGGTCATTTTTGTTTTAAGCTTACAAAGTCCAAGAGCTGAATCCAGATGTGGCCTTTTAAATCATGCCAGCTTAGAGTCCCAAAGGGTTTGTGTTTAACACTTGTCTGTCTCACTCCCCCTTGTTCACACAAAGGGAACAAGAGGTCTTCAAGGATGAAATTACACAGAGGTGTCAGGCAGAGTTGGCACTGAGTTCAGGTCTCTGGAATTTTATTCCCAGATTTCTAGGGTCATGTGTTCATTCCTTCCCACTTTCATTCATTTCTTCATTCAATGAACACTTACTGAACAACTATTATGCATAGAAGAAAGATAACATTATAGTTAAAAACACCAACTTTGGAACCATATTGTGTAGGTTGTCACCTGAGCTCCAGTACTTTTTAGCTGTGTGACCTTTATTAAGTCATATAGTCTCTTTGTATCTGCTTCCCCATATTTACATGGGAATAATGGCAGAGCACCATAAGGTTGTTGAGATCACATGTAAGGGGCTTAAAACACCTTATAGTATAAAAAATGGAAGCTACTACTTTGATTATTATTGTTAGTCCTATTCTTCCCATTTTTATCATTATGCACCAAGCATTATGCTGTGAACTTTGAACATGATGAAAAAAACAATATGGGATTTGCTTTCATAAAATTTACAGACTAGTTGGAGCCGAAACATTAGTCAAATATGAGGAACCACAAAAACAAATTGTGAAATTGCCATTGTGACTGGTGCTTACAATGAGATATGCTATGTGTGGTGCCTAGGATGGGGGCAGGAGAGAGTAGAGGGGAATGGAGCTGGATTTAACCCAATCAGGATAGTAGATAAGGTTTATCTGGGGAAATAATGTAGTTCTAAAGTGTAAAGAAGGAATTTACAAAATGGCAAAATGGGAAAAGAAGAGTCTTTGAGTAAAGGAAAAGAATGGGCAAAGGTCCTCTGGCAGCTGGGACGGAGTACCTACATGTAACTACAAAAATATGCGTAAGGTTAGAGCATAGATATCAAAGATGGGGTAAGAGGAAGTTGAATCCTTGTAAGCAATCACATCTCCTGGGGCCCGATAGGCACTAATGGATTCATCATTATCCTAGTCACAATAGGAAGCCACTAAAGAGTTTTCAGCCTGGGAGTGTCATGACTTCCATTTTGAAAAAAATCACTCTGGCTGCTAGATAAAGAATGGATTGAAGGAATGATCCTTCTTGATTATCCATTATCTCTCTTTCTTGGCACTCATTTCACTGTATATAAATAGAGGAAGATGTGCATTCCAGAGAAGAAATCAGTGATCTTTACAAAAGCAGAAACCAGAGAGATACCTAGAAAGGTTGAGTGTGGAAAATGGGATAGGAGAATGCAAATTTAGGCTGCTTGCCAACTTGGGGAATTGCACACCCAGTCTTCCTTCTATAAATGCTCACCACATCAAACAGGGACAGGACTAATTTGTTGAAAGCAATGAAAATTGGTTCTGGACACCTATAAGCAAAAAGGGGATTTGTTAGAAGATGTACAGGTATCCCAGGATCAAAGGCAGGTTGCAAAACCAGGCTCAACATGATTGCAATCCAAGTGACTCAAAGCAATGGAGAAGAAATCTCCACCTCTGTTTGTCTTCAAAAAGAAATTAGAATGGATGCTAAACCACCAAAAAATAACGGATAACCACTAGAGTATTGGTTCATGGAAGCATCTTCATCTCCCCAAACCTAATCATCTCTACCACCCTCCCTCAAAACTCTCCCCTATGAATCCCCTCAAACATGTTTTCACCACCCTGCCAGATTCCAGGCCATCTGATCCATCTTTCTAAATACCATGAAGGTGGGCCTCTATACGTCACCTTCCCATCATGGTCTCCCACATTGTTTGCCAATTTCCATTTTGCTCTTTGCTTGCTGACGGTGAACGTCCTTCTCTATCTTGGATTTTTAAAGACAGTAACCTAAGTGCTGGCTACTTTTTGGGGTATGCGGTGGAGTAAGAGAGAGAGCACTGGGTTTGCCTAAAGAGAACAGGATGCTGTCTTCTGCTCACCAGGCGATTGTAAATAAATTGCCATTCTTCTGCGAACTGCACTTCCTTCATCCGTGAAATCAGGCAGCAACAACAGCTGTCTCACAAATCCTGAGACAATCGAAAGAAGTCGTGAATGTGGAAACATTTTTAAGCCAGTGGTTCTCAACCCTTGCTACGCTTTAGAATCTCCTGTTGTTTGAGTCTTGAAAGTCATGCCTTTCCCAGATCTGCTCAATCAGAATATTCCGGGAGAGACCGCAGGTAGCTATATTTCTAAGAAGTTTCAAGTGTGATTCAAATGTGCAGCCGGGGTTGAAAACCACTATGAATACACATTTTAGGACATACACTACCCGCCCCCCACTTTTTTTTAATAGTTGAGCGTACTTGAAGGACCTATACTCTTCTATCCAACAACACTGACATTTCCATAGTATGGCTACGATGCCCGAACCCTTCTCTCAGCTTTTATTCCTAGGCCTCTCCCCACCACCTTCTACTGAAACGGCCCCGGAAACCTTCAATCATTGTCAATTAGACATCGATAGTCTCACTCTTTTTAGGTTAAGGAATAAACTCTTGAACGTGAAGGGCCAAAGGCCTTACATGATCTGCATTGTTGACCTCCAACCTCAACCCCAACCCTTCCCTCTCTCCCTTCGCTCACGAAAGTCTGGCCCGTGGTTCTTTCCGGTTCTCTAACACAACAAGTTCTATTCCCATGAGGTCCTTTGCATTTGCTCACCCTCCTGCCCAGAATGTTTGGCTCTAGACATTTGAGGGGCTGCCTTTTTCTTAACAATAAGGCCACAGGGAGAGCGTCCAGGCCATCCAGTTTAAATTACTCCCTCTCCACCTTCTATCCTCCATCAAAGCACTTAATTAGTGTTCTTCAAGTCGCTCACCATCCTCTGAAATTATTCACTTATTTGTCTTCTTAATTTTATCCATATTCCCTAGCTAGGCTCTGTAAGAGAGGACTATTGCAAGTTAAGGTGACTGCTTTATCCCTGGTGCTAAAAGATGCCTGGTACATAGTAGGTAGGTACTCAGTAAATTTATTCAGTGAATGAATAAATAAAGGTACATTTTCTCAGGCAAAGGAGACTCATGCTTTGTCATCACCAATACTTTATCAGGGGTATAAAATGACCAGAATTTTTGCTGTAATTCATCTCCCAATTGCTGAATTGCAATTCCCTAAATTCACAGCCAAGTAGTATCAGGTGACCATAGACTCAAAAAGGTATCATAAATTGCTTAATACGTTTTCTTCTGGGGCTTAGGCAATGAACTTGATATTTACTGTTTGGCAAAGCCTTTCTGTTTTTCTTTGTTGGTAGGTGTAAGTTGATTTTTGCAGCCAAAAACACCTCCTTCTGGCTGGCTTCCCCATTTTTCTCCCTTTTACTAGCATACCCTGGAGTAGTATAACCAAGCTGAGGTGAGTTATGTGCAGGGAAATGGGCCTTAATGAATAGAAAATCCATGGAATTCATTTGATGTTAGCACATTAACACTCTCTTTGCCAAGTCTTCCAAATTTCAGCTTTCTCCCACAAAAAAAAAAAAAAAAAAAAAAAAGAAAGAAAGAAAAGAAAATAGTGGAGGAGGGAATATCTCTCTCAAAGATCATGATCTTGGAATTACATAAGCAATAGTATACTTTTTTTAAATGAAATGCACTACAAAGCAGTCAACCATCATCAATGAACTCCAGATTTAAATGTCAACAAGCCCCATTGGTACGATATATGGGTTAGGAGCTTGGGCCATGACATCAGTCCTACTTGGTGTTGTGGCTTACTGGCTATGAATCTGGAACAAGAGAATAGCCTCCCCAGGTCTCAGATTTCTCATCTGTAAAATAAGGGCAATAACAGTACCTACATCATATTGTTAACCATTGTTAGGATGAGATGAGATAGATCTATGTCAGATGCCCAGTAGAACACAGGCACTTCACTAAAAACTGCATAAATAAATAGCATTTCACTCTTCCTGCCTTTTAGTCTCCACTTCCCACAATATCCTTCCATACTATGCTCCCCTTTAGGAATGCTGACTAATGGGATCAATTTGGACATAAAGTTGGGTGTGACTGTGGTTGTGCTTCAGGTTTCCGGAGTCCATGCTCCTGAAAAAAAGCAAACATTTCTGTATTAGAAATGTCCTGATGAGGCACCTGGGTGGCTCAGTTGGTTAAGTGTCTGCCTTTGGCTCAGGTCATGATCCTGGAGTCCCAGGATCCAGTCCCGCACTGGGCTCCCTGCTCACCAGAGAGTCTGCTTCTCCCTCTGACCCTCCCCCCATTCATTCTCGCTCTCTCTCTCTCTCTCATTCTCTCTCTTTCAGATAAATAAGTAAACTCTTTTTTTTTTTTTAAGTTTTACTAAAAAAAAAAGAAAGAAATGGCCCTGAGGTACTCTAGGTCACCATCTCTTACCCATCAAATAGAGGTAACGCTATATCCTATAACCTGAATGTGGAGTGCAAATATTCTCGAGAGTCTGGTCCTTTGCTACATTCTTCACCAGGTCCTGGACATGTTATACTAAATAAGACATGTGCACTGACTCCACGGGTCTCCCAGGCTCACTTCAAGTCTCAACTCTGCCACTCACTAGCAATAACATGGGAAAGTCAGTCGCCTTGCTTAACTTTAGCTTTCTCCTTTACAAAATGTAGAAAGAGGTATCTGGAATCCCACACTCTCCATACTGAAATGGGACCGAAACAATGTAAAGCTTTTCTGATGGTCAGAAACCAACTCTGGCTAACTTAAGTGGAAGGTACTTTGATAAGGGTGTCAGATGGCTCAAAGTATCAGCTACCAAACTCAAAATCCAGGAAAACAAGCAATATCCAAGAGATCCACAACTATTTTCAAAAGGAACACCAGAGGGAGAATATGACCATTATTAGAACCAGTGCCATCACTACAGAAAGATGCAGCTGTTGCCACTAGGTCTACCACTATGAATAATTCTACCTAACTTTCACCCCCAGCACACAACCCAAAGGGCCAGGATGGAATATCCAGTTGGCTGAACCCAGATCATCAGCCCACTGTCTAGTTGCCAGGGGTTGGTGAGAATGGAACTAGATCCTATCAGCTTCCAACACGGGAGGCAGAGCATTACTTTTCTCCAGGAGTTACACAGGAGAGATCTCTACAGAGGAGGGGTATTCAGGTACTGAGCATTCCCCCAAATGGTAAATACCCCCTTGAAGGTTATAAACATACTGTGCACAGAGTTGACGGTTATGTCTCTGAATCATGCTGACTTGTCAGAGTTCAAATGCCTATGAGTGGGGTTGATTAGGACTTACAGACCTAAGGAGCACATTCATTGTGTTTTAAGAGAAAGAAGGATGAATTATCCATATCTGAAAGAGATTTACTGTAAGAGCCCACGGGCATTTCCTAGAAAAATTCCAATAGTTTCATGCTGTTAGGACAAGTCATTTGTGTAACTTCTACAGGGGAAATGGCTTATTGCTTTATTCACTAATATCAACCTGTCATCTCGTTACTATTGATTAGTACTGAATGGCCGACGGCATGTTGGCAGAGAGCTGGTCCTTCCAAGATTGGCCCTGACCTGCAAATCCTCCTACCCAGAACCAGGTACTTTCTGAAGGCTGTAAAAAATTCTCCAGCCAGTGGTTTCTTCCCCTATTTCCTCCTCTGCCTCAGGGAAAAGGAAAAAAATAAAAAAGAATGAAGAAAAGAAAGGAGAGAGGGAGGGATGGAGAGGGAGGAACGAACGACATATATGAATTAAGGGAGAGAAGTATTTTACCCTTGCTGGGAACTGTCTTAAAGGTTACCTTCATTCAGTAAATATATTTGTTATGCAGTACTGAAAATTTTTAGAGGGAGGACAGGAGAGGGGAGAAATAATAGCTAGCTTTGGAGCTTGGGTCAAGTCTTGCTTGGGGTCGCCCGCCACCCTGGTACCCTGCCAAAAGCACGCTTTCCCCCCACCACCTCAATCTTCCTACCTACCCCTATACCCCTTTATAATAAGCAGCCTAGATTGCTGTCATTTTATACATATACACAGGGCTCCCCAGAGCTTGGAAACTCTCGCACAACTGTCTCCTTGATAGGCATCTAAGAAACAAATGAGGAGAAAGGATGTCTAAAGGCTCCATTAACATTGTTAGGTTAGAAACGTTGACAATAAGTCGATTCTTTTTGACATGACTGTCCTGGTAATGAAGGGACATTTCTACATGACTCTTCCGAATGTAAGATAAGATATGGATGGCCTCTGATTTTTTTGACACGTGTCCAGTATATCAAAGGGGTGGGAACTGGTATTAAAAAAAAAAAATAGGTTGCCTCAGTGACACATTAATAAGAGCCCTGGTTGGGAGATTAATGATAATGCTACCTTGTGCTTGAGTGTTCCGGCAGCTCACCTCGGAATGAAAGCTGGGATTCCTATAAGAGGGGCTAGAAAACTCAGGGACCTCCACCTAACATCTAGATGGAGTTCCCTCATTTGCCCACAATCCCAGAAAAACAGCAGGAGGAAAGGAGTTGCCCACACTGTAGCACATCACTTTTCATGTGCCGCTGGCTGAGTTCTGAGGAGGGGTAACTGTATGGGCCTGGTTACGACTGGTTAAAAAAAAAAAAAAAAAAAAAAGGATCTGCTGGCATTGGTAGCAGACAAGAACTGAGCTATGTATGTGAGATAGGCTGCTGCAGCAGGGAAAGCTGACCCTTTAGAAGGTAACAGAATGGAGAAGCAGCCAAGAATGGCAGAAACATAGCTCTTGCAGCATCCAGTTGTCTCCAAATGCTCAGGTCCACCTACAGAGCTCAGAGAGATATTAAGAGGGTCACACTTGATGGAAAACAAAACAAAATAAAACCCAGCCTCTGTGATTCCATTTCTCCTGACCTTGTCCTACATTTTTTTTTTTCTTTTTCCATGGCACTTACCACCTTCTGACATATAATAAAATTTACTAATATTATCTTAGGTTTATCTCTGACTCATGGCATGGATCTTTGTTTTGTGTGTCCCAAAAGACCAGAACAGTGCTGGCACATGGTGGGCGCTCAGTAAACACTTGTTGAATAAATGACTGGTTGAAGAAAAGTGCCAAATGTCAATTTTGTTTTTAAAGATAGTATAGCCCAGATAGCTCTGTCAGTAGAGTATCAGACTATTTAAAAAAAGAAAAAGAAAAAGAAAACAAAACAAAAAACAACCAAACAAACCAAAACAAAAAAGAAAAAACAAAACAAAAAAAAAACCACCTTTATGAAGTTAGTTAATTTGATTTTGGCAAACTAACCATACTGTATGAATGAGAGACTGTATTATTATTATTATTACTAAAGAAATAAGTAATTGTCAAAAAGATCCAAGGGGAAAAGCAAGTACTTTGGAAAAGGTGAACATTCCATAAAAGTTTCCTAAAAGCAAAAGATGGACTATCGAAAAGCTGCTTGTTCACTCTCGTGCATTTATTTCCCTTTTGATAATAATACAAACAGTTCTTGTACTAGCAAAAATAATAACAACCCATGTTTATCAAGACTTGACAATATCCCAAGCAGGAGGCACAACTATTTCAATCCATTATTTCGCTTAATTACCTTAGCAACAGACTGGAGCACCTGACAAGCTTGTCACTGGTGTTGCACAGAGAGATGGAACAACTCCTTGTCCGTCGTACAGTTCGTGTACGGCAATTCTGGGCAGTAAACAGATGTTTCTCATTCTGGGCTGCAACTTTAGGTCCTGTGTCATACTACCTTTTTTTTTTTTTCCCATTCTCTCTTTTTTCCCTATTATTATTATTATTATTATTATTAGGCTTTTATTCACTGTCTTTTTCCTCCAGCCAAGACCAGTAAAAGGAAGAATTAAGGAAGGGGAAGAAGCAATTTTTTTTCTAGGATTGGGGAAAGCAGAGGAAGTGGATACATAATAGAGAACCCAAACATAATTTCAGCCAATCTTCCCTAGAATACATGATACTATGGATGCAGTTAGGAGATTTATATGAACGCAGATATGCTTATTTGACTCTCCACTCTTTAATCAGTTTAATCTCAAACGATGAAGATAACACTTCTTATCGAATAGCGGGTCCCACCTGTGACCTGTGTACCTGATCTACTTCCTTTCTCATGTTGGCTCTTAGCTCAGTCAGTTACAGTCCCACCTCCAGCTTCACAGGGTAGATGGTGCCAGATGGTTCACTTACAAGTTCTGCTATTGAACTGCTGAGCTGTTGCCAAACTCTACTCCTTTGAGTCCAAAGAGTTATTCAAAGATGCCTCAGGTGTCCCTGGGGGACAGGCGGGGGACACTTTACCCACAAGGGCTCTGCTTTTATCTATTTCACACCTTAAATTTCTGAACCAGATTTGTTTGTAAAGATTCATCAGAAATAACAAAAGTATGAAATCACAAGATAGAGAAGCATAGCTTACTAGACTTGGCTGACAGTTAAGGAAATCAGGTCCTGGTTGTCCCCTTGTCATGCATGGCAAGGGACAAATCATTTAACCCTCTGAGACTCAGTTTCTTTGTCTGCAAAATGAGAAGATTGTGTTTAATATTGGTTAATCAGTTGTGTCAAATGTACTAGAGCAATGTCAGCAAGAAGGGAAATGGTAGAGTCTATACAGGAACTCTCTGTAATTCCTGCAACTTCTATATCAATGTAAAACTATTAAAAATTCTCTAAGTTTATTAAAAATGTTTGAATAGAACTTATAAGATCTGCTCCAGCTTAAAAAATTGCACTTGACATTAACTTTAAAGAAAGCTACCTTGGCAGGGCACCTGGGTGGCTCAGTGGGTTAAAGCCTCTGCCTTCGGCTCAAGTCATGATCTCAGGGTCCTGGGATCAAGCCCGGCATCTGGCTCTCTGCTTGGCAGGGAGCCTGCTTCCCTCTCTCTCTCTGCCTGCCTCTCTGCCTACTTGTGTTCTCTGTCTGTCAAATAAATAAATAAAATCTTAAAAAAAAAAAAAGAAAGAAAAGAATAAGCTACCTTGGCAATTTATCACTTATGGACTTTCAACCATACCTGGAAATTCAGAGGTAAACTTTAATTTCCAAAACAGTTTCAAATATTGGTTTATCTTAGAAAATTATGTTCATCTGGATCCCAGAGTTTCCTTCTTTGGGCATCTTTTGTTATGGAATCTTGGGTTTCTTCAGCCACCTTTGCTTTCCTAGTCCTCCTTCTCCACCACTGGTTTTCTAGCTATCTTCCCAGGTTCAATTCCTTCGGTAATACATTAAAAAAAATAGATCATTTTCTATGCACCTACTATATTGGTTCATAATATGAACCACAATTATGCATGGTTAGATACAGAGCCATAGACAAAGATATAGGTATAAACATAGATACAGATACATACACAGATAAATACATGTATAGATATATAGATCTTCAACTTTACTGTACTAATGCTATTCCCTTAAAGCCCTGCTGGTACCATAATGAAGCAGATAGTTGAAGACTTGACTAAGTTTAACAAGACAAGTCTCAATTATCAATAATAAACTTTTCCCTATCAAATTTCAGCCACTGGGTTTTACTGTCATTTTCTGTGTTCTTTTTGAATCCCCCATCAGCATGCGACTGTATCTTGCTGGTTCCCAATTCCCCACGTAAAAAGTTCTCATTTAAAACATTACTGATATTCACAGACAATTTTAATATATATTGGGGTTTTGAGAACATAGGGGTAAGGGGGAGTGTATTGGCTCTACCACTTCATTTCATTGAACTGCCCTTCTTGGCAGGGCTTCCTGCCCCTTTCCTGACCCCAAATCCCTTATAGATAGTTAATGACAATGCATAGGCTTCCAAAACCCCCAAACACAATCAATTCTGTGGGGACTTTGAGCAATCTATAAATCAGGTGTTTGAAACCAAACTGCACAGCTATCACTGACTAGAGTAGCCCTAATGAAATCTTAGCTATTTGACCTGCTAACTTGAAAGGAGTTTAGAAAAAAGAAAATCCATTAATCAATTTGTTTCTTGAGGCAACTTAGCAACAGGGATCCCAGTGGTGGATTGGGTGCTTTTGCTAACAAGCAAGTTAGACTAAATGAATATTTAGTTGCATCAACTTAATTTCACTTTTAGGATACTGATTTTCATTAGGAAGATTCAGTGCAAACTTCTCACCTCTATCTGAAAAAGATACAGCTATTTTTTCCCTTTTGAGACTTGCTATAATTCATATATATTTCATGCTCTATACAGAATATCTGCAGAAGCCCCTTACAACATGGGAAAATTTATGGAATTTTGTCTGGCACCCAGAACTCTCCTTCATTAGGAAATCAGGAAAGAATGATTTCCAAGTCCCATACTTCAAAGATCAATCCCCAACTTTTTTTTTTTAATTCATATGCTTTATAAAGCTTTCTCATTGTATCTTTTAAATATCCCCACTATCCAAGGAACATTCATTTATTTGTTCATTCCTTTACTCGTCACTTGTTTGACAAATATTTATTTAGCATCTACTATATCCAGGCACTATACTAGGTGCTAGGGATACTTTGGTAAGGGAAAGAGCCTTGTGGAGCTTATAATCTAGTGAGGAATACAGATAATTAACAAGTAAATAAATACAGAATTGCCTTACATAATTTCTATGTGTAAGTGTGGTAAATGCTTTAATGGAAACCAAAAGGAAGCATAACAGAGTATTCTCTGCTTAATTAATAGGGGCAAACCAGCTTAGATATGATGATCAAGGAACAATAAAAACTAGTATTTATTGAATGTTGTTCTAAATATTTTACATATATTTTCTTATTTAAACCTCCAAATAATCCTATGGGATAGATATCATAACAACTCGCATTTTTAAAAAAGTTTTATTTATTTGACACAGAGAGAGATTACAAGTAGGCAAAGAAGCAGGCAGAGAAATAGAGAGGGAAGCAGACTCCCCGCAGAGCAGAGAGCCCGACTCGGGGCTCAATCCCAGAATCCTGAGATCATGACCTGAGCAGAAGGCAGAGGCTTAACCCACTGAGCCACCCAGGTTCCCCACAACATGCATTTTTTAAAAAGGGAAACTGAATAACAGAGAGGTTAAGGAATTTGCCCAAGATCACAGAGCTAGCAGTTAGCAGATTTGAACTTTAATCCTGGCAGGCCTGTCCCAAGCTCTCAACCACTACACGATCCTGCCTCCCTGGAGAGGTGTTATTTATACTGACACCATCAAGCTTGCAGTGAGGTGTCCATGCAAGGAAAAGGGCAGAGTTTTCCGTGAAATCAGAGCAGCGTGCACAAAGATCCAGAGGCAGCAAAGCGGTGGGCATTCAAGAAAGCAGGCAAAGCTACAGCATAATAGGTAAGAGAGGAACTTTATTTTCTGTATGTGCACTGTGAAAACATTTTAATATTTTCATAAGACTATGTATTGGTCCCAAACCCGACCTTCTGAAACACCCCAGGTGAAGGCTGTCATAAATGGGCTCATTAGACCACCGATAGAATGATACTGAGCTCCAAATCTTATCAGGACCTTCAGAGCTTCTCTAACTCTACAGAGTGGGCTCTTTTAACCATCTTTTTGGTTTCCTAAGGCTGTTTAATACCCATCCATGAGATCAAATTTGAATCTCTTAAAGAGAAATCACCATCACAGTCATCTTTGTGGCCTCAGTCCCTTAGAACAGCATATGGCACAAAGAAATGGCACAAAGAAATTCACTCGTGAGTGAATAAATGATAGTGCCTTGGATAGAGGATGAATCAATAAATGTTTGAGAAAATCTGAGGGGAAGAGTAGGGAGGAGCTTATTGCGGCTCAGTGTTGGGGGCTGGGGGGTGGGGGCCAGGGCAGGGAGTCACCAGCGGGAGCTGGTTGGGGGATGAAATTATTCAAAGTTCAAGGTAAACATCCCCACACCTCTCCCTGGGCTGGAACTATAGGAGTAGTGCCTTGGTTTTTGGTTTCCTTCTGCCTGGAGAGAACCGTGTTT